>NC_136061.1:1043502335-1044102335 GCF_964261635.1 Lissotriton helveticus
TTGGTAGTGCCGAGTGCAGATTGGTAGTGCCGAGTGCAGAGTGGTATTGCAGAGTGCAGAGTGGTAGTGCAGAGTGGTAGTGCAGAGTGGTAGTGCAGAGTGGTAGTGCAGAGTGGTAGTGCAGAGTGCAGTTTGAGAGTGCAGAGTGCAGAGTGGTAGAGCAGAGTGCAGAGTGGTAGTACAGAGTGCAGAGTGGTAGTGCAGAGTGGTAGTGCAGAGTGCAGAGTGGTAGTGCAGAGTGGTAGTGCAGAGTGGTAGTGCAGAGTGCAGAGTGGTAGTGCAGAGTGGTAGTGCAGAGTGCAGAGTGGTAGTGCAGAGTGGTAGTGCAGAGTGGTAGTGCAGAGTGGTAGTGCAGAGTGCAGAGTGGTAGTGCAGAGTGGCAGTGCAGCGTGGTAGTGCAGAGGGCAGAGTGGTAGTGCAGAGTGGTAGTGCAGAGTGCAGAGTGGTAGTGCAGAGTGCAGAGTGGTAGTGCAGAGTGCAGAGTGGTAGTGCAGAGTGCAGAGTGGTAGTGCAGAGTGCAGGGTGGTAGTGCAGAGTGGTAGTGCAGAGTGCAGAGTGAGAGTGCAGAGTGGTAGTGCAGAGTGCAGAGTGGTAGTGCAGAGTGCAGAGTGAGAGTGCAGAGTGAGAGTGCAGAGTGCAGAGTGGTAGTGCAGAGTGAGAGTGCAGATTGGGAGTGCGAGTGGTAGTGCAGAGTGCAGAGTGGTAGTGCAGAGTGGTAGTACAGAGTGCAGAGTGGTAGTGCAAAGTGCAGAGTGGTAGTGCAGAGTGGTAGTGCAGAGTGCAGAGTGGTAGTGCAGAGTGGTAGTGCAGAGTGCAGATTGGTAGTGCCGAGTGCAGAGTGGTATTGCAGAGTGCAGAGTGGTAGTGCAGAGTGGTAGTGCAGAGTGGTAGTGCAGAGTGGTAGTGCAGAGTGGTAGGGCAGAGTGCAGTTTGAGAGTGCAGAGTGGTAGTGCAGAGTGCAGAGTGGTAGTGCAGAGTGGTAGTGCAGAGTGGTAGTGCAGAGTGGTAGTGCAGAGTGCAGAGGGGTAGTGCAGAGTGGTAGTGCAGAGTGGTAGTGCAGAGTGCAGAGTGGTAGTGCAGAGTGGTAGTGCAGAGTGCAGAGTGGTAGTGCAGAGTGGTAGTGCAGACTGGTAGTGCAGAGTGGTAGTGCAGAGTGCAGAGTGGTAGTGCAGAGTGGTAGTGCAGAGTGGTAGTGCAGAGGGCAGAGTGGTAGTGCAGAGTGGTAGTGCAGAGTGGTAGTGCAGAGTGCAGAGTGGTAGTGCAGAGTGCAGAGTGGTAGTGCAGAGTGGTAGTGCAGAGTGGTAGTGCAGAGTGCAGAGTGGTAGTGCAGAGTGGTAGTGCAGAGTGGTAGTGCAGAGTGCAGAGTGGTAGTGCAGAGTGGTAGTGCAGAGTGCAGAGTGGTAGTGCAGAGTGCAGAGTGGTAGTGCAGAGTGCAGAGTGGTAGTGCAGAGTGCAGAGTGCAGAGTGGTAGTACAGAGTGCAGAGTGGTAGTGCAGAGTGGTAGTGCAGAGTGGTAGTGCAGAGTGCAGAGTGGTAGTGCAGAGTGCAGAGTGGTAGTGCAGAGTGCAGAGTGGTAGTGCAGAGTGGTAGTGCAGAGTGGTAGTGCAGAGTGCAGAGTGGTAGTGCAGAGTGCAGAGTGGTAGTGCAGAGTGCAGAGTGGTAGTGCAGAGTGCAGAGTGGTAGTACAGAGTGCAGAGTGGTAGTGCAGAGTGGTAGTGCAGAGTGCAGAGTGGTAGTGCAGAGTGCAGAGTGGTAGTGCAGAGTGCAGAGTGGTAGTGCAGAGTGGTAGTGCAGAGTGGTAGTGCAGAGTGCAGAGTGGTAGTGCAGAGTGGTAGTGCAGAGTGGTAGTGCAGAGTGCAGAGTGGTAGTGCAGAGTGGTAGTGCAGAGTGGTAGTGCAGAGTGCAGAGTGGTAGTGCAGAGTGCAGAGTGGTAGTGCAGAGTGCAGAGTGGTAGTGCAGAGTGCAGAGTGCAGAGTGGTAGTGCAGAGTGCAGAGTGGTAGTGCAGAGTGGTAGTGCAGAGTGCAGAGTGGTAGTGCAGAGTGCAGAGTGGTAGTGCAGAGTGCAGAGTGGTAGTGCAGAGTGGTAGTGCAGAGTGCAGAGTGGTAGTGCAGAGTGCAGAGTGGTAGTGCAGAGTGCAGAGTGGTAGTGCAGAGTGCAGAGTGGTAGTGCAGAGTGGTAGTGCAGAGTGGTAGTGCAGAGTGGTAGTGCAGAGTGGTAGTGCAGAGTGCAGAGTGGTAGTGCAGAGTGCAGAGTGGTAGTGCAGAGTGCAGAGTGGTAGTGCAGAGTGCAGAGTGGTAGTGCAGAGTGCAGAGTGGTAGTGCAGAGTGGTAGTGCAGAGTGGTAGTGCAGAGTGCAGAGTGGTAGTGCAGAGTGGTAGTGCAGAGTGGTAGTGCAGAGTGCAGATTGGTAGTGCAGAGTGCAGATTGGTAGTGCAGAGTGGTAGTGCAAAGTGCAGAGTGGTAGTGCAGAGTGGTAGTGCAAAATGCAGAGTGGTAGTGCAGAGTGGTAGTGCAAAGTGCAGAGTGGTAGTGCAGAGTGGTAGTACAGAGTGCAGAGTGGTAGTGCAGAGTGCAGAGTGGTAGTGCAGAGTGGTAGTGCAGAGTGCAGAGTAGTAGTGCAGAGTGCAGAGTGGTAGTGCAGAGTGCAGAGTGGTAGTGCAGAGTGGTAGTGCAGAGTGGTAGTGCAGAGTGGTAGTGCCAAGTGCAGAGTGGTATTGCAGAGTGCAGAGTGGTAGTGCAGAGTGGTAGTGCAGAGTGGTAGTGCAGAGTGGTAGTGTAGAGTGGTAGTGCAGAGTGCAGTTTGAGAGTGCAGAGTGCAGAGTGGTAGTGCAGAGTGCAGAGTGGTAGTGCAGAGTGGTAGTGCAGAGTGGTAGTGCAGAGTGGTAGTGCAGAGTGCAGAGTGGTAGTGCAGAGTGGTAGTGCAGAGTGCAGAGTGGTAGTGCAGAGTGGTAGTGCAGAGTGCAGAGTGGTAGTGCAGAGTGGTAGTGCAGAGTGGTAGTGCAGAGTGCAGAGTGGTAGTGCAGAGTGGTAGTGCAGAGTGGTAGTGCAGAGGGCAGAGTGGTAGTGCAGAGTGGTAGTGCAGAGTGCAGAGTGGTAGTGCAGAGTGCAGAGTGGTAGTGCAGAGTGCAGAGTGGTAGTGCAGAGTGCAGAGTGGTAGTGCAGAGTGCAGAGTGGTAGTGCAGAGTGCAGAGTGAGAGTGCAGAGTGCAGAGTGAGAGTGCAGAGTGGTAGTGCAGAGTGCAGAGTGGTAGTGCAGAGTGCTGAGAGAGTGCAGAGTGAGAGTGCAGAGTGAGAGTGCAGAGTGGAGAGTGGTAGTGCAGAGTGAGAGTGCAGATTGAGAGTGCGAGTGGTAGTGCAGAGTGCAGAGTGGTAGTGCAGAGTGGTAGTACAGAGTGCAGAGTGGTAGTGCAGAGTGCAGAGTGGTAGTGCAGAGTGGTAGTGCAGAGTGCAGAGTGGTAGTGCAGAGTGCAGAGTGGTAGTGCAGAGTGCAGAGTGGTAGTGCAGAGTGGTAGTGCAGAGTGGTAGTGCAGAGTGCAGAGTGGTAGTGCAGAGTGGTAGTGCAGAGTGGTAGTGCAGAGTGCAGAGTGGTAGTGCAGAGTGGTAGTGCAGAGTGGTATTGCAGAGTGGTAGTGCAGAGTGGTAGTGCAGAGTGCAGAGTGGTAGTGCAGAGTGCAGAGTGGTAGTGCAGAGTGCAGAGTGGTAGTGCAGAGTGCAGAGTGCAGAGTGCAGAGTAGTAGTGCAGAGTGCAGAGTGGTAGTGCAGAGTGCAGAGTGGTAGTGCAGAGTGGTAGTGCAGAGTGCAGAGTGGTAGTGCAGAGTGCAGAGTGGTAGTGCAGAGTGGTAGTGCAGAGTGCAGAGTGGTAGTGCAGAGTGCAGAGTGGTAGTGCAGAGTGCAGAGTGGTAGTGCAGAGTGCAGAGTGGTAGTGCAGAGTGGTAGTGCAGAGTGGTAGTGCAGAGTGGTAGTGCAGAGTGTAGAGTGGTAGTGCAGAGTGCAGAGTGGTAGTGCAGAGTGGTAGTGCAGAGTGCAGAGTGGTAGTGCAGAGTGCAGAGTGGTAGTGCAGAGTGGTAGTGCAGAGTGCAGACTGGTAGTGCAGAGTGGTAGTGCAGAGTGGTAGTGCAGAGTGGTAGTGCAGAGTGGTAGTGCAGAGTGCAGATTGGTAGTGCAGAGTGCAGATTGGTAGTGCAGAGTGGTAGTGCAAAGTGCAGAGTGGTAGTGCAAAATGCAGAGTGGTAGTGCAAAGTGCAGAGTGGTAGTACAGAGTGCAGAGTGGTAGTGCAGAGTGCAGAGTGGTAGTGCAGAGTGCAGAGTAGTAGTGCAGAGTGCAGAGTGGTAGTGCAGAGTGCAGAGTGGTAGTGCAGAGTGGTAGTGCAGAGTGGTAGTGCAGAGTGGTAGTGCAGAGTGCAGAGTGGTAGTGCAGAGTGCAGAGTGGTAGTGCAGAGTGGTAGTGCAGAGTGGTAGTGCAGAGTGGTAGTGCAGAGTGGTAGTGCAGAGTGCAGATTGAGAGTGCAGAGTGCAGATTGAGAGTGCAGAGTGGTAGTGCAGAGTGCAGAGTGGTAGCGCAGAGTGCAGAGTGGTAGCGCAGAGTGCAGATTGAGAGTGCGAGTGGTAGTGCAGAGTGCAGAGTGGTAGTGCAGAGTGCAGAGTGGTAGTGCAGAGTGCAGAGTGGTAGTGCAGAGTGCAGAGTGGTAGCGCAGAGTGCAGAGTGGTAGTGCAGAGTGCAGAGTGGTAGCGCAGAGTGCAGAGTGGTAGTGCAGAGTGCAGATTGAGAGTGCGAGTGGTAGTGCAGAGTGCAGAGTGGTAGTGCAGAGTGCAGAGTGGTAGTGCAGAGTGGTAGTGCAGAGTGCAGAGTGGTAGCGCAGAGTGCAGAGTGGTAGTGCAGAGTGCAGATTGAGAGTGCGAGTGGTAGTGCAGAGTGCAGATTGGTAGTGCAGAGTGCAGATTGGTAGTGCAGAGTGCAGATTGGTAGTGCAGAGTGCAGATTGGTAGTGCAGAGTGGTAGTGCAGAGTGCAGATTGGTAGTGCAGAGTGGTAGTGCAGAGTGCAGATTGAGAGTGCAGAGTGCAGAGTGGTAGTGCAGAGTGCAGAGTAGTAGTGCAGAGTGGTAGTGCAGAGGGCAGATTGGTAGTGCAGAGTGGTAGTGCAGAGTGCAGATTGAGAGTGCAGAGTGCAGAGTGGTAGTGCAGAGTGCAGAATGGTAGTGCAGAGTGCAGAGTGGTAGTGCAGAGTGGTAGTGCAGAGTGCAGAGTGGTAGTGCAGAGTGGTAGTGCAGAGTGCAGAGTGGTAGTGCAGAGTGGTAGTGCAGAGTGCAGAGTGGTAGTGCAGAGTGCAGATTGGTAGTGCAGAGTGCAGATTGGTAGTGCAGAGCGCAGAGTGGTAGTGCAGAGCGCAGAGTGGTAGTGCAGAGCGCAGAGTGGTAGTGCAGAGCGCAGAGTGGTAGTGCAGAGCGCAGAGTGGTAGTGCAGAGCACAGAGCGCAGAGTGGTAGTGCAGAGCGCAGAGTGGTAGTGCAGAGCACAGAGCGCAGAGTGGTAGTGCAGAGCGCAGATGGTAGTGCAGAGCGAGAGTGCAGATTGAGAGTGCGAGTGGTAGTGCAGATTGGTAGTGCAGAGTGCAGATTGGTAGTGCAGAGTGCAGAGTGGTAGTGCAGAGTGGTAGTGCAGAGTGGTAGTTCAGAGTGCAGAGTGGTAGTGCAGAGTGGTAGTGCAGAGTGCAGAGTGGTAGTGCAGAGTGCAGAGTGGTAGTGCAGAGTGCAGAGTGGTAGTGCAGAGTGCAGAGTGGTAGTGCAGAGTGCAGATTGGTAGTGCAGAGTGCAGATTGAGAGTGCAGAGTGCAGATTGAGAGTGCAGAGTGCAGATTGGTAGTGCAGAGTGCAGAGTGGTAGTGCAGAGTGCCTAAAACACATTGCCATTTACAATGCCATTATCTCTAACTTAAAACAAACCCGAGCCCTAATGCATTCCTAATGCTTGTTGTAAAGGATAAGGAAGGCTGCTTGGTCGTCCTTCCCAAAGCTTATAAGGTCCCAGGGACCCTGTACCTCGGCTAAGCAAAATTATAAAATTATATAGACCCTATCCCCAGGGCTGTTTTTAAAAAGGTAGCAGCCATGGGAAATTGGGTTCCCAAGGCCTTTTCACGGCTAGAGGAGGGGACCCACACCTCTTTTTGGTATATTCAGCCCCGGGGGAAGGCTCCTTGGGGCATATAATGGCTTGCACTGCTCCCTTTCTCTAAATGAATGCTGCCTTGGGGGTGGGATTCCTGGGGCACCTGATGACTCAGGGAAGTGAGCTGCGTGCCCCCTCCCCTTAATGAATAAACGCAGCCCGGCCACCTTTTTGAGGGGTTTTTTCCCAGGCAAAATTAGATGATTTCCTTTATTGTTTGTGGTCCCAGGGGAAGTCCCTTCTGGGTCCCCCCATGGGTCCTAGGAGGGCAGAGTACCCTGCCCCCATATACATTTTTTCTTTTTAAAAACTTTATGACAGGGGACTAAACTAATTCCCTGAGTCCTATAATTGCCGTGGGAGCAAATTGGCCTCAGGGAAAAAATGCTCCCTGGGCAAATTCAAAGATGGCGCACTCACAAGGGTCTCTCGAGCTTATCGTGGATCCAACTGTCCAGATATACAATTTTTTCTACACCTTAATTTTACAAAAATACTGAATGGATTTACACCAAATCATAAAATGTACAATCTGTGGACCAAAATCTAGCTTCCAGCATCGGCTCTTCTGTTATGGTAGAAGAGCGTCGCCCCACCTGCTGCAAGCGCAGCAGGCACAAACATCAACAAATAATTACCATTTTAGTATAATGTGTCCCAGGCTTGCGCTGTTACAGCATAAGGGCAGACAGTGGGCTGATTAGTGAAATTGCACTATTAATGCAGCCCCCTGCCATGTGCAGGGGGCTACATTTGAGATGTCATCAGTGATGTCACTGACCATGTCATGAATTATGTAATATGTAACATCATCAGCAGTGGATTGCGGGCGCGCAAGTTATAGTTAGCAAAACTAACTATAACATGGGAATTTCAATGGTTTTGTACGAGTGAAATGTCCAACTAACTATAACTTGTCTGAAACCTATGGTTTTTTCAGTGAATTTCTAAGGTTTTTTAAATGCTAATTCCTAACTATAACAGGCCTCAAACCTATGGTTTTTTCAGTGAATTTCAAAGGTTTGGTAAATGACAGTTTTTAAATGTATTTATTGTTATTTTTATTTTTTTATACTTATTTTCGAATCTATTTATTTGGATATTTTATTTTTAAATTACATTATAATTACATTACAAAATGTACTTTCTCAGAATGAATTACTTTAGTTTAAATACTTTGCAAATAGGCAATAGACTTTTAAGTACAGTAGTTACAGTTGTTGCAATGGGCAACTCAATTTCATACACAATGCAACATTGAGGTCAATGTGAATTTCTAGTTAAATGTAATTAATTACTTTTTGGATTACTTTTCTAACCACAGGACTGGATCTTAAATTCAGTCCTGAGACATCACCTGTAAACAGTTTAGTAAAAGCGTTTTGGTTACAGTAGTGATTTTTAAGCAATATTATTGTATTTTAAAAGTTGACACGTAGAAACTTTTTCACATAGATTCACCAATGTTATCCTATGGGAGGAAATTCACTTAGGAGGTAAGTAGCATAAACGTTACTTTTTCTTACTCAGTGGTGGCTCCTGGATCCAGCACAGGTGCATCTCCTGTAAACAGTTGATAGAATGCGTTTAAGTCATACAGGTAATTTTTAAGGAATATTTTTAGTTTGTGAAAATAGACAGAAACTTTTCTGGTGAAAACCAGACAATGGATTCCTAAGGAAGGAAATTCAAGTTACTGGTAAGTATGGTTAGAATTACTTTTCAGGATCAGTACTGGGATCAAAGAAGCAGCACTGAGGTCTCTCCTGATAACAGGTGAGTAAATAGGAATTCGTTGTTCGGCTGATTTTAGGTGAATATTTTAAAGTTCCAAAACTCCACACAGAAGTGAAACCACTCAATGTTACCCTACGGAAGGAAATTCACTTTGCAGTAGTGTTATCGTTACTTTTTCTTACTCAGTGGTGTATCCTGGATCCAGCACTGGTGATTCTCCTGTAAACAGTTGAAAGAATACGTTTAAGTCATACAGGCAATTCTTTAGGAATATTTGTAGTTTGTGAGAATAGACAGAAACTTTTCAGGTGAAAACCAGACAATGGATTCCTATGGAAGGAAATACAAGTTAATGGTGAGTATGGTTAGAATAACTTTTCAGGGTCAGTGCTGGGCTAAAAGAAGCAGCACTGAGGTTACTCCTGATAACAGGTGAGTAAATCAGAATTCGTAGTTCGGCTGATTTTAGAGGATTATTTGTACGTTCCAAAAATCAACAGTTAGAAACTTTTCTGCTGAAAACCACACAATGGATTTCTATTGAAGGAAATACAAGTTGCTGTAAGTACGCTTAGAATTACTTTTCAGGGTCAGTGCTGGGCTAAAAGATGCCACACTGGGTTCTCTCCTGATAACAGGTGAGTAAATCGGAATTCGTAGTTCGGCTGATTTTAGAGGAATATTTGTACAATGGTGAAAGAAGGGGACTGAGGTGACATGTGTGCAAACACGCCCTGTGGTGCGTTTTAAGTTGCAGGATTAAGTGCCCTTGAATCCTGAGGTCCCCTGGGGGCCACCTAGCCCACCAGGTACCTCCAGTATGTGCCTGAAGGCTGCGTTGCAGAGTTGTTCAGAGGCCAAGCCCCTTTTTACAACACTCTGCAACGCAGCTCCGTGGCGCTTACTGGAGGTAGCTGGTGGGCTGGTGGGACCCCCACTATTCAAGGGGAATTTGTTCTCCCTCTGTAATTGCGCCAGGGGTTGCGTTTGCAGAGTGGTGCAATAAGGGGGCGTGGCCTCCGGCCCGATCCCATTAAAAATATATATATATTTTGTGAAGGGGGGCTGTGTAGCCCCCCTTCCTTTTTCTTTTTGGGGGTCCTGGGTACCCCATCCACCAGGGCCTCCTCCCCAAATTAAATTGAAAAAAAATATTTACAGGAAGGGGGCCGAGTGGCCCCTCCTCCCATGGCCAATTCCGGGGACCCCATCCCCCGGGGCTGCCCTCACCGTTGAGGACCATGGGGTGGTCCCCAATCCCCCCACGGTCCAGCCGGCTTCCTGCCTCCTGTGGGAGCTGGCATTGCTTTTCCATATGGGGAGCAGCTAACATGCTGCTCCCCGTATGGAAAAGCAATTTGCTTTGCTTCATTGAAGCGAGAGCAGGTTTACCTGCTCTCGCTTCAATGAAGCAAAGCAGAGTTTGCAATGGCAGGGGCCATTGCAGACAGCAGTGTCCCGGGGTGGGCACCCCGGGACACTGCAGGAGCTGGCCTTGGCGGTCCCCAGGGCCATCGAGGGCTCCAGGAGGGGGGACGCGTGGCCCCCCTCCCACATTTTTGAGAAGCCCCGGGGGTGGCGGTCCCCGGGGCTGGAGGGGCCTCAGAGCCCCCCCACTCAATTTTTTTAAGCCCGCATACATTTAATTCTTGCCCCGGATGGTGGCGGTCCCTTTGGCTGGGGGGGCTTGAGAGCCCCCCTCCCATTTCAAAATAGCCCCGGGGCTGCCGGGGTGCCTCGTGAGCCCCCGCATACATTAAAATCAAGCCCCGGGTGGTGGCAGTCCCCGGGGTTGCGGGGGGGATTGGGACCCCCCACACTTTTTTTCAATGATGCACCCGGGATTTGGCCCCCTGGGGGCAAATTTACATATTTTGTGCGGGAGACCGCATTTCTTTTTTTTTTTCATTTCGCTAGGATTTGAGGATCCTATGCACATCCCGCATTTAAAAACAAAAAACAAAAACATTTTTGGGGCCCTGGTGTTCCTTGTGGGACCCCCTGAACAGGCCTAGAGGGTCAGGGTGTGTCTCCCCTGCCCCCTTTTCGCGTTTTGCGGCGTTTGTTTTTGTTTTCTTCTGCCTCCGTTCTACCGAGGCACAAGATGCCTGCCAACACTTCTTGATTTTGAAAGTTGTCAGCAATGAGCATTCAGCTCGTGCGAGCCAGGGTGCTTGTAGGCTGCGCGTAGGGTACGCGGATAGTACTCTGGATCCACCGCGCCCATAGATATATAAATGACTTTAACTGTCATTTTCTCAAGAACTACTGAACGGATTTACACCAAATAAGCAAAAGGCACAAGTCTGAACTGAGGACTACCTCTTTGCCAATTTTGGTATAATTCCGTTCAGCCGTTCGGGCTGTAGCCGTGTCTAAAGGTCCTATGGGAAATGGCATGGGGAAAACATGTTTTGGGACCCCCCTTTTTTCTCGACCCCCGCTTGACCAATCACCCCCAATTTTCAGGGAAGGAGCGGATCTGAGCTGGCCAAAGTTTGGAAAATTTCGCGCAGATTCATCAATCGGCGCCAAAGTTATTGTCAATAGAATGTTGCGGATTTCCTATGGATAATAGGTCCTAACTATAACTATTTAGTTATAGATTTATTTGTACTTTTGAACAAACGTGTTTCAGCGGTTCACCTTCCACAGTGTTGGCGACCGCCGCGTTAAGACCTCATTTATTCAAAGTGTTGATATTTACAAAAATATATTAAAATGCCTAACCTTTATCAACCTTTGTTGAACAGGATTGATTCCCCTTTGGTGATACTAGTTCAGAACTCTGTAGGCACTTCGGAAAAAGTAATAACCTCAAAAAACAGAAATCTAAAAAAAGTTACGGCTTGAGTGGAAACAGGAAGCTCCACTAGACTCTGGAAAACAACTTGAAACCTGTCAGAACTTCAAGGCCTCCAAAATCCTGTTTGATTGCAATCAATGATCCCGAAATCTGTTAACATTCAATGGAGGCTTCATCTCTTTTCTTGTCATCTCAAAGCATCCCCATGTTTTTCCAATGGTGGCATGATCTGATTTATGCTCGGTCCACTGGATCACAGGTTTAATCCACTTTGATTTCCTCAAAACCCAAGTTATTGACCAGAGCTGCAGGCAGTGGCCTATAAATAGGGAGAGGGCCAGTAGTGGCCTGTCCCCTGCCAAAGTGGTGTGGCAGGCCGGAGGTGGGAAGTGGGGAGGGGGGACAAGAAACGAAAACTTTAAAAAGACTGACCTGAGCGCCACCAGCAACCCCGTTGCCTCCCGCATCGTGCTCTTCCTCCTTTTGGGCACAGGCTCCGAGACTTCACTGCGACCAATCATGACACTGATTTACATGCTGTAAGACTGTCTACTGATCTTATTTGATTTTCTCGTACATTCAATAAAGTTGCATTTGCACACCAAACAAGTGAGTTAGCATACCACTTTTCCTGTAGTCTTTCCACCAATCAGGACACGCGCGTTCAAGTGCCGACGTGCTGACCAGTATAGTCTACGCCGATGCTTCCCAGCATGGTGATGTGGCATCCATTACTCAGCAACAATAACGAGTTAAATACTTCCGCTTTATGGAGTCCCGCTTCGACGCGGTTCTGGATCGGAACATTACCCAGGTGCCGAGAGGTCATTTGGTCTAGCATAGTGAGTATGATATATTCAAGCCCCATTTATAAGGTGATACTTTGGCCTTGCCGTCTGTTTTCAAACTAAGCAAGTTACCTTATCCCTGCTCCTAGTGTGTGACTACAGACCCATGCCCCACTAGGATCCATCGGGTAGGAATTCTCTACAGCCCATGTAAGCCTGCTCTTTACTTATCTCCCCGATACTTGTGCGTGTATGAGCCCAATGGCACCATGGTGCTCATTGATGAGTCATGTTCACAACTTATCTCTCTAACCAAAATCTTAATGCTAAAACCGGCAATCCGTAAGGAACAGAATGCTGATGAAAAATTAATGGAGTGCCAACACACACCATTTGTAAGGTGAAATCTCAGATAGGACTTCGCATAATTATAGTCCACATGATGTACTCACTATTGATATAGTGCCAAATCCATGCACCGGCTGCGAGGCGGACGGAGCGCCCGCGGCGGTGCAGCGCCGACTTTCCGGAGCTCTGCTTGCCGCGGCCCAATTAAGAGTTAAATATGGCACTCTGAACGGGCATACACTTTTGTTCCTGGCCGAGAACCCAGCGGAGGAGTTAGAAAGTGGAAATCGCGATCCCATGAGGTACGGGACACGCGGCGGAGGAAGAGCAGCGGGCAGCCTGAAGGCTTCGTGTACGAGCGGAGCTGATCCCTAGTAGGCCGGCTGGTGAATGCGGGGGCACCAGCGTCCTCTAGGCCCTGCAGTTGCGGAGACAGAGGCAGACCGTGGTGCCGGCGGATTGCGAGGAGGAGTACTGGAGAGCAGGACACGCCCGGTGAAGAGAAGCAAAGCCAAGGAGCATAGTAGGACTTAGAAATACAAATAAGGCTGTCGGGGCTATGGGGCACATCGATGGACCCCTGAGCGTACACACAGCCCAGGACAAGGTGGGTGTCTCCAGGAGGCCTGAAGGGGAGATGTGAAGCGGAGCCCTACAGGTAGTCTATGCTTTGAAGTCGGGAAACCAAGAGAGCTGGCTCTGGACCCAGAGCACTAAAAGCAGGATGTGCTGATTTGGGGGCCACCATTTTATGCCGAGGTTGCTGTGACTCTTACTCTGGGTCCACCATCTTGTTGGCCTCGACCGTTTCCTGCATGTACAACTAGCCTTCTTTCATTAGTCTGTCCAAACCTGCCATTGTTTGCCATCAATGCTGCAGCAGTCCTGGAGAAATGTGTCATGGGAGTGCTTTTGTGTGTGCGTCTGTGCGTGTATGAGGGGGTGTGTGCGGACGCACGTGTGTTTGTGTGTGCCCCTGTGCATGTTTAAAAGACTATTTTCACATTTCTGTGTGCTTGTGCATGTCTGTGCGTGTGATGGTGTGGACATGTATTTGGGTGTTTTTGTATTAGAGCATGTGATTCTATGTGTGCTTGTGTTTGTGCGAGCAGATGTTTCTGTATGTGTGCTTATGTCTGTGCGTATGATGGTGTGTGCATGTATTTGAGTGTCTTTGTATTAGAACATTGGATTGTATGTGTGCTTGTGCGTGTGGATGTTTCTGTGTGCGTACTTGTATGCGCCCTCTGTTCACATATGAATCTGTGCGCACATTTGTGTATGCTTGTGCATGTCTGTGCTTGTGATGGTGTGTGTGTGTGTGCATGTATTTTGTGTGTACGTCCTTGAGTATTTTTGTTCTGGAGCATGTGATTGTATGTGTGCCTGTGTTTTTGATAGTTTCTGTCTGTGTACTTGTGTGTGTGTGCGTGTCTGAGTGTATGAGAGTGTGAGCGCATTTGTGTGTGCTTGTGCATGTGTCGATGTTTGCGTGTGCATGTATTTGGGTGTTTTTGTATTAGAGCATGGGATTTTATGTGTGCTTGTGTTCTTGGATGTTTTCTGTCTATGTGCTTGTGTGTGTGCGTCAGTGGGCATATGAGAGTGTTTGCTCACATTTGGGTGTGCTTGTGCATGTCTGTGCGTGTGATGGTGTGTGCACGCTGGATTTGTTATTCTCTGGTGGCCACTGTCCTGGATATTGACTTTAACTGCCAGATGCCTGACCTTAGGATGGCCACTAGTGTGCCAGTGTACAGTACAGTCCCCTGCCTGACCCCAAGATGGCTTCCATAATGGCCCCCTACACGTTGTTTTACTTCCCCGGGACAACATTTGGACCAGGCCTTGAACCTAACCCCTAACCTGCCTACACATCAGGATTTGGAACCTGTGGAACTTACCCCAGACTGTGGAGACCTAGCGATTTGGCTGATGCCCAGTGGAGCTACCATATAGCTAAAGAGAAGATGGGTTGTGGACTCCCCCACCCCTGCCGTCACCTATCCAGACGGACCTTGGGCAGATTTTTCTCTCATCTCTACGTCCTATCTTAATCCTACCCCTTTACCCTATCCCCTTACCCTTCCTTGCCCCATTCACCATGTCCCGTATGTTCTTTAAATGCTTTTCTTGATACTTATGTAACTTTTAACTGATGTAAATTGCAACATTGTAAGAGGCTCTGATTCCCTCGGGTTTAGCCAGCGCTATATAATAACTCAATAATTACATTTGTTCCCATTTAGTACTCTTTCTCTCTTTGTCTACCTCCCTAGCTCCTATCCCCTCTCCCCTGAATCTCTCATCTTGCTTGCTAGTCTGCCTAGCCCCCTGTCCTATGTGCCCTTTGACTAAGCACTCCTTCTCCCCTTGTTGGGGAAAGATCCAATATTTTTACTCTGGAGTCTCAGCGAACCGGCTGAGAGAGTCCACTGCGCCAAGGGAGCCACTCACAACTGAGTCATGGTATGGCACCCTTTGCCAAAGCACTCCCTCTCTCCTTATTGGGAAAGGATCCAGAATGTAGGCTCTGAGAGAGTCCACTACGTAAAGGGAGCCTCCCCAAACTGAGATAGGGAAGTGATACCACTTCCCCTGGGATCACAGCTTACTGGACTTTGGACGTTGCTTTGACTCGTCTACTGGTTTGTGTTCCCCGTCGCTCTTCCCCTCCTCTTTCCATGCGATGTCCTTCACCCTCCCCTCCTCTTTACCGCCTTCATTACCTGTCTACTTCCCCAGCTCCTTCCCCTCCCCTGAATCTTTCCCCCTGCCTGCTTTTCCCCTTTCATATTTGTGCTTATTGTTTATCTCGACCATACAAGTAACTATGTTGCCATACTCTAATAACTGTGTAACCTTTGTAACGATGTAACCTGTAACTATGATCTGATGTTCATGTAAAGCGATCTGATACTTCTGGGTCTAGCCAGCGCTATATAAAACCTTTAAAATAAAAATAAATCACTATAGGCTGAATAGCCAGTTATTGACACGTTTGAATATCACGCATGGCAGCATGAAGGTCGTTTCACACATTGTGTCGTCGCTTTTCAGTGCCTTCACTACGATATGACATGAATGTCTTGACTTGTGCTTTATTTTTCAGAAATTCATTTCCTTTCAGACTATGCTGAATGTCTAAAACTGTAAGTTTACAGTAATGAGTGCCACAGGTGAGGGTGCACCTTAGAATGAACATACCCCTGTGGCAAAAACCTGGCTCTGACTAAAGCCTCGCTATTTGGGTTCGGAGGCTGAAACATGTAGACCAGCTATCACATATTTACTGTAGGATGTTACTGGTCAATTTAACCAGTTTATACATCCATTACCATCAATTTTAATCTTGCCTTACTTCTCCAATATTAAAATTGTATAGAATAAGTAAAGGCATTTTCAATATTCACGGTGTTATTTCTCACTCACTGCACATCCCAACAAAACCTGCTCCGCTGTAATCAGGCATTGAAGCGGCACACTCGAGAGGCACTCGGCCCCTCGGGTGGGAACCCTATGATGAAGCATGTCACCAACAAGGTTGGTGAGTGAGGGTTCTTTTAAAACACAGTTGTGACTCCTAAGGCTTGCTTGTCTTATGGAATCACTCTTTGGTTGTTTATTGATATACTACACGGGGACCAAGAGTGGCTCCACGATAATTCCCTTTCTCTCTTTGTGTTCTGATTATATTGCTGCATAAAAACAGCATCAGGATTGGCCTGATTGCTGACAACTAGCGCTCCCAGGCAGATTGGGATCCTGTGCCTGCTCTCTCCAGCCTCAGCAATGCAGCTGGGGCAATGCTCTTACCTGCCGTGACCATCCACTACTTGTCCCTTGGCTATCTTTATTTCATCTTAGGCTAAAAAGCATGACTAATGAGCGAGTCCAAGGCCACAGAGTTACAGTATTAAAAATAACTTTTATTTAAGCATCTCGATTTTTCTTGGTTGATAACAACCATATACACGTATTGATAGGATGCATAATCCATAAAATATATACACAAAGGTAGGAAATAGTCAATTTATTCTGTCAGATTAAGCATCATGTCAGATCAAACTTCCTTAAATGCAGTTTGAATGTATTGGATGTAAGTAACAGAATCGAGATAAACCAGTTTATTATGAACTATAGTGAACGTGATGTTATGTGATGCTTACTCTGACTGCGTTTTTGGACTATATCTCATCTGGGTAAATAAAAATTGTACATCCCATGTATTTGCTTATTTGATTTTTCAAATAGGAATAAACAATATGTTAGAATAGAGAAAAATGCACATGTACAGGAACTCACTGTCAATCGTCTTATCAAGCAGCATCCCAAGCTCGTGAGGCGAGGACCGGGGATAAAACTTATTATAATAACACACAAACATTTCTGTCTTATGTCACTAAAATTATCACACAATGGAGTGATGTATTTCGGAATAGTGTGGCAGTTACTACACCTCCTCGCAAATACCAGTGACTCACTGTGCGCTTACATGCTTTTTCAAATGAAACTGTGCCAACACATGCTAAATTCTCTTTCTGGACAGACTCTCTCCGACATCCCGACCAGATTCTAATTTAAAACCTGAAAGGTCTGTAAAACTAGAAGCACTGGCAGGCACTGGAAGAGCAGCAGTCAATTTCTTTGTACGTCATTCTTTTTTTGTGTATTTGCTAGCTGTCATACTATTTTTTTCATAACTTGTCATCTGTACAAATAAATTGCAGCAGCACGCTGAACAAGTTTCATCTCCTAGATGCTGATAAAATAGAATAACATAATGTTTGCATATTTGAATTAATTATTTAAACCACAATTAAGTTAATAGAGTAAAATTACCACGAATACCTGTTCATATGTAGGCAGAGTTCTTCCCCACTGTGGTGAAGATAGTTCTCCCTATGTTTAAGTATAGGAACTATTAACATTTTTAAAACGTAATAAAAAATTATGTTAAATATTAATGCCAAATACTTTAAATATTTATTGTATTCTTCTATTTTAAATGTACATCAAAAAAGCAGTACTGTTAAATTAATTTTGAATTAAATATTTAACTTAAATATACTAAATTAAATTACAATTAAAACATTTATTTTAGAAAATTCTACCTAAAGTAAAATGTTTATATTTACTTATTGTGTATCAAAAATTACAAGAAGTTATGTATATAATTAATTTAAATTAATTACATTGTATTTTTAGAAAAATATATTACGTTAAAAAAGTTATCAAAATATTTTACCATAGAATTATATACAATTATTTGTATTTGTGTCACAAAGAGTTTACGGCCAAACGCCGTCCGCCTGCCTCTTGCTGCCGGTGCCAGCCGTGGCGGCCAAACCACAAACATAAATCACAGTACTTTCAGAAATTTATATTTATATTTATATTATTTGTATTTATATATAAATATTTAACATTAATTACATTTACATATATATATTTGTAAAAAGTCGAAATAAATAAATGCATTTTAATATTATTTACTACCCCTGCCTCCATTATTTTAAACTGAAGGGTTCTACATTACCAGTGGTTAGCCACCTAAGGTGAGGACTCCAGGTCTGAGAAAGAGTACATTTAGTAATGTTTTGGGCCTTTTTGGCTGTATTAACTTTAGAAGAGCAGTTTGTAAATTGCAATGCCTTACTCTTTTCTGGATGGGTGTCAGTCCCACTATAAACCACTCCCCAGTCCTCCCTAAACCACTCCTTAATCCTCCCTAAAGCCCTCCCATTTAGTAGTAAGCATTACCCTTCTTCCAGTCACCCCACAGGTGGAAAAAGGGGACAATTTTGCTACTAGGAAATTGGCCAAGTAATGTTGCCACATGCTTTTTCTGTTAACCCTCAACTGTAAATCAGGCTGCCTAAATTTGTACTATCATGGATTATCTATATTGCTTTGGCGATTCAGCTGGTGTGCATTACAAAAAATTGATAGCCCCAAAGTGGGTTTTAACTATTCCCTTTTGGCCCAACTGAGTTATTTAAAGCAAAAGACAAGGCTGCACTGTGTGGAAGTACAGCCCACGTTTACACTGTGGGAGATATATGCACACATATTTTGTAAATATTTTAACAAAGCCTAGGCATTGAAAATTGTTCAGTGTGTAGTTATTTTAAATATATTACATTAAATTCAAAATGTCATGTAAAGCATGTATTTAAATTAATGTATTCTTTAGAAAATGTAAGTTACATATATTTTTAAATTAGAAAGGTTATTTAAATATGTTATCACATAACATTTATTTTTGTATTTGTCTATAATTCAAACACTATATTCAATTTTTATATATTTTTAAAAAGTCAAAATAAATTGATTCATTTTAACATTATTTTCTCAGTACCAGTGGTTGGCCATGTGTGGTGCTGTACTTACTCTAGGTCTGACCTAAAACTGTTTTGGGTCTTTTTTGACTGTGGTAACTTTACACTCGTGCATTTGGCTCCACTCCCTTTTCGGGAGGGGAAACATATAAATCCAAATCAGAAATCAGCTAATTTAATATATTAGATTGGGCCTTCCAGAAATTATATGATCCTTTGCAGTATGAATCCTAGCCACACCTGCTGCTCTCAACCCAGGGTATCAAAATATTATGGCTAACAGCATTAATGGTCACTAACAGGTCTAGAAGGATCTGTACTTTGGAGTCACCTTTATCAAAGATAGGTCTTAGCTCTTCCAAAGCTAATAATTAGCCAGTTTATGTGCTTCTTCTAGGGTGAAATCCACACTGCAAGACATTTAGGGTAGCATTTGTGTCTAGATAGACAGGTGTGACCCATATCTTTTTCCAAGGGTTTGCCTTAGACAGGAAAGAGAGTAATAGGGGTTTTAGTGAGTGGCAACACTCAGATCCAGATTAGCTTTCTTCAGTAATGGGAAGATGACATTCTTCTTCTATGTCTTTTGAATCACCCAAAAATATGCCACGGAGTGGGCCAGGGCCCGGGGGTGGCAAGTATATCCTGTTATGGTGTGGTGGATGGATAGCCCCCTTCCCCAAACCTCTAAGAGGCCCCAGGGACCCCATCCCCTGGGGTTGATATCTCATTAAAGAGGAGGGGATGCTTGGCCCCTGCTTCCCAAGCCTAAAAATGACCAAGAAAAGTTGTATACTGCTTTCGAAATTAAGGAAATGACCTCCTGCCAGATCTTAGGAGGACAGGGATCTAGAGAGGATTCTGATTTAATATTTTTCAATATTGACCTCACTGTCTGTATTTGAAGGATTTTAAAATCAGACCGGTTCATCATGACTGACTGGTGGATTCAATTTCTGTATGAATTACATGTGATAGAGCAGAGGTTTTACCTCTCACTAATTTACGACATTTTACAAAGAAAAACGATTTGTGACACTACACTACAAGAAATTGACAAAACATGTGTTAAGCTCCACGTTTGTAGAAATGACAAAACATACTTTTGATTTAGATTCTGCATCGTAAAAGCATGCAGAATATTAGATTGGGTTTATGTTACATCTTGCATTTACTGACTAGATGTGAATTTTAATACTTTAATGACATGCAATATTGTGATTAGATAATATGATAATAATGATAGTTAAGAAATTCATATGTGAGAATTAAACTTTTCATGTGGTAGAGATAAATAGTGCATTTAATTTTGTAACGTGCGCACTAAAAATGCCAAAAGAAAAGTAAGTGCTACATGAGTTTAGCTAAAATTCCATTTCGTAAATCTTTCCCTTGATGTGTCTTTAAACATACGTGCTTTAATATGATATGATGTACAACATAAAATGTATAAAAATTATGTGTGTGAGTGATGTTTTAAAAAATGTATGAGTACCCTATACTTACATGAGTTCACTATGATGTGTAATAAATACATTTAGTTGAGAGATGAATACTCCATGCTATGTAATGCAAGATTCATATTTTAGCATACTTTCATGGTGCACAAGCTGTATTTCATAAGGGCCTCAGATTGTGCTTCTTTTTCAAGTAGGAACTTATGAACTGAGTAGTTTGAAGCCTATGGGAACGTTTTGTAAAGTTGCCATTTGTGTTCTATCAATTGTTCTTTTGATATTTGTAGCACAGTCTGACTGAACTGGAAACAAAAACAGATACATGCTAGAAAAGATGCTTGAGAACTAGTAGGCAAAAGATGAGAGCATAACTCGTCTGCTTATCACTGTTCATATGACTAAACCTACAAAGATTCTAAGGAAATTACATGTTGTAGATTACTCAATTCTTCCGGTTTTGTATACTTTTTCCTACTACATCATCTCATCCTACCGCAGACGACCAACAGGACAGAGTGGTCTGATAAATTTGAAAATGTCAAGGGGTGTCACCCTGGAACTAATGAAGAATAATTGCTCAAATTTTGGAACTGATGGAGAGAGATTTCTGCTTACCCATCTTGCAGCACAGTGACTGAAAATTTGGACCTCCAGTAACAACGCAAACTGTGACGTAATACTGCGATCTGCTGGCGGCTGGTATGCTAGCATGGTAGAACCTTTTCGGCAGGAATGAGTTTGGGTCGTGTGTCTGTGACATTAACTTTACAGCAAATAGACAGAGACAGATTTCCTGTCTTTAATGAACCGGACCTGGTCATTTGGAACACACTAAACTTTCCTAAGTGTCTGTAGGAGACTCAACTGATTATCCTTTGATCATAATTCATTAGTAAATTAATCTCCCTCGGCTGAGCAAGATCCAGCCCTATATCTTTGGATCTCGCAGAGTTTTGTTAGTGCTTTATTAAACTCGAACTAGCTTAATTTAGGATTGTATGTTATTTATTTAAAGTTATTTTTTCAATGAGGTCCATAAGGGAAATACGAATGACCTCTCGCTCTTTGCAAGTGATCAAGTAGTAAGAATGATAAGGGGAGGTAACCGAGAGCAAAAGATGCAACAGGTAGAGTCCAGATATATACTGCTATTAAATACCAAAATCCTGTCAGGTCTTAACTCAGAGGAGGATTTATTTGTACATTTAGGACCCTAGAGGTATCCATACTCCCGGTTTTTAACCTTAGCAAGGAACTACATGGTATGAAAATGTGTGTTAATGTAGAAAATTGAGCCTTTTGGGAACCAAGGTTTTGTTATTTATTTATTCATTTTTTATTTTAGGAGACCAGGAATGATAAAGGAACATGAAGTATAGGAGTAAATGTAACTCGTACTTAGTTATCACAAGTCTGTTCTTCTCACAAGAGTATGAGAGAATTAAGCTGGTCGTTTATTAATTGTGATCAAGTGTGCTAATTGTTAATTTGTCAATTACTTGAATAGAAGGAGGATTACATTTGTGAGTAGTATAGTGGAAGTTAGTAAAACCCCCCAAAAAATGTCTGAGGGAACAATGACATCTATCTTCTATATAAATAAAAATGTAAAAGTTTGTTCAAAATCGCAAATCTCCGAAAGTACTTCACCGATTGCGTTGAAATTTTGGCACAACATTGGATTCGAATACGCGTGTGTTTTTATATACACAATGTTGGATTCCAATACGCGCATATCGAATATGCGCGTGTTTTTATTCGAAAGCTCGAACAGACACATAAAAATGTCAATGTTCGGTTGTTCATAATCTTAAATCTCCGAAAGTTGTTAACAGATTGCTTTGA
The DNA here is from genome assembly GCF_964261635.1 of Lissotriton helveticus. Classification (NCBI taxonomy): domain Eukaryota; kingdom Metazoa; phylum Chordata; class Amphibia; order Caudata; family Salamandridae; genus Lissotriton; species Lissotriton helveticus. The sequence goes on from NC_136061.1 coordinate 1,043,523,823, forward strand.
AATTTTGACACAACGTTGGATTCGACTAAGCGCGTGTATGTATATGCACAACGTTGGATTTGAATACGCGCGTGCCTAATATGCGCGTGTTTTTAATCGAAAGGCCGAACAGACCCTATGGATTTGGTTGCTGCGCAACAACTACAAGGGGCATATAGAGACAATAGTCTACATATATTAGGATGGACAGTTGGTGTCAGGATGGCAGACCCGGAAGTGGGTGGAGGGAGGGGGGAGGAGTTGGTTCACTTTGCAATATTAAGAAAGGACGCATAGAGACAATATTCTACATATATTAGGATGGACAGTTGGTGTCAGGATGGCAGACCTGGAAGTGGGTGGAGGGAGGGGGGAGGAGTTGGTTCACTTTGCAACATTAGCGCGTGTTTATAGATACACAAAGTTGGATTCGAATACGCGCGTGTACAATACGCACATGTTTTTAATCGAAAGGCCGAACAGACCCTATCGATTTGCTTGCTGCGCAACAACTACAAGGGACGCCTAGAGACAATAGTCACAAAAACATATTGTATACCCACAAGCATTGTGAAATTAAACATATTAGAAACGTGCGCTTACTCTTTTCTTTCTCTTCCATTGAACCAGACTGAGCCACAGCAACGCGTGGCCGGGTACAGCTAGTGTTTATATATATATATATATATATATATATATATATATATATATATATACGCAAAAAAGAAGCAGAGAACTCTGGGTAGTTCTCAAGTTTAGGTGGAAAGCAGCTCCTGTATAGAGCACTCTCAACACCTGCGACACTCTAGATCTGCTCACCTCAAATGTCTGCTTTTCTATCAAAGTATTTAAGCATAGAATTAGCACAGTGCCATCCATGCCGAGATAGAAATGGACAAAGTATTTTGCCATTTCTACATCAAAGTCTTTAAGCATAGGACTAGCACAGCGCTGTCCATGCCAAGCTGTAAAATGACAAAAGCCAATTACCACTCCAGGCACAATATTACAGCTTTGAATTGGTAAAATACCAACCAAGCCAACCTGAAATGAGTGAAAGCAACCCTTGACACAGTGTTTCGCTCTATTTAGAGCTCTTCAGAGAGGTATAGCTTTGTCCAGACACAAGGGAGCACCCAGTATAAGTCAAAACAATATCCTTTCAGGCATAAGGTGATGCATAAATTATGCAAAAAAGAAGCAAAGAACTCTGGGTAGTTCTCAAGTTTAGGTGGAAAGCAGCTCCTGTATAGAGCACTCTCAACACCAGCGACACTCTAGATCTACTCACCTCAAATGTCTGCTTTTCTATCAAAGTATTTAAGCATAGGATTAGCACAGTGCCATCCATGCAGAGATAGAAAGGGACAAAGTATTTTGCCATTTCTACAGCAAAGTCGTTAAGCATAGGATTAGCACAGTGCTATCCATGCCGAGCTGCAAAATGACAAAAGCCATTTACCACTCCAGGCACAATATTACAGCTTTGAATTGGTAAAATACCATCCACGCAAACCTTAAATGAATAAAATCAACCCCTAACACGTGTTTTGCTGTCATTACAGCTTTTCAAAGAGGTTTAGCTTTGTCCAGATGCAAGGGAGCACTCAGTATAAGTCACAACAATATCCTTTCAGGCATAAGGTGATGCATAATTTATGCAAAAAAGAAGCAAAGAACTCTGGGTAGTTCTCAAGTTTAGGTGGAAAGCAGCTCCTGTATAGAGCACTCTCAACACCTGCGACACTCTAGATCTCCTCACCTCAAATGTCTGCTTTTCTATCAAAGTATTTAAGCATAGGATTAGCTCAGTGCCATCCATGCCGAGGTAGAAATGGACAAAGTCTTTTGCCATTTCTACATCAAAGTCTTTAAGCATAGGACTAGCACAGTGCTGTCCATGCCAAGCTGTAAAATGACAAAAGCCAATTACCACTCCAGGCAGAATATTACAGCTTTGAATTGGTAAAATACCAACCAAGCCAACCTGAAATGGGTGAAAGCAACCCCTGACACAGTGTTTTGCTCTACTTAGAGCTCTTCAGAGAGGTATAGCTTTGTCCAGACACAAGGGAGCAAAGCAATATCCTTTCAGGCATAAGGTGATGCATAAATTATGCAAAAAAGAAGCAAAGAACTCTGGGTAGTGATCCAGCGCTCTCACCAAAATATTGCACAAATTGACACTATCTACTACCACAAAACTTACACTACAACACTAGGCCCATAACAACAATAGAGCGACTGAATCATGAGGCGATAAGATCTAAATATAGTTGTTTAAACTATCTACAATAATCAAGACCAGCTTATCATTCTAGAAAGTTTATTTAAACACATCTAGGAAAACTTAGGTTTTGGTATTTTATTAAACAAGCATTAGAAAATGTCATAAAGAAAGATTTATTCAGTATTAATAAAAAGAGCATAAATCAAGAATTATTATTCATTAGCAGGAATAAGTAAAATTAAGCATTTCCAAAATCCTAACTATTTCTCTGTCTCTACCCTCATCACCTAGTAATAAAGTAATTAATAAAAAACACCTTTCCTCACGTGTAAAGTCCATCAGCATAACATCGTCCTCCAGATTTCTCGAGCGTAAGCCAACTATGTGTTCTCTGAACCTATTCTTATACCCTAAATTAAGCTGAGCTAACTATTTTTCACATTCCAACAGACGAATTCTAGTTCTCCATTGGCTGAGCCACCTCGTACCACAGTAAACTGTGACACCTCCTTCTTACATGCCCGGGCAAATTCACTTGTTCATTGTTCATTTAGAAGTCTTGGCAGTTCTTCCTTAGGCTGCAACATTTTGTAGCGAAAGCTTCCTTTCAACCTTGAGCCTGTTCGTTCTGAACTCCCGTGGCACGTTAGCAAACGTTAGCAAATTTCTCCAAAGAGTCATCTTTTTAGCAGTTCATTCCAAAACCTTTCAAAATAAAAGTTCAGAGGCCTTTTCCATCCTTTCAGAATTATTTTCACTTGAGCCATTTTCATCATTAGGCCTCTTTTCAAAGAGCGTCAATTTTTCTGCGCCACCTCTCCTGCGCCACTATTAAAAGTGTACTATTTTCCTGCAGCCATCTCTAAGCTTCATTTGTAAAACTATTATATAAACAAACACAAAGAATAATTAATGAAAGAAATACAGTTTGTTCTGTTGCCTCCCATCATTGCTAATAATTAACCCATTAGTCTAAATTACCTAGCAGTAAAGCACAAATAAAGCAGCATTTTATATCTACCAGTCTTCAAAAATCCATAAAACCTTATGTGCACCTAGAATAGTAGAAATGACATCACATAGACAAGGGAAGCAAAATAAGCACATGCCATTATAAAAAAAACAGCTGCTATTAGTTATGACATGACAATAGACAAGATTAATTTATTATTTTCTACATACATAAGAATGCAACATAATGCACATTTATGAGCACACATGTTCAAGTTTCAAGTTCAAAAGCTTTTATTCGATTTGTACATACAAATCATACAAGCATAGACACAGTTGAAATATTAAAATCACAAAAAAAAAAAAAAATAATCTTTCCTAAAGTAGGGAAAAAGTTAAAGTGCAACAAGTAGAAGGTTTACATGCCTCTAAAGGTCAACACATCTTTTTATAAATTATACGACGTTCTTACATGGACTAACTGGGGATCAAATAGAAATTACTTACTAGGCATTTTCCGGGGATTGTATGTTAAAATTATTAAATAATCATTAAATACTGTGGGGCACTACGTAATACCTTAATACAGACACATGTTAGTTTCCCGTGTGTTCTGTGAAAATGCAACTTTAAACTAGATTGAATTAGCATACACATAGCACAAATTGTTAGCATTATTAATTTATTTATGGAAGTGTGACTTCACGAGTTTAAACAGATTTCTGTTTTCTATCTCGCTCCATCAACTCCCTCATCTGGTGATTAACAAATCACCACACCACCACCCAAAATTTAGCAAAAATTTTATCAAAGATGAACATGATTCAATTTCACCTGTGTTAGTAGTTCTAAAGACTTATCTTATCAATTTATCTACAATTCTCATATTGAGTTTTAAGAAACCCCTCTAGTTCTATTTCTTTCTCTTGTGTAACATACAACTAAGCTTCAATAAAAGTGTTGCAAAAACTATAACTAATAAAATGTCAGTACTATACTATGTTTGTCTTGACTAGCTGAAACTTTGCTTGTCCTATTGACCTTAAACTTCTCTTTGTTAATTTCTAAAGGAAAAGTAACCACCTAAATCAACCAAAGCTGAATTATTAGGAACATATATATCAGAGACATCTTACAACATTTTTAAAATTAAGCATCTTGAGCTTGTTGAATGTATTTTCATTAAGCTTGCAAAGAAAAATAAAACAAAAATTTTAAAAAATTTTACCTAAATTTTCTACAAATTTCTAACACCCCCCTTTTTCAATTTTTTTTTTTTTTATACTCTTTAAACCTTCTAACAGTTTTTCTTCGACCTAATGTTCACAAATTAATTTTTCAGCTAACATAATTTCTTCGACCTTGTGTCACCTAACAAGATTTCTTCAGCCTTATGCCAAAAACAGAAAACCTAAAATTTAACAGGTATGCACTTCAATCATTGTCACTTTTGTTTTCAATCTCTTTTTGACTCTCATCATTTACCTCCACTACAGGTATCACTTCTATTTTCTTTCCTGCCTCAATCTGTTTCTTTGATCTGTATCTCAATTTGAATTTTAGGCCTTCATTTTCTTCTGGCCAGTTATCACTTTTTCTTAGTAATTTCTTCTTTTGCTTGGTCACATTACATTCTGTTCTCCAAGCTTCTTTTCTGAATTTTCTTATTTGAGAATCTTCATCATTCTCATCAGTTTCAGTGTCAGAAATTTCAACTTCAGACTCAGGCACTTCTTTACTCGGCAGCTTCACTCCGTTAGGAACGTCATCTTTGTAGCTGGTACTTGGCAATTCATTTTCTTCTTCAATTACCTTCAACTTCCCAGTTTCAGAATTCTTGTTCCTGCTTTCAGAGCTTCTTTTCTGCTTTTCAATACTCTCCTGGTCTTGAATCACAATCTGATCACATTCTTCTTCTGCTTCCTTTTCTGGCACATTTCCATCATTTTCTGAGTCTTCAGTCACAACTTTCAAGTCTTCTTCAATCAAGGCTTGTTTTCTATTCATGTTCTCCAGATGTCGACTAACTTGTCGATCTTCAAGATCTGGATTCTCTTCAGGCTCTTCTTCAGAATCTGAATCAGCAGTTGTGACACTATCCTCATCAGGATTTTCAGGTGTAGTTACACAAAAAGTATGGCCAGTGTCAATCCACCTCTTCGGTCTTTTGCACTTCTCTGCATTTGTTGTGACAAGACTGACTAGCCTCCTTTTCTGCCACCTTTGCACTAGACAATTTCCTTTTAGACGAACCTTTTTCCTGATCCTTTTACCTGGTAACTGATCAAGTACTTGCTCTTTTTCTCTTGTTTGCACTTCAGTTTCATCTTCATTAAACACAGAAATCATTTCATCTGATAAATTCCTGCAGTTCTCCAAATTGATGCTATCATTGATAGGCATCATTCTTTTCTCTGGTATGAAAGCCTGTCTCATGACCTTGTCCATCATAATATCACGTGGACTTAAATCTGTCTTTTTATCAGTAGTGTTTCTCAGAAACATCAAAACAAGTGGAAGGACATCTGTCCACTTTGTACCTGCAGCTAGGCACATTTTTGCATCTCTGTCTTTTATAGTAACATTCTTATGCTCCTCAACATCTGAAATTTCTAGTCTATCTGTACAATGGAGCAATCTGTTTTCAATATGTTTTCTGTTATCTGATAACTTTGCAACAGTAATTTCATCATTATGTCGCATCTGAAATGTTTCAAACCATTTTGTAATTAAACAGAAGATCACAAAAATGTAGCACAGTTTGTCATTCAGTGCCATCCCAATGAAATCCATTTGTAATCTAGTCAATGAACCACTCTCCTGTAATTCTGTTCCCAATCTCACAATTGTTCTCTTAATTGTGTTCACTTGCTGGCAAGTCAGACACCTCTGGTAAAGAAATTCTGCAAATTTATGATACATTCTGTTCATGTCAGTAATCATGCTATTTAGTAAAACTACTCTGTCATCTCTGTGTAACCAAATCTCATCCTCATCTCGCTGTCTAAAATCTGTTCTCAACCATGTGTTTCTCAACCATGTGTTTTTCTCCTCATGAGTTGCTTCATCTTGTAAGTCTTTGACTACCTGCCATGTTTCAACTACAGATGTTAGTATTAGTGAACTCAAAGCATGTTCATCATTCTTTTTGTATGCTGCACATATCACGACAGCAAACCTTTCTGCCAATTGAATATCATCAATCAACCTTTTAATTAAATTTTTATTTCTGAAATACGAACTTGCAGAAGTCAAAGTTTTAATCTGTTGATCAATTGTGTCCTTTACTTTGATGTCTTCACTTAAAAGACCATCATTTTCATTCCAATATTCTGGAAGTGCATTTAATCCTTTTGGACTGTTTTCCTGTTCTTTATTTAATCCTGTATCTGTTTTCTCTGTCTGTTCATTAACAAAAATGTGTAATGGCAATGAAGCCATCTCAATCTCTTGAATCATTACCTGTCGCTGTACTTTTAGCTGTTCATTCAGCTCATTTATCTCAATCTCCTTTTCCTTTGAACATAATTTTGACTCGTCTGACTGTGTCAATTCAATTAGATCAATGTCAGACTTCTCACTTACCAGAACTGAAGTCATCTCTGTTTCTTGCTGAGTTGTAATCCCTACTAATTCAATCTCAAGTACAATAGAATAAACTTTTTCAGTTAATGGGACCTTTAAAACTGCGGAACTAATTTCATCTTTTCTAAATACAGGGACTGTCTCTGTTTCCATATATTTCATGGACTCCTTTAAATTATTTATTGAATTCACATAACCAGGAATATTAATTCCAGAAGTACCAGACATTTCATCATGATTTTCTGTCGCATTAAATTTAGTAAAATTCTGAACTGGCACTTTATCAATCTGATCTGACACTTTTGGCGTTGTATTAACCTGTTCTGGGGGTCTTCTTGAATTTCTGTTCTGATCCATATTCACAACATCAATTTTATACTGCTCTATATTTTCTACTCTGACACCTTTATTATTTACATTCACTAATTTGGGAATCTTTAATTTACTCTCGCATTTGGCAACAACCTTTTTCATTTTCTTATACAAGGAAGACATTTTCTTTAATTAATTTGGTAAATGTACTCTTAAATTTGCCTTGCAGCGTTTGCTGATCAATTAATTAATTAATTTAATTCTATCAGGTATAGAAAACCTTATAATTTGGTCAATTTAATATTTCTCCTAATTTACTTGTATCACAAATTATGATTTACCTGTAAAGAAAAACATGAATTTGCAAAAACAGTAGCGACGCAAAATTTTTATTTATAATAATACCAACATATAATCACATGTGTTTTAATTGTACTTATTTTTCACTTACACACCTTCTGCAACATATACCTGTGGAAAAAGAAAACCTGACTTGTTTTGCCTTAATTTACATATAATTTCTTGCTGCCATCTTGAACACAGCGCAACTTTCTTAATTACACCAGTAATTACAGTAACTAGCAAAATGTTTGGAAATATTTATTTATTTAATTATGTTGTATTATTTTTATTTAGAAATTACAAATCACCAATTTTATTTATAATAAAATGTTTGTCTGCTAGTACAACACACATCTACTCAATGCTGTAATCCCTATTCTAATACACACTGCCACTATAGTCTCTCCTTCTCCTTTTTGCTCAGCCCTTCCCTAGCACAAGAGACAGTGTGTAACATTTAACGTGTCAATATCACTTCCCTATGACACACTCAGTTTTAAAATTAAAGCTTTGGGTATTAGCGCTACTAAGATCAATGTTAATTTAGTTTCCTTAAGAAACTCTAAACACAAACAGCGTCAGAACATTTAAAACCCGACACTCGAAGCACAACAAACGTCTGAGCCAATCAGTGTAGTCACCTCAATGCTCAGCCAACCACAGCACTGTTGACAAGGCTTTAGCCAATCAGAGCGCTGTTTTCACAACACTTAGCCAATCACAATACCTTTAGATACCCTTCAGTCAATTACACCATAGTTACAGCATTGTGTGCTGTTGCAAACTTTTTCTCTCGCTTCGCGTTTATAAACAGCTTCTCCTTCCTGTGCTTTCAATTCTGCACACAAAACTCGTCATATTAATCAGCTGTTATACCTTTGTTCCAACTACAGCACTATTATAACGAGAACAACCAAAGCGAGGGCTTAATTTTATGTTCAAATATATTCTTGTTGAGTAGAGCTGATCAGACCATGCAGAAAATCGATCCACTACGATGTACTCTTTAAAATGTAATTAATTTCGGGTCATTTACTAAATTTTAATAAATTCTCGGCAGGCAGTGATTATAAAGCCCACACTCGAGCCTCTAAGTATACGGAGCTCTGACCAATCAGGTCGCGGCTCCTCTCTCGTGACAGCAGACGTCACGATCAACCAATGCGCGGCTCCTCCCTGACACCGAGATTCAATGGGAGAGCTTCGCCTAATCCCAGTACAGCTCACGGAGCCTCAACCAATAAGGTCGCGGCCCTTGTGTGACGCTGCGCGTCAATAGCCAATGGGTGCGCGACCTGGCAGGGCCTCAACCAATCACAGCTCGGCCCCCTCACAAATGCTCCAACATCGAGAGAGGCGAGCAGGCTAAAGAAACACAGCGCATCCACACGCAATGGCCTCGCCAGAACCCCGCTCAACGAGAGCGCGGCTCCCCCATGCAACCCACACTAAACGCCCAGTCTTCAGACAACACACGGAGCTCTGCCCAATCAAAGCGCGGCTCCATGCATGACGCGTCGGCGTTTCAGCCAATGGCAGCGCGGCGGCTGACGTAGACAGCCGCTGCAGCTGGCAGCTCTCCCCAGGCAGCAGCCCCTCCTTTACAAAATACTCGGAACAGCGAGAAATGTTCTATTCAAACTACGAGCATTAAACAACGAACAAAACATAAGGTAGGCTCAAGATGAGCAAGTATAGTTAGGCGGTGTGTGAACTAAAGGAAAGTAAACTAAAGAAAGCACATCGATCAACAGTAAATCTGGGAATGAGATCGAGTCCAGGAAACTACACTACTAATCAGATCACTACTTTCTAATATAGCGCAATTTAAGAGAAAAAGAATAAAATGAACATACTTATAACAGTATTTTAAATGTAGATCGTACTTTATCCAATGGGAGCACTTGCTCTAACACTCCAGGGATATAAACCAATCAGAGCGCGGCAGGGCGATGACGTATGCAGCAGCTGCAGCTGCAGTCTCTCCCCACACGCTCTCACTCGCAAAACCAGCCCCTCCCTTACAATTTTCGATCGGGGCACATTTTAATCGTTTTAAACTACGGAGAACAATTTATTATTATAATTAAAGTGTGGAATGTTTATAAAATTAATACTGATCACTTTTTACTTACTTAAAAATGTTTAACAACATGGAATACCTTAATTATAGCCTAATTAACACAGAACATTCTAAAATGCTCCTGAATGTTTTAAAATAGCACAGTTCACCTTTTTATACTTTTCAACTATGCTGAACACTTTTGAATTGAATTTTATTAGCGTGCAGAGCTTTTAAATGTATTTAAACACTGCACAACATCATAAAAAGTCTTAGAATGGTACAGACTTTACCTAGAACATTCCTAAGTACCTTAGAATTACCTTTGGTACAATTTTGTAAATACATAAAACGAAACTCATCTGTCTGCTTCTCTAATTAGGATAGTTTACATACATTCAAGTATCCACACTTCGGAATAGTCGGCGCTATTCTCACTAAGGATAATTTTCATTTGCCAGTAGAGCAACTCTTACCCTACCCTTCTAACACGTAAAAATATGAACCCGTTTTCCTCTGAACGCACCGCGAAGTGACAGTTCTAAGAGTTCCACTTGAACATACCTTACAAAACAATCACGCACTTTCACACTGAAAAATCCCTAACTTCACTCACACATGAAATCCGTACAGGACTCTCACCTGTTTATAGAAATCATGCACCGTTAGCAAAATAACACCGTTATCCGTACAGGACTCTCACCTGTTTATAGATATAAAACATGTACCCGTACAGGACTCTCACCTGTTTATAGATAATCATGCACCGACATTACCCTACCCTTCACTCAAGCTCGAATATAACTAATACTCTTATCACAGTGAGTTTTATGGAAGGCGCTTTGTCCCTATTCTCATGCTGCTCTAATTTCTTAGAAAACCCTCACTATACAAGATTCACACCTAGCCCTAAAACTGTGTTGCACGGCGACAACACTGTGTTGCACGGCGACAACACCTCTGGTACACGGCGATACCAACAGTGATACTCGGCGATATCACAGAAACAGATCAGATATTCTGCATGACTACTTTCTCATCACACAGTTTTTGTACCGGTACACACATAGCACAAAATAAACAAACTCAACATGTGTTAAAATTTAATCCTATGAATTTACCAACATATATGTATCATGCATGTAACATGTATGTCAAAAACAACATATATAAACCGTCCGATGGCTACCATGAAATTGATCCAGCGCTCTCACCAAAATATTGCACAAATTGACACTATCTACTACCACAAAACTTACACTACAACACTAGGCCCATAACAACAATAGAGCGACTGAATCATGAGGCGATAAGATCTAAATATAGTTGTTTAAACTATCTACAATAATCAAGACCAGCTTATCATTCTAGAAAGTTTATTTAAACACATCTAGGAAAACTTAGGTTTTGGTATTTTATTAAACAAGCATTAGAAAATGTCATAAAGAAAGATTTATTCAGTATTAATAAAAAGAGCATAAATCAAGAATTATTATTCATTAGCAGGAATAAGTAAAATTAAGCATTTCCAAAATCCTAACTATTTCTCTGTCTCTACCCTCATCACCTAGTAATAAAGTAATTAATAAAAAACACCTTTCCTCACGTGTAAAGTCCATCAGCATAACATCGTCCTCCAGATTTCTCGAGCGTAAGCCAACTATGTGTTCTCTGAACCTATTCTTATACCCTAAATTAAGCTGAGCTAACTATTTTTCACATTCCAACAGACGAATTCTAGTTCTCCATTGGCTGAGCCACCTCGTACCACAGTAAACTGTGACACCTCCTTCTTACATGCCCGGGCAAATTCACTTGTTCATTGTTCATTTAGAAGTCTTGGCAGTTCTTCCTTAGGCTGCAACATTTTGTAGCGAAAGCTTCCTTTCAACCTTGAGCCTGTTCGTTCTGAACTCCCGTGGCACGTTAGCAAACGTTAGCAAATTTCTCCAAAGAGTCATCTTTTTAGCAGTTCATTCCAAAACCTTTCAAAATAAAAGTTCAGAGGCCTTTTCCATCCTTTCAGAATTATTTTCACTTGAGCCATTTTCATCATTAGGCCTCTTTTCAAAGAGCGTCAATTTTTCTGCGCCACCTCTCCTGCGCCACTATTAAAAGTGTACTATTTTCCTGCAGCCATCTCTAAGCTTCATTTGTAAAACTATTATATAAACAAACACAAAGAATAATTAATGAAAGAAATACAGTTTGTTCTGTTGCCTCCCATCATTGCTAATAATTAACCCATTAGTCTAAATTACCTAGCAGTAAAGCACAAATAAAGCAGCATTTTATATCTACCAGTCTTCAAAAATCCATAAAACCTTATGTGCACCTAGAATAGTAGAAATGACATCACATAGACAAGGGAAGCAAAATAAGCACATGCCATTATAAAAAAACAGCTGCTATTAGTTATGACATGACAATAGACAAGATTAATTTATTATTTTCTACATACATAAGAATGCAACATAATGCACATTTATGAGCACACATGTTAGTTTCCCGCGTGTTCTGTGAAAATGCAACTTTAAACTAGATTGAATTAGCATACACATAGCACAAATTGTTAGCATTATTAATTTATTTATGGAAGTGTGACTTCACGAGTTTAAACAGATTTCTGTTTTCTATCTCGCTCCATCAGTAGTTCTCAAGTTTAGATGGAAAGCAGTTCCTGTATAGAGCACTCTCAACACCAGCGACACTCTAGATCTGCTCACCTCAAATGTCTGCTTTTCTATCAAAGTATTTAAGCATAGGATTAGCACAGTGCCATCCATGCCGAGATAGAAAGGGGCAAAGTATTTTGCCATTTCTACAGCAAAGTCGTTAAGCATAGGATTAGCACAGTGCTATCCATGCCGAGCTGCAAAATGACAAAAGCCATTTACCACTCCAGGCACAATATTACAGCTTTGGATTGGTAAAATACCATCCACGCAAACCTTAAATGAATAAAATCAATCCCTAACACGTGTTTCGCTGTAATTACAGCTTTTCAAAGAGGTTTAGCTTTGTCCAGACACAAGGGACCACCCAGTATAAGTCAAAACAATATCCTTTCAGGCATAGAGTGACGCATAAACTATGCAAAAAAAGAAGCAGAGAACTCTGGGTAGTTCCCAAGTTTAGGTGGAAAGCAGCTCCTGTATAGAGCACTCTCAACACCAGCGACACTCTAGATCTGCTCACCTCAAATGTCTGCTTTTCTATCAAAGTATTTAAGCATAGGATTAGCACAGTGCCATCCATGCCGAGATGGAAATGGACAAAGTCTTTTGCCATTTCTACAGCAAAGTCTTTAAGCATAGGACTAGCACAGTGTTGTTCATGCCGAGCTGTAAAATGACAAATGCCAATCCAATGCTTAACTACTTTGACAGAAAGCAGACATTTGAGGTGAGCAGATCTAGAGTGTCGCTGGTGTTGAGAATGCTCTATACAGGAGCTGCTTTCCACCTAAACTTGAGAACTTTCATGGGTCTAAACCAGTGACCCGAAAGCTGTATAAGGCTGTATTTTTTTTATTATCATACTCGTCCATCCACTCATCCAGCTTCATGGTTTCTTAAATGCAAGGCAAAATAAATCCACAGAGTTCATCGGTTTCCTTCCTCTCCTTGCCTGTAAAAAAGCTTCTGAATCCAGTGCTAATGTGAGGCTGTGTTATTGAACTTCAGCTGAACAATGAGTATTTGTGGGGTGCCTAATTTTCCGTATGTAAACTCACACCTATCAATGGTTCAACTAAGGGGGGGTGTAGAAGCTGGCTCTGCATACACTATACCAAAGTGAGGTATAGTATGCACAGAGTCTAGTGGATCCCCAAAGGTAGGCTGACGTAAAGTTAGATAACACCTCACTCTCTATGTGTGGTAGTGTGGTCGAGCAGTAAGGCAGTATCAGATGACAGTGTTAAGCATTTGTTGTACACACTCAGTCAGAATTCACACACTCAAAGACTGAACTTCAGACCAATTGTTTTTGTATCAAAAATATTGTTTTAGTTATTTTATTTCCTAGAACCAAGCAAGCATCGCACAAGTAAGTGATAAGTACTTTGCAGAAAATATACAGATTGTAACACAGTCTGGTTTGCAATTGTAAATGTACTTTGATTTGATTACATTAGTGTTACTGATAATGCAATGCTTTTCAGAATACAGTACATACACTTTGAATGGGATGTTCTGTAAGATTACAAGTAAGTTACTTTTGAGATTACTTTTCTTACTCAGAGTAGTATACATGGATACTACTCTGGGACATTTCCTGTAAACAAGTAAGTAAAATCGTTTTTATTACACAGTACAATTTTAAAGAATTTCTTTAGGTGTTTAAACTCCACACAAACTTTTCACAGAAAAACAGTCAATGTTATCCCATGGAGGGAAATAGTGTTCTCGGTTTTGAGGTAAATATTTGGTAGTGGGTGTTGAGGTTCTGGGGGTAAACTCAGGGGTCCCCCAGGGTCAAGGATGCATTCTAGTTACACCCTTAGCGGCACTAGGGCGGCCGGGTGCAGAGTGCTGAGGCCTAATGTTATCCAATGGGAGATACTGGGCCTTCGGTTGGTGGCTGCTGACAAGCAGGCCACTTGGTTGTGGGAACAAAGCTCCTGGACTGTAGCTCAGGGCAAATAGGGAAACAAAGTGGCACCAAAGGTGCTCCGTCAACTGCACTAGGATGGCCGGGTGCAGGGTGCTGTTTCGACGTCGGGCGCCCTGTTGTTTTCAATGGGGAACCTCTAGTTTACAAAGGCACTACAGGCTTGGGGACGAAGGTCTCCTGTGTGCGACCACCACTTCGAGAGGTAAGTTAGGGGTTGGTTAGGCACTGTAGGGGAGCCTTTTGGGGTTGAATTTTCTTATCAGCTCCTTGTCGCGGTTGGGGGGACCTTCCGGATTTAGGCTGCAGGCGTCGGTTGGAGGCTTGAGGCAGGTCAGGGGTCACCGATCTCGGGTCAGGTTCGACGGGATGACCTCCTTGTGGAGTTCACCCCGCCATCCACATCCCGAGCTCGAGCTCGGGCTGTGGATGGCGGGTGCAGAGTGGGTAGGATTCGCGGTTCCAGCCAGAGCCAGAGGTTGCAGATGAACAAATCCGGTGATCACGGGAAACAAAGTCTTTGGGGTTGAAGGCAGGCAAGTCCTCCGGTGTTCTCAATGTTGCTGACTGCAGGACACACCAGGATTTTGCAGGAGCATGGGGGTGTACCCTCCTCAGGGATTTCCCTCGAGTGGGCACACCCCTTATTATGCCACTCTCCAGTGGGAGGGGGGCATGAGCCTGTGCCTGGCTGGCTAAGTCTCCCCATCTGCAAGATGGTGGGGACTGAGAGTTGTGCTTCACCTCACCTCCCCCACCTGAGGTGTGGAGTTGGCAGAAGTGGGCACACCTCTCTTCCTCACTTGTTTTACCCGTAGGTTCTCCCGCCCAAAGTGGGGGACAGAACCAGTGGGGACCAGTTGCTGAAAGCAGCAAGTGGCCTGGAGAAGCTCACAAAGGTGGCAAGCCTTTGAAGCTTCCCCTTCGTGAACCCTGCCCATCCTGGGAGAGGAGGCATGGCACCTCGTCCCAGGATGTGCATTGTTCAGGCCCCAGAGAGCGACAGGCTCTCGGCCTTGGGATCCAGAAACATGTCGGGTGGTGGCAGTTGAAAGCAGCCACCCATCTCTAAGATGTCCTCTGTGTGCATTTTTCATTAAATCCCACACTGGCATCAGTGTGGGCTCAATGCGCTGAGAAGTTTGATACCAAACTTCTCAATTTTCAGTGTAGCCATTATGGTGTTGTGGACTTTTGTCATGACAAACTCCCAGCACCATATACTCTTAATGGCAGCACTGCATTTACAATGTCTAAGAATGGACTTAGACGCCGTAGGGGTACAGGGCTCATGCACCTGTACCCTCACCACTGGTATAGTGCACCCAGCTAGAGGGGTGACTGATCTATGCCAGGGCAGTGGGTTGAAGGCATGGCACACAGAGGTATGTGCCATGTCGACTCTTCACTTCGTTCTGCAGCCTGCAAAGGCAGTGTGTGAATGTAGAGGTACAGGGCCTCTACAGGTGGCACAATAAGTGCTGCAGCCCTTAGAGGTCTTCCCAGGTCACAGTGCCCTGGGTACCTGCGGTACCTTTTACCAGGGGCTGGCCTGTAGCAAGAGAGGCCAATTGGGTTAGTTTTGGGGAAAGAACACATGCCCTGGAAACCTGATTGGCAGGAACCCAGGGCACATCAAGTGAAAGTGCATCAGTAGTCTGGCAAAAAATGGGGGGAGGTTACTGCAACAGAAACCCACTTTCCTACAGGGGGATTATGCAGAGATGCAGCCATTCTAAAGCTGCTTGGCATAAATAAAAACGAACCAAACTAAAACAGGTGTAACATACACCAGAGCAGTCCTGGTTGAAAGGTGTCTTTATTCCCACCCACACTGTCCTCCACTCACGCAAATGGTTTACAGCTTCTGCTTTCATCACAGCTACAAAAAACATCCAGATCTAGTTCATGCTCAACAAATCCAGATAGCTTTTCAAGATGATCCAGAGCTCTTTCAAACTCCAGTGTCTCACCTAGCTGAATAACTTCTTTGTCAATAAATCCACCACTCCATAACATTTCACCACTCCACCTCACTGCCATGCACTTCCAATTTACTCCACGTCCACCACCCAGAGCCCACCATCAAGCCTTATAACTTTCAATTCACGTCACCTTACCACCTTATCCAGAGTGCTGAAATAATTGCCACACCAATGAAATCCCTCAATTGCTCCCTGTTTGTAAGCATCATCCTAACTGTCTTCACACAATCCATCATCACCCCATCTGTATAACTGCTCTCTTGATTCAGTGTTGTCAGTAACTAACACTCCAACTTCTGACTCCCAGATCCTCTAATGTACTCTACAGAGCATTTGTGACTCTTGCTTATGGAAATCCTCTTCAAACACAGTACCGAGACTGAACTGAGGATCATTTGAAAATAAACCATAGCACACACTGATTCCAGCTCTTGGAGTCTACTGAGTTTCTGAAGCCTTTCAGCATGGGACCTTAAACATAGTGGACAATACAGTCTCCTCACAAAAATTCTACAAAGCCAAAGATGCATTCCTTACTACACTCACCTGGCATGGTTTCCTTTTAATGTTACCAGTGAACCTTTCGATTCACAATGAGTCTTTCATGAGACTCATCAATATCCACATTCTCTACAGACCTCTACTCACCTCTCACATTAGTCCTTAGCTTGCTTGTCCCGTTGATCTCTTAGGAAAACAACTCCCATGGGTGTGGTCCTCAGGATACCCTTTGGGAAGTCTAGGATATTTTACAAACGGCAGAAGAGTAAATGGGTAGTAGTACGTACAGGTAAATAGGCAATAAGAGTTTTTTTTACCATGCCTCTCCACATGCTTATGACCCTCCCACATCTCCTCCTTCCCTCTTTCATTATCCCACAGTCTCTTCCTAGTTGCGAAGGACTTGCGTGTGTATAAAGAGCAAAAACCAAGCATGTGTAAAATTGGCACCTTGGTGAAGGTGCCATCAGGCAACTCAGACAACACAAGCTCTACACGTCTTCCTAAGTACAAACAAGCAAGACTAAGACAGTACAAAATGCCACCACTAGGACCTCTTTCGAACTAAAACAAAGAGATTATGGGGACCAATGCCTAAAAAAATACAGTCTTTCTTTAAGAGTAGGGATCACTTTCGATGCCCTTCAAACAATCTTAAAATTTCAGGCCAGCACAGTGGTCCAATACTTTATCGACATGATCTTTCACTGGACAGAGACCTCCATTCTGCATCTTCTAGATCCCACCACCCAAACAAAAAGGCAGACAAGACAAGTAGTTCTCAGTGCAGGCATTCAAATCCTGAAACAGCACATCTGTTGAAAATAATTCAGTACCCTCAAGAACTTATTTTTTCCAGCCACCCAGCTGGAACTTTATGGTGCCTACTTCCTTTCTGAGTGAGCGGGCTCGCGCCTTGAAATGACTTAGTGTCCAATATAAATGGTACAAATGAATACAAGTCATGTGCTGCACATTTCAGAATTTCCGAGGAGCATAAGCTCTCCATCTCTTTGGTGCAACTCTTCGAAGTAATTGAGATGCAATTTTTTAATGTCAAAATAATATATTTTTATTGAACTGCCCAAGACTGGGCACACAGATGACCAATAAAACGGTAAAAAAAAATTGAAAAAGAATGCCACATATTTCAGAATACAGAGGGTACGAATGTCCTGAATTATTTGGTGAAACACTTCAAAATAACCGAGGTGCTAATTTTACTGTATGTTATGTACAGTAAAATGTATGCATTTTCTAGTGAACTGTACACGACCAGGCACGGGGGTGATACGGCGCTAATCATCCAGAACTTTGCTTCCTTTAGGGTAGCTTGTGAGATAAAGATCTGCATGTAATATGCAGGTCACGTGCTCAAATTCCAGCTTTGCCAATGGTGCCTTGTATCTTTCCTTTACCAATAGTATTGGGGTAGGTAACAATAAGACCAATTATTTAAGTGTCGCAAGATAACATTATTTACTAGAATATCATATAAACGATCAATATTGTTAAATTTGGAAAATGTATATATTTTTCAAAACGCATTGATTAAAAGTTCAGGGTACAAGTAAAACCATTGGTTAATAACTGTCCAGTGTTCTGCTCTAGGCTTATATCTCACCCCTCCCTCCCATCACTGCAGTTTTCAGGCCACGGGGTTTCAGGGCTGGTTGGCTGCTGCAAGGTTCATTAGCATTGAGCAGAATCTGTTTTATTTCCGTCATTTACTTTTCCCTTCTCAGCTTCTGTTAGGCATATACAAGCACCGGTATTTACCTGGATTACCTCAACACCAGGTGAACCAATGCACATTTCTTACTTCCTTTCTTTAGACAAACTTCACAGGCAGGAGCGAACACCACAGGTCGGGTTATTTTTATGGTTACAAGTCCTGGTGTCAACACGCGTCGAAAGAAGGAGAAGCAACACTGCCTAGATTTGCCACACCATTGCGCCACTGTTGTCTGGTTTTAACCCATAATTTTGCCTTAACCAAGCGAAAACAACACCGTATGTGTGTGTAAAATAATTAGGGCTCCCTGTTTGATGGTATTTATATTTTTGTCATTTCCGTCTGTATTTATCCATATTTATTTTTTGCTAATTTTACCTGTATTTACCCATTTTTTTTAAGGTTTTGTGAAAAAATTGAGCTGAAATGTGTATATTTCCACATTTATTTAACTAGTTAATATGCACTCCAGCTTCAATGCCTGACAGGTTTCAATGATATATACACAGTCAGGTGGCACTTGTAAGAAAATATGTTATTTCAGTATCAAGGTTGTGCAACTCATCGGCTGTTAAAGGCTCTTTACTAAAATCCCTATTTTTTTTTATTTCCTTGCTTGTCAATCCGCATAGTTAATGGCCTGGCAACCTTGATTGACATCATTTAGAATAACTCAAAAACAACCCATATTTCCGTTTTTATCCACATTTAAAAATAATTATAGTCAGGAAATAAATGGGTTTCTGTCTGTATTTTTCTGCAAAAATCAGTAAAAACGGAAAACAGGGAGCCTTAAAAATAATACACCTTACAGATAAACATTTCTGACACAACAATGCACATTAGGATATTCTCTACGGGTGGGTTTGCATAACAAATAAAAGCATTCCTATTTTGAAAACTCCAAATCGAATATAGAAACAGACTTTGAAAGTACATTTATTTAAAGGTCTCCAAATAAAATTGCATGTGCTGCAATTATAAACTAAGAAAGCAGGCGACGTGCGCCTCAGATATAAAGTCCCACGCTGGTTGGTTGGCTTTGTGCTATTAATGGGCTGCAAATGGCCACTATGCCAGTTGCCTTGACAACCAAGCCGTGCAGTTTGTGATTCCCTCCGCCCTAGAACTATTTTCTTGCACTTAAACCTAGATGTGTCATTACTATAATTACACCCGTCTGAGAGGGTATTTCCTTCGTCACAATGCTGCAGCTGTCAAGAACCTCCGCTTTTTTTGGCTCTGCAGGTTTTTTTTTTACAGGAAATGTTAATTCTGACGGAAATCAAAACGCAGCACGCAGTCTTACAAAAAAGGCAACTGATATGACAGCTGAATAACTGAACACCGAAGGTCTTGACTTTCACTCAGCGAAAAAGCAGAGCAAACGAGTGCCGGGAAAATATTTTAGAGGCTGTAACGTCAACACGAGTTCTCAACGTCGTTTGTGACGAATGTCATGTTCAAGAGACCCATGTGCTAGCGCTACATTGTTTTTCTCATTGTTTCTTGGTGACTCACACATATAATTTTAAGTACATGTGGAGTACACTACCAGGAATATACAGAGCAAATTCATTACTGGTTTTCTGTGAAGCAATAATAATAGGAAGACATAATGTAGTTTGTTCACACATAATGCTATGTCAGGTAGCCTATGTACGGCACACAACTGCCATAAGAAGGTTGTCTGTTACTATAGCATGGTAGAAATATCACCCCCCAAAAGGATCTCAGCTACTACACTGGCTGCCACTACATCATCAGGTTAAGTATATGTAAACGCTTCTTAACTTTATATTACCCTTTGCGGTCAGCCACACGCCAAACTCCACCTAGCAAACCCGATGCTTCATAGTCCACGCAACACCCACCTCTCTCTCAACCACTCAGCAGGGCTTTCCATCTAACATGCCTCCAGTCTCACTCCTCCCTATATATCTCTCTCACACTCTGATATTTAAAGATCCACAAACACTCCTTCTCTCGCCCACACTTGTGACTATCTAGCCCTACAAACATTCTCTCTCCCTCACACCTCCTCCTTTTGACTCAACACCCTTCACCTCTTGACCCCGCTTGCACTTAGTCTACTGTACCCTCCACCACAACCGCCATTCTCTGCCTTCTGCGTTGACAAAGTAGCTGGCATCACTGCCACTCAAATCAAGCCCTTGAACCAAGTCCAAAAGGAAGACCATAGTTTGGTAATGGATACAAATGATGGACATCAACAGAGCCTCTCACAGTGGGTAGGCAATGGTCCTCAACTCTTGACTCGTTGGAACAACTACCCTCACTTAGACTCTGAGTTGAAGGCACTAAATTGATATCAGCATTGGTCCAACTCTAATGATCACACTCCTCCTGAACACAAGCTGCATCTCCCCAACTCTGAACTATTCAAACTGGATCATGTAATGTTCATCTTGAGCTCTATGTTCACTGTTAAAACTCAGAGAGTTCTGACCAGCGCATCTTCAACCCAGCAGTGTTTATTGTTTTCTCCCATTTCCCATTTTCCCCGGTGTGCTGCCTAGCAGGGCAGTGAGGTACAGCATAGCTCCATGTGTGGCAGTGTAGAAGGGAAGTTGGGATCAAGCAGCTCTCCATCATCCTCGCTGGGCGTTCTAGAAGGTTAGTGGCATTTCAGTCTACCAGTCCCAACAGTTAAGAGACAGTACATGTTCCAAAGAGGCTGTAAAATAAATGATAACTAAAAGCAATATAGAATACATGGGCAGGTTAAGAGAATGGAAAGAAGGGGTCTTAGTAGAATGGGAGAAATATAAGTTCTTAAAATGTGAACATCCCAAAATCGCTATTCTGTACCTCCTCCAGAAGATCCGCAAAAATGTGACTATTCGTCCGGGCAGACCAACAGTTTCATCACAAGACTTCCTTTTGGAAAACACATCAAAATCCATAATTTATTTCCTATGCCTGTTTCTACCTCAATTAAGCTCATACATCAAGGATAGCAGAGATCCGTTGTCATTGATTGAGAACCTCCATTGGGAGGCTGACAATACTCTTATGACATTTGATGTAGGGAGGTTATACATGAGCATTGGGCATAAAGCAGGCCTTTAAGCCTGCGGATATTTCTTAAGAGCAAGATAAATTTAGTTCCTTTTACACGTAGAGAAGATTCTAGACGTGATGACTTATTGTCTGACACATCACTTTTTCCTTTTTGATGACACATATTAGAAGCAGAACCATGGTACAGAAACTGGGACCTCTTTCACCTCTAGTTATGCTAACCTCTTCATAGGCTGGTGGGAGTAGCAGGGTGCTAGTGTCCTGGATGGATATTAATTATGACTATACCGTACTCTGGGTAAGATACATTGATGACCAGTACTCATATAGAGAAGTGACAATTATGAAGCGTTGGCATTTGTGAGTAATTTGAATTTGAGACTCACAAAACACATTAGCAAAAAAAAGTTTGACTTTCTGGATTTGTGGGTTGAAGTAATAAGAAAAACCATAACAAACCTATGCAGGAAAAATAAGGCAGGCAGCAGCATGCTTCAGTCAAACAGTATTCACCAGAAGAATCTAATTTGTGGCGTCCCCTATGTAGAATTACTAAGAGTAATTTGCATTTGCATTTCTGACAATATCTTACATAGGGAATGTACTGAGATGATCAAAAGATTTAGAGAAAGGGGATACTCAGAAGAATGCTATAATTTGACCCACTTCAGAGTAAACATGACAGGAAGAACCTATTGATCTCTAAAATTGAACATAAGAAACAAACAATAAGACCAGGTTTATTACTACTTTTACCAAGATTGCAGGGGAGCTTAGAAATAACCCCCCAAAACACTGTTAACTACAGTCTACAGAAAGCAGTTTAGTAGAAGCAATAGTTGACTACTCCCTCATTATTTTCAGAATGGTGGGTCCCTAAGAGACAAACTGAGTAGGAATTCCATTACCTGTAGAACTGTGCATACTCAAGCAACCCCAGTTAGGGGGATCTTTAGATGTGGGCATTGCAAAGCTTGCAAAAAAAAAAAACACCCAAGCACAATGAAGAGAAGATGATTATGAAACATCTATTGGCCAACTGACTTTTCTGTATAGATATTGGCCCATCCATGTGAGAAGTGGTATGTGGAAAATACAAGCCATCCAATTAAGAGAACATTTTGGAACAAATGATAGCCATGATTCACAAAGACAATATCCGGTCGCATGACACTTTTACGACTTTCACAGCAGTAACAAAAACTACTTAATTTTTTTTCCATTGACAGACATACTGTAAGTCCCAAAGGGGCAATAAGATACTGGTTCTACAAAGGTTGGAGCAGAGGTCTGGATACTAAGATGCCGAGAGGCTTAGATCCAGATGAAGAGCTAAATGTACACTTAGGGTGATGTGATAGGAGTAACTATATTGTGTTGCATTGCTTTGTATTCCTTGTAAAGGATATTGTTTTATTTTACACCATTATACAGGTAACCTTTTTAGTTCTTAATGAAGTGACTTCAATCTCTTGCTTCTATCACAACCGGTTTTGTGGGACAGAAAGTTCTGCTCATGTGCTGGCCTGCAATAAGCTACAAACTTATTGCAGGTTTATTCCTTAGTCAGAATGTCAGGTAGATTAGAAATATCCTCCAAAAACATTATCAAATACTGTCTA
The DNA here is from genome assembly GCF_964261635.1 of Lissotriton helveticus. Lineage (NCBI taxonomy): Eukaryota > Metazoa > Chordata > Amphibia > Caudata > Salamandridae > Lissotriton > Lissotriton helveticus. The sequence goes on from NC_136061.1 coordinate 1,043,546,786, forward strand.
CAGATAGTGGTTTAGGAGAAGCAATAGGTGACCACTCTCGTCTTGATTTCATCATTTCTAATTCCAGGTGCAGGTCCCAAAAGGACAATCTTAAAGACAAACTTAGTAAGACTGCTATTACTAGCAGAACTGCGCATACTCAAGCAACTCCAGTTAGGGTGTTTTTGGGGGACTCCTCTTCTCACCTGGGACACCCACACCTTATATTTACTTTGGGGCAGCATGGGACTCCCCCGCTAAAGGTCCCTGTGGCCCTTTCAAGCCCAACAACCCCTCGCCATCAAAAACAAATTGGCCTTGAGGATAGGGTTCCTGGGGCCTTCCTGGGGATCAGGGAAGGGGCCAAACTCTCCATTACCATCAAATTTACTTTGGCCCAAGGGATGGGGTCTCTGAAGCCACTAAATTGCAAGAGTGGACACCAAGCTCCACCCCTTAAAATATACGACGACTCCGGGGGATGGGTTCGGGAGTAGGGTGCACGTCCACCCCTTTCAATTTAATAACTGTACTGACCCCACTGAGTCATGGCCCACCCTGGGGTAGGGGGCGTTTATTTAAAATTGGGGTGAGACCACCATTAAAAAAAAAAAGCTTTCACAGATTCTCCGCGGCTCTGCTATACCATTAAAAAAATGCTTTTTGCCCCCCAGGGGGTCCCTGTGGGGTCTCCTACTCTGTCTCCATATATTTTTATTTTCTCTTTTCACAGGACAGAGGACTCCCTGACTCCTAAAATGGCTTCTGCCAGATCTTTGTTAAGTTTTTTTCCTTTTTTTGTCCTCCTTTACCAGTAGATAGTTCTAACATGAGTTATCAGGAGGGATGAACCGGCAACCATCTTACAGACTTTGCTGGAATTATTGGCCAGAGATAACTTCAAAGCCATTCCCTTCCTGCCCGTATTGGTTTAAGCATAGAACTCACTGAAAACAATACCAGGTCTTACATTTTATCTCACTATAATAAAAACGATGACTCTCTAGATTGCCACTATCCTTTTCCTAATCACTGACTTTTTCCTGGAATTCCGTCATTTTGATAGAGCTCATTTTACAGAGGATCTCTCCTATGTATGCCTTAAAGGCTCCCATGCCCTTACATGAAACAAAGCCCCAACATGAATCTCAAAGTATCATTTGTTCTGCTCTCTAATCTCTTGTAGTACTACAGGGTCGGTTTTAAGCGTTCTGTCTTCTGTCCACCTGCTCTCCATTAACTCTTTTGGTAGCTTCAATATTATCAGGATGGCAGAATGATCAGATCAATATGCAGGAATATGAGTGACCTCTTTTACTTCATTTCTCAAAGTGTTATTGTCAAGCAAAACAATCTATTCAAGAATAACTATGATAATTTTTACTATAGAAAGTGAAACCTCAACTTAAGACTGCTATTGCTCATCATGAGTCAAACAGACCATAGTCATGTATTAGATATTTTAACGCTATGGTGACCTTAATAGTATTTGCCCTCATCCTTGTACAGGAACTATCTAAGCCTCAATCCAAAAGGGTGATAAAACCTCCACCAATAACCGTAGAGCTGGGAATTCTTTTTAAAAAAAAAAACATTTTATTCATCATCACCAAGAATAAAACATTTCATTATTCAATTGCTTCCGCCAATTTATACATCACAATCTTGTATAAGTGAAGAAAATAGGAAATTATACAATATATCTCTACATGATTAAACAACGTACTTTGATAACTAAGCCGGTTATCCGATTACACTTATGCTGCAGATAAGAAGAGAGGGAGAAGAGAGGAAAAGGGAGATAAGAAAGAGGAAAAATAAAGGAGGAATATAGTCTTCTAACCATTTTCGAGCCTTTGTTTCCAGTCGGTTATAGGGGCCCATATCCGTTTCCCCAATTGCTTTATCTTCCAGCCCTTTTTATCATACATCGCTTTCTCTAATACATATACCGCTAATAACCGTGATAGCCATTGTTGGAATGTTGGCGGATTTGGATCTTTCCACATTGTTGCAATACATAACCGACTTAGAGTCATTGCCAAGTATACAAATTCATATTGAGGTATTTCTACTCCGTCCCTGGTTACCCCTAAAACCATAACTTCATTTGTTATGCTAATTTTAATCCCTGATGCTCTATCAAAAAATGTCTCTATTAAATTTTTAAATGCGTCCAGGACTGGGCATGCTGCAAACATATGTATAGTGTCTGCCTGCGTTGCTTGGCATCTAGGACAGACAACCCCCGTTATTCCGCCACATTGAGCAATTCTGTGTGGTGTATAATAGAGCTCAAACAAGGTCTTGTATTGCTGAGCTTGTAAACTGGTTACTCTTAACACTGAGTTTAACAGCTGGAACGATTTTTCAACCTCATTACCAGATAGGTTTAGCTTGGTATTCCATTTTAATGCAGCCCTTCCACAATCATCCTCCTTAAACTGACTCAGTTCCCCGTAGATCTGGGATATCGAGCAACTCTTCTTATCTCTTAAAAATTCCATAATTTCCTCTCTCTTATAGTTGATGTCCCCTCCCTGTTTTTTTTACCAGTGCTGATCTTATTTGTAGATACTTAAAAAAGTCTCTGCGATCTAAGTTATATAACTGCTGTAAATGGTCGAATGTCATAAGGCCTGTCATATCTATGAGGTCCCCGATAGTTTTTACTCCCAATGTATCCCATCTCTTCATTACTTGGTCATGAAATATGGCCGGTAGGAGTTGATTCTTAAATAAAGGCGTATAATAATTCATCCTCCCCATTTTTATTTTCTGGGCTGGGAATTCTAATATATTCAGACAAAGGGTGTCAAAGGATTCTGTATCATCAGAATTTGGAGCATAAAAACCTGCACATGTAAATATGCTCTTATCACATCTAAGCCTCCCGATCACCCACCTACCAGCTGCATCTTTCTTGTATTCTAAGAAATCTATCTCAGAATGTTCCTTAACTAGGAGAGATACACCCTTAGAGTTATTTAATTAATTGGCGCATGCCATATGGTGTACCCAACTCTGTTTCCCAAACAAACTCTTGCTTTCCATAAAAGTCAGAGGAGTTTCTTGCAATATCAAAACTTGGGCTATATTGTCCTGAAGATACTGAAATATTAAGCACTGCTTACATTTAGAATATAATCCATTGAAGTTCCAAGTTAATATCCTAACCTGTCTCATCTGATGTTCTTTAACATAATACCGACATAACATTAAGGGGAAAAGGGCGGCGTCTAAATCTATAATGCAGGGCATTGCTTAGGACAATAAACTGACTGCCTAAAATTACCATGTTAGTAAAGAGGAGTTTTATTTAATTTTTCTTTTTCGCAGAGTTTTATATAGCGCGAACTAGACCCGAACTGAATCAGGTTTCAGAGCGCTTTACATAGCACCAGTTACGTTACATGAGGACACGCATTCATTTTAGGCACGGGGAGATTAAGTGATTTGTCCAGAATCACAGGAGGTGTTTTGGCGTCGTTACCGAGACTCGAACCCAGATCCCCAGGTCCGAGGTCGAGCGCCCTAGCCGTTAGGCCAACTCCTCTCCCCTCTCAATCTGTTCCTCACTTCATGATTCCCTTCCAAAAGTCCCTATACTCTCTACCTCCCTGCTCCTGACAGAACCATCCTATACTAGATAACATATACATTATATGTCTATTTGGATCTTTGCGGGCCGGAGGACCCATACAATACAAAAAGTTAGACCCTATGAAGGGACTCTGCCATATGGCATAAATTCACACATACTTCTAACCTGAAGAACTCATTCTCTTAATAAACTTGTTAGCCAGTTCCACCTTCCTAATACTAAATATTTGTTCACACCCCCTTCGACATGCTTAACTGAACCTTAACTGAACTTGCTCCCAACTTCTACATCTCATCCATTCTCTGGCCTAACTCTCATTGATGCTGTTCTGTCGATCTGCTTATATCTGATCTTATAATAATAATAAGAATCCACATTTGTAAAGCGCGAACAATCACCCGTAAGGGGGTCTTTAGGCGCTGGGTGCCGTCAGGAAGATTAAGCAAGCTATTGCCCAGAGTCACATGGTGCTGGGCTAATCTGCTGCCGGCACGGGGATCGAACCGTGATCCCCAGATTCCGGAGTCAGTTGCCGCGGCGCCACACCTCTTCCAAATATACTATATGTGTAGTCTGCTGCTGTTAGTGATCTAGTCTTGAGCGCAAGCCCTAATATCTGCTCCTTAATGGGATATGATAAAAAATACAAGAAGATTTGGCTGGGTTTCTTCTGTCCTTCTTTCAGCTTTAAGGGGTCCTATGAACCTATTGGATCTCTTTTTCCAGGTCTATCTCTGGTTTACCACTGAGGACCACCTTTCTAAGGAACTTGATCACAAAGCCTTTTAGAGCAAAGGCTTCAGATGCTTCCAGAACATTCAAAATTCGTAAGTTATTTGGTCACAAGTGATTTTTCAGCCTTTCAAGATCATCTAAAAGATTTTGATGTTTCAGTATTAGAATCTCAGAAGAGTTTTCTTTGAGTTCATCATTTATTTTATCGCCTTTCAATTCTAAAGCCATAGTTCTCTGAGTAACGTAATCTGGCTTGACTTCAGGGATTGGCACGCACCCTAAATGTTTCTTTGTTTGATCGTGAGATCTCAAATCTTTTTTGGGATCTGTGCCCATAAATCCAGCAGTTGACTCTCAAGATTTGCTGTATCAGTGGTCATGAATGCCTTAGTTCCTTGTATATAATCACTATACGCACACCCAGACATCTGCCTTGGGCACTTACTTTCCTCTGCCAGATCTGCCCGCAGAGCATATCTGTTCCTTATTTGCACTCCTTGACCAACATTGATTGTAGGTGTCACATCAATTATAACCGTACCAGCGCATGTAGTACCTACGTTCCCATTGGCTAGAGGAGCCAGTTCCTGATTATTTGATATGCACAAGACCTTCTTGGAGGTCAGAGTGCCCTGGGGCGAGATACGCCATAACTCTAAGGCAGGAATTCAGTGCGGGTATGTGTTTCACTGGGGGATTCAAGCTTTTGGCCCCTCCCCTTTACCCCCTTTTGACCTTGTATCACAGGTATAGCTGTACTAGCCAGTTTTACGTGCTTCTTGCTGGGGGCTTAAAGGTTAGCTCTGCTCCATTATTCACTATTGAAATAAAAAATGGAGTACAATTAGGTGGAAAATGGCTTCCTTGGCAGATGAGGTTAGTAAAAAATGCATTTAAATGTATATTGTGTGCTGGTGGGTGAGTGCGTTAACGTGAGAGAGTGTATGTAAGTATGAATGTGTGTTTGTGTAAGCATTTGTGTGTGAAAAAACTTGAAGATCAAAGGGCGTGTGAAGTCAATTCCGCTACCCCAGGCATTTTGGTGAATTGACGTTCATGGTGATATGGGGCACTATTTAAAGCATGTTATTGCATTTTTCTTCCTCTTATTATTATTATTATTATATGTTATTTCACATATTAATTCCATAATTGGAAACCTTTTGTGATGAGACGATGGGGTGTCGTAATATTATTTCTGTTACACAAACATGTCATAATATTTAATATAACATTTTTCTCACATATTTAGAAACATGGCTACTTTCCTCTTGATGTTCTCATGCCGTTGTGCGCTGCGCCACCAGACCCGTTAGCGGCTCATTAACACTAATGTGATCTCATGGAGTCGGCCCATTGCTCACTGCGTTGTGCAATAGCCATGCATTTTACTCCCCAGCATCTGAGTATTAACAAGTCATTAACACCTTCCTGTGTCAGTGGATGCATCTGTGCCCTTACGCACCGCTCCTGCCACCTGGGAGGTATGGTTAATGGCGGCTACTTCATAAACCCTGCACGCGCCTAATCGTGCTTATCGAACGTTAGGGGAGCGGAAGTACACGCCACAAACTCGTTAGTGTTCAAAATGTATTTCTTGGTGATTTTCACTTTTTCTCTCTCTCTTGTTAAACTGTTACACATCTATTTTATGCGTTTTTTTAAACTTTTATAACATAAAATAAATATACGAAATTAAGGGAAGTCACATTTGAAGAGTAAAGCTGTCATCGTGTGGACAGACATATTTTACCTGAGTAATGAATATTCCGCTTTTAGCACTGAAATGCCCTCTTGCTGTTGAACAGGGTGAAGCTACAAGGCATTACCACGGCATGCTTTTACTTGGAGTTATTCGCAGTTTTTGAATCTATTGCACAGCTTACGGATTTACAACAGTTTTTAGGTCTCGCCTGTCGATGCGCATGCGCATCGAGCAAGGCGAGAGTATTGGCACTTATCCGCTCTTTATCCACACTGCAAGGAATCGTGGCGATTCCTTGCAGTGCACGAGAAATTTAAGCTCAATGCGCATGCGCATTGAGCTTAAATGCGCGTGCACATGCCCCCAGCCGCCTACTCTCTCTCACAGCCTCCCCCAGCTCCGCCCCTCACTACTTGATTGCACGGCCGCAAGGCCGTGCCTCCCCTACTCTCCTCCCCCCTCCTCCTTTCCTCCCCTGCCTGCCTGCCGCTAGGCCGTGCCTCCCCTACTCTCCTCCCCCCTCCTCCTCCTACTCTCCTCCCCTGCCTGCCTGCCGTGTCGCACCTCTCCCCTCTCCGCCCCCTCCCCTGCCCGCCCCCTCCCCTGCCCGCCGTGTTACGGTGAAAGGCTTGTTGCTTGTTTGCCTTCGTCTCGTTCCTCCCCCCCTTCTTTTAATTCTGTCCTTCGTTCCTTCCTTCTATCCATCTTTCACTAACTTCCATAACACTCTCCTCCTGCCCTGGATTTCCTTCCCTTCGTCCATAGCTGTTTGCTCCATTTCTCCATCGTTGACTCCCTCCTTCATTGCTATTCCAGACCTGTTCTCAGGCACGGGTTTCTTTCTTTCTGCCCTCCATCTCCTCTAATCACCCAGCTCTTCCCGTGACCTCTGCTCCTTTCAATCACGGAGAAAGCCCGCGTTACCATAACAACCTAATGCGATCACTGAGAAACAGCGGCCTCCTCTGCAGTCGCCGCCCGTTGCAGCGGCCGCCTGGGGCCTTGAGCCCTCGGAAGCGATGGCTGCCCACCCCCCTCCTCCCGCGTAGAGCCTACAACGGGAGGAAGAATAGTGAGGTAAAAAGTGCATCCGAAAATGTTTAAGACATTCTGATCCTCTCAAGGGAGGCTAGGGGGTTCTTTACCTATTGTTTATTTTTAAATTACGCCAAAACATTCTTTTTAAAGAAAGATTTTCGGTTTGGCATGCAGTTCTGAGACATGGCTGTGCCAGTGACATTTTACTTCGTGGCTGCTTTCACGATTGGCGGGCCCGAGGGCTGCCCTCCAGCCCTCAACACAGCCCCCTGACCTAAAGCCTCCTGGCGAGTGCCCCATGTCCCGTATGCTCACTCCAGCACCGACGACAGTGTCAGGAATAATAATAATAATAATAATTCCTGGCTGCTCACTTCCAGCCCTCTATAATCTTGGATCAGTAGAGCAAAGAAAATATTAACTCAAAAAATCGCCGATGGGTTTGGCACAACACCTGACTCTGAAAGATTGTTCTTCAAGCAAGGTTTTACTGCATGCACTGGCAGGGCAGCCATGTAGCGGAAGAAATCATTGACAAAGCCAATGGCTTTCATGGCTGTTGGGGCGTGAATGTTCCCTGTATGATAAACATGTTCCCCTGCCCGAGTGCCCGACTCAGTGAAAAGGCCCGGACCTTTATTTTGCCCCTGGAGTCACATTATTCTAGTCTGTGCACAGAGGCAGAGGCCTGTCCCTGACAGAGAAAGACCCAGGAACCTGTCCTGTGACCAGCAGGGTTATACCAAGCATAGCCTAATTGTATGCAGTGGAATAGAGTCTCTGGTGTACCATAGAGAACAGTGGTGGCTTTTAAAGGTGGAAAAACACAATATTTGGTAGGAAGCATACCAATAACAAGCATGTTGCCAGGATACAACAGTGGCAGCATACTGTGATTTGTGAACCCTTGGTATGATTAGACTTTTTTATCGGTTTCAGTGAGAGTGTGGCATTCTGATCCCTCTTTAGTAAAGTAACACTGTTATGTGAAAAACAAAACCTTGTGCCGACATCCCATATGTATGTGTGGCAGTAGGATTGCGTGGGTAACTGAGTACTGCCACTAGTGGTATCCATTATTAATGCCCCTGGTTATAGCATGACAACCAGCTTCCCCAGACAGTGGAAGTGTATCGCCTGCGTTCCTTTGAATCGAGGAAGGATATCCGAGTAGCCACTGTCTGCTTTGTGGCCCCCAAACAGACCAGACCTGTGGCTTTGCCACTGCTTGTTTTTTTAAAACTCTTTATTTGTTAAGACAGGGAAGAGTAAAATAATAAACACATCTCACATTTGCAGCATGTTTAATCATTCGACACTTCAGTGTACATGTTTCATTGGACAATTAAGTAGTGATCAGAATAAGCGAGTAGGAAGATACTTACTTACCTGCCGTCAAGGAGTCTCCTACTTCAATAGAGGCGTGTTCCACCAAGAGACTGCTAGAAGAAAAGAAATGACCTCTCCTAGCTTTCTTCCTAAGTGGGTCACTAATGGAACACAAGCCTTTTATTAGGTGGAGAAAAAGGTTTTTAGGTCTCGCCTGTCGATGCGCATGCGCATCGAGCAAGGCGAGAGTATTGGGACTTATCCGCTCTTTATCCACACTGCAAGGAATCGTGGCGATTCCTTGCAGTGCCTGTGACTTTTAAGCTCAATGCGCATGCGCATTGAGCTTAAAAGCGCGTGCACGTCCGTCTTTGTTTACCCGCTCCGCCCCCTCCCCTTCCCGCCGTCTCGCATTTCCCCTGTCGCACTTCTCCTCCCCCCTCCCCTCTCTTCCCTCCGTCTTGTTTATTGTACCCGCTCCGCCCCCTCCCCTTCCCGCCGTGTCGCATTTCTCCTCCCCCCTCCCCTCTCTTCCCTCCGTCTTGTTTATTGTACCCGCTCCGCCCCCTCCCCTTGTGTATGTTTGTCATATACTACTGGTGCAGTAGCATTTCAAGAGATGACTGGTGTAGCAGCAGTATACAAATGTTTTTATTCGTTCAAGATGGCGGCAGATTTTCACTCTCTATGATTTAATGTTTCACTTTAGTCCTACTTCTTTTTTTCACTTTCACTGCACACATGTTTTGCTTCCATGTCACGTAATACACTGGAGACACTAACGCATCGGTTGCACTCAATCACCGAGTTGTCCAGCACACGAGGGATACTTTTTGCGGCACGGTCCGATAAGTTTATGTGCTCTTTAGTTAAGGCACGATCGCAATGAGTGAGCGAGAGGTTTCATGGTTACTTCTTTTTCACAGCACAAGACACGGTTCACCTAAAGGCCAGCTACTTACACTTTTTTAAAAGAACCGGCGAATTTAGCGGGTGGTGTTCATCCGCATGCTTTAACATTTCGGTAAGCCTTTGTGTATACATAAGCATGGCCGGAGTCTCACATTTTTACTGGGCATTGTATCGAGGGGAATTTTACTGTATCTCTCTTTGCTTTTTGAAGTTTGTGGTGGACTTTGCGAAATATAATACATTTATTTAGCACAAGCATTTGGGCACGAAATAGGTCTCCAGGATTCCTCGTACAATTAAGTAAGAGGCTGATTTTATGTGACTTCTCACGTGTTTAGTTTAGCCAGTGAAGACCACAGTAATTACGCATGTTTCATGCTTTTTTCTCAGACAGGATTCCCTGGTTTTAAAAGCAATCCTGAGTTACAGGACAGTGATAATTTGAATGGGCAATCAACCTGACATTAACCTAATTGCACTCACCCTCAACCCCTCACCCTCACTCACCCTCACTCACCCTCACCCACCCTCACTCACCCTCAACCCATCACCCTCACTCACCCTCACTCACCCTCACCCTCACTCACCCTCAACCCCTCACCCTCACTCACCCTCAACCCCTCACCCTCACCCCCTCACTCACCCTCAACCCCTCACCCTCACTCACCCTCACCCTCACTCACCCTCAACCCCTACCTCACCCTCAACCCCTCACCCTCAACATCAACCCCTCACCCTCACTCACCCTCACCCTCACTCACCCTCACTCACACTCACCCTCACTCACCCTCACCCTCACCCTTACTCACCCTCACTCACCCTCACCCTCACTCTCACTCACCCTCAACCCCTCACCCTCACTCACCCTCACCCACCCTCACTCACCCTCACTCACCCTCAACCTCACACAGTGGAATAGGTCTCGGAGCATTTGAGTTAGAGCTTTTAGAAATGTTTATGGTTTTTTTTTTTTAATTCTTTAGCATTGGCTACAGGAAACAAAAATGCTAAAGATTTACAAAAAAACCCATAAACAATTCTAAAAGCACTAACTCTAATGCTGCGAGACCTATTGCATTTCCAATGCTTGTTACTTTGAGCCATCATAAAAGCCCATGCATGAATCAATATCAAGTCATATAGTCAATGATGAATAATCAGTTATTATACCTTACTTGGACTCCAAGGCCGGACTGGGAACCAAAATCAGCCCTGGCACAAATGTTCAAAGTTGTTGCCCTGATGAATTAATTAATTATTAATTAATTAATTAATTAATTTGTGCATTCATTCTTTCACTCGTTCATTTATTCATTCATTCATTCATTTATTCATTCTCTCTATCTCTTTCTCTCCCTCACCCTCCCCTCTCTCTCTCAAAGTCCCCCTCGGGCCTGCAGTAAATTACCTGGGGAAACTGGAGAAAGTGGAAGAGACACGCTGTCCTAAAAACCGTCCTCCAATGGCTCCAGCCCACAGTTTAAAATGTGTAGCGAAAACAATAAGTCTGGCTTTAAAGAAATGTATGGTAATGTGTAGCATTACAACTAAATATCATGGGAATGGATATGTATTTGTGTGAAAACAAAGAACTGTTGAATAATATTGGCAGAAGGTTAAAATGTCCAGCAACAGTTGCACTATAGGTTAATGATTGACCTCTGTGCTGCTGCTGAAAAACACTGAAAATTGCCTTGTTATCTGAGACACTTTAATAGCATTCCAATGTCATGTGTGTGCTCCTGAAAATTCAAGCTCAGGCAGCTATGTGAATAAACAAAATTCACAGCTGTGTGGAGGGCACATGCTTTTTTTGGGAAACACACAACTTCTGCCCAACCAAAACATATATTTCTGACTCCCAACATGTGGGCGGAGCCAAAGAGCCTCTACAGTAATGCTCACATAATTGTCTGGTGACAGCTGCACTGTCAAGTCAGATCATAAAAACAGGCATATTGAGCCTGCCACAACCTCGATTAGTAGGAGGTCTGCTAACTTCATTAAGCCTTGTAACTAAAGCAGAAATTCTGGGTGCACCGCAGGGGAAAACTTGTAGGAATCGGCATAATTACACAAACATCATGTTATTTCCTCAAAAAATGTAATCCCTATTGTTTACTAGTCCACAGAATCATGGGGCAATTACAAAAACAGTAAAATTGGGACAGTGAAACAACAGAAATTATTCCTGAGCACTCGTATTAGAGGCCTATGATAGAAGGCAATCTGCTTATTTTATGCAGGTAATGCGTACCAGCACTCATTTTGGGGACCAAGATTTCTTTTTCTTCCACAGTGAGGAAAAGGAAGAGTAAGATAAAAAGGATGAAGAAGATAAGCATAAGAAAGAGTCACAAAGTGTGAAAGCATTAAAAAAAACAGAGTACTGTCGGTTGATGGCCCAAATGAGTAGTTGGATGGAGTCCATCGTCTATCTGAAATAACCAAGCACAATCACACCATGAAAAATATAACATCCAATCCTTGGATGTTATATGTTTATGGTTTGTTTATGCTTGTTTATTTCAGATAGATGGTGGACCCCCTCCTACTGATTTGGGCCATCGTTTGAAATTGATTGGTCACTGAACTTTGGCAGTATGTTGCATTACATATTATTTACATAATTTTGCTTCTATGCAGAATGACTAATATAGTGGTCCTGAAGAATGCCCCTGAACCCCGAGCAGGGTCATAGATGGGCTGAAACATTTTGACCTAATGTAGGGTATATTTGTTGCTAACCCCTAGTCCTCTTTTCTTTTATCTTTGTCCCAGGGGACCTCAGAATAAATAGTTATTGGTCCCTGTAGACAATTTTATCTCACTTCCTTTGCTCGATTGCACTCTGCCCCCACAGCCCCATGCTTCATTCCTTGAAAAATACCTCAGCTCCTCTTCTAACCCTGCAGAGTTGTAGCCCACACCAATGACCTTGCGGCCTTGGTGTGAGGAAGAAACTCAATGATGAAGCATGTCACCTTTGGGTGAGTGAGGTTTCTTGTTCTAGAAGAGGTCCTTCCCTCCTCTACATGTTGGGGCACTCAGCCTCAATACACACTCCATATTAGTGTATGTTGTTTTTCTTTTGTTCCCCCTCTGCGACAAAGCTTATGTTTTGTGAGTTTATACATTTATTATATTGACTATCCCTTCCTAAAATGGTTGCACTCTTGTACAGGGCTACTACAATATCTGTGCAATTGAGCGTACTTCTCCAGCATGTTTGTCTTCCTAGATGGACTATTCATCACAGCTCAGAAATGTCGACCCCAGCATCAAAAGCTGTATTACAGGTTGTTACTTGAATCTCATCCCATATTTTTGTAATTTTATGTCCATTGTTACTCACAGTTTCTGCTCCCAGGCCCATTGGAAACATAGATTCTCCCACTGCACTTTAGTAATTCATATTTTCTGTATTTTTGAAATGGTGTAGCTCTCTTCATCATACTACAAAAGATATTTTTCAAAGGATACAAGTCTTTTTGTTGCTACCGCTTTAACCCAGGTTGGCTGATGCCAGTGTGGGACCTGGGCAGATCTGTATCACTCTTTTTGAGAAAGCTGCAATTCCTCTATCATCCCTTCAAAGGATTTAAAGTCTCCAATGCTGAAAACATATCTTATTGTATTGTATTGTAAGGGGAATTTATAAAGCGCGCTGACACCATGGGTTTCCTGGCGCTGGCAGACTGCTGAGGGACTGGAAGGGTTTAGCCAGATTGAGGGAAGAGCCAAGTTTTTAGGGATTTACGGAAGAGGGTGAGGGAATTGGAGGTTTTGAGAGAGAGGGGGAAGGAATTCCAAAGTTTGGGGGCCAGAAATGCAAATCTCCGGCCTCCGGATCTGCAGAGTTTGACAGGGGGAGTGAGTAAGAGGTGCAGATGAGAGGATCTCAGGTTCCGTGAGGGGCTGTAGGTCCTGATGAGAGATTTCAAAAAGACAGGACAGGAACCAGATAAAGATTTAAAGGTAAGGCAGCCGATCTTAAAGGCTGCCCTCGAAATGACGGGGAGCCAGTGCAGTTTTAGAAGGAGGGGTTTGGCGGATTGCCATTTCGGAATCCCAAAGGCCAATCTCGCCGCTTGATTCTGAACAAATTGGAGTCTGCAGTCTTAGTGCTTAGCAATTCCAATTTATCCATTTTGGAAATGTTGTCTGTCTCTCCCTGGTTATTGTCTGTCTCTCACTCCTGCAGAGGCCACGAGCAGGGTCAGGGCCGGTCCAGTTGGAACTGGTCAGCTGGAAATCTCCAGGAAACACCTATGTAGTGTGATGCATCTCTCTAGATTGAACCGGAGGCCAGCTTGTTACCCTGGAGTCCACTTCGTTGTTCTAGGTACAAGAGTAGAGCAAGTCCAGTCCTTCAGGGATTTTCGCAGGTCTAAGAGAAAAGGGTCAGTCCTCTTCAGATCTTCCTCAGGTCCAGCAGTGTTATCAAGAGGGGATGGAAGCCTGGTGTCAGCTGTGGGTGGGAGGGAGTCTTGGCTTCTCCCTAACCAATGGGGCAAGAGTTCTCAGGGGGTACTCTATCCACTTTTGCAGCTTTTGCTGTGTGACCTACTGCAAACAATTCACTGCTGCCCCTCTTGGCCCAAATCCAAGATGATGAAACGCTTCTCGTGCGCAGAGACGATGTGCTCACCCCAGAGGTGTGGCTATGGAAGTAAGCAACCTCTTATATGTAGTCACTTCAAACAAGTTCTGAGTCATATCCCCCCCCCCCCCCCCACACACACACACACTAGGATTAGAGCCTGGCTGACTGGGAGAACAAAGGAAGGGGCCTGGCTAGTAGTTGACATCTTTACATGACAGTGTATGTCCCTTAGAAGCAAATTAGGTTCCTGGGCACAACCCAAATAGATATTCTGCTAGAGAAAGAGAAACACTCCCTACATCCAGGCTGCTGTCCCTGCTCTGGGAGCAGTTTTTCCACCTCATTCAGGGCTTAAGCACTGTGAAGGCTGCAGCTGGAGGCTAATGCAAATTAGCCTTTCAGAGGTTGTAGGGAGGTGTAGGAAAGTAGTATCTGCTTCTTATGGTTACCCCCACTTTTTTGCTTGATGTGATGCTGTTTTTGGCTAGTCTGACTGGGATCCTGCTAATCAGGACCCCAGTCTAGCTGCTTTCTTCCTAAATCATTGTCTTCAGTACTTAGGTATATCCCAGATTGGATGCTGGGGTACCCTTGTCAGTTCCTAGTATATGGTACCTATGTACCCAGGGCATAGGTACCCCAGAGGTCTCCCATGGACTGCAGCATGTATTATGCCACCCATGAGAGACCATTCAAAATGGAACTACATTTGCTCTCCACAGCTACCACTTGGATAGCTTTCTAAGGTTGTCTGAAACCTCACAAATCACCATAGTGTTGTCTGGGCTGGTGTAAGGTGCCCACTTACATTAGTGGACATTATATACCAGGCCAGCTTCTCACAGCAGGGAAAAGGTAACTTTTCAAAAGTAATCTTTCCTTAATACCCATGAAAATCTAACTTCACCAGGGAATTGGGCTTGAATTAAATACTACAAAGAGTCAAAGAATGAAATGATGAACTTTCGAAGTGTTTCCTAGCTGAAGGTAGCATTATTAAATGTAATATTGTAACCCAATATTTGTCAATGGCACAGCCAGCCTTGCTTCAGTGAAAACAGCATTTAGTTGCTTGTCACTGTAACAACACGTTTAACATGAACTTTCTACAGGTCTTAATTTTAAACATCATGCACCATGACTTATGAGTTATATGTTCTACTTAGGGGTGACTTAATATTTAAAAGGAAGGTTTAGACCTGTCAAAGGGGTTTATTTTGACAGTTTGAATAGCAGTTTAAAAACGTCTTTATTCAGGCTATAATAGTAAGCCTGAAGCCCGCCACTGTAGTGATATCACGATTGGTGCTAATTCCGCTAGTGGCATTTAATGAACAGGACCTGGGTAGACTTTGTACCATGTTGTAGAGACTCATAGGTAAGGTACACATGCCAATTAGGGTAATACCAATTCAACCATGTTAAACAATGGAGCACAGGCACTTTACTGGTGGTTAGCAGGGGCAAAGTCCACAGAGTTCTACAGACAGCAAAACAAGATAGGGCACAAATCTGGGGGAACACCAAGCAAAAGATGGTCATTTCCTACAATTATCCTACAAATATTATAATAGATCTTTACATTGTTCCTTAAAAGCTCAAGAGTTTGATATTTGAGCATTCAAACCCTTAACGAAACTATTCAGTGAAATCATGAAGGCAGGAATGGGGTTAATTAAACAAACATGGAGAGTTTTTATGTATATACCAACATACATAGGCACCCTAGCTCTGTAATTAAAACTGTACAGAATGTCACAACATCACTATTTGACGCAGGGGATTTGTATGCTATATGCTAGGAAAGGCTTAAGTTTAAATATTTTTACTGTGAGAGATGTTTGCTTCATTACTGCCTATCACCAATGAACAGTTGCTTATGCTTGTCCTTCTAACTATTTCATTTTTTCAAAAGGGCCAATGTCATTTCATGAGCCATATTTCTCTACTCATAGCCTGAACACAACTCTGGCAGTCTCAGCATGAATCGTAGCTGTCTATAATTTGGAGATTGGATTGCTTCAGCTGGAGCACAACATATTCGCTGAGTATATGAATGATCATGGCCCTGCCCCCACATCCTGACCTAGAATGAGACCCTCACTAGTCTGACCCTCGCCTCTTCAGGAAAGCAAATGTAAAGTCAGCTCAGCACAAATAAAAGTGAATAAAAGAGTTTCTGTCTGAGTGCACACCAGCTGTAATAAAACTGGGGTTCACTCCAGTGTATCAAAAATCAATAAAACAGTGGTCCACACTTACTTAAGGCTAGAATTGGACCCTTGGCACTATAATAGCATGGAGTGTAAGGAAAATAGCAGTAAGAGGGAAAACTGAGAACTAATTAGATTCACCACAGACTGCATTAAATTCACTTATGTGTTACAGTTTATCTTTGGGAGAGAATATCTACTACTAAATAAGGGCATCCCTGTTTGCTGGTCTATGTTCCCATTAGAAAGCATACCCTGGGGTGGTGTGCCTGGATAACACAAAGGGAGGAAGAGAATGTAGCCCATACAAGTTGTGGTCTGCATTTTTTACCCGCCCTCACTCTGTAGGCAATGAGCAGGGGCAAGCAGGGTCCCAGCGGCTCCCTAAGGAAGCACCATAGGGAGGATACAGACGCACACTACACCGCCTGTGGTGCCCTGGCGTCTGCTGCAGAGGCAAGGAACTCTTGGTTCTGCCCATTGAGAGGGGTGATGCAAGTGCTGTCAGGGACAGCAGCCCTGCAGATTTCTACCCCCAGCCCCCCAACATTGCCAATGGGAC
Organism: Lissotriton helveticus; assembly: GCF_964261635.1. NCBI lineage: Eukaryota > Metazoa > Chordata > Amphibia > Caudata > Salamandridae > Lissotriton > Lissotriton helveticus. Next base: position 1,043,563,469 of record NC_136061.1, read on the forward strand.
ACTAAAGGACACCCTCGCGAGGTGTTAGGTGAGCCAGTCTGTAAAAGGGTACCAAAAAAAAGCATCATGTGGTTACACACAAAAGACAGTGTTTGTATTGTAGTAAACAGAGCCCGTCCTGTGGATGTATGCCACTACAACACACACTTTTACAACGCATACCTTTACAACGCATTTTTTACAACGCAACATCCATTACAACGCATACCATTACAACGCATACCATTACAACGAAAATTAAAAAACTACATTTACAACGCATTCCATTACAACGCATACTACCTTTACAACGCATACCATTACAACGCATAACATTACCTTGCATGTATGGTAAGTATTGGATAGTGTAGGGGTAAAAATTACTATTCTAACTCCAGGGGGTGCAACAGTAGGGTAAGTGTTGGATGGTAATGGTGTGCGTTGTAATGGTATGCGCTGTAATGACTGCGCTGTAAAGACATGCGTTGTAGTGGTGTGCGTTGTAGTGTCATGCGTTGTAATGGTTTCGTTGTAATGGCATGCGCTGTAATGGATGTTGCGTTGTAAAAGTTTCGTTGTAATGGTAGTGCATTGTAAAAGTTGCGTTGTAAAGGTTGTTTCCCCCGTCCAGTAATACAGCAGCCTACCCTAATGAGCAGTAGCTCTGGCAATGGCGTTTCAAAACCTGAGGGGGCCCCCTTGCAAGGTACTTTGAGGGGCCCCCTCTGGACTCAAGTCAGGAGCTCTCAGGCCAGGGTACTGGGCTGAGGGGGCCCCTTCGGACTTGCCCCCATCTCCAAACCGCATGGCCTGCGAGGGCCTATATTATGCCATTGGGCTCTAGGTCAATCCACGTGGCCCTCATACAGTAGCATATGGTGCACTGTCTGTAACATGCTTTATTCAAGCCAAGATAAAAACTTTCCAGACTTGACTTTCCCACTGCTTAATTTGTGCAAACGATTGCAGGGGGCAGGGGGCACCAGCACTTTTTCAGAGGCCAGGCTTTGACCCACAGCAAGAGAGAGAACGGCAAAAAAGGAGAAAGGAAGATGAACAGAAAGATAGGAAAACGATGAAAAGGGAAACAGAAACGATGAAAAAAGAATCTGCAAGAGTGAGATAAGAGGCAGCCTTGATATTCTGCAAGTCTGGCATTTGACAGCAGCAAAAACAACAGGTGATGGACAGAATGCAGAACAATGTCACACATTCACCCCAGTACAGAGATCTGGGCCTAAATCCATCGTTTTTTTGCTCACCATGCCTTTCCAATTTGAACCCAGCTATATGCAAATCAGCCTTGACCCTGTGCCCCATGGGAACAGTCCAGCCCGAACTGCCAAGCCAGGTCCTCCCTGGACTGGAAACAAGCATCCAAGGACCGGTTTCGGGCTTTCAGCCCTCATCAGCCTGGATAGCTTGATTCCAGTGGCATGGAGAGCACGGGACTCACGTTTGAGCATACCCGTCCCACTCGGGGTGACAAAAGCAAAAACAACAGGTGATGGACAGAATGCAGAACAATGTCACACATTCACCCCAGTACAGAGATCTGGGCCTAAATCCATCGTTTTTTTGCTCACCATGCCTTTCCAGTTTGAACCCAGCTATATGCAAATCAGCCTTGACCCTGTGCCCCATGGGAACAGTCCAGCCCGAACTGCCAAGCCAGCTCCTCCCTGGACTGGAAACAAGCATCCAAGGACCGGTTTCGGGCTTTCAGCCCTCATCAGCCTGGATAGCTTGATTCCAGTGGCATGGAGAGCACGGGACTCACGTCTGAGCATACCCGTCCCACTCGGGGTGACAAAAGCAAAAACAACAGGTGATGGACAGAATGCAGAACAATGTCACACATTCACCCCGGTACAGAGATCTGGGCCTAAATCCATCGTTTTTTTGCTCACCATGCCTTTCCAGTTTGAACCCAGCTATATGGAAATCAGCCTTGACCCTGTGCCCCATGGGTACAGTCCAGCCCGAACTGCCAAGCCAGGTCCTCCCTGGACTGGAAACAAGCATCCAAGGACCGGTTTCGGGTTTTCAGCCCTCATCAGCCTGGATAGCTTGATTCCAGTGGCATGGAGAGCATGGGACTCACGTCTGAGCATACCCGTCCCACTCGGGGTGACAAAAGCAAAAACAACAGGTGATGGACAGAATGCAGAACAATGTCACACATTCACCCCAGTACAGAGATCTGGGCCTAAATCCATCGTTTTTTTGCTCACCATGCCTTTCCAGTTTGAACCCAGCTATATGCAAATTAGCCTTGACCCTGTGCCCCATGGGATGACAGCGACAGGAGGGGATCCAGGGAGCGCTCCTATTTATTTTTCTTTAACAAATTAAGGACAAGCTATTCTAATGCTACATTTTAACCCCTCCTTTTACATCTTGACTGCCCTACACCTTTATGTCATCACTAATTCCCTTCTGTTTGATGCTCACAGTTTGGCCAGTTATATCTGTCCCTACAACCGAGAGCCACCACTTTCAACATGATCCTAAGAACAGAAAAATAGCAAGAATGTAGAAATCTCGCCTTTTATATATAGATTCCCCAAATCCAGAATGATGTAGTGTCACTGTCTTCGCTCTGACAACGTGACAAGTGTTCTGTGTTTGCCCTTTTTACTGAATCACCTTTCAAGTCACATCAGGCGATCCTGTCAGCTACTGCACTGCATGGCAAAACACAACCAGCAGAATACCCAGAGCAAAGCAAATTGTTTTCACCATCAAACCAGACTGCAGCTATTGATTTAGCAAGGGCATTGTCAGAAGTGATGTGTAGGAGAAGCTCTGCGAGATGTATTTAGACCGCATCATCTGATGTCTTTTCTGTATGATGTTGAGAAATAAGAGACTTTGATTTCCAAAATCCTGTCCTATATTTGGGGGCTAAGGACATTGCTCCCAGATTACCTAAAATCAAAGGCAGTGCAGTGTTGTGCGAAGGGTAAAGACATAGTGCAATGTAGATTTAGCACGTGCAGACCGCTGAGGACCTCATACGCCTCTTATGCTAAAAAAAGCCACCTCGTAGTGCCCATCATGAGCTTTGAACTGGATGTAAAACTCTAGTACAAATGTCAATACGAGGATGAGCACCCACGTGAAGCTTTATAAGATGTGTAATTTCACAATAATTACACCTCATTCTACTACTATGATCTCCAAAATAATAGTTTCTAGACTCTTCCCTCCTCTATCCCTCCTTCCATCACCCCAAACCTCATTTTACTACTAAGAACTCCCAAACAACCCTTTTTAGGTTCCAAAGTAGCGTGCTACCCGCCGAAAAGCGTTTTGACACCTCGTCAGGGGTAGTGAGTTCTATATAAATACAATTACAATATGTGTGGAACTGCCCCACCATATTCTGCTTGCCCTTTGTTTCAGTCTGGTTTAATGTAGTGTTCCCATCCCATTGTGCCTCTTTTCCACTAGTTGTATGGGAGTTGGCTTTCTGTGACACAAAGTGATTATGGGTATGTAGTTGCATCAGATGTTAGTGCAATACAGTTTTTGTGTGCAAAAGTTGGTCAACATTGCGATTTGACTGCTTTACACTGCCATGCATTGCACAAATACATAGGCATTAGTTGTAGTCTGTGCTCAGGCTGTTGTACGAAAGACACTGTATGTGGAATACACCCAATCGATACAGAAAGTGTTAAGAACAGTAGTTTAGCAGCTAACATGGTTCACTGAAGTGCTCTGATCTTACTTTAAGCCGAGTGGATACTCTGAGCCACATTACGCCAAGTGCCCAGGGGCACAACGGGTGTGTATGGCCCCCTTCTGTGCCCAGAGGTCCTTTGGTACTACAGAAGGTGTTGCGGAGGCTTGTGAAGCTCCATCTGTGATAGAGATCATGATGGCTCACAAGTAGTGCTGGTACAAACTCAAGGGGGGCTTCCTTCATTTGCAAAGGTGGGTCACTCCAATGCAGACGAGAAAACACCTTGGCTGTGCACCAGCTCTGTATTATAGATGAGAGTGCAGAGGCAAAGAGGCTGTAAGGAGAGAGGGGAAAGGGAGTCAGAGGGTCCCCCTTATCCCCTGCAAGCAGGTGCAGTAACTCACTGCACCTGCCTGCAAGGGGGATCTCTAACCCTCTTTCAAATTCAGGTCACATTGATGCATGCACAGCAGCATTTTCTGTAAGAGGGCACACTGACCAGGTCTGCTGCTGTTAAAGATGCACAGCAGTGGGAACCATGGCAGTGTGTCCTGTACAAAATACCGGCTCAGCTAGCCATCCCTAAAGGCACAAGGCACAAAGTATTAAAAAAAAACTTTTTCCACCGCAGCTGCCTCTTGCTCAAACTATCTTATATGTACTTCCTTTTTCAGGCAGGCATGTATAAGGTTGTATTGCAAAAGAGATTGGTGGTAGTGTTTCCCTTACCAGAAGAGAAAGCGTCCGCACATAGTGTTAATACATCTCATAAAGATAGTATAGACGTGACATATGTTATATAAAGGATATGTTCACTCAAAAAAAGATGCTCTTATGGCCTGATACACACCCACCACCGAGGGTGTCAAACAGCACAAAGTGCCAAATATCAAAGAAAACAAGTACAGGACCATACAGCACTCACAAAAAATCTTAGGTTAATTCCTTAATCTGAAATGTCCTGGACTGGTATTATGGATCTATCAAAGCACGAGAATATGTTCTGGGTTCATTCACATTCAGCAATATGTAATGTTCATTATTTTGCAGCAGACTCCAAATTATGGATCCAAACCAAGTAGTAATCTTCCAATTCTTTATTTTGTATCCATAGACATAAAAAAGGTTGTATGTCGAAATATTGAGGTCAATAATATTCACCTATACATATATCAACACTAGAATTTCTACCACCAATACATAGTCAATATATTTACAGTCTTTATATAGTCTATTACAATCTATTTTCAACTCCATGTCTACTTACCTTAGTGCTATGTTAGTAGTCAATATTGTGGAGTAGATAAAATACAAGTCAATATGAAACAATCAATATTTTGGTGGAACACTCAATTCCAATAATGTTCAGTTTACTGTAGATTCATTCTCCATTTAACCTTGTTTTTTCAGAATTGCATGTTCTTTAACCTGGGACAAATTCAATGCTGATTTTTATCACAGACTCAAAGGCAAGCTGCAAATCATTTAGCATCTGAATGGGATCGGGATTCAGGGTACTAATGTCTTTGTATCTTATTCTACCCATATTCCTCCAAGGATGCATGGACGTTAATTAACCAATAATGCATATGTAGTGAAAAGTACATTACACACACTTTGACCGGAATGATGTCACAGGAAGTGACATCACAGAACCCGGATGTCTTGCCAGGACATGAGACAGGGCTGGCATAGAACAATATTGATACAAGGTATTGCTCCAGTGTGTCATGTGTCTATAATAGAGTGAGGCCCCCTGATTGATTTTTTGTTTTTTCCAGGGCACAAAGCTTTCCGTGAAATGTACATTTTCCCTTTCATATCTTTCGAAATTATTTCTGTAAAATGGTATCAGATGCCATTCAAAAATTGCCACCTGTGCACCCGATGACAGGAATAGGTGGCCACTTCCATTGTTTTGTAAAACGTTATTTTAAAAATATTTTTAAATCTACACCTGTCAGTACACATGTGTGTATGCACAGTCAGCCATTTTTTATTTGTTTTATGTTTTATAAAGACAGTTTCTAAAGAAAACAAGCATTGGTAAAGGAAAAAGATCAGAGGTCAAAACTATACATATTCGCCTTATAAATGTTTGTTGATTTTTATAATGGGCATCAGTAGGAGCCAAGGCTACCAACGAGAGATATTGTTCCAGCATGGCCATGAAAATGATATGTAAGAGACGGCACTGGGATCTCGAGAAATGGATCAGTTAGGGACCTTCACTAGTTTATATCAAGAAAGATATAAACCTTACACTGCATGAGTAAGTTAAAGCAAGCAGAAAACTGCAACAAAGGTGGGTTATAATTTCCACTTTGTTATTAATATTAAAATCTTATACAGCTACCCGCACAGGGTTTACTGGCACTTTAGCTACAGGTCAGGCGCTTGCGTAACACCACCACATCAGAACATCCAAGTCTTCAGCTTTTTTCGAAAGATGGCCAATGAGGTGCAGTTTCTCTGGGGTTGCATTAGGCCTAGGCGTAGTTTGCGTAGTTTTGCTATGCGGAACTCCGCAAAGTTACAAAAAAACTCCCTGAAGTTCCACGAGTGACGGAGTGCAGTGTGAACTGCAGTCTGTGCTGGTATTCCTGCGGTTCGGGTAGAAATTCTAACCGAGCGGCAGCTCGAGCTCGCGAACTTACCATTCATGATCGCAAGCGGGGAAAAAACTCCGCTGCACATCGGGAAGCAGAGTTTTCTGCACTCCACGAGCTCCGCGGAGTGCTGAAAACTCCGCAAACTCCGTGAACGGAGCAAAGTTCACTGCCAAGGCCTAGGTTGAATAAGGTCATTCCACAGCTTGGGGCCGAGGTAAGAAAAGGACCGACCTCCCATACGTGCCAGTTTGACTCTAGGGACAGTGCACAGTGACACATTACTCAAGTGCAGTGAGTGGGCAGGCTGGTAGGGTCTCACCAGTTCCTGAAGGTACCGTGGGCCCATAGCTGCCCTAGCCTTGTGCATGTAGCACAAATCTTTAAACTGAATCCACTTCTCCACTGCAAGCCAGTGAAGCTCTTGAAGAAAGGCTGACGCCGAAGCACATTTTGGGAGTGGGTAGAGAACACTGGTATCTGATTTCTAGACTACTTGCAAATGCCTAATGGAGGTCTTATCAGCTCCTAGGTAGAAGATGTGGGTGAATGTCCTTTGGACTGACAATGGAAGAAGCCAAATAATTTTCCTAAGCCATTTCAGGCATCAAAGCAGGTTGCTGCAACCTTAGCCACCTGAGGCTTTATGGACAGCTTCTTGTCCAGCCACAAGCCAAGGTTCTTCACCTTAGGTGCTGGCTCTTGAACTGCACCCAAGATTTCTGGCCAGTGCTGTGGTCCCCACAACAAATGGCTCCTTCTAAGAACCAGTACTTCAGTCTTGTCACCATTGAGTTCCAGCGAATTGCTGTGTATCCACAAAGAGATCATACCCAGGAATGAGTTTCAGGACTCTGATTTCTTGTCCTGCACAGATGACAGGGAGCAGATGATTTGAGTGTCATCTGCATATTGGAATAGAGTAAGCCCACAGATATTCACCAAGTCCACAAGTGGGCAAATGTAGATGTCAAATAATATCAGACATAGGGCTGATCCTTGAGGAACTCCAGAAGTAATGGCATGCGATTTCCAGGCAGAATTGGCCGAAAAAACCTGGAAGGTACGTTCTTTTTAAAAAGATGTCATCCAGGACAAGGCTGTCCGTTGAAGACCCAGGTTAGTTAGTCTCTCTAGCAGAATGTCATGAAACACAGTATCGAGGGAAACGCAGAGATTGAGTAAAATCAACGCAGCAGTCTCGCACTTATCCAGGAGCAGAATAAGGTGTTCCATGACTCCTAGACAGGCGGATTCTGTACTGTGTCTTGCTCTGAAACCTGACTGGGACGAATGTAAACAATTTTGGGACTCCACAAAAGTGGAGAGTTGTTTGTAACCATGTTTCTCCAACATTTTAGATAGGATGGGCAACATGGAAATTGGTCTATACTTTGACCAATTGGTGGGGTCCAGATTTGGTTTCTTCAGGTGAGGCAGGACCATGGCATGCTTAACTCCTGTGAATATGACCCTTCTGTAACAAGGCATTTAGGAGCCCTGCCAGCACCAGACAGAGGTCTGGACCAAGGATGCTTAGCTTGGCAGGGGAAAGGGATCTCACAGAGAGCCTGATTTTATAAATTGGCGTAGGGACAGAAACAGAGTGGGTTTATCATGGCCCATGAATTACATTTTTTGCGGGCCTGTCCTTCACCCAAGATAAAGGAGTCCTCGTGATAGGAGATGTCCGTAGTCTGGAGCAAAGCAAGCTGTTGGTCACCTGGGGTGCTTCCATCCGAGCAGCCGTCAGGGTGTGCTGGGTGTCCGCTAACTGTTTGACAAAGAAGTATGCCAGTAAATTATCAACAGAAAATAAACAAGGCTCATCAGAACCATTATTATTGAGGAGCAAACAACAGCAAGGTTATGGAAGGATTGTTTGAATTAATCACAGCCACTAGCAATTGCTTAGGCCGCATTCCAAACCATTGTTTTTTACCTACTGTGCATTCCAGGCAGAGACCGGCCTTATGCAAATCAGTCGTGGTCCTTATCCAATAGGAACAGTCCAGCCCAAACTGCCAAGCCATGTCCCCTCCAAACGGGAACACAAGTACCCCAGGCCGGTTTCAATATACTTGGGTCTCATAAGGGAGATGTAGCTTCAGTCCTATGGCACAGTGAGCATGGGAAACATCTGGGCATACCCATCACACTTAAGCAGTCTACTGCAAAAATCAACAAGGTGCTCAAGAAGGCCAGTGAACGCAAGGGTAGTTTCATGGGTAGCAAGGGCAAGCCAGGGTAAGCACCTGCGACCCCTGGCGACCCCTAAATGATACCTACGCTGAAGGAAGACCCTCTCCACGCCACCCAATACAGTTCCCTGTGTAAACATTTGCATATTATGCCTCACTTATATCTTGTAAGACTCCTGTTTTGCAGTCCGCAGCATACCCCAGCATCGCCATGCAGCATATTGTGACTGCCTTTCTATCACTGCTCCAGTTATTTCTATTAAACCTCCCACAGAGGATCAACCGCCCCAAAAATGATCCTTTAAGAAGTGCTTTAGTTCTCTGTGAAGCTACATTTGTGCTACATCAAATGTATAAGAAACAGACCAGCTATGGCCGGCAGATCGGGAGATCATCCATCATCAAATGTCATATTGTACAGATTGTGTATCGGAGTTTTTTTTCTATTAAAGATTTTAATCATAATTGTTTAAATAGCCTGACCTTTGAACTGCTAAGGATCAAGATCCACCTCCCCTTTAGAAAATGTTGAAACCTTTTGTATTTTGCTCATTTGTTTTACTCAGGTGTTTGTTCTTGTCCCACTTCCATCTGCCTCAGCTCCATGAACCCTGTATGGTGCCCGCGTGCTTTATAATGAAATGAATGAATTAATAATTTATCTAGTTCTTGTATCAAAAACGCATTGCACACTATTATGCATGGACAGCGTTGGATAAGGTGGATGATTTAGACAGGATGGGTGCAAGAGATGTTGCCATCATGGAGAGTTCCTCTCTCTGTCATGAAGGCAGGGCTTACTGACTGTAGGGGAGATCTGTATTTAGATCCAGGCTCTGCTCCGTGAGTATATGCAATTCCCTCGTCCATTCTGCCTAGTGGAATGATAATATTCTACAATTTTATTTGCGTTTTGCTCTTTTCCTCTGGACGTATTCAGCAATAATGTCGTGCATTTTTCCCTTTAAAAAGTGCTTCTGTCATGACAGTCGTTTGGTAATTTTTTGTGCTTTTCAGAAATAAACCTCCTTGGCAAGTGCTTATTTCTGCAAACCAAATATCTCTGGCAAGCAGGGACATTTTAGTTCCTTTCAATCCAGAGTCCACAATGCTTCACATGGCAAATTCAGGCAGTATAAATCAGCGTCAGAAGTAAGTATGGGCGAAATATGCGAATTTGCGGTCCGCGAATTAGCGCAAAATGGCAAAAAAAAATCCGCGAGTTCGCGAATTTTCCCGCGAACTCGTGGATTTTTTTTGCCATTTGCACAAATATGTGACCACGTGTGCCTGTAACTTTGCCAGCGCGCCAAAAGGCGCCGAGGTCCTTTGAGTTAGCTGGCCATTATAGTGGGGACCGGCGGGAAGACGTTTTATACCGCTAGTGTGTGGTGGACGGGGCCAAATGGGCGGGGCGTCTATGCGAGTTCACATGCATCTTGTTTATAAAGGGTCAGAGACCGAGCAGAACAGCAGATGAGGAGAAAGCAGCCTCCTGGTCACATGAGCTACACGGGGATGGCGCTCTGGAAACTCATGGATGCAAAAAAACGTTTGGCACAGGACCCCAGAATCCTTCGGTTATCCAAGATAGCTCTGCTGCGCGTGTTGGTACAAAGCCATTCTGATCCTGCTCAGTGTGTTCAGGCGCATGCAGCTGCTGCTGATGGACAATGTCCCATCTCATACTAAACTGCCCCGTACAGGCACATGCTGGCGCTGGGCAGTAGGGTGCAGTGGCATGCGGGTGCTGCACGCCTGGTACATGCGCATACTGGTGCCAGTGGGGACACGTGTTTATTGGTGCTGTGTAGCAAGTTATGACTTTACATTTTGACTGCACCAGACGGTGGTACCACCACACGGATCAGGAGCATCAAGGCAACAGACTTCATGGTGCAAGAGCATAATGGTGCTGTGAGGTACAGGTATATATGTACTGGGGCAGGGGGGCACTTAGCACAATGTGTGCTCACACCCAGAGGGCTCCCAGGCAATTGAGCACAAATTATTTTCACACTGAGAGGGCTCCGGGGCAGTTCAGCAGCACGGGGGCTCACACCCACTGGGCCCCAGGGCAGTTCCGTAGCGCGGGGGCTCACAACCCCTGGGCTCCCGGGCAGTTTAGCAGCGCCACCCTCTGGTTCATCACTGCCATCCTCTGGTTCAGCACTGCCACCCTCTGGTTCATCACAGCACCCTCTGGTTCACCACTGCCACTCTCTGACTCATCACTGCCACCCTCTGGTTCATCACTGTCACCCTCTGGTTCATCACTGCCACCCTCTGGTTCATCACAGCACCCTCTGGTTCACCACTGCTTCACCACTGCCACCCTCTGGTTCATCACTGCCACCCTCTGGTTCATCACTGTCACCATCTGGTTCATCACTGCACCCTCTGGTTCATCACAGCACCCTCTGGTTCACCACTGCCACCCTCTGGTTCATCACTGTCACCCTCTGGTTCATCACTGCCACCCTCTGGTTCATCACAGCACCCTCTGGTTCATCATCACTGCCACCCTCTGGTTCATCACTGCCACCCTCTGGTTCATCACAGCCACCCTCTGGTTCATCACAGCACCCTCTGGTTCACCACTGCTTCACCACTGCCACCCTCTGGTTCATCACTGCCACCCTCTGGTTCATCACTGTCACCCTTTGGTTCATAACTGCACCCTCTGGTTCACCACTGCCACCCTCTGGTTCGTCACTGCCACCCTCTGGTTCATCACTGTCACCCTCTGGTTCATCACAGCACCCTCTGGTTCACCACTGCTTCACCACTGCCACCCTCTGGTTCATCACTGCCACCCTCTGGTTCATCACTGTCACCCTTTGGTTCATAACTGCACCCTCTGGTTCACCACTGCCACCCTCTGGTTCGTCACTGCCACCCTCTGGTTCATCACTGTCACCCTTTGGTTCATCACTGCCATCCTCTGGTTCATCACAGCACCCTCTGGTTCACCACTGCCACCCTCTGGTTGGCCACTGCCACCCTCTGGTTCATCACAGCCACCCTCTGGCTCACCACTGCCACCCTCTGTTTCACCACTGCCACCCTCTGGTTCACCACTGTCACCCTCTGGTTCCCCACTGCCACTCTCTGGTTCATCACTGCCACCCTCTGGTTAATCACAGCACCCTCTGGTTCACCACTGCCACCCTCTGGCTCATCACTGCCACCTTCTGGTTCTTCACTGCCACCCTCTGGTTCACCACTGCCCCCCTCTGGTTCATCACGGCCACCCTCTGGTTCATCACTGCCACCCTCTGGTTCACCACTGCCACCCTCTGGTTCATCACTGTCACCCTCTGGTTCATCACTGCCACCATCTGGTTCATCACAGCACCCTCTGGTTCACCACTGCCACCCTCTGGTTCATCACTGCCACCCTCTGGTTCATCACTGTCACCCTCTGGTTTATCACTCCCATCCTCTGGTTCATCACAGCACCCCCTGGTTCACCACTGCCAAACTCTGGTTTACTACTGCCACCCTCTGGTTCACCACTGCCACCCTCTGGTTCATCGCTGCCACCCTCTGGTTCATCACAGCCACCCTCTGGTTCATCACAGCCACCCTCTGGCTCACCACTGCCACCCTCTGTTTCACCACTGCAACCCTCTGGTTCACCACTGTTACCCTCTGGTTCACCACTGCCACCCTCTGGTTCATCACTGCCACCCTCTGGTTCATCACAGCACCCTCTGGTTCACCACTGCCACCCTCTGGCTCATCACTGCCACACTCTGGTTCATCACTGCCACCCTCTGGTTCATCACTGTCACCCTCTGGTTCATCACTGCCACCCTCTGGTTCACCACTGCCACCCTCTGGTTCATCACTGCCACCTTCTGGTTCATCACTGCCACCCTCTGGTTCATCACTGCCACCTTCTGGTTCATCACTGCCACCCTCTGGTTCACCACTGTCACCCTCTCGTTCATCACTGCCACCCTCTGGTTCATCACTGTCACCTTCTGGTTCATCACTGCCACCCTCTGGTTCATCAGAGCACCCTCTGGTTCACCACTGCCACCCTCTGGTTCATCACTGCCACCCTCTGGTTCATCACTGCCACCCTCTGGTTCACCACTGCCACCCTCTGGTTCACCACTGCCACTCTCTGGTTCACCACTGCCACCCTCTGGTTCATCACTGCCACCCTCTGGTTCACCACTGCCACCCTCTGGTACACCACTGCCACCCTCTGGTTCACCACTGCACCTTCTGGTTCATCACAGCACCCTCTGGTTCACCACTGTAGATTATGGGGAGAAAGCACACCTGCCCAGCCAGCCTCAACCGAGACAAATTAATTTGGGGCTGGTTAATGTGTTACTGAATTTGAGCTTCAAGTCCGGCACCTTCTTCCTTATCTGTAAGTGCTTCCTGTTGCGGTTTAATATTTGTGACAGGAGCATTGTGCCATACTTGTAACTATTCTCCGACCCTGCTTCGAGGGTCAGAGCAGGGTCAGAGAATAGTTGCAAGTAGGAAAAGAGGCGCCGCTCAGGAAGCACTTATAGGGTTACAGCAGGTGCCCAAGTTGAAGCTAATTTCTTTGTAACCATTTACAAAGTGCTTCCTGGAAAAAATGTGTCCCGCTCGCGGATTCGCGGATTTTCCCGCAATTTCGCGAGATTTGGTGATCGCGAATATGTGGAAAAAAGTGCATTTTTCAAAGTTCCTGGTTACACACACACATGCTCTTGAGCAACATGTGTTCACATTACAATTTCAGGGGTGCAGCAACATGGTGTCCTTTTGGCACCCTTGCACCCTTGAAATTGCATGCGCAATTTGCGAGTACCTATTGGGTACTCGCAAATTGCGCATGCAAATCCAATTCATTCCTATGGGCCTGTAGGTCCATAAGGGATGATTGGGAAGCCAATCCTTAATTATGACAATGTTTAGGAATCGCTATTTTTTTAGCGAGTCCTACATGCATAGGCTTTTGCGATTCCATAATTGCGATTCCTTAATAATCGCAATTAAGTAATCCCAAAAGTCTACCTCGATGCATGTGCCCCTTAGAAAAATAATAAACATTTTAGAACACCCTTTCAAATGAACTAGCACGGCAAGTATACTTTAGTTTACGTTTTAAAATACCCTAAAAAAGGCATTCTGAAGTTGTACCCGTAACATTATTTAGGTGACGTTACAGTATGTGGACAAATTTGCATCCCGAATTCTTTCGAATGGCCTATTAAATAATAATACTGCCCTTTGCTTCTTTCTTGCGTTTATTGTACATAGAAGGTGGCAGCCCTCACTAAAAGGAGGTAGAGAACCTCAAACCAAACAGTAAGGCAATGACTGAACAAGAGGGAAACTGAGCACTTGTTCCCACTGTTGGCATCTGGTGAAACAAAAAGATATCTTCAAATTTTGGCCACCAAATAAAAGGTCTACTTGAGGCACTGTTTCTAGCTCTCTGTGGAATCTGCACACACAATACATTTTTTCAGCTAATTTAGGTCAGGCTAAGAATACACTTATCACATTATCAGACTTTAAGTATAAGGCATAGAAAGGTACAAGCATCCTGGAAAAGGAGCGGCTGTGTGGATCACCAAGAAAGCCCACGTTTTGGCTTTTTCTCAAGCATCATCGTGGTCATCCAGGCAGTTGTCTTGAAGGAGACCTTCATCCATCATATGAACATCACTTGGATCACTCCACTCCCAAGACTGAGCCAGACACTACTCCCCAGGCACAGGATCGCATTATACCACCCTTGTTTGAGGCCTTATCATTTACTACTTTTAGGATCTGCAGTTACCCCCTGGCAGCCCCACAAGACATGAACACTAGCCACTCTAGAGCTGGGAAGTAGCCACCTCTCAAATTTACCCCGAGTTCTTGCAGCAATAGAGGCTTTGGGAAAGTGGCTGCATGTGTACTACGTTTTAACAGAAACTAGCCAGTGGAACATGTGCAATGCAGGAGAATTTTAGAAGGTATGCAACGCGAACATACACAGTGGAGCCAATCACAAATCATAGAACTGTTACATAAACTTGGGGTTCTAATGTGTGTCAATATTGCATAAAAGGCCCAACATCCATTCGACAGATACCAAAGTTGGAGGCATATCTACCACACTCTTACACTGATGCTGGGGTCAAACATATTTCCTTGGGGTGAAGACACGTGGGTATTTGGTGCTACATTCACTGGCCAACAGCTTCAAACATGTCCAAGGAGCAGAGATTGTTTACTAATATTCACTGCTCTATAAATGTTTGTCCCCAGGCAATCCTTTGGGAAGGGTATGAAGGGAACAGTGAACCCAGAGGTCGCAGGTGTGCAGCTGTATCCAACCTATCCTGTTTGTGGGGGCCTTTCAAACAACTTGACCAAAGCAGATATTGAGTGTGAGGACATTTTTAGATTAACAGTTCTAGCCTTCTTTCTAAGGGTGTACTCTGGGTCTACTGTATCCCTTCTTTTGGTGGGGGTTCTACCTTCCCTCGTGCTGATGGAACAATATCTTCACAGACATGAGTAGTCAACCAGAAAGACAGTGTAAGACTAGCCCACCCATCTCATTTCCCTGGACATTTTGCACTGCTGTGTCAGATGGAGTTTTGTGGGTGGCACCGCCCTGTTTAAGTTGCACCCCCTTATAAACAGTGGCAAGTTCATTTTATGAAACCTGACCTCATCAGAGAAGTAAATGCATGCAAAGCCTTACAAAAGCTTCTATATATACTCATGGGGGAAGGCAAGAGTTAAATCCCTGGCCATGCTAGGGCCTAGAGTCCAATGGCACTTTGTTCCTTTAAGATTCAAGTTTGTGAATATGTCTTGAGATCATCTCTCAAGAAATATTTAGCAGAAGTACATCTCAAATGTAGAAATTACTAATTATACTAAATTCCTTCGCCTAATTGGTCCTTTCCCTGAGAGATGTAGTTATGATTAATCCTATGCCTCGCTGCTAATCAATTTTTCTTTCCGTGTTTATGACTTCAGCCGCGAGATGACAGCCTTGAGGGAGAGATATATATTGTAACATCAGAAGACGCAAATTGTTAATTGTGAATGTGTAGCTATTTCTGGTACCGTAGCACTAATCACAAGTAACGATTAAGCATCTTGTGCAGCTTGTACATACGTCAAACTGGGAGGTGAAGAAATAGATCAATACCTTTCATTGGTATGCTGAGATTTGATCTCCTTTGAATTTCTCCGTTCTGTCTTCCTGCACTCTGGAGTTTTTTCAATGCAAGGCCACGTAAACACAATTCGTTCACACATAGGTTAGAGCACAGACTGCATACACGTGCACACTTAAGTGTGATTGAACTTGCTTTGAAAAAAAAACGTGTGCAGCAAATTGATTTCCCGCGACCTTTACCTGAAAATACATTCATTTTCTAAATATGAGCAATGGAAGTATTTAGTTAGTATAGATTTCTGTATTTCATAAGCCATCTGTTTCTGTAAAGCATACATTCAACATTACTGGGAAATACAAGAGTTCTGTATTCCATTTTAGCCCTTTCTTCACTCTAGCTGATACTAAGCCCCTTCTCGTATGGAGTTCTTTTGATGGAGAAAGTAGGACCTACTGACGTATGGTCTGTTTTTTGACATTTCAGTCCCAATATTTAATAGCTATGTTTTTATATGTTTTGCACTCTTCGCTGTCCCTTGACTTCAGTCCTGAGGATGACCCAGTTTTAGTTATTTTACGTGGGTGGAAACCTCGACACACTAAGACTTATGGACTGCTATTGTGTCTCTTTCGAGGCACCATCATTGGAAGGAACTTCTATCAAGACTTCTTTTATCTTTAGAATTGCTTAGCAGCCCCAAGTTGTTTTAAGAGCATATCTTTATTTTTTACAAATAGTACGTGTATATTTTTTGTACAAGCAATGCGCCGAATTCATTGTTATTACATATGGAGCATCCTTATTTGACATTCTTAATGTACATATGTGTTGATATAGAATATCAGACTGTATTCATAATGGTAAGCATTACTTTAGACCATATTATCAGTCTTTATGTATATGCCATCGTTAAAGGTAGCAGTAACTAATTTAGGAGAGTGTTTCCCCACATGTATCTCTGGAGTATTTAGTACACGTGATCTTTTCACCACTGCGCGATCCATTACATGCTTCTATTTGGTACATAGCTGTGGTTCTTAGTGTTACTGGCCAGTCCCTGCTTTGTTTGTATTTACACACAGGGCAATTGATTGGGTCGCCATAAAATTGTACAAAACCTAGAATAGAAGAGGAGTGGGCCCAGGCAGCATGTATTGGCACCACTAGGCCACGAGAAATGCTATTAAGGCTAGAGAGGAAGGTGGTGTGAGTGACTTGGTTGGGGTCATTCGGGCAGCAGTGCAACATGTGAGGCGCCATAAGTTAGGACATAGCCTACACAACTCTATTTCCATGACCCTGGCAGGCTAAGAGTGCCTTTAGGAAGAGTTACCACTTTCACTTGCCGAACAGTAGTACTCGATAATCCGCTGCGGAAGGTTGTGAGTGCTGCTGGGAGGAACCACCACTTCCACATGCCGAAGCCCCAGTCTTCCCGCACGGAAGGCGGCTGGTGTGATACCCTACACACAGGCGGTGGTGCCTCAGCTTGGCCAGACATAGAAAGTGGGAAACACGATATGCTCCGCTCTATGAGTACCTCACTGGTGTGTGGGCAGAGTGTTCCTGCCAGCCTAAATAAGAGTAAAGAACAGTGGAAGACAATCAGTACAGAAAAGGGAAAGGGGGTGAGCATAGAAGAAAAAGAGATTGGAGCAATGAGAGAGAGATGCACACATATGAACAAATGAGGTAAGGAAAGCCAGAAGAGATGGGAAGTAGGAAATGAAGAGGGAAAAATAAAAAGTTTACAGGAGTACAGATTCAGAAAATAGGAGAGAAGAAATAGAGAAAGGGAAAGTGCAAGAGGGAAAAAGTGCAGAGAAATTAGCAAAGGGGCAAGAAAAAAGGGATAAAGGGGCACTGAGGAGGCCAAAAGAGAGCTAGAAAATGTATGGATGGAATCATAGAAGGGGAGGAGACATCAAAAAGCGAGGAACGATGTGTGTGAACTGGTTTGAAGACGTTGGAAAGAAGTAGGAAAGGGGAAGAGAGGTCAAGGAGAGAGGCAAAGTAGGAGGAAAGGGAAATGAGAGATGGGAGTGAAGCAAGAACAGGGGGTGAGGGGCAAAGGTAGCGAACAGATAATTGATTATGGAGATGGAGAAGAAGGCAGAGAGTTGAGAAAAGATAAAGCAGAGAGTTGGTCTGAAGGGATAAAGCCTTGCAAGAGGTGGAAAGAGGAGGCAGATTTGGGGAATATGGAGTAGAAAAGGAGGAAGGGAAGAGAGATTAGGAGGAAGGGAAGAGAGATTAGGAGGTAGGGAAGAGGAGAAAAGAGTGAAGGAAGAGGTGACAACTGTGAAGAGACTGGAGCGCTTTGGAATAGGTGAGAAAGGCAGGTGAGGTGAAGGGGCAATAAAGGCTCACAAACGAGGCAGGAGAGCATAAAGGCAGAAGGAAACAGAGACAAGAGAGTTACAAAGAAGTGAGGTGAGGGTGATGTGGTGGACTCAGCTCCTTTAGCAGCACAAGGACCTATGGCAGCATTGCTACAGTAGGCTTTGAAGTCCTTGGTGTCTGATGTCTGCTACATTGGACAGACCCGCTACAAATTAGGGTGACCAATCATCGCTTCTTCCAGTCTGTCCCACTTTTGAGCCTTGAGGAACTTTTGCTGTTCCAGTGCCTTCAATGAGCTGCTGCAGGATGCCCAATAACCCTTCTTTTTGTCACTCATAGGACAAGCAAGCGAGGAGAACTGGAGTTGCCAAACAGGTCAGGTCACCCTTAGTAGCCTGTCAGGAATCCTGACTGCCACACTTTCAGCCCTAGATGAGAGGGAGACAAGGTGCCTCTCGGTTGCTTATGGGGAGGGGCAGCAGCCCAGGAGGAGTCTTGCACAGTGAAGCTTCAGGAACACATTTAGCGTTAGAAATGCAAATGCATCATGTGGCCACCTGCTTCAACATCCCTGAATGTGTCAATAACTGCATGTTGGTGCCCTGTACTAGGAATTGGCTCTTGGCTATTTCTTTCATCAAGTTTGTTTAAAAGTGTTCACATGGTGCTAGATTAGCGGACAGAGGCACAGAGAGAACAGGATTCGCCCAAGATCGAACAGTTTGGCAAAGTAGGAGCACCGAGGCTGCATCACATTAATTCCTGCTTCAAATGTCCTACGTTTACTTCTATATTGCATTTTGGTGAATATACCACAAAGCTGGCAACCTGTTATTTTTTTTTAATTACACATCTACTAGCAACATTTAGATTTATTCTAAATACTCACAGTCTTGCCAAAGAACACTCAATTTGTCCAAATAGGGAAGGCAAGATAAAAAAACACAAGTCTCCTCGTTCCACAGTTTCTAACTCGGCCACTAAATGAGTGGCTGTGATGCTCATTGCAAGGCCAAAGGACTACCCTTCACAGAGAACGGTCACTGAGCCAGATTTTGTGCATAGTGTTTATTTCCAGCAAATTTGAGCGAAGGTGAGATTAGATGTCAAGTGTCCCATTTCTGTACTTAAAACGTAACCGCTGGACCACATCTGGTTCTGTTGTCTGCCCACCGGAGTAACTTGCCCACCTTTTTAGGTGTCATGTCAAGGTTTCTTAGCACTGCTACCTGTACTGAGCCTGTTTCTAAGCCCCTCAAATATTTTCATAAAATGGAAAAAGGCATAAATAGATTGTGAGAATTTTTTTCTGAGTCCTGTGGCCAGGGCCGGACTGGGTATAGAGGGCATCAGACGTTTTCCCAGTGGTCAGAAGGGTGGAGGGCATTTTTGACTGGTGGGGAGAGTTTTTGTTGCTGGGGGGCAGTTTTGCAGCAGTGCTGCAAAATCGGCCCACTGTAACAAAAGCGCAGTAGCAGTGTTTTCACCTGCATCCCCCAACACCCTAACCCCCGCTCCCCCACCCCCATCCCTCCTGGGCCGGTTAGATGTAATTGCCAGGGCTGGTTTGCATTCCCAGTCTAGCCCTCCCTGCCTGTGGCAATGGATGGCTACTGGTGGATACTGACATTTATTCTTGGTGTTCCAAGGCTTAAAACTATTTCATTTAATTTGATAACAGTGTTACTCATAGTCAAGTGTCTCCATGCATGCAAAGTGTTCTGAGAATTGATAATGTAAAGTTGGCCACCCGTTTGCAAACAGATCTATCACTTTAAGTCATTTTTCGTTCACTTTTATTATGTGGCTGGCACAGCACGGACAGCCTGTCACAGGTTCCTTTTAGCCCGTTGTTGCAGGTGGGGCCCTCTGGCACTCATTTTTGGGTACCGTTACTTACTTTTCCTCATCAGACTTTGACCTAGAGCAAGAGTGAGAAAAACACGAAAGGCGGAAAGGAGGAGAAAGAGAAAAACAGTGACAAAGGGAGAAAGCAGGGATGAAAAAGAACCTGCAAGAGTAAAATAAGGTGGGGGTGTATGATGGCCGAAGTAAGAGGCATCAGGTGGAATGAAGACTACCAGTCTTGTTATTCCACCAATCCCTTCATTGGTGAGCGCAGGCTGTGGGCTTCTGAGACACACTTTGGGCACCAGCACTTATTGTCTTACAAATTAAGCAGTGCCATCATCTACAAACATGAATGTGTCTGCTGTCACATCAAATCAATAACTGCTGTGCCCAAAAATAATTCTAAAGGGTTAACTGGACAACGTTGGGGTGCATACCTATCTGCCTTGCTCAAGACAAAGGAATCCAAGCCCACATTCCAGGTGACTGTGGCCCTTTCCTTCTGTGTCTCTCCATAAACTAATTTCAGCTCAGACAGGCATGGAAACCATTTCTGTTTCTATTTCCGCCGGTCCCGGGTATTCTAAAGGACTTAATGAATAATATTAGCAGGCTAAGGTCAGATGAACCAGCGCTCGCCCCTCTCCCTTTCCTATTGGCTGCTTTTAAAACAATGGGCGTCGACACGTTCCTGCAGCTGCTCCTAAAATTGATTTGCAGAATTCATATTAGAGGCGAGGCCAAAAGGTGTATTTAAAAAAGAAATGAGACACATCCACTCCGGACTCGCCTGCCCCGTCCGGGAGAGCGGCTTATCTCTGCTTCTGCAGACACGCAGGCACACAAGGATGCGGAAAGGCTGCACCGGGGCAAGATTTATACAAGACTAATACATTACACACATGTCAAGCAGCGAGACCCATTCTGGTTACCTAGGCGATAAACTAAAGCGAAAATTGCACATAATTGTCGCTGATGTCACTGCCGCCATATTGTTTCCAAGGCGACAAGGCGGTTGGAGTAATGGCGA
The DNA here is from genome assembly GCF_964261635.1 of Lissotriton helveticus. Taxonomy (NCBI): domain Eukaryota; kingdom Metazoa; phylum Chordata; class Amphibia; order Caudata; family Salamandridae; genus Lissotriton; species Lissotriton helveticus. The sequence continues at coordinate 1,043,584,315 of NC_136061.1, forward strand.
TGTCGTGAATGTTCATTTGTACGCTGCATGCGAAGCTGGCTTCCTTCTCGGAGCGTGTTTTGTCTGAGGCGTATCGAAGACATCTGTGGCTTCCCGCGCGCCTTTTATGATGGTGTGTATTCACAGACTGACGGATCCGCATTATCCAAGTGTGCGTCACAGGCATTCTGCCATATGCAAAGCTCTGTACTCATGGCTACCCATACTGCAATATGCGAGTCTAGAAGCAATACCAGAATACTACAATGCTTGACTTTTATGCAGCTTTTAATAAGTGGTGAATAATGGTGAAAAAATAGCCACAGTGCTTCCAGCTAATTCAGTGTCCATCACTTTGCCATGCAGTCAGTCACACTTTATCTAATCTGTCAAATTAATATACATTAATACCATGGAAAGAACTGAGACGGTGCAAGGGGTATGAACTATAATCGTTTTTTGTGCAGTGGCAGCTAGAGACTTTTCAAAGTAGTCGGGTATAATAGTTTTGGGCTAGTTCGGCTTAGCGAGCAAGCCCAACTGACATAAGGGAGGTTGGGGCAGTGCTGCCTTAATGCATGGGCACTCTGGGCAGTTGCCCAGAGGTCCCACGAGCCTAGGGGGCCCCATACAGACCAGATTTTAACACTAATTTTCTGCTAAACATTTTTTATTCCTGTGAGTGGTGAGTAGTCAGGGCCCAGTGCACTGCTTTCCTGGGGGTCTATAATGCTGTTAAGAAGGTCCTGGGTTCAGGGTGTTCTCCTCCTGGGAAAACTTTGAAAAAAAGAGGGGCTAACAGTGCATGTTACTGTAGTGTGCCCATTGTGCACTGTTGTTCTGGAGAGCTCCTTTGAAGTAAAAATACATATTTTTATTGTTAACTTGTTGGTTATGTCTACGAAAAAATTAAATTCTGCCACCAGTGGCGGCCAGCATGGTGAGGCGTCCCAGTGGGGTCACGTGGGGTGTCGCGCGGGAGGGTTGTCGCGCATATAAAAAACCATTTTTTTAAACGTATCTTTGCGCTGGGTCTTGCATCTCTGCTCCTGCTCTCCATTGGAGCTCAAGGGACAGGAAGCAGACCCAACTGACTGTCGCACTGCAGCCCGCCCAAATAAACACAGGACTCAGAGGTCAATCAAAGGGTGTCCTTCTTTATTCCCTGCCAGGCGGTTACTGGCTTACAGACTAGACTTCTCCTCCCTTTCCTGTCCCCGCCGCTTCCGCTTCATGCTTGCCTGATCTGTCTCTGTGTAGTCAGGCATGACAACACGACATCTCCCCCTTTTGTACAAAGAAATGTTGCTACATTTCTTCGACGAGTCGCCGGGGTCTCCTCACCTGACGTCTGCGGCGAACCTCTCGGTCTGGCGTTTGGCTGCGTCGATCAGGGCCACTGGTCGTTCTTGGAGATTGATGGTGGTGGACATCGTTGCTATCGCTTTGGCTGGCGGGGTCACTTGAAGTTTGACCTGAGGACGTTTCTCGCCTGTTCACGGGAGTGTATCTCTTGAAGTGGGATATGTTCCTCGTTATTTGCTTGTGATCAGCTTTGGCTGTAATCATAGTTCCTTTCCTCTTATGGACCTGAAAGGGAAGGTTCAGGTATCGGCTGTCTGCTTTTGTTCGTCGGTCACCTCGTACTATGACCCAGTCTCCTTCTCGGATGTCGGCACCTTTGGCGTGTCGGCGCCGATCTGCATACGTCTTCATCTTCTGCTTCTTCTTTCTGTCAATGTCAACCAGCGTGTCGTGGTCAACAGTGATGGTCCGTGGTTGAGACGTTGTGCTTATCGTGGGTAATCGTGTCCTGGGTGTTCTTCCCAGCATTATCGTGGCCGGGCACTGATTCGTGGTGTTGTGAGGAGTGGTCCGATATGCCCTCAGTACTTCGTTTAAGGTTTGCTGGACGTCTCTGCGTGTCAGTTCCGCTTGCTGGATGGCTCTCTTTAGCGTTCCCATGAATCGCTCCACCATGCCGTTGGCTTGTGGCCATAGTGGGGTGATTTTCTGATGTTTAAAATCAAGATGCTTCGCGAAGTCTGCGAACTCATGGCCATTGAACGGGGGTCCGTTGTCGGACTTGACTCTTGAAGGGACGCCCCACGCTGCGAAGATGTCATCCAGTATGGGAATGACGGCTGTTGCTCTGGTGGATGGTATCATGTGTGCGAAAGGAAATCTTGAATACTCATCCATAACAACCATGATGTATTGTCCTGATTGTAGTGGTCCAAAGAAGTCAACTGCGATTTGCTGCCACACCCCGTCTGGAAGTTCGGACATTTGAAGTGGCGCTGGGGGTTCTTCGCAACTCACTAGTTGGCAGGTCATGCAGTCCTTTAGAGTTGTCTCTACCATTAGGTCAAGAGAGGGGAACCAGACTCGTTCTCTCAAGGTCTTCTTTGTGGCGTTCATGCCTCTGTGGCCTTCGTGGGCTAGGTTGACAATTCCTTGGCGTAACTTGTGCGGGATCACAATCCTCCCCCCTCTCAGGAGAAGGCCATTGTCACTGATGGAAAGTTCATCATGAACGCGTTGAAACGCCGTGAGGTCACGGAGGTGTGTTTCCGAACCAGGGGTTGTGGTCTTGGCATGTCGCCAGGAGTTGGCGCGTACGTGGGTCATGACTGCTTGAATGAGTGGGTCCGAGGCGGATGCTTCTTGGATAGCCTCCAGGGGAACTGTAGGAGGGCATGCAGAATCGATGACGAAGTGAATGTAGTCGTCTGCTAGTGATTGTGCAGTCGTGACACTCGGTAAGGGGTGTCGAGACATATAGTCCGCTGGGTTCTCGGCCTTGCCCGGTTTGTGAACAATTGTGTATATGTAGTCTTGGAGTCGCAAACCCCACCGCTCGATGCGAGGTGGCATCTTGGCGTTGGGATTGCCAAATATGGTGAGTAGGGCTTGGTGGTCAGTGATAATGGTGAAGTGCTTTCCATACACGAATAGGTGAAAGTGCTCACACGTCCATACTACGGCCAGGCTTTCCTTCTCCGGCTGGGAGTATGCTTTTTCCATGTCCATGAGGCTGCGACTGGCGTATGCAATGATATGGCGCTGGTCAGAGTGTTCACGATACTGAGCTAGAATGGCGCCTAGGCCCACCGGGCAGGCGTCGACAGTGATCTCTGTTCTCTTGTTCGTGTCAAAGTAGGCTAGGTTGATGGCAGAGCCGACAGCTTGTTTGATTTCCGTGAAGGCTTGTGCACATGCTTGTGACCACTCAAAGGGTTGGCCTTGACGTGTTAGTTCTCGAAGTGGGTAGCTGATGGTGGCGTAGTCCCGAATGTAGCGCGCGCAGTAGCTCGCCATTCCCAGGAAGGAGCGGAGATCACTCACGTCTCGGGGCGTCGGAGTGTCAGCAAGCGCTGCTACCTTGTCGGGGTCTGGCGTCATCCCTTCACTTGAGAACGTGTGTCCATAGAATTTTAGGGTGTTTTTGTGGAACTCGCACTTGGTGGCATTTAGCGTCAGGTTTGCCTTCAGTAATGCATGGCATACCCTGTCCAGGGCAGTGTCGTGCTCAACCTGATCCTTGCCGAAGACTAATAGGTCGTCACTGTAGTTAAATGAGTTTGGAATCCCTTGAATAATTCTTCGAATTGTTTCCTGGAAGATTTCGGCGGCTGATGAAATGCCGAAGTTTAGGCGTTTGTAGCGGAATAGGCCTTGATGCGTGGTAAACGTTGTAATGTACCGGGATTGTTCATGGAGCTCTAGTTGGTGGTACCCTTTATTCAGGTCAAGTTTTGAGAATATTGTGGCACCATTTAATTTCGTGATCATATCACTTATGTGTGGCCCTGGGTGGCGCTCTCGCTCAATGGCGGTGTTGGGCGCTCTCATGTCCACGCATAGCCTGACTTTGTTGTCTTGTCCTTTCTTTGGGACCACCACGACGGGGGATACCCATGGGGTGGGTCCAGACGTGCGCTCTATGATGTCTGTTTGTAAGAGGTCTTGTAGTTCGTCATCAACGGCTTGTTGTAGGTGAAAGGGCACTTTCCTGTGATGCTGGGCAACAGGTGTGACGTTTTCATTGATGTGGAGCTTCACTTTGAAATGATTCAACTTGCCCAAGCCTTTGAAGAGTTTTGGGAATTTCGCCACGATGTCAGGGGCATCTTCAGTCATGTACAACAGCTCCACCAGTTTCAGTCTTTCAGCTGTTGGCAAACTGAGCAGGCAGTCAGCAAAATCAGGTCGTTCCACTACATGGACATATGCAGGAATTTTCCTATTTTTGAAGGTCAGTGTGGTGTGGAACCGACCTAGACATGGTAATGGTTTCCGGCACATCCAGGTGAATATGCGAACTGCCGCTGGCTCCAGTTTGGGTCGGGTTTTCATGTTGTGGTACTCTAGCGCACAGATGTAATTTAGCGAGGCTCCCGAGTCCAGGACGAACTTTGCTGGGTGGTCCCCTATCATAATGTCTAGCTTTGGGTATCGTTTTAGCCGGTCCGGGTCAGCCACCATACAAATGTACTCATCACTGTCTTGTGGCACTGTCGTGTGTGACGATGAGCCAGCCACCATACAAATGTACTCGTCACTGTCTTGTGACACTGTGGTGAGTGACGATGAGCCGCTGGATGAGGATCGGCGAGCTCGACGTGATCTCGTGGTGTGATGTCGAGGGCGAGGCGTGCTTGTGGATCTGCTTCGCCGTTGGTGAGAGCATGTTGAGTGGGCACTTGAGCCCGATGAGTTGGATGAGTGGCTCTCTCTTTTCGTCACGGCACGTGCGTGATGTCGGGTGTCAGATCGTGGAGCGGGAGACTGACGGGTAGATTGTCTTGCTTGACATGCGACCTCAAAGTGGTTGTCCTTCCCATAGCGGTGACACCGCTGGCCGATGGCTGGGCATTGTCCCGAGTGTGGATAGTCTTGGCCACATCAGTAGCACGCCGGTGCAGATCTGGTGGATTTTGTGTGCCGCGATTCTCGTCTGGGTGACGTTTTCCGGGAACCGTGGTGATGCTTGCTTGTTCTATGCGTGCTCAGCACAGTTCGGGTGGCTTTGCGTGTCTGTACTCGGAGGGCATGCTCTTTGTGATCGGGCTTGTGAATTTCTATTCGCTTGGCATGGTCTTCTGCTTGATCGTTGATCCTTGTGAGTTCTTCAATCTGTTCTAAGGTGTATGATTTCTTTAAGAGGCGTCTGCGTAGTGATTCTGAGCGGCAGCCATCAATGATGCGGAGCCGCAATGCGTCTTCCGTTTTGAAATTTTCGAAATCGCAATGACGCGTCATTCTCTTGATGCGTGTGATGAAGTCGCCCATGCACTCTCCTTTCTCTTGAGAGGCTAGGTTGAACACGTAGCGTTCATAGTCTACGTTGCACTTGTGTAGAAATCGCCTATCAAGGGCAGCCTTCACTTCGTCATAAGTGGCAGTGGCAGCGTCGGGCATTTCTTTGATTATTTGTGCTATTTCCTGGCCTGCTAGATTTCGCAGTGCAACCAGCTTACGTTTTGAGTCTTGTACCAGGGACCCCTCCATGTAGTCTTCGAAGTCCTCGCTCCAGGTCTTCCAGGCGGGCCCCATGGTGTTACCAGGCGTCAGCACCAGCGGCTGTGGTTGTCGCATGAAGGGTGCTCCTACGGGCGCTGCTTGAGGCATCATCGTTGTGCCGGACTGCGCTGGTGCGCCTCCGCTTGTGGAGGTGCTCTGAACGTCGGTGTCAGACATGCTGTCTCTGCACTCTTCGGCAGTTGTTTGTAGTGTTGTTCACTCTATTGTCTTTCTTTTGCTTCTAGCTGAGGTGAGTAGTGGTGTTCCCGCTCTTTTCCACTTGGTTTTGTGGTGTGGAGTGGTTGTGCCTGACTCTAAGATGGCCGCCGTTGTTGAAACGTGGGTTTTGTAAGGGCTGGCGCCTGACTTAAAGATGGCCGCCGTGTGAGACGTCGTCTCCTTGGCCCCGGCAGTCTCTATCATGCATTTGTGCCACGCTTCACTTATCCGGCGGTCGCTTGTTCAGCGGGACTCACCCTCGTGATTCTTTGGTCATGGGAGGGAATGGGGCGTTCGCGCCCACCGCGACGCCGCTCCGCAGAGCTCCTCGCGTCTTCTGTCGCGCGGGCACATGATGCTGCGCGAGCACTTTCCCCAGTGCGTGCTTCTGCGAGCGCTTCACTCGCTTCACTCCCTTGAATGGCAGCGCGACGTCGTCGGGCCAGGGTAGCGGTGCAGGTGTCGGTTCACTTTCGCGCTCTTTCTTTGGAGCGGCGCTTCCTTGGAGCTGCTGGCTTGTCGTTGGGGCCGTTTCCTCAGCTGGGCTGTGCGACGTTGTTTGTGGGGTAAGTGCATCCCACCCTCGTCGCCATTGTCGCACTGCAGCCCGCCCAAATAAACACAGGACTCAGAGCTCAATCAAAGGGTGTCCTTCTTTATTCCCTGCCAGGCGGTTACTGGCTTACAGACTAGACTTCTCCTCCCTTTCCTGTCCCCGCCGCTTCCGCTTCCTGCTTGCCTGATCTGTCTCTGTGTAGTCAGGCATGACAACACAACACTGACCAATCACAATGTTGCACTGCAGCACTGTGATCGGTTTTGAGCGTCCTGGTTCAACGTTCAACCAGAGAATGGGGGACTGGGCTTGTTCTCCATGCAGGCTATAATGCAGCCTGCATGGAGAGCAGGGAAAGTGTGCAAGACTGGTTTGGGCGGCCCTGAGGGCTGATCAAACAGTCATTGCTCACTTAGGAGAGGTCAAACCACTTCTGCCCTACCCTACTCCGAGAGCAGAGCAGCCTACCCACCTGCCCGCCCACAAAGAAGCACAAAGCATAAAATGATAACTTAAATTTATCATTTTATGTTTCTTCATTGCACTGCTAAAAAGCAGTGGGGTGACGCTCTTCTGCCATAGCAGAGGAGCCGCCACTGTCTGCAGCAAATACTTTGTTTCTTCACCTACATTTTTTTGAATACCAAAATGTGGAGCAAGCCAGGGTCAGACTGAAATATAGGGTAATCAGGCAGTGCCTGATGGGTTGGTCTGATAGATCAGTGTTTGTGCCAGTTTTGTACCAGTTTTAAGGCAGTTTTTTTCTGGGATTTTCCCAGGTATTGTCACTTTTTTAACTATATGCTTAGTAATGTGTGCCATTTTTATTTTGGTGCCCGGTTCTATTTTTTGTCCGAGTTCGACTCTGTTGCAAGCTACTCCAACAGCATGTCTAGTGCCCTGTCTGCTGGATCCTTTAATATCAGTATAGCCTGTAGATTTGCTAAATTTCATAACATTATAAAATAGAGGTGATTGACACACTAAAGACTCTAGCCAGATGCCTGGCTGGGTTTCAGCTCGCGGACCTCAAGTTTCAAGTTTCAAGTTTATTTTGTATTGTTTGACTAATTAAAATCTTACAAAAAATAGCTAAAATATCAAGCAAAACTTTTAAATTATAAAACAATCCATCATTCCAATTTGTATCCAAAGACTTGATTATATATCATACGTACTAAGTTATAAAACAATTGATCATTTAGCATTTTCTTTTTTCAAAGACTTGATTATATTGTGTACATAGTGGTTCACTCCATAAATCACTCAAGTAAAAGCCTGCAATTTAATTTCCACTGCTCGTAAGCATTTCACAAAAGCTGAATTCATGGTAAGTCTTCGGGGTTTAAACATGCGATCAGTGCTTGCCTACATGTCCTTACACCGCGTGTCTTAAACAGTATTAAACAGAGTAGTTTTTCTTTCACTTTCCAGATCCGGGCAAAGGCACAGTAAATGCATAATATTTTCTTGCCCTAATTTACAGAGCCTGCAGAGGTTTTCTTCTTCTGGTCTCTTCCATGGTAGTAAGTGACATAGTCCTGGCAAACAACCAAATCTAGCTTTGATAAAAATCTGTTTATTTTTCTTGGTCCACAATGTTTATAAATATTTTTGTACTTTTTTTTTAACCTTGAATCCATTTACGATTGGCCATGCGTGATTTCTTTTTACTAATATATCTTTGCCCTTTATCAAGGATAGGTGGTTGGTTGAAGCTTTCCTGGGCGATAGTGGTATTCCAAATCGATGTTATACCAAATTCTTCTTTCGATTTATTTAAATAGGAGCAAACATATAAATTTCTATTATTTTTTACTTCGTGCCATAGTAAACAAGACAGTTGATTATCCTGATCATTTTTTATTCTGTTCCAAACTTTCAGTAATTGTCCTTTCTTTGCTTATAGTTGATTATTTAGCCTAAATTCCAGACGGACCTGAGCTTGTGAGGCATTCTTTGGCAGAGAGAATAAAATTCTGTATGCTTTGGCGACAGCAGTGTTAATAATCTCAGCATCTTTTCCATTGATTGCTTCACTACCATATGTTAGGTAGGGAGTAGTTTTGCAGCAATTATTTTTAGGAAAGGGTGATAAGACAGGTCTCCTATGGTTTTCTGAATGGTTCAAAATGCTGCATCAAGTGAGTTTGCTTTCCTTGTGATATCCTGTTTTTGTGGCAGGAAGTTTCCATTAGCATTAAAAATGATGCCAAGGTATTTGTAAATAGCAACTTATTCCAGTTCTTTGTCTTCCAAAACCCATTTATGTTTAAATTTGAGTCGCACATTTTTTGTAATAACCATTACCTTGGTTTTAGCTTTGTTTATTACCAACCCATTTGCTTTTGAATACTTAAAAATGCCATTAATTAATCGTTGCATTCCAATTTTGGTATGACTTAGGAGTATGACATCATCAGCATATAACAAATTGGATATCTGTTTGTATGCTAACCTTGGAGGATGTGCATTGATTTTGTTTCATCATAGTAGATAGATCAGTGTGAGGAGGCGCCGGGGGATGAATACAAAAGAAAGAGGATTCCTTACCGCCCTGATGAAACTGAAGCCGGTGATTCCCTCATCTCTTCAAAAAGCTTTCTTCCCCGCCTCGGCTTGCACAATAACAAAGCCTCTTTTCCCCGCCCTACAGTACGCCGGACTCGAACCGGAAGCGATTCTTCCAGGAGGTGGGCATTATCGAACGAGCCCATCGGGAACGTCGCAGGAAGGTCAAGGGAAGCAGAAAAAGCCGGAAGAAAACACAGTTGGGGCGCTCGCTGAACCTGGACCTGCAACGCCGGGAGGAGACTCCGACCTTACAACGGACCCCGCCAACAGCACCGAGGACCCTGCGGAAGGAGCCAAGTACACTGACTTCACCCGAGAGAACAAAGAGGAGACTACCGTGGAGGAGCTCGAGGATCCTGACGTTTGGACTGAAGACTGGTGGAGCCCGGGGGACACTCAAGAGCCGCCACAACTCAGAAGAGTTGTGGTAGATAGCGGTACGTAGCAGTTACCACGGGCTCAAAAGGGAGAGAGTGAGGGGTGAGAGAGTGGAGAGTGGGAGGCTGGGAGGTCGGGAGGAAGAGAGGGATACCGAGCACTGTTTGTTTTATTCCCTGGCACGTTTCATAAAAAACCGCTCCTTTATACCTCCCCTCAGCATAAACCTGACCCCAAGTTAACCTCCTTAGTCTTGTCAGCAACTTTAAACGATAAATCACCCTTGCATAAGGCAACCCCTCCTTCACATTTGACAATATTCCTATTTTCACATGGTGTGGTGACGGACTATTAAAGCCTCGTATAAACAGGGCTAACAGTGACTACTGTTCTCTCTTCTTTTTGAGTAATTCGGTACCCCGTGGAAACCCAACCAGGGAGAGAAGACCAGGACTCCTAGGACCACCTGACACTATTACAGTAGAAGACACTTCGGGAGGAGAACACTGGAACCATCTTTTACCTGTTTCTGCCCAAAGGCAATCCCCTTCTTAATTTCCCATTCTCTAACAACTATTATAACAACCTAAATAAACCTACACTACTCAACCCATACGGCCTCCTCGGTTCTTTTTCCGACATTCCCTCCGACAATCAGCTAAAAATAAATTAAAAAGTAAGGGGGCCACAACGCACCCTTGTTTAAGACCACTTGTTGTAGGAATTTCATTAGTTAGTATGCTTCCATCACCAATCCTTACCCTAACCCAGGTTTCAGAGTGCAGAAGCCTGATCATTTTTAGCAAATTATCCGGAATTCCTTGGTTTTTTAATTTAACCAACAGAAGGTCTCTATCAACACAATCAAAAGCAGATTTAAAATCTACGAAACAAAGATATAAGGGTTGTTTTCTTAAAATTGCCTTTTCAATTAATACCGATAATGTTAGTATATTTGTGGATGTTCCAAGGCCTTTGATAAAGCCTGTTTGATTTGGGGGCAATACCTGATTCTCCTTTACCCAATCAGTCAAAAGCACCAATAAAATCCCAGCAAACAATTTTGCATCTGTGTCTTGCAAGGTAATTAGCCGATAGTTTTCCGGCATTTGCCAATTGCCTTTCTTATAGATTGGTGTTATTAGCGATCCTTTCGATGATTTTGGAGTCAATCCACTCCGGACCACCTCACGAAAGACATCGGTCAATTAAGTAGACCAAAATTCTGCTGCTTCCTTGTATAGTGCAAACGGAATACCGTGGGGACCAGGGGCCCCATCCTTCTGTTACTTAATCAACTTGGCCACCTGTGAATTGGTTATATGAATTTCGCAGTCGCCTTCTAGGTCATCTTTTATCCTCTTTTCCTGATTCGTACATTGCTTATTTGCTGAGGTTTCTGTATTTATATGTTTTACAAGAAACATTACCCATTCTTCTTCAGTTAAAACAGACCCTACAGCCTGTTTGTTTGGTCTTGCTAGAGTGTTAATCAATTTCCAGAACTTCCGTGAGTTTGTTAAAGAACTTGCGTGGAAGATTTCTTTCCACAGATCTTGTCTGGCTTTATTTTTTTCAGTCCATATGAATTTCCTCAGATTGTAATTTATGTTTTTTAATAGTACCCGTAGTTCCTCATTAAATGGAAACTTAATGAACTGTTTCCTAAGTCTATTTTGCGTACATCTGAATTTTCTTACAGTATATGGGAGGTAGATGTTGGATTCGCTTGTTTCACTCTGGGCCGTTTTATTTATTTCTACGCCCGATGTTTGTTCATTGTAACTCACTATTTTCTCTGTAAATTTTTCCCATTGGTCTGTTATTGTTCTCATCCATGTTTCTTTAAAACATTCTTCAACTAAACTTTTCGCTTTTGCCATAGTCTTCTCAGCATTATGGAGTTTCCATATAAGTTTCCTGTAATTGATAGTGCAGGTCTGGCCTTGCATTGTTTGATACTTTTGAGATTTTGTCTAGGATAACTTTATCTCGATAGTTTGTTGACTATGATCGCTGTCCGGGACTTTATTCAGACGGTAGCTTTTCACTTTGTTGAAAGTACACAGCGATGTCAGTGTGTAATCAATACATGAATTACTGTTACATGAGTGGAATGAACAAGTGGGTGGGCTGTCCGTTCAGAATCTACCATTTAATATTCTGAGTCCCAGAGCTTCCATGTCCATCACAAAATTTCTCCCCTTTTTAGTTTGCTTATTAGTTGTTCTCTGTTCCATTATAGGTTCCGGAATTTTCCATTGTTGATTTTGTGATTGGACAAAGTCGTCCCGCATGAAGAATATTAACACGTTTATATTAAAATCCCCTGTTATAATGTAATCCGCTAAGGGCTCTTCCAAGATTTGCTCCAGTAGGAAATTATTAAGAGCGGCGCATATCTCTTTCTTGGACGTCTGTTTTGGAGGTTTATATATGTTGACTAAGATTAGAGTTTTGTATGACCTGTTTTTGCAGGCTTTATATCGTAGCTTTACCGCAATCAGATTTGGGTTATTCGTCTGAATTTGGTCATGTTTTACTTCTAGATCAATCCGTACAAATATTGCTAAGCCACCACAGGGACGACCACATTTCCGATATTTGATTGCAGGCTCATAGTATTCCTTGTAGTGTTTTACCATAAATGGTTCCATTGCCCATATTTCCTGCAGTAGTACTATTTGATTGTTATTTGATAGTCCTTGTATTTGAGCATCAATTCTTTTTTTACAAATCCCATTTATATTCCATGAGCAAATCTTTATTATCGAAGTGACCATGCTCTGTACCTGTAGGACTGCCTGTGATGAGGTTTGTCAATCCTCCTTACTGCAGTGTAAAACTGTCATGATCCATTTTTCATTCACTCCGTTTATGTTTTCTCTCTTTAATATGTTAAACCCTTTTTTTCCTTCCCGAATTACTTTGCCCAGGGGATTTTTTAATATGGAAAAAACAGGATTCTTTTTTTCAAGTTGTAATTGCTTTGATGGACTTTCTCTAATTAATAATGGTGTTGAATAGACCTTAGGTAGAGGTGGGCTGATTAGCATCTCCCAACTATGGAAGGTTCCGTACTCTTTCAAGATTAAGTCCGCTATAGGCCCGGTGGCTACTGTTACCAATGTTAATTGAAGTCTTCCTACGTGGTCTGGCTGAAAACCTACACATTCAATACCCTCAGATGATATCTTCTCAAGTGACGGTATAGTTTTCATTAGTCGGAGGATATTTCCTCTATTTAGGATATCACGTGTTCCTCTTGATTCATAGAGAGGTTTAAAGATAACTTGAGCAGCCTTGTTTTTTAGAAGCCTTTTTTGACTTTTTTTGTCCTCCGTTGTTCCGTTTTCCTCATAGGTGATCTGCCTATTCTGTCCACTTCTTTCAATTGGTATTCATTGTTTCCAGTTGCTCCGCTTTATCTAATAATGTAAGATCCCTTGTATTGGGATAATGACCGTCCTCCTTGTAGTAATCCATTTTTCTTGTTCAAACAATAACTTTAAAGTCCTCCAAGATTGTATTCACAACCTCTGGAATGGGTACTAATTAGTTAATTATTAGAGCACATGCGCACTCAATATAACTTGGCGCAACTTCCCTTTGTGCTTTTATTATGAGATTATTCAGCTCTGCCAATTTTTTCTCAATCCCGGCAACTGAATTGGCCATAACTCCCAGCATGTCTATTTGAATATCCATTTTATTTGATTGCACTGTTAGTGCTTCAAGGGTCAATACTGATGTTTGATAGAATATGTCCCATATGGTTCCTGAATCCTGATTTTCTGGTATTTTAGTTTTTTGTCCATAAATATTTCTTTACAACTTGAGGTGATATTGATTTCATCTTGACTGCTTTCTTTATGTGTAGATTCAGGTAAGTATTTTAACGTTAAAACACTGGATTTATTTGAGGACCTCTTAAGCCCAAAATGATAAGCCTTCATGTGGTTCGGGGTGCCACCCAGGCTCTCACCTCATGTACTAATAATGAAAGACAGAGCATTAGCCTTTGATGTAAAATGGGAGAAAGGGATCCCCATCTAGCCAATGATTATACAACGTGAAAACAGGAAACTTAGGATCAGTCTCAGCTTCCCGACTTGACCAAAGTTGCATGATCCTAGGCAAATTTGTTATTTCACTGAGCCTTCATTCTCTTCAGTAGTACATATGACAGCACCTTCAAATATATAAGTTGAGGATGTGAGCTGTACAAAAACCTCTTGTGTTTGATTCAATAGATGACAGCAATGCTCCATGTATAATATGAATCCCGACCGAATACAGTGTGTATGTGACAAGTGACTTGCTTCCTAGTTAACTAATGACATTGCTGCTGCAAGGTGGTGTCCTAAATGTTTCTAGTAAGCTCATCTAAAAAAAAAAACTATAGTTTTTGATGAATGCTATTCAATGTAGTGGCATCATTTGGAGTACTACAGTGAAATAGTTCCACATGCTGAAAAAGACACACTTTTGAGTTTTGACAAGACTTCTTTATGTGTTATGCATATTCTGCAATGTCTTATAATAAAGCTTACTACCCCTGACGAGGCATAGAAGAGCTTTATGGCCTCACAAAGTATAAATATTCACGAGGAGCCTTTTCTTCTAAGCAGATGACACAAAACGAGAGCTTAAAAACAAAAAAGTTGTTGAAAGCTATGTAAGTGCGGATATATTTGTTTTAGTGCTTCACGGTCACTCAGGTTAATGGCACCAGTGCTTAGTGCCGGACTGGCCTACAGGGCAATCAGGCATTGCCTGATGGGCTCGTCTGACAGACAAGTGTGTGGGCTGTTTTTTTTAGCAGTTTGTGGGCCGGTTTTAAAGTTGATTTCCCTGCATTTTCAGCAGCAAACACAAATGTATTAAGTCTTCCATACCTTGCAAAATATCCATTCAGCACACGCCTGCTGATTTTAATACCTTCACTGGGACCAGCCTGCATAAGTGTGTTTATTGCAGCAACTCCAGGGAGATCATTGTTGCCCTCAAGGTCATTAGCACTGGGTGGGGAAAGCCACCACGGATGTTCCTGCTGCCACTCAGGACTCCATGTCCCAGAACACTCTCCGACAACACACCTGTGCTTGACTTCACCAGGAGCACTTAAGACGCACTGCAGTCCCGCAGTGTGGGCAGGGTGCGGGCCGCGCACTGATATAGCCCGGGCCAAAGGCAGGCCCATCCTGGAAGGGGCAGTCAACTAACATGAAGGACAAGCGTCCTAGGACCAGCACTTTTATTCGTTCATTTATTTCTAAAGCAGTGGGGGAATTATCTGACGAAATCTCGAGTGTAGAGGAACAAATAACCCATTCCCAGCAGGTCCTGGGGCTGCCTTTTTTGACTAATGTTCTAGAGCATAAGCCCAAAGGGCTTCCCCAGGCTCAGCCCTCATTACAGGCATTCAACAGATTCAAAAAAGAAAGGAAAAAAGAAAACACATTTATTGCATGGGTATGATTACAGCAACAGGAGAGGAGTTCTCCTAACGGCCAGGGCGGTCAACCTCGAATCTGTGGAATTGAGTTTGAGTCTCGGCAATGACGCTGAACCTCCTGTGATTCTGGGCAAATCACTTAATGTCCCCGTGCTTAAAAAAAAATATGAATGTGTCCTCATGTAATGCAACTGGTGATATGTAAAGCGCTCTGATACCCGATTCGGGTCAAGTTCGCTCTGATATCCGATTCGGGTCAAGTTCGCCTTATATAAAACTCTGTAAAATTAAATTAAAAATAAATTAGTCCCCCTAAGCTGTCATGGACTGCACTCAATGAGCCTTCCTCCTCAGATTCTATCAGAGATTTCGACAGTTGATAAGGGCTCCATTCAAGCTCCTTAATATGAGAGCGAATGGTACCGGTGCTAAACCGAAATTAGAGAGGGCCCCACCTAAGCTGGACGAACAGCAGGTCACAGAAAAAGTAACAGGCAGGAAGAGGAGCAAACCCCCACTGGAGGGAGAGAACCCCTCTCTACTTAACACACTTACATTTCTAGCAAGAAGATCCTAGGGGCACTTGATTTCCTCAGTCAGGGAGTTTTGATCTTGAAGTCAAGGTAACTTATCTAGGAAAGTGTACCGAGGACATTGCCAAAAACTAGGCTGTTCAGCACAGGAACGTATATTGCTTCCCATTCTGGGTATGCCCTCTTCCATCACTCGCACCACCTAGTAACCTGGATCGTATCTCATCCCCCCTCTTTATATCAGGGTGGGCCGTCCCAGGGACTCAGTGGTGTGTCGACCCCACACCCCAGATCTCCGTTCAACAGAAAAACTTGCAGGTCCTTAGGACCCACTCTATTTCCCAGCCTAATTTCATCTGCCCATGGAATTCAAAGCAAACATACCCGCCCAATGAATAGTTTGTTTTGTGGAGCTACACACAGTAGCCCTTATGTGGCCATTCTCTCCAATGTGCCCCACCCCTTAAAGTCACAGATCCTGAATCATACCTCCAACTTAAAAATAAGGTGATACACTGTTTGTCTAAGAAGCTTCACAATATCAATAGCCCGTGATTACATGACAAAATCATTATGCTTAGGAGAAACATGTGGAATGGGAACTCCCCAGAGTTCATGGAGGGGGACTGTATCTACGTGAACTTTGCAAACTCCGTTAGGGCAGGCGATATCCTGAGGAATGTTATGCCCATGCCAGCGACCTCCAGCGCTATTTCTGTGTTGCCTCTGGGTTTTTCTATAAGCCCAAGCTCTTAGGAGCCTGTCCTCAGAGGGAGATTTTACCCCATCCATCGTCAGTAGTTGCCCCTAGTTTGCCCGATGTGCTTCCCTCAGCCCTGCCACTCTGTAATTGCTTTGAAGCACTGACTGGATTAAATGCCTTTGACTGACTAGCTACAACTAAGGGCTAGATTCCAATCTCTCTCAGAAGGGCTCCTGACGGCATCCATCAGGAGCGAGTCCGAATCACGAGTGTGATTTCGACCCGACTCATCCCGCAGCACGAGTGTGCGAGTACAATGTGAATATCAGCTCGCACTCAGAGCGACTCATACCCGTCAGCGAAGCCCTCCGGACGACTACAACATGTCCGACTCGTGCAGTGCAATGAACCTGAATTTCCAACGACCAAGTACGATGCACGCGTCGAGCAGCCGGATCGACTGGGAGTCTCCGACTCAAAAAAGCTTTGGGAAGCGAACTTCGGGGGGGGGCATAGCGGGCCCCCCTTCACCCATAACCCTACGACTCATAAACAGGGGGGACCCCCTACACATGCATGTACGTTGTGGGGGGCACCGATGCGTCCCCATGACAGGGGGCGCCCTTTTCTGTGACATACTTTTTTCTCAATGGAAGCCTATGTACGCAACGTACAACAGGCTCCCATTGACTTCAATGGGGCTCCGAGTGACCCTAGTCCATCAGTGCGTACTTGCATCGTACTCGCTTGTCTGGACACACGGAGCTTGTTTCGCTCGAAAAGCCCTCCGGATTCTAGTCGGCCGTTAGGCTTTCCAAGCGATATCGGAATCGGGCCCTAAATGTACTCCATCTTTACCCAATGTCTCTCCATTTCCAGAGCACTTAAGGATATTGAGTTGGAATTTAGCGGGTGCCCAGGATAAACTGTCCGGTCACGACCTGATAGCATTCTTCCTAAATTTCATCATTATTAATTTACATGAGACCTGCGAAACCACTGGTAATTTATTTCTAGAAGTATATGTATCTTTTACTGTCAATGCTTCTCCTTCCCAAAGCGGGTGATCAAGCGGAGGTCTGGCCACTTTTGTAAAACAACCTAGCACCTAATCCATCTCTTATTCTCACCCCCTTTTCCTTCTTCTTGGGAGTGTTTTTACCTTCCAATCTTCTTCCTACAATTCAATTTATTAATATCTTTAACGCATTTATGGGAAGGAGAAAACAGGCATATCTTCTGAGGTGGCCACCTTCCTTGTTCCTTTTTTCTTCCTCATTTAACCCGGTCTGTGGCCCTATTTTTAATGGGTGACTTCAACTTTCACTTTTGTAAGGAGTAATTTTTGTACTCTACTCTGTATTCAGACATACTCGGGAACTTCAGGCCCATGCAAAGCACGCCGCCCAGAGGAATATTTTAAATAATCTGCTTTCACAATTTAACCTGGTCAAATTGTTCTCCAAACATACCCTGGATCAGCCAACTGTTATTCACACTTTGATGGTGCGGACTCTATTATTGATTTTATTTTTGGTTCAAGTGTTTTTTCCTGTCCTTGTGCACCAGTTTGGAGCCCCCACAGTGACCATAATCCTCTCTCAGCTACCTTCCACCGGTGGGAAGGGGGGCCGCATTCAGGTCTTAAAGATCTGTATCTAGCACCATCTGAGCCTAGGGATCAGGGCCATAGGATAAAGTGGGAGAGTATAATTCCTGAGGATTTCAGCTCCCTTATGGTCCACTCTTGCCAGGCGGACCTCGACACTTGCCTTGGAGACAACTCTACGGACCCACAGATCCTCATAGCATTTGACCACATGAGTGCTTATGTCAATAACACGACAAGAAACAAGTGTTCATGGGCTCCCACCAAACTGTGCAGATGGTTTAATACCCATTGTGTTAGGGCCAAAAGGGAGTAAATGGCTACTTTAAAATATAAAAAAAACACATAAGGGCCCTCAGGTCGGTCACTAGAGAAAATGAGGACGCAAAAGAGCCTGACTAAGAAGAAGGCATCCCTTTATAGGACGGTTTCCCTAACCCACCATAGGTGGCATGCTTCATCATAGGGAATTCTCCTCTTACCATGAAACCTAGTCATGGTGCAGGCTACAACACCCTCGCTGTGAGGGAGGAGCTCAGAGATGTTTTGTTTTCAGAGGGGTTCTTTCTAATACCTGATGTGAGCTGGTAGAGTGTTGTGAGGGGTGTAGTGCAAATGAAAGTGAATTCATACTAGCTACAAGGTTTACTGCATACTTTTATTCTGGTTGCCTTGCACTAGGGTAAAAACAGCAAGGAGAACAGGAGAAACGACAAGAACCATTACATCAAGTTGCCCTCATAGGTTTCATGGTGCAAGGAGGATTCCCTATGTTGAAGCATGCCACCTCTGGTGGGTGAGAGAAACTATCCTTTGAAAGGGATGCCTTCTTCTTAGCCAGCCACTTTTTCTCTAGTGACCGACCATATGGCCCTTGTGTGTTTTGTAATAGTAATTGGGGAGTTTGTTCCAGCTGTTCGTTAAATCTCCCCTGGCCTCCCCTTTTTATATGTGTATACCTTAAAATATAACCCTGGGACAGGTTCGCCATTCAAAATGCCAAAGCAGCTTTTAAAAATGCCCTTAAGAAACGGAAGGTAGTGCTGAAGAAGGAGCTATGGGATCACTTGTGGCTGTAAGTTCTTTGCACAATAGTGCTAAATTTTGGGACATAGTAAATCATCCCTTCTTCCAAGATGCCCAGCTGTCGGACCAGGTAGTCACGGTAACACGTCACAGGTCTTAATAACCTGGAGGATGATAGGCTTTCCATCTTGCCCCCTCTCTACCCTCTTACTGCTCGGTTTATGGTCGAGGGGGCTGAGGTAAACAAAGCTATCCATTTCCTGTCCCTGGGTAAGGCCCCAGGGACCAATGGGGTGCCAGAGTAATGCTGCTATCAGAGGTCCACTTCCCGCAGCATGGAAACGCTCTATTATTGCAATCTTGAAAAAAGAAACAGGGCCAACCCAGCCTGCTATAGACCCATCTCCTTAATCGATGTGGAGGTAAAGATTATTGGGATGGTCATTCTTGAGAGACTCACCTGATGGGCGATGAGAAGTCTATTCTCTCTGACATCCAATGTGGGTTCAGGTCAGGTAGGGGAACAGTTGAACAGAACCTCAAACTCCATCTGCTGATTGCCAAATATACTCAGGCAAAGGAGTGGGGGGAAACAATCTGGCATTTATGGACCTCAGCTCAGCTTTTGATAAAGGCAATAGGGAGAAACTTTGGTCTGAGCTGGGGTCCATGGGTGGTTGACCACGTCCTGTTTGCCTTCATGAAAGCTCTCCATAATGGACTGTAGTGCCAGAGGCACTCCTACATATTGGGACCACATGATGCCCTTTGACTACCATTGTTTTAATTGAGTTTAGGTATTTTCTTAAATGTACAACATTATGTTTTCTACACTTCCATGGATCTATGATTTATTTTGTGTCTTCTTAAAGCTGCAGAGTGGGAGTGTTTCACAGAGTTGCCAGGAACAGAACGTGTGGGATGTGCGAATGACAGCATAAGAGAGAGAAAGGTGTGGAATGTACTTCTCTGTCTCGGAGTGTAGTGTTATAGGTAGTGGTGCGCAAATGTGCATTATATTGACCATTGGGAAATGAAATGTGCGGTGCTATAAGCAGTGGTGCAAAAATGTGCATTATGTTGTACCTTGGGAAGTTTTATGAACTTTTTACTATTTGCTTTGACATGCCCTCTTGCAAACTTGAATTCTGATTCTGTCTCTGTTCCCGGCTTGATGAGTTTCTCGACCCCAGGGCTGTGAATCCCCCAGTCTGGTGTGGGCTGAGATGAAGCTATTGTAGCCGATGATGTATTTTCTATAATAATTGGCATTGTGATGTGTGAGTGTGTCAGTGTGCAAATTCAAGCGTCCACTGTTCATAATCATCTAGTGTATTCTGTGTGTAAATCTTTATATCTTTTCATGCTTTCCTTTTATTACTTGTGTCTGATTCCTTGTATTTAACAGTTCCTATTTCTTGTAGTGGATGTCCAGTAATATTATCATTATGATCTGCTTGGATTTTACCCCATGCATTTAACAGTAGCATTTGCTTACTTGTAAGTGTATTATTATTGCGTATATATATATATATATATATATATATATATATATATATATATATATATATATATATATATATTCAGCATAGAGACGTCCTGCAGCGGTCTGGCAGCAAAAAAGACGAAGCAAACCCAGGTATAGTGCTATAGTGATTTAATTGCTCACCACCACTCCACCACGACGCGTTTCGGTGCCCAAAGCACCTTGATCACATATATATATATATATATATATATTAGCTACAGCTCGCAACAAGACACCGCTTACACGCGGAAATCAGGGGCATGGACCAACTTGATTATTCAGCATTATTTTATTGTTCCCACATTTCATCAAGACGCGTTTCGGCCGTCCAAGCGGCCTTCATTACCTGATCATGCGCAGAGACTTTCCCAAATTTAAAGTGCCAGTGCATCACATTGTTAATGGACATAGAAAAGTTACTTTCCCGTATAAATACCTAAACATTGTCATTTATGCAGCTGATCATAGCCTCATTTTTTTGGATATTTTGTACATAACTGCCTAAATGCATACAAAAATAATTACATTTCTCCAATAAAAATATTTCCTTAGCTCGTGGGCTGAACATAACAAAAACTACATTTGCATATTGGTTCATTTGACATCTGGGAAAGCCTTTCTTTTAGAATATGTTGCACAAATAAAACTCCACGCTTCATTCAGAAAACTGTCTTTTGAAGTGCCTCATTTTATGAGAGTGAAACCCCTTTTCAGGTGTTATCTTGCTTTGTGTGTGTGCCTCAGTTTGGGAGTGCTGTATTGCTCTCATTTGGGAGTGCGAAGAAGGACATGGACTGAACGGGGTGGTCAGGTTTGGCCTAAATGTTGAGTGTACCTAGGTGTTTGAAATCAAAAGGGGAGTTCAGCAGGGGTGCATCCTTGCCCCCTTCTTGTTCATAATGTATATTAATCCGCTGGAAGAGGTTTTAACCAACATTCAGGCAGACGTTCTCAGGGTGGGAAGAAGGTTAATACCCTTCCTTTTTTATGCAGACGATGCAGTTTCAATTGCCTATACTTCCAAGAGCCTGCAAAGTCTTTTCGATTCTTGTATCATTGTTATGAACAATCTGGACCTTTCTGGCTATTTAAGAAATTCGGTTTTATGGTAGCTGGCCAAAAAAAAAAGAAATCTCATATTCTTTGTGCACAGGGCCAAGTAATAACCATGGAGGACAATTTCACTTAGCTTGGCCTTCTTTTAAACTCTGGCCTTAGCCGGTCCCCATTGTTAAGGAAAAACGGAAACACCCTACAAAGAGCCATTCTGGTGTACATGATTTTGCCAGGCGAATTGGGCACAAGCCCGCCACACTTTTGTTAAAGGTCTACATGGCCAAATGCGTCCCAATGGGTGTAAAATCTGGGGCTAAACGAACATTGACTCCAAGCAGTTAATAGAAAAACAGGTTTCTGAGTAATCTGCCTGTTTTTTTATCTCATATCTGATCCGCACTTGTGTGTTGCGCCTTTGGTGCTCTGACTGGCACAAAGAGGATCTTCATCTCAGCAGACTTGTGCTCCAGGATTGTTTGACCCTGGACAGGTTTGCTCAGATCCCATGGATCTCATACATTAAGAGCTCTTTTTTCGAACTAGGCTGAAGAGACCTGTTTCTTGACCCACAACAGGGCCGTACTGGGAACCGAAACCACCCTGGCAAACTGCTTGGCCGTCCCCCCAGAGGGGGAGGGGGGGAGTTGTTTGCTATGGCCGGTTTCAGACAATTTTGTTACAGGGGGCGATATTGCTGGCCACGGGTAACAAAAATGCCCCCTGGGTCCTAAAACCGACCCCCCCTGGCGGCCTGCCGAGGAAACACCCGGTGCCCGTTACGGCCAGAGGACCTAACCTGTCAGTCTCTGCTGTGGCCAAACGTTTCCAACTGCCTGATGGAGCGTAACGGACCATCGGAGGATTGAAATATGTGTGCCTGCCCAATTTAGAAAGGTGGACATATAGCTGTTTTTGACTGCCCGTCAACGCCAGGAAAACCTTGGCAGTAAAAACATAAAAATGCCCCCTCCTCATGGGAGATGGAAAAAGACATCATGGCGAGTGGGGCATGGCTACTTTTTTTTCTGGCATTGCTTTTTTTTTCTTTAGAAACAAAATCCCACTTTGGGGTTTTGTTTTTGAAATTTAAAAAAACTTTGTAACTTTACCATACAGCTCCATCATGTTTAATGGAGCCATACGTCAGCGTTACAAAGCATTCATGGGAACTGCCTTGACGGCGGATCCTGTAAATACTAGAAATGCCTGTCAGGCTGACGGACATTTCCAAATTTGGCTGTCACCCTGGTGGAGGACGGCCCAACTGTATATATTTAATTTAGGCCCTCCGGTTTTTTGTGGGTTTTAAATATATATGTATTCACTAAATTCTCCCTCTATGTTCTATAATATGATTTAGTGAAATAATTTATCACTGGTGGGCAAACCATCGTTAGAGAGGGGCAACATATGCAGAGAAAAATACTAACCAAGACATTAATCTCTTCAGTTATCTCTTCCATTTTCCATACTTTCTCTATCGTTCCCTATTTACTGTCATAGTATATATATTGTCCCCGTGTGCTCTCTCCTTGCTCTTCTGTTGTCTCTTCCACTCATTTGCCTCTCTTCCACCCTGTTTATTCTTTATGTGTCTTCTTTCCTTCTTGCTCTTCTGCACTCTCCTTAGCAGTTTTAGCACTTCTATTTTTATGTTCATGTATTGCAGTGTAATGCCATGTATAAAGTGCTTTCTATACCCTTTGCAAGACCTAGTGTAAGAGTTGTTAACACGTTGTGGATGGTTGGAGTGGCTCATGTTTATGCAAATTGCTACAAGCAGAGGGTTTTGTGTCTGTGTACATTTTGAGGAAGTATGGTCTTGGTTGGTGAAAGCAGACCAGAGGGTGCACAAATAGAGGTGGGAGGAATTCCTGGGTGGATTTGAGTCAGGATGGGTCACAAGGAGTTCTTTGGTGGACTATCCTAACTTGCTATATTCAGTGTTCTGCTGCCTATTACCTATTTGGACCCTCTTTGTCACATACATTACTCTCATCATCTCTGTTGCCAGAGAGGTACTTTTACTAGTTTGCATGCATTTTCTAGTTTGCATGCATGAATGTTTTTCCTTCTCTTATGAGATGGTGCACCAAATCATAGACACCCCGTGTTAGAAATTGGATTTTTGGTCGGCTAGGGCATGTGACAAAGTCGGGCAGAAACCACCACTCTAGTCAGGATAAGGGAGTTACACTCCTAAAATAACCCCTGCTCACCCCCTTCGTAGCTTAGCACAAGCAGTCAGGCTTATCTTAGAGGCAGTGTGTAAATCATTTGCACATAACCAACAGTAATACATTGTAAGCACTACAAAAGGACAAAAAACAGTTTAGAAAACAATTCTATATTTTTATATACCTAAGACAAGACCAAAAACAATAATAAAAAACACAATACAGTACATCGGTTATCAAAACATGCTTGAAAAACAGTTCCTTGATGTCGATAGCTCCGTCCAGGGCTATCACGGCGTCGTGAGCAAACAAATTCAAACAGTTCTGGCTGACCGTGGTGTTGCAGGTCAGCTACAGTGTCGGGAAGACCTGCAAACAGTACCTTTTAAAAATGCAGGGCGTCAGCGACCCTTATGTTGAGCTTCCGAAAACACGGCGTACGCAGGTGTCGGTTCCGGAGGTCGGTGCAGAAATCGTTGGGGCCCTTGAAGTCATACGCGTTGCAGATCAAACTCCTCTCTGTTTAGGTCAGGAGCATTGGTGTCAGCAGGAGTCAGGTGCTGCGGTGCGAAGTGCAGCTGTGCAGCGTGCGGTGCCCTTAGGTCGCGGTGCGAGCAGCGGCTTGGTGGCGGCATCAGATGGCGTCGTCGGTGAGACCAGGGCCGCGGTGCGAAGTGAATGCGGTGCTCATCACTGTGCTGGCAATTCCCGGTGCAAGAAGCGGCGTCGTCGTTGCTGAAGCGCTGTCGTTGGCTGACGAACTGGAGTTGATGGCGCCGGCTTCGGTAGGCCAAGGCTGAGGTGGGGGACGAGGGCAGTGCGTCATGTAACTTTACGAGCGGTGCCCTCGAACCATGGTGCAAGTAGTGACGTAGATTTCGGCATGGAGCGGCGTCGTCAGGGATACCAATAGGAAAAACAGAACAGGGTGGCTGGACAGGATTATTCGTGAAACAATTCACCAGACACACAGTCAATCTGTACCGTGTGACCACTGGATTTAATTTTCCAAACAAGTTTATTTTTATTTTTTACATTTATCAGCAATTTTTTGAAACACAGGCTAGGATACAGAGTGGTGGTATGATTTACATCCTAGCGGCACCTACAGACAGCTTGTTCCTGGGAGAGAGTGAGCAACACGGACCTTCTGTGGCTTGATTACTTCATTCAGAAAACGGGCCAACTTTAACTGCCGGCCTGAACTGAGGCCAGTGACCGGCCGCTTCCCTCCCTGTGGTCTGCATAGCCAGACCTACACGCGCAAAATAATGTGAGCCGCCCTGATACCTGCAAGCTTCTGAAGCCTGACACCACGCCTTAAGTCCTGCTCTGCGCCTATTGCAGGTGTGAACACGACATACCTACGCCACGGCAACCTTTGTGCCCGCGTGCAGAATCTGTTTCCCAGTCCCTGTCCTGAAGAGAACCTTGAATACTTAGGTTCGAAACGCGTCGACAATACCACCCTGTGCCTACAACAAAGGGTGCCGCTAGGATGTAAATCATACCACCACTCTGTATCCTAGCCTTGCAACCCTATTTAACATTACACCACAGGCTTTCGTTGACAGGCAGGCTTGTTTTTGATCTCAACCCCGCCTGTCACTTGGTTTTTTCAATCTCTAGGACTGGTTCCCGTTTGTTCGCTTATGGATTAATCTCTGCACTGTATATAATTGCAATTTATTTGAATTATTATACATTTGTGATTGTCTTTTGGTGTGTCTAACCAATCTTTTGTTTGATTCTTTGTTGTAAATTTGTAAATGTGTGCATTTGTAGATACTGTATATATGAACCTTTTGAATTGACAGTGGTTTTGTTTGTGCTTGTGTTTCAAAAAATTGCTGATAAATGTAAAAAAGAAAAATAAACTTGTTTGGAAAATAAAATCCAGTGGTCACACGGTACAGATTGACTGTGTGTCTGGTGAATTGTTTCACGAATAATCCTGTCCAGCCACCCTGTTCTGTTTTTCCTATTGTTGAGATCCGGGTTGGTCAGATGTAGGATCCAATACCTTTACTGTTTCACAGTCAGGGATACCAAGGCGTCGTCATGAAGCGAGGCAGTGTGGAGTGCGGTGCTCACAGGTCATGGTGCGAGCAGTAGCTCGGTGGTCGCGTCAGCAGGTGTAGTCGGTGAGACCAGGATTGCGGCGCGGCGTTGCGGCAGTGCCCTCTGCTGGGCCTTCAGGATACAGAGTCAGCAGTGGCGTCGTAGATGGCGTGGGGTTGCTTTTTCTTCTGTTGCAGCACGAAACACACAGTCCCCAGTGCTGAGGGCAGAAGAGCTTGAAGTCTTTGCTTTCCCTCTACCTCAAACCCTTGGAGAAACTCACAAAAGTGGATTGCAGAAAGTTCAGTCCAGTCCTTTCACTGCCCAAGACAGAAGCAGCCACTGCAGGCCAGTACAGTAAAGCATACAGAAAAGTGGTAGTTCCTCTTCACAACTTCCCAACTCTTCTTCTTGGCAGTCTTCTTGATCCAAAAGAGTTCTAAAGTTCAGGGGTCTGGGCCCCAGTATTTATATCCCAAAATCCTTTGATCTGTTAGGCAGAGAGTGTCTGTGCCCAGCCAGAACCAGTTCTGCCTTCTCTGGTGTGACTTCTTGGCAGGAGGTGGAGACGGCATGGTCAGAGGCAGACCAGACCCTTTGATGTGCAAGGAAATCTCCTTCCCCTTCCCCAACTGCAGCCCAGGTCTATTCAGCCCTTTCCTGACCCACCTAGACTATCTGGAGCCACTTCTGCTACCCAGCCTTCTGTCATCCAAAACCCAGACAGGCAATCCACATTCGAGCAGAGGCACACGGGATGACTAAGCAAGAAAATACCTGCTTTCGAAAAGTGATATTTTCAAACACAGAATGTAAAAATAACCTTCACTAAAAGATGCATCTTTAGATTCTGAGTTCAGGCATACTAAACTTTATTTTCCTACCTAATTCCCTGGGCCAGTTATGTTTATAAGATGTTATAAACAAACTCCCCATTCTGTCCCATGTGGAACAGGTAGACTTGCACAGCGAAAAATGAAATTGGCCATAATTCACTATTTATTTTATTTTATTTTTTGCATTTGTATGGCGCGCAGCTACCCAACAAGGGTTTCATCTATCAGGACTATCAGGACATGCCACACACACCAGAGCATATCCTACCTTTCACATACACTGCACCCGGCCCACAGGGGTACCTTGGGCCTACCTTAAGGGTGGCTGACATGTAAGAAAAGGGAAGGTGAGGGACTGGCAAGTGTGTGGCAAGTCGATATGGCAGTTGCAAACTGCATGCAGGCTCCGCAATGGCAGGTCTGAGTTACCTTTTCAGGGCTACTCAGGTGGGTGGCACAATCAGTGCTGCAGGCCCGCTAGTAGCATTTGATTCACAGGCCCTGGCACACTCAGTTCACTTTACTAGGGACTAACAAGTAAATCAAATATCCAATCATGGAAACACCAATCCATAACACAATTTACTACAGGAGCACTTGCACTTTACCACTGATCAGCAGTGAGAAAAGTGCGCAGAAACACTAATCCAGCAAAAACTGAGTCAAAACCGTGAGGTCAAAAAGCAAAAACTCAGGGGAAACATGCCAAAAGATGCCAAGTCTAACACCCCCGAACCATAGAGGGCAGCTTGATCTGGATGAGCTGAGTGTTTCCAATAGGCTGGCAGTTCTCCCTCTAGGTCCCTGTTGCTGCAGCAGAGTGTGGTGACTTCAGTCTATCATGCGCGGGGTCCACCCCATACACCTGAAGGTCACTTCAGTAGGTGGAGGGAGGAGGGGTCCACTTATTGGAAGACTCACTGAACTTCTCCCAAGAAGTCTGTGTTATGGTCGAGTCTTGGGCGCATTCAGCACTCCTTTTGCGCAACTCTTAGGACAGCCTTAGAGATATTTTAGCCTGTCTTTCGTGTTGGTTGAGAGGTGGGCAATTTTGTGGCCTAAGGAAGTCTTGGATGCTGGAATCTGCTGCCTTGTTACAGATGGCTTACAAGGCTAATTCTGGCCATTGCTCTCTGTGGTGTCTGTCAGACTTTCAGCTGCATAACATTCTCAGTCATCTGCACTGCTGCAGGGAGGATTATTGTCAGTGGTGTATAGAGGTGGGTACATTAGAACCACTAACATCACAAATCGCTGTGGTCATAATGTCTGTGGCCAGCCTGTCAATTAATTAAATGTGTCTATGTAGGATAAGTATGAGGAGTGAAGAGTAAAACAAAGAGGTTCCTGACGAAGGCAGACAATGCATGCGAAGAGCCAGGATATGGAACGTTGGAATATGTGATGTTACAAAGCATGCTAATACATCGCATGCCGTTGCAACGCAAACTTTTACTCTGACTTTCTGTCTGGGGGTGGGGTGGGGGAGGGGGCGGTGGAAGTTGGAATAGATTTATTTTCTATTCCAACTCCAGTGTGTGCAACAGTAGTGAAGGTTTTGGAGTTAAATCCAACACCTACTACCCACTGCTGCACTCCTTTTGTGTTGCAACGACATGCGATGTAAAGGCATGCGTTGTAACAGTTTGTTGTAGAGGCTGTCTCCCGGAACGTTGTCCCTAGCTCCATGGGTAGAATGAAAGAGCTCAGACTAAGACAAGAAACTTGTGCTGCTCTAAAAGCAGAAGTCCCACCTGACTTGGTAAGTAGAAAACATTTTTGGACCTCTGCTGAACAGGCTCCAGCTCATGAGTGCACTGTTTAAAACTTCATACACTACTTTTTCTAAGCAGCTGTGTTTATTGCTTGCCTGCTTCAAAAGGAGGTCTGAGCAAATAGCTGATACTGTAAACTATTTAATATATATATTTTTTTATTTTCTTATGATGCGACAGCATAAATTCACAAATAGTGCAATCCATTGTATCATAAAGAGAGAGAATAAAAATAAATAAATTAAACTTCTCAAATTCATTCCCTTATTCATTTTGCAGTCAATATATATAGAATAAAGTGCTTCTCAGTAATGTTCTAGCTGTCAGGGTTACATTTTCAAGTAATAAATGGAGTTAATTATACAAACTACAATGTACAAAAGACCTAGCAGCAACTATCTATAAAGTGCATACATGTAATAAAGTGCTTCTCAAATGTGTTCAAATATGTAAAACTCGAATTTGGAATAGTAGATCTAGGAACTATATAATCACATAATTCATATTCAGCTTAATCTAGCACATTTCATTGCGCACCTTCTATTACCCATACTCTTCCACCAGCCTTTTTTTAAAATTAGTAGTATCATTGCCAATTCTTCCATATTATACTTAGCTTAACTATGGAGCCCCCCCTTAAGCATACAGAACTTTTCAAGTGTATACTTTTTGTATTTTCAAGAGCCATTGGGACACTGCAGGGGTTGTCTCTGATTTCCATTTGGCTAAAATCAGTGACCTTGCTACTAAGGTGGCGATAAAAATTAATTGACTTTGTCCGATAGTTCTTCAACTGTTTCTGGCATGCCAACTGGAGCAGCTGAAGCTTCAGGACAAAGATTAACCTGCAATTTCGAACAAGGGGGCTGATTACGATGGCGGACAGGCTCCAGTCTGTCTGCCATCGCCTCGGGGAGTGGGACCACTCGCCTACAAGACGGCGGTCCCACAAGGGGTATTAGGATGTGCCACATGGGGCAGGGAAATGTTGGGGGGCACCATTGGTGCCCCTCTAACCCCAAAGGAAAGGGCCCTGGGTGAAGGGGGGGCCGATGTTCATGCCTGCCAAAATTTTCATGGTGGGTGTACCGCTATGGAAAGGCTGATGGGGATTGACATCATAATGTGCCCCAATTCTGAGCAATACGGGCGGTCCAACTGGCGGTTGAAAAATGACTGCCTGTCGGAACCGCGGCGACCTTGTTTCCGCCTGTCATAGTAATCTGGCGGGCAGAAAACCGCAGTACTATGTCGGTGAACCTGCCATCGGCTGCCTGCCAGTGGGAGGTTCCCCGCTATCGTAATCAGCCCCTAATTTCTGATAAGAAGTCATTCCAGAATGTAGTTAAATGGGTGCATGTAAATGCTATATGAGGCCAGACTCTATTAGATTGCCTGCATCTAAAACATTTTGATTCTACTCTGGGGTAAATGTTATGGAGTTTAGCGGGGTGTAATGAATCATCCATTTATTAAACAGCTCCATTCTCCTTAAATTGGCTGATCTCACCGCCTTGCAGCTCCAAGGATTATGTCCCTGCCATTGTGAGATATTAATACAACAGCCTGTAGACGTTTGTAGGTTCTCCGAATACTCTGAAATCTACAGCTTATTCGCTACTGATTTGAGTAGTCAACACCAATTGCCTAATTCTGGGGATAATAGTACTATTCAATATTTAACCATTATTATTCTGTATGCTAATTATAATTGTATAGTTGAGTTATATAGCCGGAAATTAAGTGGTTGTTCAAGATTGCTTTTGGGCAAAATAAACAGTTCTTCAAGAGGTTTGAAATATGTTGTTACATTTTTGAGATATGGAAGATACACTATTTTATACAAACATTTCAGCCAGTCCCAAATTGAGTCGATCACTATTCCCAGAATGTATTAACTTCAATTAGATTACACTAATGACACCCATTCTCACAACTAATACACTGGCAGTTCAAAGACGTATTTGGACATAGAGAAGGAATGGAGAATAGAAGTGTCTTCAATTATCTGTCCCTTTCAAGGAGTGTTAATTATCCCACTAGGCTCCAAAAGTTATAGAGACTATTTGGCTCAAGAAACCTCTACAGAAAACCCTGGGTTTTCTCACAAGCACTTGGTGAATATCTTCCTTTTCACATTTGGGAGAGGTATTTTGCAGTTATGAAGCTTTTAACCATAAGCATATATATCTTGAAATGGGTATCTACCATACGCACCAAAGCACACCAAACCAATGTTACTATAATACTCAATGAGTAATATGGTGAAAAAAGCACAGTTGATCAGTTACAGTTCCAAGGATAATGTCCAAATAAGCAATCCACAGGTGTTGAAGTGTCCAATCATTCACTTTTTTTCCATTAGGGATAACAAACGGCAACCGACGCGCGTTTCGTTCTCCTGGACTTTCTCAAGGCTTATCTCAACAGTATGTTCTCAGTTACAGTCAGAAAAAGGAGCGAGTCGTTTGACAGAAAGAAATCTCCCACTACATGTGACGTTGATCCAACTGCCTGGATGTTTGATAAATCAAAGTTACACCAGGCCACGATGGTATTCGCTATCTGTGATGAATTCCAAAAAGTATCCCCAGTAATGAATTCACAAGTTACTACATGGGTGCTTGGACCATGATACGTCCGCGACGCATCGATGAGTGCCAGAATCCCCGTCTTGATTCGAGAAGTCCTTCTCGCCTAATCTCTTGAAATGGGGTTTGGAATCCAAAAAGTACATCTTATGAGAAGTGTACTAACAAAATTTAACTTTTGTTGCAAAAGAAGGTGTGTTTAGAGTGAGAAAAGTTTTAGTGTTTTTAAGGACTTCTTACCCTATGCATAGGTGGGTTTTTCAATACAGTTCGAGCAAGGCCACTTTTCGGTCTTGACAATGTGAAGAAGGCAAGATAAAGGGAAAAAACTTTGTGTACAGATGTGAAGGGCCTACCTATGGACTTATCAAATTGAATTCCATTTGTATTTCCCTTTACCAGTTTTAGAATCCGTCAGCCACTTGAAACAGCATTTAGGGGATCAAGCCTATGCCCGCTGTGAAATTTGTTTGCCGAGTGTGTACCTGTACTACCAGATTTGAGACTTGATGATGGGCCATTAATCTCGCAGACGCTGGTATCTTTATGGGAAGCAGGGGTTAACTGGAGACTGGAAAGTCCGAAGGGACTGAAAGCAGTTGTGGTCAGAAAACTAGTCTTTTTTGGACTGGGATCATAAAGTTAGACACCACATCAACCTCGTCCCAGAAGGAAGAAGCTGCTAGAAATATATCCTCAAAATTTAAAGGAGAGGTAAAGGAGGTACTGCATTTACATTAAGTTTTACTTTTAAACCCGTGAACCAAACTACGAACAGCCAGGTGGCCTTGCTTTCAAGACAACAAACCTGTGACGAATAACTGCCATGGGAAATTAATTCATCCAGCTCAATTCTTTTAAAACCTGAGATCCACAGCTCACTCATGAAGTATCCGGACTTGTGGAACTCATGTCCCACAAAACTTCCCGATTCTTTGTGCTGGACTTTTTAAGTTCCATAAGGGTTTCCAAATACGAATGTAAAATCAATCATCAGGACTATCCCAGATCCTTTATCTAACCACCAGTACTCCTGCAGTGTACCTTATGGAAGTCACTTAGAAACCTTCTCACTAATTATTCCATCTTTTTGTTTTATTCATGGACTTATATGGCTATACTATTTCCACTCTATATGTTTTTGCAGAGGACTTTTTAAGATATATTTATCACATTGATATCATTGTTGCATTTTTACAATTAAATTTTAATTGGTGAACATGTTCACAATTTTAGGTTGTTCATTCGTTAGTGATGCAACACTTTTTAAAGACTTTTTTTGTTGATGTCATCCTTCAATAGTTTTGGTTTTAAACTATCTCTGGAAACAATATTTTTTATATTCTCTTTACGCTTTCTGTAGACATTGTAGGTTCTTTTTTTTTTTCTTTGTTGTAATATTTTTTGATTTGTTATGCACACGTATCTGAAGATTGCCTTATTGCTTGTGGCAGGCTACCAAGGGTAAGTCACGGTGGAATTCACAGAAATTTCATTTACATCTCTTTACTGGACTGTGGGTCACTGTATAACAGGCTAACTTCTTAAACTTTCTAAAACAGATTAAGAATGGATCAACCACCTATTTACATTATGGTTACTCAAGTCTTCCTCCTTCGGTCCCTTTTGGTGTCATTACAGGGACTGGGAACCCACAGGGTGTGTAAAAAGAACACTCACTCACCTACCTAGTAGGTGACATGCTTCATCATTGGGTTCCCACCCTGGTTGCAGAATGCCCCCAGGGTGTGCTGCAATGACAGATTAGAGGGGAGCAGGTTATTTTTTAGTGGTTTTGTGAATGTGACATTGTGATTTAAAATTGTCTCAGGAATTCCTATGCTCCAAAGTATCCAAATTGTATTAATATGTTTCGGGGTTCCCGGTCAATGTTAAAAAAAAGTGGTGGATGTATATGGGAATGATTAATTAGTCCCATGTATCCTTACTACGGTCATCCTGGGTGTAGTCTACACGTTTCAGCCACCTTTAGTTGCCCCAAAGGGTCAACGTGGCTTTCTTCAGGACCAGGTTTTTGTATGCATGCCTACTAAAGCATGCAAGGCAAGGGTGTATGTAGTAAGTACTTACAAAAATCCCTGCGTTTGTTCAATCACAATATGACTTGTATTGTATTGTTACAGCTGAAGATACGATTCTCCATATGACACTGCTGAGACGTGGGCTTTTTTAAGGAGAATTTTGTCTGTGCACCTCATTATCTGTTACACCTACTGATGTCTTTGCAGCCCGTGTTCGTTACAAAGATATCAGTAGGTGTAACGGACGACTTCTCCCTCTCTTTATGTGTATCTTGTAATTTCTTACACTGCCATTCTCAAGCTGAAAGTACATCTTATTATTTTGTTTTAAAAAAAGTCTGTACCCAAGATCATTATCATTTATTGCCGCCTACTGCTTTTCCTTACTAGGTGGTGGTATTCTGATCACTATGCCCCGGATTCTGCTTGGAGAAGTTTCTCTGACTCTTTTGACATCTCTCCTCAAGTCTCTGAGATTTTGATCTTGATCTCCCTTTCCAGTCTATTGGAAGAGCATCAAGAGACAGCTATGTCAGGGAATCAGGGAGTGCTACAGGGCTCTGCCATCAGCCAAATGTTGTTACACATCTATATGGATCCCTTGATCAGGTTTATTAAGTCCCATAAGGTAACTTTGATTAATTATGCTGATGACACTCAGCTAATTCTCTCTTTGGCAAGAAATCAGCAACTCTCCTTTCATGATTGCATGAAAGATATTATCCTGTGGCTAAAGTTTAATGGGGATAAGGCAGAGATATTCTGCTGCACAGCACAAACAGCGTTGGGGGTATTATCTTCAAACCTCTGAACTGAATTATTAAAGGGGCTTGCTGTCTCCGTTAACACTGTTCGGAATCTGGGAGTTACTTTTGATGATAAACTTAGTTTGGAAAGTCATCTGAATAAACTGCAGAAACTTGCTTTGCGCTCTTGAATGCCCTATGAAAGATTCTGCCAGTGCTTCCCCCCTTTTCCAGAGCCTTGGTTGTCGGTCATTCTTAGGGTCTGGACTATGGCAATGCTCTTCTTCTGGATGCACTGGAGTATCTTTTACATCGTATGTCAAGGGTCCAGGTTGCTGCCGCTAAACTTGCCTTGAATAGACCTCAGAGAGCCTCTGCTTCTTTGGCATTGGGAGTTGCGCTGGCTGCCACTTAAGCAAAGGGTCTGGTTTAAATCTCTTTGAATGGCTTTCAAAGACTTTTATGGGATGGGCCATGTGCCCCTGCAAAAGAGGGTGAGAAGGTATATCCCCAACAGACCTCTTCCATTAGCATCAGCCAATTTGTTTTGTGAGCCTAAGTTTAGGAAATCCAGGCAAGGAGGAGGGACATTTAGGGTCTGTGCAGCCAAGCTCTGGAATTCACTTCCTCCCTTCCTAAGATCTATAAACGATATGTTGAAGTTCAGGAGGGTACTGAAGACTTGGCTCCTCCCTAAGTAATTGGAATACAATTGTCTCTTATCCTTGGAGCTTTGATCTGTTTTCCTGAGGTCTTTCCCTGTCTTTTCTCCTTGCGTTTACCTTAGTCATTATAGCCAGAGCCAGGATATCAGTTGGTGACAGAGCACTTTATAAAATGTATAAATAAGTAAATAAATTTATCGTACAAAGCTCTTTGAAAGTGTCTCTATTCCTCATTTAAGAATAATTTCTCCTTGAACGTTTGTAATAAAAAAAATCTCAAGTTACAATTTAGGTATCTCCCAGCGAAGCAGGTGCATAAGTGAAGGGAAATGCTTTAAAGAGGGTATTAAGTAAAATTGTAAATTGAATAGTAGATTTTAACTGGAAAAAGAAAAGAAATACCATAACTGTGACAAACTAAAAAGTAGTATGACAGTTTAATAGTTAAGTGAAGAGTGCTTGAAATCCATTCAGTTCAACATCTGGATGTATGCCCCAATAAGAGATCAAAGCCACCACTACAGTTTAATTTCCCAAAACTTTTCATGAACAATAATAGCCATAACTTGGCATCTCTGAATCCCTCTAGCACAAGAAAGATCTGGAGTTTTAATAGTTTGTGGGTGTCTGCACCCGCTTTCCATCAGTGTGTACTATCACTGGGCTTGTGCCTCTGATCATTAGAAATAAATGGATTGTCTGCAGTTCATGCAATAACTCAGTGAATGAACAATTGCACTGCAGGCAGCTCAACACAGAAATATGGAAGGGCAATTCATCCACAGATTCGTGTCACTGTGAATATGTTGCCTTACGCTTGAATAGGTGGCCCTCCAAAAACAGTAAAACATAGTACCTATATGTGGGGTCCTTTAGTTACCCCCATGAGTCAGGATAGCTGACTCAACTTCAGAGACAGTGACAATGAAGCATTCCTGCTGTGCTGTCATAGTCAGTACAGGGGTACTAGCTGACTTCCCCACTATTCAGATCGCACCATCGACTGAGGGGTCACTGGACCTTCTGCTTCTCCTTCCAATGAATTGCCGGGATAAATGCGCTAAGAATATGTCTCTTTTGGAACGTTAAACTTAGTGCATCCCTCAGCCGCCTTTTTGCCAGGAGGCCTGTGTCTCACTGCTTAATTTGAGCACGTAGTTTCCAGGGCACTGGCACATAATTGTCAACACCGGTGCTTATAAAAGTCTGCCACAAAGTGGCACTGTCTGGCTATTTTAGAGATGACCACAACAGTCAATTACTAATTTAACATACACTAAAAATGACCATTACCTGCCGCCGAAGCCGTTCTCGTGGCTTTTGGAGCCCTGGAATAGTCATAATTGTCACACTTGTGGCTAGTAATTGTGCAGGTACTGTCGTTGACAGTGCTGGCAGGGGCAATGTCTGGTGCAAGCTGTAGTAACCTCCTGACGAGAGCCCTGGCACTTTTCTTTTACAAGTTGAGCACTGCTGTGTCTTTACTTTGGCAGAGTCACACAGACATATACTTTCCTAATTTTCATGCTGTCACGCCACCATATAAGTGAGGGAACATCCACTTTGCTTTCTTCTGGACTTAACTCTGTGCCCTCACAATGTGTACTGAAGAAGGCCCTACTGGGCATCTGGAGCCACTTCTCTAATACAAAGTTTGTGAAAGGATGGCAGGGGTGAGCAGAAATTCACTTTGTGCTCCAGAAAACGTTTGTAATATAGCCCCTGAGTTACTAGTTAGTTTGAGGGTGAGGAGTCTTCAGCAAAGGGAATTATAGCCAGAATATTTGTTAAGCGCATACAGTTTTAAAAAAAACAAACGTTATTTTAGTTTTTAATAAATAGCACAATCAATAGAGACAGAGATTGTCCTCGAAAAGAGTACAGCTGGGTGAGATTGACGTCAGCACGCAAGATCATAACACAGAACATGATTATTATCAACTTTACCAGTCATTAGACAGCATTAGCCTGCACATATGAATATTGATGCCTCAACAGACACCCTCTCGGTTGATCATCCACTAACATCCGGGTCATGCTGGTCACTCAAGTCCCCCACAAGGTTCAGAAACACATGGCACAACTCCCTGCAAGACCTGAGGTCCTCCTCCAGCTTCCCATGTAGCGGAGATGTCTGCACCCAAAAACCTGTACCCCTTCTTATCGTCTCTACCACCCGGGTCCAAAAGCAGTATACCTGGGGACACGCCCCAGGCCAAGTGTAGACAATCTGCCCCAGTGGCACCACAGCGTGGGCATACAACCGAGCACACGGGGTCAATGCGGCTTAGGCCCATCAGGGTCATATATGTGCGATGTAAGCAGTTAAAATTTATCAACTTGAAGTGCGCGTTGCATTACACTGCGTAAGTGTGTGTTTTATCACCTTCCACTCTTTGACGCAGACAAAGGGCCTGACAGATACGCGCCCATTGTTCAAAACATTGCAGCGCCTTTCACTGACATTCTCGAAACATGAATCGGATGCATAACAGGATTAGAAGAACCAATAGGCAACGTTGGAATAGTTCATTAAAAACAGAGGTAATTTGTAGCCGGAAATATCTTAAACAGACACCATTTTGAAGTAATTCGGTGCTAAAGTTCCAAACACTCAGCCAGCTGGAAATACATAGTCTTAAAATCTGTCCATCGGTGTTTTCTCTTTTGTTGGCCACATCTTCCATCATTCGGCTGCTCCAGACAGTAGGGCTTAACCTTGTCAGCGGGAAATGTTCCACTCGAGCAAGACAAAATGGCTCTTACTGTTCCTTGGCAATCTGCTCCTGGCTCACGGGCAGCACTGCGAGCAGTTTTAATTTACCTTCAGACCTCATTCGCTAAAACTAGTTCGTGTGCACGGTGCGTGTGGAATGTCTGTCTGTCCAGTCACAGGCTGGAGAACACACGCAGCACATAAATCACGCCGTACCTGGGCGTTCTGACTGGGACAGGTGGCAGCCTTTCCCCCCGCCCCCCAAGCCCCTTTTCCAAGCCTTTTTCAGTTGGTATTTATAAAGCATTCAAACACCACACTGGCACAGGGAGGATCATTTGACTCAAAGTTGGCCCCTCAACATTCTCCTATTTGATGGTGAAAAGGGCAAAGCGAGAAGGTCAAAGAGCGGGAGTAGATTCCTTTCATTACTGGTTGATTCGATGGCAATGGTTGTGAAACGTGGAACAGCAAAAACAACCATAATTTCTCCACTTAAAATGAGGAGGCATGTTCAGTGGAATAGAATGCAATCTGTTACATTACAAGGATCACAATTGTGAACCAGACTAGAGGATTCCATACACTAGCGTGATCCCTAACATCAGGAACACATGGAGTATGCCATGGTAAGAGCTCCGCTAGGTTCGAAATACGCCAAAAGAAGTAAAACCCGTGCTTTATTGGAGAGGTACAGCCCGGTACGTAGTACATGATCCCCCCTTTTAAAAAAAACTTTATTTATTGTTTTAAATCACAGTAATACATTACATGATTGGAAGACATAGTGCATGTTTTCATCAAAATATTCCAGCAAAACATGAATCAAGGTTATGCATTACATATCTCCTACCAGTCTCGCCTGTCTGCGCATCTCCATTTCAACTGTAGGTGACACACACAGATCTCCCCTATGTTTATTCCACTGTGACCACTTCCTATCCCATTTCCTGGGGCATCCCCAAGCCTTATAGACCTCAGTCTCTGCCAGCATACATCTATCCATTTATTTCACCCTTAGAGTGACACGAGGTGGGTTTATGCCCCCCCAGCCCATAGCCAATTCTCTCTTTACCAGCGTGTATCCCAGTGTTGTGAATTGCTGTTCGACTTCCGTTAGGTCAGTAGCATCCCAGATGTTTAATGATCACTGTTGTGGAGTTAGTGCTATAGCTTTTCCCAGGGCTGTGCACATGTGATTCGTGGCTCCCTCCCAAAGGGGGCGTACCTTGGGGCAAGACCACAGTGTATGGTAAAATGTGGCCTTCTGACCACATCCCTTACCACACCGGTCATCAGGTTTGGACCCTGTACCAGAACCTCTTTATTTTGAAAAGGAGAGTACCCGCACTTCTCAGCACTGTTGCAATACATTTAATGGGTGGGTACCCGCACTTCTCAGCACTGTTGCAATATATTTAGTGGGAGAGTCCTGGCACTTCCATAGTCTTTTCTCTGTTCCTGGACCCTTAGGACAGTTTTCTAATCTATATTCATTCACCCATCACTGCACACTCACTGCACAAAACCAGCTCTGCTGTATCATGGCGTTGAAGCACACCCAAGGAACATTTGGGACCTTGGGTGGGACCCAATGATGAAGCATGTCACCAACTAAGTTGGTGAGTGAGGGTCTTCCAAAAAAAACAATGTGTTTTCCCAAAAAACAATGTGTTTTCTTATGAACAAACATACACTAGAGGCATCTATGTTGTAGCTAATTATTTTTGATTTACACAATATCATTCTATTGAAGGACCGGGTTATTTAGGACCCGCCGGCGCCAGGGGCACGCCCAAAGTCTTCGGGTTCACCTGTCTTAGAATACAGAGACACGGGATTCTTCGTGGTGACGTCAAAGATCGATTTTATTGGCTGCAGCCAGTAACAGAAGTCCTAGAAATCATCACGGTATGAGTTCTCAGGAGACTGCTAAATTTTACAAGGCAAGTCATCCCTTTTTATGCCAAAAATCACATTCCAGACAAACACCTAATATTTACAAACTGTCCAATCACATGTATCCACACCAATGGTATCGCATGACGGTAAAACCCACTTTTCAGTTGTCCGGCCCATGATCAATCATCGGACAAACCCAACATTCTTCTTTAGACAGGCCGAACAAACCCATAATAAAAGAGGTCGCAACCCATATCATAAACAGACCATAAAGTAAGAAACAGAAACAGGTGAGAGTAGGATAAGGCATATTTGTGTGTAGTAAAACTTTACGATGTCCTGTGCTCTGATCCTTAATCTTGATCAGCTACCGTGCGAGGAACTAGTTCAACAAGGTCAGCTTCCGGCAACGAGGTCAGTTCACTTGGTTCATCCAAAAGTCAGCGCGAACCCCAACTAAAGGGCATAGGTCTTAAAGACTCATTCAGCCGCAGTCATAGGCCTATGTGAGGGCAACCACAAAATGGCTGCCTTACACGGAATGAGAACTATGATTCACAACGGAATCTTCAAATACACAGTGAATCCTTGTGTGTAACATGGCGGAAACACTCGTACTTGCTGAACTCATTAGTTACGGTTCGCTGCTACCAAAATCGTAACGGAACCAGGACATTTAAAACACGGGTTCAGAATTCACGGAACCTCAGACTCTCCTTTTGCCCTTACATAGGCAATTACTCAGTCTAGATCGGAGTCAATGTCAATTCTCATCAGATCACCAAGGTGCTGTTGAAGCATTATCTTGTTTCTCTGTGCATCTCTTGGGACAGGCGGTCTCCTGAAGCACTCAGTAGCACAAAGGCCACATATGGCCGGACCGCACTGAACACAAAGACAACATGAGAAAAGAACCGCCAAAGCTGCACCAATGATCATCAGAATCTTCCATCCCCAAACGGATAACAGTCCCCAAAACCACCCAGTTAACGACCAATCTCCTTCATCCACATGTATAGACTCGGAGATCTTATGTAACTTGGAAATGGCCTCGTATACCGTTGGAGCATTATCTGGGATAAAAACGCAGCAACTCGATTGGATGACTTTACATACTCCACCTCGATCTGCGAGTATGACGTCTAAAACCATACGATTCTGTAACGTCATAAGGCGATCCGCTTGAAGCTCAGCTGTCAGATTACTAAGGGCACCGGCAGTTTCGTTTATGGTGGATTCAACCACTCTCGTCAATTGCCGTAAGCCTCTACTGTTAGCCATAGGTCCCCAAAACGGTAAGAAACCCTTAAAGAAGTCTCCCACTTCCTGTCCAGCGGTATCTTCCCGATTGAAGACACCTCTAACAACTCTTGTTTTGTGGTAGTCTGCGGCGGCAGTATACGTAGGAGGCAACAAGTATCCAACATAACACGTTCCCGAAAAATCAGGGGGCAACCATGTATATGCTCTGTTGTAACAAACAAAATACATGCCCTTAGCTGCCAAAAACAGTGGGGAAGATTGAGACGTAAAAACATACGTCTGGGCACAAACACTCTTCCCCAGCTGAGCTTTCGGATTTTTGCCATTACCTTGCAGACAAAATTGACCTCGGTGGGGTACAATCCAAATCGGGGGTGACCTCTTTCGTTTCTGCTTTTCACTCAGCCTAACACTATATCCGGTCGTGTTCCATCCAACATAAGCCGATAACTCTTCCTTGGGAATGGTCCTGTACGTATTGATATCCCTGCTCATATTTATTACTCCCTTCACCAAAGCTTGATTACTCAAGTTATCTCTCATGGAATGCAGAGGATAGACTTCCAGGGCATAAATGAACATCGTCTGAAAAGCCCATAATGACCCATTCTGACTAAATGGTAAGATCAGATAGGGAACAACTCTATCTGTAGTATGTGGCATAAGACCACACACCCAACAATTAGTAATGTTCACTGCCAACTGATGTT
The DNA here is from genome assembly GCF_964261635.1 of Lissotriton helveticus. NCBI lineage: Eukaryota > Metazoa > Chordata > Amphibia > Caudata > Salamandridae > Lissotriton > Lissotriton helveticus. Next base: position 1,043,624,944 of record NC_136061.1, read on the forward strand.
GATGCAGTAGCTGTACGAATGTGTTATGTACAAATTCTGACCTTCTAATCTGCTCGTGTTCGGGTAAGATATGAAAAGAATGCAAAGAAGTAGTAGTAGGATAGGTCGTAGGTTGGGAAATGGGTGCAGAAGCCAATTGAGTAGAAAAGACAATCCAACCCACCAAAGTTAACGTCATGCTAAAAAACATCAGAATACATGTAATCAGAAAATATTTGCTATGCATTATTCTACATAGTCTCATCTTAAAGTTCATTTTCTCAGCAGCTCTCTCGAACTCTAAAAACTCCATCCTCTAACTGGCTGTTTGCGGCGGTCGGTTTTCTTCTGCTAAGGAGTGCTTCTGTCAGTCCAGGGAACGCCCTAAGACCGACCAGAACCGTCGACCTTGTGTCTACATAGCTGCAATCCCAAGTCTTTACACCGCGACCCTACAGCTGAACCCGGATGGCGGTTGCAAAAAGGAAAAAAAAGATCAAAACAGTTTTTCGGATGAGAGAGCGCAGTTCTAAAAGCAAAAAAAGGAATTATTTATTCTTTAATAGTCCATCGCCTCTAGGTCGTAAATTATAACGCTTTTTACCAGGCTCTGTCTGACTTTGAAATAACAGTTCAGGCTCGGTGGTGTCCAATCTCAAAGGTGAAGGCACAGCTGCTTGCAGGACATCATCGTCTTCTTTCTCAGACTCTCTCCATACCAACTCAGCATCGCTAAACGGTGTGAACTTCGGCAAGCTTTCAGTCTCAGAATCTGCAATACCATCACGGATCCACTGGTCGTACGGCAGAGGCAAAGGTGCCCTCTTACAATGTACGCCGTGGATCCAATTTTTCTTCCCAAAGACTTTCACAGACGTTCTCGTAGCCAACAGTACTTGGTGAGGGCATGTCCAGCGGGGCTGGTCGTTCTTGGTTCGTTGAAAATTTTTCACGAGGACCCAGTCACCAGGATTGATGGTGTGACCTGGGTCCACAGAGGCTGGTGGTAGGTTATCGTGAACCTGTTGATGCAAGACACGCAATTTAGCCGTTAGGTCATACAAGTAGTCCACCAACACAGGATAGTCAATATCACTAAATTTCGTTGGTCTCGGCACTCCCCACACATTTGCCGGTCGACCAAAAACTATTTCATACGGACTAAGTCCGATTCGGGAATGCACTGTAGTTCTAGTTGACAAAAGTGCCAACGGCAAAGCATCGGGCCATTGGAGACCAGAACTCGCCTGAATCTTGGCTAATTTCAGCTTTAGGGTGCCATTGTAACATTCCACTAAACCAGCTGATTGGGGATGATTTGCAGCATGAAATTTTTGTTTTATGCCCAAACCCTCACACACTCTCTTCATAATCTTCCCCACAAACTCACTTCCATTATCACTCCACACCATCCTTGGCAACCCAAACCTAGGGAAATATTCTTTGAGCAAGACTTTAGCTGTGGACGAGGCAGTATTATCTTTTAGGGGGTATGCCTCTACCCATCTAGAAAAGGCACAAACAACTACAAGGACATATTTCAAATTGTGCACCTTTCCATGTGGATAAAATCCAATTGCAGAACCTTGAACGGATACGTCGGAGGCACAAAGTGACCAGCTGGAGTTGCAGTTCCCTTACCAGGATTATACATCAAACACACCATACAATTCTTGACCACATTCTCTGCACATTTGGGAATCCCACCATTCTCCCACACTGGAGCCAACAACTTACAAATTCCTTTCGCACTAATGTGAGACAACCCGTGTGCCATCGTAACTACAGCAAGCACATATGCATCCGGCAACATCCATCTTTGGTGTTCTGATAACTCAACCCAACAACCAGTCGAATCCAATCTACCCGTAGTTTCTCTCCACACACTCTTTTCATTTTCAGTAGCTTCAGCCTGAATTGATTTCACACTCTCAATCGCATCTTCACACATTCCAGCTGTACCAATCCATCTCGCAGGGCCTGCAACATACATTCGACTCATCACATTTTTCACTGTTTCTTTCGCCACTTCATTCGCAAACGCATTACCACTACTAACATCATCCGTAACCTTCCGGTGAGCACTACACTTCACAATGCCAACTTGCTTCGGCAAAGTAAGTGACTCAAGAAGCTCATTCACCAACTGCCCATGTTGGATCTTAGTCCCATGCGATGTGAGAAATCCCCTTTCTTTCCACAAGCGTCCAAAACTGTGTGCAACACCAAACGCATACTGACTATCGGTATACAAATTCACTCTCTTTCCCTCAGACAAAGTACATGCTCTCGTTAATGCAATCAACTCTGCTGCTTGCGCCGAATTATGGCTCACTCGTGCAGTTTCAACAATTGTGCATAATGTCGTTACGGCATATGCTGCAGTCGTATCACCATTCGGGAGCTTGTGGCATGACCCATCAACCCATAGCGTACCATCAGGATCCAAAAGAGTGGTGTCTTTCAGATCGACTCTACCCTTCGTCTCCTCTTCCGTCCTCAAAAAACAATCATGCTGTTCCTGACCATCCACAGAAATCGGCAACAATGTTGCTGGATTCAATACATTACACTGCTTGATGTGCACATGACCAGCCAAAAGCGTCAACTCATAGCCCGACAACCTCGCACTAGTAAGGTGCTGAGTCTTTGTTCGATTTAATGAAGTGTCCACTGCATGCGGAACCATCACAACCAATGTATTATCCATCACCAACCCAGCAGACTGTCGGATAGAAACAGCCGCTGCCGCTGTAGCTCTTAAGCAACTTGGCAATGCTCTGGCTACCGGATCTAAAGACGATGAGAAATAATCACATGGACGCTGTTTATCACCGAATTGTTGAGTCAAAACTGACAATGCACAACCCTCTCTCTCGTGGACGTAGAGTGTGAAAGGCTTACTGTAGTCAGGAGTACCCAACACTGGAGCAGAGCACAATGCATCACGCAACTCAGAAAAACTTTTCTGACAATCGTCAGACCAAGGAAGGGGGTTCGGTATATCCTTACAAGTCAATGCCAACAGAGGTTTTGCCAACAAAGAAAAGTTTGGAATCCACTGTCTACAATATGACGTGATACCCAGAAAAGCACGTACCTCTCTCTGCGTACTTGGCACAGTCATTTGAGCAATCGCTTGAATTCGTTCTGGGGTCAACCTTCTTCTCTCCTTTGACAAGAGATGACCTAAATAGGTCACTTCTTGGTGACAATACTGCAACTTTGAAGGTGACACTTTATGGTGCAAGTCAGACAAATGTCGCAACAAAGAAATAGTAGCTTCTTTACAAGTTTCCTCATCATCAGCAGCCACTAATAAATCATCAACATACTGAATAAGAGCAGTACCAGCAGGTAACACAAGAGTATCAAGCTGAGTTTTCAAAGCCTGGCTATAAATGGAAGGACTTTCGCAATAGCCTTGAGGAGCGCGTTTAAACCGGAAGCTTCGGCCTCCTAAAGAGAAGCCGAAAATATCTCTACTCTCTTCGGCAATTGGAATACTGAAGAAAGCATTCTTCAGATCTATAACCGAAAACCAGGCAGCTGAAGCAGGAATCATAGTCAGCAATGCAGTAATGTCTGGAACAACAGGAAACTGTGGCACAACAATCTTATTAACTTCTCAAAGGTCAATTACAAACCTGTAGACAAGTGGCTGAGAAGAGTCAGTGCGTTCCAGGACAGGCAAAACGGGACTGTTACACACATTACCTCTCGTTTCTTCAATCACACCTTTCTCAATCAAATCATAAATGATTGCTAAAAGCGCTCTTTCACCATCGCTAGAAATCCTATATTGGGGAATGCGTGGCAATTTAACATTCGCTTTAAGCGTTACAACGTAAGGTGGAATCTCCAAAAGACCCACATCATTAGGACCAGTAGCCCAAAGAGTATCAGGGAGAGAACGCAATTCCGGTGGAAGTCGATCTTTAGACAAATACATCGGAGAGATCACTTTCTTACCCAATGTAAGCTGTACTCCCGAAGGACAATGCAATGTTGCATTCAACCTTTTCAACAAATCCAAACCCAACAAATTCTCACCACAACCCGTTGTTAGAATGAGAGGTGCTTCCAACTCGCAAGGCCCTATAGAAAGAGACAAGGGACTAGAAACTGGGTTACGAACTGGGGCGCCAGAGAATCCTACCAAGATATTCCTTAAGCCAGACAAAGGTGCGCCAGGGAGTTTAGAGTGCATGATAGAACTCTTCGCTGCACCGGTATCCAAAAGAAAAGGCGCTACCACACCTGATGTAACTACTGCAACATAAGGCCCACTCTGATCTACTGGAACCGACACTACTCCCTCTCTTTGTCCATGGCTGTCCTAGCAATCATTATAGTCAGCATTCTCACTCTCGACATAATAGTCATCAACATAGTACTGAGTCGACTGACCAGACGCAATGTTCTGTTGATCAAAACAATTCATAGAATTTTGTGAGTGCAAGGAACGTTCATTCTGAGGAAACGCACCACGTCCTCTACCCCTAGACACTTGCTGGAAACCACCACGACCTCTCGGGTGCCAGTATCCCACTCGCGCGCTGTCGTAGAACAGGACACTCATTTTTATAATGACCTTCCTCCCTACAATACGCACACTGATTCAAGCCCAAAGGTGGTCTTGGAGGAAAATACCCAGCTTTCTGTTGCGGTCTCTGAAACGATGGGGGTTGCTGAAACTGTGGGCATTGCTGTAACTCTTGTTGATTTGAGCGAGGCGGCTACGCCTGCTGCAAAAGAACCTTTGTCTTTAAATCTTTCGTCTTTTTCTCTACTCTCTCTTTCTCGTCCTTATCCCTATTCTCATAGTACTGTGCAGTCGCCAATATCTGGGCCGACGAGGATACAGCCCAAGAACTCTCAGAATCTTTCAACTTATTACACAGTTCAGGAAGTAAGTTAAAGACAAACTTACCTACGAACAATCTTTGTCCACCTTCCGTACTCATATCCTGACCACTATGATCTATAAATGTCTCTTAAAACCTAGTGAAGAAATCAGATACACTTTCGTCCTTCTTCTGCTTACATGCTGCTAACTTGTCCCAATTTACTCGTAACACTGGCATCATTGTTTTCATAAGATCTATAATTCTGCCAGGTAGATCTGCCACTAGAGGCTCAGGCTTAGCTCCACCAACCTGTCTACCATCCGCAGCAGCGATATTCACCATGTATCCCCTAACTAAATCGCATGATCCTCATGACGAATTTTTACCCATAGAGGTTGAGGTACTACATTACCCAACAGCATATCTATGTCTGCTAAGTTCATGATGCATGCGTCAACTGTCTGGGACAATTCTTTGTAATAGCCAGCTGGATTCTTACGGGGATCAGGTAAAGACTGTTTAAGGGCCAAAACTTCTACTCTCTTCCATGGCACATGCACCCATACTCTCGGAAAATGTGCTGGTATAGCTGGGGGAACATTATTCGCACCAGCAGCTACTGCATCGCGCCATACTGGAGGAACTTCTCTCATTGGATACTGTCGTACCTTTCTCCTAACAAAAGGATCAGACTCAAACAGTCGCTGAGAAGGAAAATCTCTCCTAAATGCAAGCACCATCGCAACCGCGTCCTCAATTCCGGGACCCACTATCGTCCCTTTCGCAAACTCAGACTGGACATTTAGTAATTCTACCGGGACTGAACCCAAATCACTATCTGTCCATTCCTCACGGAGGAAAGTACACATTACATCAAACACATATCTCTGCTTGGGTGCTTCCCACTGCAGGAAGACATCCATAACTGACTCTAAATTATACCTTGAAACATTCGAAATCCACCTGCGAGCCAAAAGGTCTAACACGGCGCGTTCTTCGGGACCAGGAAGCTGGCTATGTAATTGTTTATGTGCAGAAACAGGGGTCATACCCAATGACCCAAAGAAAGGAGACAAAAGACCAGTAACAGTATCAGTCATTTTTTGTCGAGCAGAAGGAGAAGCTGTCATAAGGACAGGAGACAAAGTATTTTGAGGTGATAGGAACGTAGCAGTAGTAGGAAGAGAAATCGAAGGTACAGGAGAGTAAGATGGAGAAGGTTGAGGCAGAACTGTTAGCAAAGTTGAGAGAGCACTAATCGGGAAAAAAATGTATAAGTGCACCATATTTACAAGCACGTAGTTAGTTAACATATACCTTGCACCAGAGTGTCTTATATTCAGTAGTGAAATGTATAAAGTGTTCAAGTAGGTTAACAATAATCATAGCAGTGTGAGACTAATGTAGAAATGTTGGAATGAATATGAAAACCTCACGTTCTCATGTTAAAGGAATCATGTAAGAGTTGAATGGAACCTTGCAAACCAGTTAAATTGTGTAGGCCTCATGGCAATTCACAGCAAATCTAAACGTGCTGCTAAAATAATGTGAGGTGGGGTTAACGTGGTTCTTCCAAAATGTATTATCGAATTTAGTATTGAAATATATGCTTTATAGATGTGTTGCTTTTAGAAACGTATGTTAGTTAAGAATGCTGTTTAAATCAAGTTAAATGTTTTCCGAGTGCAGGGACCCGCTTCATGTAAATCAAGTAGGCCCGACTGATAATGATGTTCCTTTGATCTGCAATGTGCTCGTTAGAGGAGAAGTCGAGAGGCGCCAAGTACAGAGCTTTACATATGTTTTACGACCTATAGATATGGTGGAGCCTGGAATTTGAGGCCCACTGTAGGACGGCCTGTATGCAGGTGCGAGGGGTCCTAATCAGTCGAAATGAATGGAGCTTTGTTCAGTGGCGCTTGGCGCAGGCCTGTAGGAGTCTTCAGGAATTTCAGGGGGTACCGGCGCACTGGAGAAGAAGCCTGGGAACCAAGGTCAACTTTAACGAGGGTCTTGAAGAGGACCATCATGGAGTTTGCCGCGCAAAGATGTACCACGTGAGGGGCGTCCCAAGGGGCGTTCCTATCGGAAATGTGATTTTGTATTAGGGAAAGCGACCCGGGAGGAGAGCAGAGCAGATGATTTTGGGAGCCTAAGGAAGCGGATGGGTAGGCAGATAGACTGATCAGGAGAGACCCATTATCAGAGAAGAGACAAAGAGAAGTGCGTGATCTTCTTAGGAAGTCACCACGGCTGACACCTTTTGAGGTAAAGATCTTGTTAAGTAGGGATGTCACTTAGTCTAGTGTAGGGACAGACTAACCTGAATTTTCTTTTCTGTAATGACTCTTAGGTTGCAACTTATATCGATTCTTGCAAACCTAATGATTTTCGAACTTGTACTCATTATTCTGTTTTGTAGACTCAGATTATTCAAAGAATTTATGTTCATAGTGATACCAGTTTACCTTTTGAACCTCATCTTAAGAAGTTTGTATCTTCAGTTATCTTTGGTTTTATATTAAATTTTCGAAACTTAATCATAGTCAGTGGTCATTTAGAGTGGTGTAAGTTCTTAATTGATTGACCTATTGTTAGATTGCCTTTTACTCAATGACAGGTACCAACGATCCAGTCGACTTGGTTTGGGATTTGGTAAGGTAACTAGTAACCAGTAATCCCGCGTTAACAGTTGGTAGCAGAGGATGGTTATCTTCTTGAGGAAGGTAATCTAGAGAGGTTAGTTTACCCCAAGGCCCCTAGACATCGAGAGACGAGCAGCGGAAGAATCGTGAGCCGAAGGTGCAGACGGTGCGAGAAAAGCAGCAGTATCCGAGGAGAGTGAGTATAACAAGGGTCATGCGTGAACAGATTGCGGTGTTTTGTGTTGTATTTGTATTGTAATGTCTTGCGGAGTTGAATGCCTGTAGTGTGAATGAGAGAAGGTTGTGAGCGCGCGCAACCTGTTGAACTGGTTACCTGGTAAACGGGTGAACTGGCAAATCTTAAGTTCAGGCCAGAGCTTAAGTGGTTTTGGGTGTATCGAACACCCAGAGTAGTTGTCGACCATAGTACGGAGGTCACGAGGTACCATTGACCGCCGTGGGACCGAGATAGGGGGAGTGTAAGAGTGAACGTATGAGTAACGGACGCTGGTCGAAAGTTACTGTGTGTGAGTAACCTATCAGAGAAGGCGATTGTCTGGAAACGGAAAGACATTTCGTCAAGTTAAGGTGACAACTACAGAAAAGACTGTGGGCGTACAGTCAAGAAAGGTGATCGCTTGGACGGAAGTAATCATTTTTCAGAGTATGAATGAGACGCATGCATGACCGAGGAGACGAGCTGAGAAAGGAGGGGAACTGCTGCGAAGGGGGACGGGTGACGTCGGCTAGAGCCGCGCTGTGATTGAGCGGTTGGTGTGACGTTAGCTAGAGCCGCGCTCTGGTTGGGCGGCTAGAGTGACGTAGGAGGAAAGCCGCGCTCGGATAGGCCAGTTAGCGAGAACAGCACGGTGATTGGTAGATTGTCATCAGGAAGTAAACAAACGCGGAGAAAAGAGAAATCATGAAGTGCTTTAAGTGTTTGAAAGGGATTTTTAAAAGAAAAAGAAGTGAACATTATTACGGGGAAGAGGCTCCGCCGGAGGGTACACCAGCTCATTATATGGCAACGAATGTGGGGCTGCATACAATATTATGGATTGGGGCTTGGAATAAGCTTACGGAAGGGAATGAGGAAATGCAGTTCCCGAAGTATGGGACGTTTAAGTTAGAGGTGTTGAATCGGCTAAAAGCAACCATGTCCTCATTGAAACCCTCGCCTAGACCAACACAGTTTGAGGCCCTTAATGCATGGATTAGGGCTGCACACGACAGGAATTTGAACAGGCGTCAACAAAGACTGACGCGATCGGTAAGAGCAGTGCGAGATTCCAAATGGGACGAGGAGGCAAAGAGATGGAGGGTACAGGCTATTGAAGTAGAGAAATTGTATCCCATGAGGGAGGTGGGAGGAGGAGGAAACCTCATGGAAGAGGACGAAGAAAGTGAGTCGGAAGACAACCTGATAAACAGGTTGCTGTTAGATAGACCACCTCCGAGAGTTGGGGAGATTGAAGATAGGGGACTCGCAAGGGAAGGTGGGACTGTAATAGAGGGGTATACACCACTCCCCGTATCAGAATGGACACCTACCAAAGGCGAGGAGACACCTCACAACAACACTGTACAGAGTGTAGTGGGAAGGTTTATGGTGCAGAAAACGCCAACCACCGAAAGGGTTGAGTCTTTTGGATTGCCAGACGCTCTTCAAGTGCCTGTTACCATAGGACCTATAGTATCGATCTATAACCCTGAGAGAGATAGAGAGGAAGAACAGAGGCAATTGGATAGAGAAAGGATTGAGATGGAAAGGAGGAATAATGTGACAAATGCATGGAAACAATTGCCAGGATCGGTAACGTGGAACACCCCATTAGATACAACTGTAGGTCCCAACTCAGGACAGGGAGGTCAGAGAGGACCGATGGACCTAAGGGGACCGCAGCCAAAGTCCTATACAGAATTAAGAGCTGATTTGAGGGAATGGGATGGGTCCGCAGTAACCCCGAGTAACAGGTCAAGAACAGAACCAGAGTGGGAAAGCAGAGGTAACGGGACTGTATCTCATTGTGGGGCCAGCGAAAGCAGTCAGGGGCGGGAAGGCCAAAGTCAGGGAAATAAAGGGAGTGTCAACACAGAGAACCACTACTGTTAATTATAAGGGAAACATCAATGATAAAGACAAAGCGTTGTTAGATGCGGAAATAAAAAGATTACACACAGACGAATCACAGGGAAATTTCAGGTCAAATGCTTATGCCAAATTACTTTATGAGTACATTGATGTCATGGAGGCGAAGAATTGCTACGTTTGTATGCAGTTACCAGCTTCTGTGGATGAGGGTATCAGATACCATCATCTTCCATTGACATATGGAATCACATGCAGTTTGTTGTTGAGCATATTCTATGGACGAGAAAGATTCGAGTATTATTTCTCGAACTTCGACTCGACATTGCCAGAGGTCCCAAATTACAAGCATTTAAATAAGTGGGACTATTACAAGAGTGAAGACAGGTTACAGAAATGGTTTCTTCCATGGAGAACGTTAGACACATCACATGCTCAAAGAAATAATTTGACTTGTCAAATATCAGAAATTGAAAAGAAGTTTATAGGACAGGTGGATCCTCGATACAGGAGGCAGAATATTCAAAAAGCTTCAGGACAATGGGAGACAGATTGGACCAAGGAGGAAAGGGAACACCAAAGGAAGGGTAGCAAGGGTCCAATTGCTTTAGATAAAGAGAAAAGGGGGAAACTATGTATACACAGAAGTTACTCTTATTATGAGAATTTGTTCGTAGGGGAAGTCAGTTGTGAACATGCTTTCCAGTTGGAGTATTACTCCAAAGACTTCTTGAAAGAAATGCAAGCCATACCAAATGTATATTTCATATGTGGAAGGAATGCCTATGTGAGGTTACCAGATAATTGGTACGGATCATGCTATTTAGCGATTGTTTTTCCCAAAATATACCATGCCGAGAATTTGGAGACAACAAAGAGAGGAAAACAAGCTAGAGGGAGAAGAGATCTTGCCACTGAAGAAGTGGTTGGAGATGTATTTGGGGTGGTATTTCCCTTTTTGGGATTGATATTGAATGACATCAAGCTTAGGAGATTAGCTACAGTCGTAGATAGGCTATCTGCCAGTACTGCTAGATCATTAATGCTGGTGGAAGGTGAGATGCAATCGATCAGGGCAATGGTTCTTCAGAACCGACTTGCTTTAGACGTTCTGTTAGCCAAAGAGGGAGGAGTTTGCAAGGCTTTGAAGGTCCAGGAATGCTGCACTTACATTCCGGACAATTCAAAACCTTTAGAGAAATACATACGAAACATCACTGCAATTCACCATGAAATTGAGGCTCTGACCAAAGTAAACGTGTGGGAAAAAGTAGGTCATGGAATGGGTAAAGTTGGAGGTTGGTTTGCCAACCTAGGAAAGGGTATCGTTTGGTACATACTGAAACCCATCATCATAATTGTGATTTGTGTAATCACTTTGTGGGGATTGGTGCGTCTGTACCAGTGGTATAGAGCAAACAGGTTGCAGAGATCTATGAGAGAACAGGAGAGAAAGTTGACAGCGATGCAGGATACTCAATATAGGAGTCTGAAGGCATTGGAGACAATGAAAAGAGGTGGCACTGCCACGACTTCACTTTGAAGGGTCCTACATTTTTGTGATGGTGTTTTGATGGTGATGACCCCTGAAGGTCATCAAAGGGGGGACTGAGAGAGCACTAATCGGGAAAAAAATGTATAAGTGCACCATATTTACAAGCACGTAGTTAGTTAACATATACCTTGCACCAGAGTGTCTTATATTCAGTAGTGAAATGTATAGAGTGTTCAAGTAGGTTAACAATAATCATAGCAGTGTGAGACTAATGTAGAAATGTTGGAATGAATATGAAAACCTCACGTTCTCATATTAAAGGAATCATGTAAGAGTTGAATGGAACCTTGCAAACCAGTTAAATTGTGTAGGCCTCATGGCAATTCACAGCAAATCTAAACGTGCTGCTAAAATAATGTGAGGTGGGGTTAACGTGGTTCTTCCAAAATGTATTATCAAATTTAGTATTGAAATATATGCTTTATAGATGTGTTGCTTTAAGAAACGTGTGTTAGTTAAGAATGCTGTTTAAATCAAGTTAAATGTTTTCAGAGTGCAGGGACCCGCTTCATGTAAATCAAGTAGGCCCGACTGATAATGATGTTCCTTTGATCTGCAATGTGCTCGTTAGAGGAGAAGTCGAGAGGCGCCAAGTACAGAGCTTTACATATGTTTTACGACCTATAGATATGGTGGAGCCTGGAATTTGAGGCCCACTGTAGGACGGCCTGTATGCAGGTGCGAGGGGTCGTAATCAGTCGAAATGAATGGAGCTTTGTTCAGTGGCGCTTGGCGCAGGCCTGTAGGAGTCTTCAGGAATTTCAGGGGGTACCGGCGCACTGCAGAAGAAGCCTGGGAACCAAGGTCAACTTTAACGAGGGTCTTGAAGAGTACCATCATGGAGTTTGCCGCGCAAAGATGTACCACGTGAGGGGCGTCCCAAGGGGCGTTCCTATCGGAAATGTGATTTTGTATTAGGGAAAGCGACCCGGGAGGAGAGCAGAGCAGATGATTTTGGGAGCCTAAGGAAGCGGATGGGTAGGCAGATAGACTGATCAGGAGAGACCCATTATCAGAGAAGAGACAAAGAGAAGTGCGTGATCTTCTTAGGAAGTCACCACGGCTGACACCTTTTGGGGTAAAGATCTTGTTAAGTAGGGATGTCACTTAGTCTAGTGTAGGGACAGACTAACCTGAATTTTCTTTTCTGTAATGACTCTTAGGTTGCAACTTATATCGATTCTTGCAAACCTAATGATTTTCGAACTTGTACTCATTATTCTGTTTTGTAGACTCAGATTATTCAAAGAATTTATGTTCATAGTGATACCAGTTTACCTTTTGAACCTCATCTTAAGAAGTTTGTATCTTCAGTTATCTTTGGTTTTATATTAAATTTTCGAAACTTAATCATGGTCAGTGGTCATTTAGAGTGGTGTAAGTTCTTAATTGATTGACCTATTGTTAGATTGCCTTTTACTCAATGACAGGTACCAACGATCCAGTCGACTTGGTTTGGGATTTGGTAAGGTAACTAGTAACCAGTAATCCCGCGTTAACAAAGTCGGCGGCCCCAGAGGAGGCTGCGCCGTAGGAGGAGAAACTAACTGGGGAGGAGCTGGCTGTTGAGCAGGACCAGGAGGTGGAACAACTAGAGGTGGAGGAGGAGGTGCCATAGCATTCTGTGCATAAGGGGGTGGTAATCTCAATAGATGCGACATTAAAGGGTCCTTTTCAGGGTCCTTTGTCGCATTCTCAAGGAGAGGTGGCAATGCTGGATAGCATTTATCAATAGCCATATTATGTTGCCTATCTGACACCTCAATTGCTTTATCTTCTTCATCCTCTTTAAACTGCTTGGCAGCTTGCATTATCGACAACCCCTTTTCTCTCTTATCTCTTTTAGCTTGTTTGATTTCTCGTTGTCTGGCTTCTTTACGCCAAAGGCGAAAGGAGGCAAACATTGCCGGCCGGGCTTTCTTTCTAAACAATTTCGTTTCTAAGTTATCTAAAATCTCAGTATCAAAACTACCATATTGGGGCCATCGTAAAACCCCATTTTTTCTAGTATAACAGATCCATACTTCATTGAACGTAATGGGACCCACGCCGTGTTTAGAATAGAGTTCATAAGTCGGTGTTCCAACTGGAGGTATCGGACATGAATCCTCCAATTGGGAATCCCTGTTACAACCACAACAAAATATTCTCCTAATTTTGCTAAGACTAGGCATCTTCGCTCACTAATCTAGCTTCAAACTTCAAGGGATTATCTACAACGATAGTCTCGCAAATATACGAGTCCCTCGGCTTTGGAAATTGCAATGCCCAAATCAAAGACCCAAAAACTAAGTATTCAAAGAACCAAAAACAAAGAACAACAAAGAACTGGGAGCGACCCACGTATACTTAACTAATGTATCAGTCACGTCACCAGAAGACCCGTCTATCGTCTCGCCTTACAAAGCTGCACAAAGGGGGGTCCAAGACAGGGCGACAGTCAGGGCAGCGGTCCTTCGTAGCCGTCTAGAAAGCGGGAAACCTCGCAGCAAAGACCTTCAGTCAACGTTCGACATACCGGGGTCGATGGAGTGGGGGCCCTCTTCCGGAATTTCCTCACAATCTTCAGGCTTGGACCGGTACCGCTTGATGTCGGCCAACGTTGGGCGCCAACTGAAGAACCGGGTTATTTAGGACCCGGCGGCGCCAGGGGCACGCCCAAAGTCTTCGGGTTCACCTGTCTTAGAATACAGAGACACGTGATTCTTCGTGGTGACGTCAAAGATCGATTTTATTGGCTGCAGCCAGTAACAGAAGTCCTAGAAATCATCACGGTATGAGTTCTCAGGAGACTGCTTAATTTTACAAGGCAAGTCATCCCTTTTTATGCCAAAAATCACATTCCAGACAAACACCTAATATTTACAAACTGTCCAATCACATGTATCCACACCAAAGGTATTGCATGACGGTAAAACCCACTTTTCAGTTGTCCGGCCCATGATCAATCATCGGACAAACCTAACATTCTTCTTTAGACAGGCCGAACAAACCCATAATAAAAGAGGTCGCAACCCATATCATAAACAGACCATAAAGTAAGAAACAGGTGAGAGTAGGATAAGGCATATTTGTGTGTAGTAAAACTTTACGATGTCCTGTGCTCTGATCCTTAATCTTGATCAGCTACCGGGCGAGGAACTAGTTCAACAAGGTCAGCTTCAGGCAACGAGGTCAGTTCACTTGGTTCATCCAAAAGTCAGCGCGAACCCCAACTAAAGGGCATAGGTCTTAAATACTCATTCAGCCGCAGTCATCGGCCTATGTGAGGGCAACCACAAAATGTCTGCCTTACACGGAATGAGAACTATGGTTCACAACAGAATCTTCAAATACACAGTGAATCCTTGTGTGTAACATGGCGGAAACACTCGTACTTGCTGAACTCATTAGTTACGGTTCGCTGCTACCAAAATCGTAACAGAACCAGGACATTTAAAACACGGGTTCAGAATTCACGGAATCTCACTATGACAGGCCCAGCACACCTACTGATCAGTCGTATAATATGATAAAAGAACAGTTATGTTAGACTTATTAAATATAACATTGACAATACTGACATACAAGTGAACTAGTTTAGGTTGTTAATAATTCTAGCTCAAGGCTAAGAACAATTAGTACTTTCTATTTTTAAAGATATTCTTTATAAAATAAAAATAAATACCAAAAAATACTCAGGTTTCCAGAATAAGATTTGTAAAATGTCTCCCTTTTTTTTTTTTTGTCCTCATTAGCCATTGAGTCGATCCAACTGTGCTCCTATCCGCACAGACAAGAGGCCAGACCCCCCTATAGCACCAAGAAGCCCAATAGTAAGCTCAAAGTACTCAGAGAGTCCGTCCCCCCGTCCCCAGCAGAGCTTGGACGAACATTCTCCCTTCTGACCAGTTCGGCCAGTTGTCCAATAGCTGTACGGTGCCTCCCTTTGGACAGAGAGATTTTAGGCCTAATCATCGGACCCGGGGGAAAAAAAAAAACCCCCGGGTGAACTAACTGTCCCTTCTCCAGTTAATCAAGAGGTCCCAAAATCTCAAAGATCGAGGACTACATGATCTGGATAGATCCTGCTTTGACGTTGCATATAATGAAGACAGCCACTCTGCATGTGTTGGGGGGTTTGTGTTGACCCAGTTTTTGCAGATTTCTCTTCTTGCCGATAATATGGCATAAAACAGAAATTCTCTCTCTAGTCCCTTGATATTGTCGTTTATTCCAAAGATAATTAAAAGCCATGAGCACGGGATAGATGAACCAAGAATAGATTCAAGTGTTGTTCTGACTTCATTCCAGAAGGTAGCAATGCTCGGGCACTCACAAAACATGTGAAGATCTGAGGCGGCTAGCAAAGAACATTTGCAACAACACTTCCCTGGTTGAAATTTCGACAGGCGTTTAGGGGAATAATACGCTCTGTGAAGTGTAAAAAAGTGGTTGCGCCTCAGCCATGCTGGCTTAATGATTCTATAAAGCAGGGTGAAAGATTCCTCCCATAAGTCCTCCATATGTGGTTCTCCCTCCGGCCCCCAGAGTTTTTCCGGGAGGTTGAGATCCCTCTCTCCATCCTCTATGATGTGCCAGTAAAAGAGTGCTACTTCCTTTTTCCCGGGAGGTCTTTCGACTAGGGTATTTTCTAACAGACTCTCCTCTCCCATCATTGCTTTCTTCTTAGTTTGAGTCCGAAGCCAGCTACTTAATTGCAAGTACACTAACCAAGAGCTTGATGATGTTATCTTGAAGTTGAAAATTTCCCAATCTATGATTGATCTTTCCACCAGGAGGTCGCCCCACTGTGTGATACCTGCATCTAGCAATATTCTTTTTACTGTGTTGACATCTTGTGATGCTAGTCCCGGTAAATCCCAAATCGGGGCATGTTTGGATAGGTATCCTATCCCGATCTTTGACTTTATATGGGACCATTCTTTTAAAATACCCAATAGTGACTTTAATCTAATCTTTTTAAAGAACTTCTGGTGGCCAAACTTAAAGAGAAATCCATTCACTGGAAGATCCGAACCCATTAGCATTGCCTTGTACATAAGCCCATTTACATTTTCCCAAGGGATCTTAAGTAACATCCTAGAGTGGGTCAGGTGAAATGCCCAAGCATAGTATTCCAAATCTGGCAATGCGAGCCCCCCTTTTTCGCTTCTCCTTCTCAATTTTTTCCAAGCTAATCTGCTGGATTTATACCCCCAGACAAATGAATTTATATTTTGCTGACATTTTGCTAGCTGTTTAGTATCGAAGACTAACGGGATGGAATTAAAAATAAAAGTAAATTTCGGGAGGATACTCATTTTTATCAAGCTGGTTCTCCCATAGATGGTGAGCGGAAGAAAGGACCAAGCTTTCATCAAGGTTTGAGATTCTCGGGAAATACGGGCTAAGTTGTTTTGGGCCAGGTGTCCTAGATCTTTAGTAATTATGATTCCCAGGTACCTCAGTGAAGATTTTACCGGGAGCTGAAGATTATGAATATTCCAAACCATAATTTCTGTTTTCCCTGCGTTAATTTCATATCCCGAAAATTTTCCAAAATTCTCCGCTTTCTTTATGATAAATGGGAATGCCAACGCGGGATCAGTTGTGTAAATAATTATATCATCGGCATAGAGACCGATCTTCTTTTCCCAGCCCGAAAAAGTAAAGTGTGGAATATCAGTATCCTCCCTAATAGACTGCGCAAACGGTTCTACATATAAATTAAAGAGAAGGGGGGATAAGGGACAGCCCTGCCTTGTTCCTCGACTAATTTTGAAAGGAGTAGTTCGCGTGCCATTTATTAATAGGGATGCTCTAGGATTGTTATACAGTAAGCCTATGGCCCTGCAAAAATTAGGACCCAGATGGTATTTTTCCATAATTAAATTTAAATATACCCAGTTAACCCTATCGAACGCTTTTGTAGCGTCGAGGGTCATGATGGCCATGGGTAAACCAAAAGTCGAAGCAATATCCGCGGCTCCCACCAAGTCATAGGTTAAGTCGGCCAATTGCCGGCCCTTAATAAACCCCTTTTGATCCGGGTGAATAATTGACCTAATCTCGCTTCCCAATCTCGTAGCCAAAATTGAGGTAAAAATGTTATAATCATTGTTGAGAAGCGAGATTGGGCGATATGATCCGCACTCGGCTGGGTCCTTACCTGTTTTTAATATTAAAGCTACATTAGCTTCTCCCCAAGAGCTTGGTGGTGTCTCCCCTCTAATCATTATGTTATTAAAAAGGTTCGTAAGGACTGGGGTAAGAGTAGAATTAAGTACCCTGTATAATTCTCCTGGGAGACCGTCTGGTCCCGCAGCTTTACCCTGTGCTAGTTGTTGAATAGTGTTGGAAACTTCCAGCTCTGTTATAGCTTTATCTATATTTTCAGTTTGATGACTTTCCAATTCTGGGAGAGTTATTTTATTCAGCCATTCATTCCTTTCATTTGAATTAACATTAAGTTCCTCTGTGTAGATATTCTGGAAGAACTCAATAAAGGCTTCCCCAATGGCTGTATCTGTTGACCTACTGTTGGCTTCCCCAGCGACCCTCACTTCCTTAATGACGTTTCTGGACTGATCAGCTTTTATTTTCCAGGCCAGCAATTTTCCAACAGATTCACCGTATTCGAAGTGGGCAAGTTTACTTGCCTGCCATCTTTTATTTAACCTTTCCTGCAACAATGTATCTAGCTTGGCCTTTAATTCTATTTTCTCCTCTTGATTATCCGAGAGGGACTGATCTAATGATTCTAGATAGGTCAATTCTTGCTCTATATGTCGAATTGCCTCTTCATATTTCTTCCTCCTGAATGAGGCCCTACCTGTGATACAACCCCTGATGTAAGCCTTCCAAGCCTCCCATACCATGACCAGGGAGGCAGAGCCTAAGTTTTGCTCTAGAAAGAAAACCGTTTCCTGCTTCAAATATTCTTTCTCCTCGTCCTCCAATAGAATTGTTCGGTCAAAGGACCAAGATAAGTGAGTAGGTTTCTGCTCTAATTTTATAGTGAAGAAAATAGCAGAATGATCTGACAGATGTAGAGGCAGATATGT
Organism: Lissotriton helveticus; assembly: GCF_964261635.1. NCBI lineage: Eukaryota > Metazoa > Chordata > Amphibia > Caudata > Salamandridae > Lissotriton > Lissotriton helveticus. The sequence goes on from NC_136061.1 coordinate 1,043,643,108, forward strand.
TATGCTTTTAACCTGATCCTTAATTGAAAGACTAAATAGGGCATAAGCGATACGTGATTTATGCCTATATTTATAGTTGTGGTATGAGACTCCCATAGTGTTCCCAGATCTTTGTCTCCATAAATCTATTAGACCAACATTCGACATACATCTACGCAGTGTATCCCTCATATTGCTATGTACTACGGCCCTAGAGGTTGCAGATTTGTCTAATTTTGGGTCTAAGACCAGATTAAAATCTCCGACCCATATTATGGGGTCAGAGCAAGAAATCAGCTCATTTTGCAGGATATTTAAATAAGAAGGGTCATCCTGATTAGGCCCATAATAGCTGATGATGTTAACAGCTTTAAGGTATAATTGAGCATTAACTATCAGCCATCTACTGCTAGCATCTGTTTTCCAACCCGTAACCTGGGCCTTTACTGATTTTTTAAAGATGATGGCAGTACCACAAATACTAGCATTGTGATCCGTAGTTATAAATTTATCGACCCATTTAAGCTTTTTAAGTATATCGGTGATCTCCTGTTTGTTCAAATGTGTTTCCTGGATCGCAATGATCTGCGCAGGTGAGTCTCTTAAGTATTGTAAAATTCTATTTCTTCTAGCCCTAACACGCAGACCATTTACGTTCCAGGATAAGAAGTTAATGTCTGACATTAATTTTAAAGCTCTTTAAGACTGTTTCCCAGCCCTCAACTCTATTAATTTTTTGGGGAGACAGCCTATCATTAGCTATATCTCTTTCTGTTTCAGCCAAGCATTCACTTTGAGACACAATTGGATCCATATTGTTCGTTATTCTAAAATTCGGTTTATGAGGACTTTTATATTTTGCATTACCCCCCTCCCTCCCCTAGAAAACCCCTCCCTACTTACTCTGGCATGATGGTTTGCCAGCTTGTCGTCTCTGACATGCTCCCGCTACATACCCTAGTATCATTATTATTAATCGTTTTACCGGTCACTATGCTTAAGATATAAGCAGTGGTGATACTTAAAGCAAAATTGTAGGCTCCTTATCTAATCTCTATTCTATATTACCAACTGTCCAAATATAGATTTGGGGAATAACGTGGGAATCAAAGAAAAAACATCATTACAATTTATTCGCATAGATGTTTTGACATGAGTGGACTGGGATGGAAGTCTATAGTAAGATTTCCAATTAGTAAACTTTTTTTTTTTTTTTATAATGTATCACCCAATAGTGTTTTAATAACAAAGTTGTTTATCCTCACCCAAGTGTTTTTTAATTTCGCGTGTTGTTATTTTTTTTGGTTTTTTTTCCCTTTTTCTTTCCCTTCTCTTTTCCTATTTTTTTTTTTTTTTACCTCCTTTTTTTTTTTTTTTACCTTTCCTTTAACTTATTTACAAATATTTACAAGAATTTCATCCATGTTCAGGAGGGTTTGCGTGTTCACTGATATTGGCAAGTAGCTCATCTGCTTCCAAGGGCGACTTAACGTTGTACATTTTATTATTGTACATAATCCTTAGAAAAGCAGGGAATCTCAATTGCACAGTAGCTCCTAAGCTTCTGAACTTCTCCATCCGTTGACCTAATTCCCACTGCCTGTCCAGCGTTGTTCTAGAAAGGTCTGATCTCACTTCAAAAGAGAAGTCAGAGGCTTTCAAAGTCTTGGTTTTCAGGGCTGCGGTCAAGATCTTCTCTTTCAGAGAGTATGTTAAAAAGTTCACTAGGATCTTCCTTGGTTTATCCCTGCCCGGTTTAAGGCGGAACGGATCCCGGTGTACCCTCTGAATATCTGTTTCTATCTCAGGCAAAGTTTCATCCAAGTTTAGAGAGTCTTTCAGTAGGGTTGCAACAAACTTTTTTAAGTCTCCTCCTTCTTTTCCCTCCGGTATTTTTAGGAGTCTCAAGTTGTTCCTTCTAGAAAAAATTTCGAGAGACTCAACCCTCTCTTTGACTGAGTCGCCTTCCCGTCGTAATGTCTCCCTTTAAGAGATGCTGGTTGCTCAAGGACAACAGTGGCGCCCTGTAAGGACACTGGCGTCATGATGGTTGCTGCACGCAGCTTCAGACATGCTCGCTGTCTGTTGATGTAAATAGCTCCAGTAGAAGTGATCAAGTCATCTAGAAAGGTTTTTTGTTCATTTTGAGTGGTGGTCCCGGTGCTCCAACACGCTGTCTCAGCACTCGCCCTCCTCAGTGGATAATTAGCCACCCTCACTCAGGGATCCATGGTTTAATGATGCATACCGGGCCCTCTCCTGTCCTCACTCAGCACTTAGTGACCGCAGAATAAGCATGCAAATGTTACTTCCCCTTATGTCTGTTGTCACGTGACTGAACCACGGGAGAGATGGGGAGGTGCATTTTAAGCACCTGGCATTTTACAATACCGCCATCATTTTTATGAATACTCCATGAGGCTTCAGGAGGTGCTTCTCGCCACCTCTAATGGAGAGTTATGATGCACATGTCATTTTGAAATCAGCAATGCAAACATTTGGAAATGCTTACAGGCACCTGTATATTCACAAAGTGAATGAGTGCTAAGCTTGGCACACACATTTACACAGTGCGATGGTTTACGATGCATCAAGTCATCATCCAGGGCTTTAAGTGGGCCCGGTCTTGCAGGTATCAAGGCGGGTCCCTATCGGGCTCCCCATTTTTGCCCTCACCCTCCATGAGCAGATAAATCTCAGCTCTGCGGCAGTACCATTGCTCACTGCCTTTGAGGTAACTTCAAAGAGACTTGTAATAGTTCTTTCACAGTCTCATCATCTCAAAATGGAAGCATTTTTAATATTATACATACAACGAAGCCATAGTTGTTGATTATTTATCTTATGCAGATAACAACCATTGGCAAAGTCAATTGTCCTGGCTTGTTGTAGGTGTAATGTTACTTGTTGTATTATATATCTGGATGAAACTACAGAAACAGCAAAATACCAGAGGGTGGCACACTATGCTAAGCACCGATTTTTAGCTTGGGTGTTTTTAAGCCTCACCCTTAATTACTTCGACCGCGCCCCTTTAAGAGACCCCACAGTTTATTCATCCCACTTAAAGCCCTGTCATCACCAATGCATATTGCTTGACCTAGGTGATGAGTACAGCACCTCATAAATAAATGAGATAAAAGATTTAATAAATCCATGTGTTACTCTTTTTTGTATGTTCAAAGTGTGTCATTGGTATATAATGCCACCATACAAACAACAGAAAAATAAGCGTGCATTTTAACAGTGACTACAATATACAGGCAATAGTGTAAATACAAAATAGAACATTAGCAACTAATGTAGAGCCATTACTTAGCACCAGAGAGAGAAGATCGCGTGGCTGATGTAAGAAAAAGCTGGAAACGCTGAGGGTACTAGTTTAGGCCCCGGGGAAAGTTTAATTACGCAGGCGTCATCTTGCGTAATTTCCAGCATTTCATGTTACGCTTTTGATGTGAAATGCCTGAAATGACACCTTTACGACGTGCTGTTAATTTTCCACCGGTTTAGGGGGAAATCCTATTGCAAAAGCACAGGAACAATACAAACTAACCAAATGCAAGCGGCTGGTTTTCACATCATGCAATTTAGCTATTTATTAGCACAAAAAGCGTACTCTCGTCCTTTGTGCTATAAAATAGCGCTGCCAGTTTTGCTCTTTACATAATTTTGCGTCACCCCACATAATTTTCCCAAACTTTCTCGTAGTTACCCAATGGGAAATTACCTGAATGAAAAGGGGGGGCCCTCGGCCCCCCCGCACGCATGGCGGCGCGGCGACCGTCGCCCCCCCTTTCCCCTTTGTTGTCATTCGGCGGTGGGGGCGTGCCCTTGGGGCGCGGCCCACCGCCGATTGGCCGGCGGCCTTCCTGACCCGGATCCAAGGTAGTGGGTCCGGGTCAGGGGGGGCGGGCGATAGGAGGGGCCGCCTGGCCCCTCGGGAATAAAGAGGTGGGGAGCGCCCAGGAGACCCCCTTGTCCCTGGACGCTCCCCCGCTGAACGGTGTGCCCCGCGCTCGGGGCTTCTTTGTTTTCCCACCCACCATCCCTTGGAACAAAAAGTCTAGTAGCAGTTCTTATGTCTGGTTGAATGGTAAGTTTTGAAGGTACGGTCCACAGGTCTCACAGGGTAGTAGAGATGGAAATGTTGGTGTATTTTGTTGATGCTTTTGTTTAGGAATTTTTCCCCTTTTTAGCAAACAATGTGTGAAGTGAATTGTATTTGATGCCAGGTGTCTTTAGGCCTTTTTTCCCTGTGTAGCTACACGTTGATACTGTTATTTATTAGCCAGTGTAGCTGTCCTTTAGAATTTTTTCCCATAGGTCGTCGTATTTATTAGGTATGGGGCATGCGGTAAGGTCATTATCGGTGAGCACATATTTGAGGTCTGAGGGGGCGGGCATCATCCTATGGAGGTTCCCGCCCAGGGGGAGGGGCCTGCGGGCCACTCCCAGAACTCCAGGGGCAAGGTAATGGATGCTGCAAAGCAAAGGAGTGCGGGTAGGAGTAGTTCACGCTTTCCTTAGGCTGGTAGCCACCCCGCGCGCGTGGACTCATGACGCCACCGGCGCAGAGTAAGGGCCCTCCTTTAGTGGGTAAATGGAGTCCAGGGCGTAGACCGGGCAATTCCCAGGGTAACACTGCGCATGCGCACGTCTCTAGGGGAGGCGCAGCTTGTAGGACCTGACACCGGTAGTGACCCTGCCATATGGCCAGAAATGTACAAAAATCAAGATGAGGATGTTTAGTCTCGGTTAGGAAACAGCATGTATTAGAGTTTTGTTAAGGTCAGGCTCTCAAACTTGTTGATAACAATTGTGTATCTAAATGTCCTGCTGATTTTTGTATAAATTGTTGATTATGCAATTAAAAACCTTTTTTAATTTTATACTTTAATAAATACGGCCGGGCGACTAGCGCCCGCCTTCCAAAAAGTAAAGACGTCTCGTGTCCACGTTCCTGGGTGTTGGGTGCCGGATTGGGGGGGAGGCGGCAGCTAGTCGCTGACCATGTTACACACAACCCTACGCAGGGGACATTTGGAACTAGAAAGTAAATGATGGAAGGAGGAAATGCAGAAGGAATGAATAACTGTAACGGTTAGATTTTATTTATTCTTTTTTTAAATTAACCAACAAATCATGCAACCGCTTACTTTTCACTTTTGTAATGGACCTCAGAATACACTTCCTGATGTGTCCTGATTTCACTTCATTTTCAGAAATGCTCGCTAAGAAGTCAATATTTATAAAACATTTTGGCACATACACATTGACTGTTTTCAGGGTTCAATCAGATCATCCTTTGTGAGTTTAACAAATAACTCTTCACTCAGAAAACTAGTGTATGATCTGTGGTGTAACATTAGCCCCCGTGGTGCAGGCCCCCCGCCACCCCCAGCACTGTGCATGCATGGCAGATCCCTCGTCTAAGAGCTCCTGACTGGGTCCAAGGGAAGGGAGGGCACCCTCCATGTACTTTGCAATAGGGCCCCCTCAAATTTCGTTATGCCCCTGTGTAAGATCTGAATACGATATGGTCAGGGGACAACATTTAAGCACTTGCTCCAATAAACCTGATTCTTTCTGAAGCTCTTCTGAAAAATACCTATTTTCCAAAATGATGTTGAATATTTGACTTTTTTTTTCTTTTTCTTTTAAAAAAATGTTTTTATTGGTATTTAAAACATTACATATTTACTATTTCAAAATGTTCTCTTTTTTCTGGTATACCACATTTTGAACAAAACAGTGTCTAAAGTAACTGTTTAATTTATTTCAATTCCTCTTCCTCCTCTCAAACTAGTTTCATATACAGTGTTTACATATTGATGGAGAAAGGAAGTGCTCCATGAAATGAATCATTATCATGATATGTGTGAGGATCACAGGCATGCTGAACTTTGGGCAGGCATTGTACATTTTTGGTCAAAGAATATCTGTGATAACTCAGGGCCTAATTTAGAGTTTGTCTGTCTGCCAAACACTTGGTCCCTCTTGCTTGTTTTGAGTTGGGCAGACCACCATATTTGTGCAAATGGAATACAATTTACTCCATCGGTGTAAACCTTCCTCCGACGGCCCAAGGCAGTATGTGCCGTTGGAGGTAAGCCATTCGACAGTCCACCCTAATTAGAGTAGGCAGTTGGATGAATTTTGTTTCACAGTAAAGCTAAAACAATTACTATCCACACCATGAAGGAAAACTCTCATGGTGTAGGCGCCATTCATTTCTACTCTTCCACAAACAAACTCATGCTTTGGGAGTTTGGTTTAGAAAAGTACTAACTTTTAAAAATTACCAATGACGGATGAACTCCAAGCTTTTAAGTGACTGTTTTGAACCGCAGTGATGGTGGTTCGCACAAACTCATAGAATTCACCATAGGGTCCACAATGAACTCTAAGGGCCTCATTATGATGTAGGTCACAAAGGCTCTGAACGGCATTCAGATTTTCCTAACCCGTGTCGGAACCCATGTCTCCGACCGACTCAGAAACATTTCGACCAACGGATTATGATGGAAGATAACTGTTTGGTCATTCCGAATCAGTTCCAACGGGCATTAGGAAACTCGGAGTCAGACGGCGCCAAATCTTACAGCTCTATGGACCGTGTTTCCGACCAGCTTTATTACAATCTCGGATTCTGACAGCCTTTCCCTACTCGATCTATCAGACACGAAAAAGCTGTTGGAAACTGACTTTGGGGGTCCCTACCTGGCCGCCCTCAGGAGCCATCGGGTGCCTGCAACAGGGTGCAAGGTTTTAAACAACCACTCCTTTTTTGAATGGAAGCATGTGTTGTCGGTTGGGAACACAGGCTCCCATCGAAATCATTTGGGGTCTGACCGAATGGTGTTCGGAAACATCATAATCGGTAGGTCAGACTCTCCGAATCCGAGTCGGTGTGAACTGATTCCGACAAGGATTCCGTCGGATTGTTTCCGACCGACATCGTAATGAGGCCGTAAATTTAGGAGGAAAAGTAAAGGCAGGGAGGTCGATGCCACCCTGCCTGCTACCACTCTTTCTGTCAATCTCTAAATCAGATCCCTAATTTTTTTCCCCCCAGAATTTTATATAGCTCGAACTTGACCCGAATGTATCAGGTATCAGAGCGCCTTACATGAGTACCAGTTGCGCTACACAAGGACACGTTAATTTTTTGTTTTTTGTTAGGCACAGGGAGATTACGTGATTTTCCCAGAAGCACAGGATGTTGAGCATTGTTGCCGAGACTCAAACCCGGTTACCCACATTTGAGGTCGACCGCCCTAGTAGTTAGGCCACATACTCTTTCAGTGCTGCCCCACTTATAATATAAGATGCCAAATAAATTATATTATGCTAAAGATTAACGAGGTTGTTGCAGCATGAATCTGGCAGCTCCACCAGACCATGAAGTCAGCAGCAATTTAACTTGCAAAACTAGTAGGCTGTTTCTTTTATGTTTAAAGGGGTCTGATGTACAGGGGCTCTTTCGCTGTCAAGGCCATGACTTCATGCCATATGCAGTGTTAATTGTAACAGCTTCTTTATATTATACCCTGACAGGCAGTTTGAATTGGAAATGCAACCTTTGCACACATTCGCATCCACCAAGTTCTCCCCTTGACCAATCTCTACAAAACTGTACATAGAACACGACTGTACACTTAAAATGTCCTTTCTAATGATAAAAAACGAGTACATCAAGAAACTATATAGATGTGTGCGATTAAAGAAAGCCATTCAGTCCTCTTTAAGATTTAGAGGCTGAATTACTAGTCTCTTAAGTCTGAAAAAGCCAATACCTTACTCCTGTTTCTATTTGTTGCAATTCCCGAAGTGTAGTACAATTGTTTGAAGCGTTTTAAAACTGATCTTACCAAACTGTTCTCATGAATGTTATGCCATTATAAATTTACTCAACAGAAAATAATACATTATAAAATACCATGCACAAAGCAATAACAATATTAATATGACATGTGGGTTGTGCAACAGAAATGTTACTGTTGTTGCTGCCATCTCAGATCACACTCAAGCCCAAGGCACACACAGCATCAATTTACCAAGAATTAATGCTAATCAAATCCAAGGATTCGTATGCAGCATCACGCACAATAGCAGTTACCATCGGACTTAGAAGTTTTTATGAAGATCACACATCTTTTTAGTGGTTTCACCAAGATGGTGATTTGCAGTGGTGGATGGGCCTTGGGGGAACTTGAAGTCGTTTGAATACACTAATAAACATGATATAAAAAGCTGGATTTGGTTGAAGCACTTGCAAAGGTTGGGGAGTTTGTGTCTTTCCCAGGAAGGTAGTCTAGCTTAATTGTGTTTTTCTAATGCGCCTATCGAAGTTCTTGGGCCGTACGGTGCTAGTAATCTTGGGTGGTCTTTAGATATGATTGACAGCAACTCCACATGCAGTCGCTTTGCATATTCTGAATCCGGTTAATAGGTATAGCCTGTCCCCAATTGTACCTGTCTGTTGAGGCAACCCCATTCCACCCCATACTTGAGATGTCCCCCAGTGCTTACCTTATGATCGTTCCAAGAGTTGGGTGGACTGGCCGAGCTCCTCAACACCCACACCTGGGTATAATCTATTTTGTAATGGGATAAAGTCATACAAACGGTGAAGCAAGACTGCAGCTTTACATTGTTAAGGCATTCTATCCCATATATTTCTGAGTGGAAAGGCGAGAGTTATGCAAATAAAAAAAGTGAAGCTCTCAGGAGACACACACAGATTCCAGTGCATGGCCAGCTCTCCGTGAACCACTTCTACTTATGCACCGTTAGCGACACACTGGACATCTAACTCTCTCACTAATACAAGTGACCCTCACATACCTGATGTGGTATTGAAACTGAAGGACAGCAGGAGGAAGAGAAACAGACATGTAAGCCAGGAAAGACCAGAATGTGGGCCAATTCACAAGGCTAGAACTGACAGCCATACCGGTTGTGGATTCACCTAAGGCTATCTTCCTATTTTGAAACTTGAACTGACGATAAAGACAATATCTACAAAGAAACTCGTCTGTTTAGTTGTAGTTTTTCTTAATTATCTCTGTTTTGGTGTCTCCTCATTGGACTTGGAACTGCTTAGAATGACTGTTTTTGCATATTTTTATATCCATATTATTTCCACATGTATTACTATATGCAATATATGGTTCGATTGTTACGTGGATATTGTCTCTCTTCTCTATAACAGGTGCTTAATTATAACTCTAGAAGTGCGGGTCGGTGCTAAAGAAAAGGTTGCCTACATAAAATCTTTTTTCCAGGGTCAGCTGTCTTTGAATCTCTTTGTTAATGACCCAGCGGAGCAGTTTTATGACAGAGTGACAATCAGAGGGATACTAGCTCCCCAGTAAAAGACGTGACCATGAACGGGAGGTCTAGGAACAGATGGTTTGCTCGAGAATCAGCGGATCTCCAGTGTCAGACTCTTGCCTTTTTTTAGACGTTTTCCTGGTGGCAGCAAATGGCGAATGACTTCTAATTAACTTTGCTTTCACATCATCACACCCCGTGGCCATGAAATCTTCTTTTTAGCCTACTGTATTTTTTATTTCTGAGCTTCTGCACGTGTTTTTATAATGTTGCTAAAAAGATACACATGAATTGGCAAAGCCATTGGATGGTTTTGCAGTTGGCTGCCAGCTCGGTGACTTGGTCAAGTAAGTTTTGTTTCATCATGCTTTATTTAAGGCATTATTTTTGGGGCGCTACTGGACCCTTTCTGAAATAAAAATAAAGTGGCTAAGCAAACATGGATTTTGGTCACACATTGCCATAGTGGTCCCTGGCACTAAAGGGAACTACTCTGTGTGTGGATGTGCTCCTTGTGAAAGGGCACAATGCTGTCACTTGCATTCAAGTTAGCCGACGGTTCTAGTGGCCTAACCCGTAGTCCCATGCTGTATATTGTAATGGCAGAATATGTTTTACTAATGCAATAACAGAGAAATTAGTGAAGCAGGCTGGCTCAGTAGTGTAGCTAGCCCATTGTCCGCCTGTGGAGGTCCCCGTGTTTGCTGCCCTGCAGCGACCGCATTGAAGGTGGGAGGGGTGGTGTGCTTGTGAGATTCTTCAATTTTGTCCCACCCCCAACTGCGCAACTGAGCTGGCTGAAAACCCTCTAAATAAGTGTATAATAAGTATACTTTTAGTAAAATCAAAAGGCCTTGATTAATGCTAGACCTAATAGAGACCATATCAAACCAGACCTAATGGAGACCTTATCAAACCCTCAAAGCAGACTACCTGGCTAAGTTACTAAAACACAATATAGGATATTGGTAAATGTTTATGAGACCTATTCAAGCCTATTTATTTGCCTTATCCATTGGACACACCACATACACATACATCCTTTTGGGGCTCAGGAAACCTCTACAAAACCTAGTTCCTATTTGAGCGAGGCCGTTTGAGGAACCTTGAGTGTTGGGTGAATAATTATAAGGACCTTTTTAGGTAAGAAGAATGTTAATGTTGTGGGAAACGATCAATGTGTGTCAAATACATTAACACGACATGGCAAGCTTTACATGTGGCACTAAGAGGTTGCATTATGCCTCACCTAGCAATTGCCTTCTTTTTCGATCAGTTTCAGTTTTACTTTTTCCTAACATTAGGGTGTGTGAAAGTGTCCAGAAATGGCAAGAATTTTGTGTAGCTTTTATAAATAGGCATTAATAAAAATACACAAAACTAACCCTGGGTGAAGTACTACGCTACGCTTTCGTAGTTTGCGAAGTTTGCGCTACATCACACTACATGAATTGCACGTAGCACAGTGCAAACACGCGTAGCGGTAATTTATTGCTGTCTCGTGGTCATCAACGTCAAGTTGTCGACATCGAGCAAGCAAAATTACATCCCTGCGAGACTCTTTCCTCGTCCGCGATCACCCACGTCAAGTTGCCGATCGCCAGCGTGGAAAATAAACTTCACGGCGAGATTCTCAACGCGGGGAGATCAGGTTTCTCATTGTGAGTGGTCGCGTATGCTCGCAACCACTCACGATGAGAAACTACCAGTCCGCGTTGAGAAAGCTGCAGCTCAAGTAGAAATCTACTTGAGCGGCAGAAAACGACCGCTTGCACTGGGCAAGATGCAGTTTGCACTGATTGCACAGTGCGGACATGCATCCGGCACTGTGCAATCAGTGCGAACAGCATTTTGCATAGTGCACTACGCAGTTCGCGTAGCTACGCTTAGCTCACATAGTGCAAAGTGCACTTCGCGTAGCTACACCTAGCTCTACTACGCAAACCACACCTAGGGTTACACAAAACCTAGATTTTCTGGTACCAAAGTCTGCAAAAGTTGAATTGCAAAGATAAGTTAAAATGGTGTCGTGGAACACATTCTTCGCAAAGATCAGAGAGAATTTGTTTCATAAATGGGATTTGCACATATATTTCTACAACATGTATGCACATTGTTGCAATGGCATCAATCTAAAAAAATGTACAGGTCAAATATTATTGATATAACCTTTGACAGGGATGCTACTGTAAAGTGTACAACATCTAACTTATAGCTTTAGTGACTTGTTCTTATGTAAAAAAAAGGAGCAAAAATAGACAGCTCGAAGCAGGAAAACCAATAGCAGTAACAAGCACCACATTGCATAATTAAGGCCGGTCTCCTTGCATTCATTCCATCTAAATGTACTCTTATACAATTCTGCAAATAAGAATTATGCAGATTTATTGCTTTCAAAAAGTATTTTTGTGAAATGTATTCATGCACAGTGCATGAGGGGAAGTTCAATTGAATGAATAAATGAAGAAATATTTATTGAGAGCAACTGCTGCTTCAGAAGAAGCATCCTGTTGCTTGCGTGAGTCGGGTAGGATTGGAAGGATACAGCTCGCCAAATAGCACTGTTTTTAACTATGCCTTAAAAAGGTTTTCGCTAGGAGTGGTATGAAGGGAGGGTGGGGGAGCATTCCAGAGACCGGGGGTCAGAACTGAGAAAGACCCACCCCCAGATCTGTTTTTTCAGAATCTGGGGATGCACAAAAGGCTGAGGTTTGAAGAGTGACGTGCCCTAACGGGAGAGTAGTGTTTAATCTGGTCTTGGATGTAGCTGGAACCTTTCTGGTGGAGTACTCTATGAGTGATCATAAGTGTCTTGAATTTTATCCTAGAGTTGACTGTAGCCAGTGTGTTCTTTGAGCCCTAGCCTAATGGAATGATGCTTGGGTATATTCAGAATAAACCTGGCTGTGGCATTTTGTACACGCTGCAGACGAGACAGCAGATTCTGGGGTTCCTGTGGTGCAATAAATGTACGGTAATGAATCAGTACATAGCGTAATAGCGATCACAGTGTAGAGGGATTAAAAAGGGATGTCAAAAGGAGAAGCAAGGCTCATAATACCAAGTTTTTATACCATCATTGTCTTTGTATTTCAGAAAAAAGGAAATTAATCAATTATATACATTGCACACATAGTATTCATGAAAAGTGCAAAGTGTCCCATGTGTATTGTGAGAACCAAAGAACAGTTAAGTGACAGTAAGTGAATATATACAGGTTTCTACTGGGGGTATTTACAAGGAAAAGGAAAGTGACCATGAACAATAATTTTCACAATAGTTAAGACTGCTTTCCCATTCATCAGAGGTAAATAAGCTGCAGCTGAGTTTTAGGAGGAGGTCTTGCCTCTGTGTATGGAAGCCATAATATCTTCCATCTTGGAGAACTGGGAGAAAATAGAGGAGTTGTTGACAAATTTGTGAGAGGGGCATGTCAGAAGTTAAACAAAAGAGCAATGGGAATTGCTACTTATGTCAAGTGGAGAAAAGCGCAGGTGTAATTCCTTCTGTGAAGATGTACAGTCTTGTGAGCATGCAGAAAGGAATTTTAATGCCAACACAGCTGCAATAACTGGTCGTGTGGAACTCTCTTTTTGTTATTTTTTTTGTTAAACTATAGATATTGAAAAGGTAGCAGCATGAGAAAAACCACGATCCCTTACACTATTATGGTTTAAGGTATTGTAACAAAGTATATAGTCAATTTGTAATAAGATAAAGGTGGTGCTCCAGTGCTTGCCTTTAAGAGTTACATATCACAGCAAGCAGAGGATTATCCAAGCGCAAGCCTAAAAGCAAATCATTCCTGTCCACACAGTGGCTCGTCTTCACAAAATGGAGGGCTCTGCAATGAAGGGAGCCATGCTATCACTGACAAGCTTGGTACATGCTTCTCTTCTAGGTTGTAAACAGGGAGAGAAGGTACTTGATTGTATTTTGAGGAGCAAGGTACAAGAATAAAAGCCATCAAAGAGCGCAAGTGAAATTCCCTCCGAGGAAATACACTGGGTCGAGAGCATCAAAAAGAAGGAATGCTACCAAAGACAGCAAAAGTGTTCTAATTGGTCCTGGTACACTCTCTTTAGTTGATTTCTTCTGCTAAACTGGAAAATGTTAAAAAGGTAGCAGCATAAGAAAAGGAACATAGTTCCATATACTCTGTGCGCTCATTAGAGGATGAAGGCTTAATAATAGAGCATTTAGTACATTTGTGAGAAATCTAAAACTGGTGCTCCAGCATGTATCACTGAAGAATATGTGCCAGCAAATCAGGGAATTAGCAAAGTGCAAACCTGAAAAGGTTCCTTTGTGTCTCCACAGCTGCTCTTTGTCTCAAAATGTCGGGCTCTGCAGTGAAGAGAGGTGCGTTTGCCATCAAGAAACATGTTTTGTGCAGCTCCCTGAATTTGCAAATAGGAAAATAATGATGCCTGATGTTTATTTGGGGAGTGTGCCACAATAATGTAAGGCGTCAAGAAGAAATGCCAACACAGCGGCACATCTTCCTTACACCACCCCTTAGACAGTCACTCGGACTCCACCATCTTCCCTGGGGTCAAGCCATGCTCCAATAATTCATACTTATTATTAACTAATTAACTTCTCACCCTATCTCCCTATAAATCCAGCAGCCCACTATGACTCTGTGAATCACAAAAAAAATTAAATAGATAATTCTAAATGACTTAAAATTACAAGATATATTTTTTAAAAGACAACCTTTGTATAAACAATAGTAACAATCAATTAAGCACATTTAAATAATTAAAAAAACAATATTTTAACCATGTTACTGTAAACGATATTAAAAACATCGATATGATTTAAAACAATATTATCTCAAAAAATGATATACTTGTCAATGATATTTGTGCATCACAATATTTGTGTATCCTAATTTTTATTTTCTGACATTTCTGCCTACCGATATTTTTAATCGTTATTTTGTCTAAACACACCAGAACTAAAGACATTCTTTGCCAAAAATACTGTCATGCAGTGGGTTTGGTGAGTTTTACTTCATTTCAGGTCGTGTTGAATAATATGAGGAAGCTTTGCCCGCCTTTGCCAGAGAGAAAGTTTCACACTTTGGCTAACTCTTTGGGTGAAGGAGAAAGGTTCACCCATCTCTCATGTTTGAAGCCTCACACAGGTCAATCAATTCATGGTTAATTTATATGGCTCAAGAGTTTGAGAGAGTTTTTGGTTAAAAAGAAATCCCTCAGCACACAAAGCTCTAGTAGTTCGCAAGTGAGACAACATGCTTACGCATATGCAAAGGAGATTTGGGCTGACCAGACTAATAAGATAAAAGGAGTGCAAACAAGAGAGAATGGTGGAAATGAAAAAAGGTTGGTGTTCAATAAATGAGGCTATGCTACTGAAAGGTTTAGGATGGTCGTTGAAGACATTATGCCAAGGTAAGGAGTGAGCAGAGAGTGTGCCTCTAGATGCCTGAGTAGCAAAAATGTAAAGTGTTTGAAGACTGTCAAGCTATCAAATAGTTTTATAGGTAACACATGAGGAGTGGCTACAAGGCTAGGTGTTGTAAAGCAATACGCCAGTTGGAAACACTATGGGCCAGATGTACAAATGACTTTTGTAATCGCAAACCCTGGGATTCACCATAAAATCCACTTTTCATACGTACTAACCCAATTGTATTTTGGAAAAATTTTGAATTGCAAAATGGGGTTTTGAAATTTGAAAGCAGCATGTTAAGGTTGTTCTTTGCAAATTGTGAGCAGGTATTTATGTAGCAAGGGTTTACAACCGTAATTTGAGTCCCAAGCCAATGATTAGTTACCAATTTCTAAGTTCGGGTGGTAACTCTTTGGATCCTTTCCTTTTTGAATCAGTGTGGCAGCCTCCAGGGGAGAAGGCAGTGGTCCAATGTATGCACCACTGCCTACTCCCCCTTTCACTTTCCGGAATGGAAAACTTTTTTTAAAAGCAGCCCTGTTTCCTTTGGGGAATACAGCTTCTGAAAAATAAAAAGTGTCAATTTTGGAATGCTTGAACAGGAAGTGTTGCCTGATGTTCCTTGTAGACCCTGTGATTGTAGTTAATCACAGAGGGACGCAAATGTTGACATGCCTAATTAATATTAATTTGGCATGTTTTTCTGTGACCCACTTCAATTCCCTATTTTAGTGAACCATTTGTTATACATGGGTCAGTTCAGGAAATTAGAATCGACTTGCAACAAGTTGGTGCACATTTTGTGTTAGCTTTTTTGGAATCTAATCTGCCACTGGGTGAACAAACCAGGAAGCACTGTACCAATATGGTTTTGTCTGTGTTTGAGCGGGAATTCTTTCTTTGAAACTGGTGAAATAATCATCAGTAACAACAACAAAACTGCACATACAGTTAGTGTGTTAATGTATATCCAGAGTCAATTGATTTCACCCAATTGGAAGTTTCTTGTACAAAATGTGAAAAGTTTTACTTTGTGTTAAAAGTTGCTGTTTTCGGTTCTAATGTGCTCTGTAATTACTTAAAATATGTCAATAAATGCTGCTATATTTCTTTTTGCTCCGTAGTTATTTAAAAGGTGTCAACAAATGCTGCTAAATTTCCAGCCATAAGCAGCACATTCCTTTAACGTTCCAGTGAACGTTCCAGTGATAAACAACTATTAATGGTAAAATGTTAATGTTGCACCTATTTAAGATAGCAATTCGGACCAAAACCGAACCAGACACTGGTCTTACATTGGCTCTTCCTCGGCTCACTGTATGTAATATGCGCCTTTATGTAATAACTTGGCCCAGAGAAGATAAAGATGAGTTTCAAACCAATTAAAGGAAACACAGGGCCTCCCCACTCGTGGTGGGGACGGGGACGGGGGGGGGCACCTCACACATGGATGGACCTCTGCAGTTTGGAGCGCCCGCCATGAGTTAAAGCCCTCCACCATGACTGCGGGGTCTTCTCCAAGAGTGCGGAGGGACTTTGATAATGGAGCCCAAGTATCTTTTGTAGAACAAAAGAAGTGGTAGGAAAACTTATATAGAGCCACAGCAGAGTTAGCATGGCAAAAAAACGTCGAAAACACCATCCAGATTTGCAATGTGATCGCACAAAACAATGTGATGTATTTTGCATCTGGTAATTGTACAGGAATACGCATGCCAAACCACCGAATGCCACAGGTGGTAACCCAATTTAGGAAAGTAATAATAACTGCGTCTCAGAATTTTAATTGAGTTTTCCCTTTGTGCATTCAATGAAATTAAGAAATGTGCATTTTTTCCAATTACATTAGTATGTTTGTGATATTTTGTTTCCCACCCAATTTCAGCAAATCTTCTCACATTAATGAATGTCTGAAATTGTGCCGCTAACCTTATTTCTTGAACATGTACCAGGAAAAAAGAGGTGGGCACTGAGATTTCTATCATATATCGTTCTAATTTCAGCTGCACCTTCACGAGGCTCGAGGGCATAGACCTCATTGAGCGTCTGGTCTTCTCCCCCCAGATATCCCCAATTTCTCACTCTGAGGAGCCTTAGGTTACCACCCTCCCAGAGACTCTGCCTGAGCCCTTGACACTTGTATCACCGTCCTCACCCTCTTTCTATCTACAATATTCCAACTTTGTAGTCATTGCAAATTAAAATGTCCACGTGGATGGTCCTAACTGCAGATCAGCAGAGCAATTTATAGAGGCAATGTGTGACCTTAACCTTCCCCAATTGGTATGGGAGTCTCCCTGCTTTCATTAGTCTGAACAGATCACTTTTTAGAACCCTTCCACATACTCTTGCTTCAGCCCAATCGGGCCCTACCAAATCCATGAACATTTCCAGACCCTTGCTGAATATCCTTAAGTCCAACCTTTCACATCCACTTTCTCAGATTGAGGCAATTATCTTGGAAGGAATGAAGAATGCAACACTGGTGCCGCCTCGAGACAACTCATTGAATTTAGTCTTCATTTCGAGATTTGGTCTTTTTTGTTAAGATTGTCGTGCCACAAGCTTGCACATAGCAGCGTAGTGAGCGAAATTCCATTTCCCAAACCTAAACACAGGTCTGATTCTCCAGGTCAATTGAAAGGTGGTCGCATCCTCAGACCGCTTTCTCTGACCACCACGACTATTTACAAAGCGTTGGTACTCCAAAACAAAGCATTATCACAGTGCAGCAATCGGCGCACTTCCATTTCCATAGCCTGATACTTAGTCCAGAATCCATTGAAATTTATCGTGTCTCTTCCTGAAGAAGGAGCTTGCACGCCGAAACGCGCGTAGAAGAATTTACAAACGACACTACATCTTAGCCACTTGTGATTTTTTTCACTAGAATTGTTTATTTCCTTTTTTGTCTTTGATTAACAGATTGTTTTATGTTTGTGCTAGTTAATCAATACATTATTTGTACATCATGTCATGCACATTTATCATTATGTATGTTCATGTCATAATTTTAACTTTTATATGAATAAAATGACACCATTTTAATTGTCCTTGTCTGGTACACTGAACTTATGTGGCTATCATTCTTTCATGTATAGGACTTGATTTTCAATAAGTCCCGAGTTGCCTAGGAAAGATATTTATGTTATAGTTGTTTCCCTGTCCTAGGAACTCCTAGAGTTGTCAGGGGGTCCCTTAGTTTTTGAAACTCTAGGAAAAAAAATCACATCCTGGAGTCAGAAAGGCCTAATATGGGTCAATCGACTCTTCAATCATAACACTCCTATATCGTTTTTACAAGCTCCTAATCTCTTTGGCCTGTCCCCTCTACAATATCCTTCTCGATAACCAATATCTTATTAGGATGTTTATCTGATGATTGGGCCCCAAACTCATTTGATATACGATTATTGAATTTGCTATTATCAATTGCATTTCAACCAGTCTCAAACAATTGGAGCGATCTAAGCAAATTATCTTTCCAAGCATGGTGGTATGCAGTGTGTCATAATAGATACGGCATACATGCACGCTGTATCATTTGTTTTGAGATGTTTAATTTTGTGGTCGCCTGTTACTATTTTTTAGGACGACCATGCAAAGTGAACTTTTGCATGCACTCCTGATCATCAAGAAGTTCTTCAACCTCCTTGACTTTCCCTTGACTGATAATAACAAAGCCTTATTATGCTTAGTATTATTATTCCACAATGTACCAAATCTATCTGTGTAACCCCCAGAATGTTCAAATTCTAAACCATGTATAACCCCGCTCCCTCCCCGAATAATGTATTCTGTTTAATAGTTCGAAATGTAGGCTCACTTTGAACTGTAATGTAGCATCTTATTATGTCTTATCTTTAATAAACTTACTTTCAAACTTAGTAATATTCATGAATTATTTAATACACTTAATTTAATTATTGATTGATATTTATTATGTAAATTATGTAATATTGATTTTTTTATGTGTTATTTGTGGGGTTTATAAGGGTTATAGAGTGGGAAGTTAAGTAATCATTATTTAACAATGAATTAGTATTCAATTATTTAATTGATTTTAATTATGTAAACTATGGAATACTTATTTATTTTACTTACATTTTAATTGTGGGTTCATAGGTTTGTAGGGGTCTAGGATGGGAAGTTAATTAAGTAATAATTAATAATGTATTCATAATTTGTAGTTAATTATTTTTAAAACATTTTTTATTCGTGCAATATATGCAATACCTATTTATTTCACTGATATTTTAGTTACGAGAGGCATGGTATGTAGGGGTGTAGGGTTTAATTAATTTATTATTAATTATTAGTTGTAAATGAATTTTAAATATTTAAATTATGGAATACTTATTTATTTTAATGACATTTTAGTTGTGGGCAGCTAGGTTTGTAAGGGTCTAGGTTGCGAAGTTAAGTAAGAATTAATTAGCAATTAATTATTGATTGTTAATTATTTTATTTAATTTAAATATGTAAATTGTGGAATACTTTTTTAATATACATTTATATATACATATATTACGTGCAGGATGCTATGTTTGTAGGGGTGTTGGGTGGGAAGCTAAATAACTAATAACTGAATATCATTAATTGATGATGAATTATTTTATTTAATAGTAAAGCTATAATTTTTGTGTTTATTAAATATATATGTATTTATGTTAATTATTAATTTTATGTTAAGAGTTTATTTTTCTATATTCATGGTGTTACTTATTTTTGTAATGTGTTTGAATTAAACTGCTTTACTTACTCTTGTTTAGACTGCAGTAGGAACACTAAAATTAACTTCTTTCCAATTCAACACTTTCCTTACGGTTGCACTGTTTGAAGTTGGAATAGTAAATGTCATACCTCCAAAATCCAACCCTTTTCCTACTGTTTCAGAGATTGCAGGGGAAACAGTCAATTTACTCCGCCAAAGTCCTACACCTTCCCTACTGTTGCGCTGTTAGGAGTGGGACTAGTAAATGTTACCCCTCCGAAATCCAACACTTTACCTACAGTTGCAGAGATTGGAGTGGAAATAGTACATTGTACCTCTCCAAAATCCAAACCTCCCTACTGTTATCCTGTTTGGAGTGAGAATAGTAAATATAACCCCTCTGAAGTTCAGCACTTTCCCTACTGTTGTTTTATTTGAATTGGTAATAGTAAATTTCACACATACGAAGTCCAACGCTTTTCCTACTGTTGCACAGACTGGAGTGGGAATATCGAATTTTACCCCTCCGAAGTCTAACACTTCCCCTACCACAGTGGCGTAACAACACTTGAGAAGGCCCTCCTGCAAAGTGCATGGAGGGGCCCCTTTCAGACTTATTCAGAAGCTCTCAGGCCGGGGTACTGCCCAGAGAGGGCCCCCTGGACCTCGGGTCCCATCGCACTGTGGAGGCTATGGGGGCCTTTGTTACACCACTCCCCTACCATTACATAAACTAGAGCGGGAAAAATATATATATTCGCGTCCTGAGGCCCCGGTCCGGATCGTACTCGTCGGGTCGTACGGCGTGTGTACGAGTCGTACGGAGAGGGCTCCGGATACGATTCGTACGGACGTTTTTTTTACCGGATCGGAATCGGCCCCTATATGTATATATATATATTTACACACATATATATATATATATATATACATATTCACTGAAAAAAACATAGGTTTCAGACATGTTATAGTTAGGAATTAGCATTCCACTCGTACAAAATCATTGAAATTCCTCCGTTATAGTTAGTTGTACTAACTGTAACTCCCGCAATCCACTGCTGATGATGTCACATATTACATCATTGAAGACATGGTCAGTGACATCACTGATGACATCACTGATGACATCTCAAATGACATCACTGATGACATCATCCATGTGACAATCTGATACATCTCATCATACACTAGTATAACCTTTCAACACTCATTATAAAATATGGAGTACCATATTTGAAACTATTGACACACCAATACAAGTTTCTAAAAACCCACTCAGTGATTCCTACATCTACACACACATCTAAACACTTACCTATAGATTCACTCATACATGCTAACAAAGATCAATAGAACACTATTAAATATACTTATACACATATCGACATTACACACCAGCACACATCCTATTCACTTATGCAGTCATCCTACTCACGTATGCAAACAATTGATCATACTTATATTTAGTAAGCTACACATTTATACAAACACCACTTTATTTATTCATATAGATAGTAACTCATACTTAGGATGTTATAAAATCACTATTACAAGTATACAGTTATCCATACAGTCACTTATACAATCACTGAGTCTTATGTATACTTATTTATATACAACAACTGTCACATACACTGCATTTAATATTTCTAGTTTGTTGGACATGTATCATTGAGAAATATATTTACTCATCACCACACCCATAAAGAGATTCACTTACCCAAACAACTGCTTCCACATACAGTCTTAACCTCATATACCTACTAAATCAAATATTTACACATCTTTGGACAGTCACACACCTCCCACCCAACCACACACACATTCATTCACTATCCCATGCAAATACTCACTTAACTAATTAATAACTAATATAGACTTTCACATAGTTAGTAACCAACTTATGTAATAGTTTACACAAGAGATAGAGTGATATAGGTATTCACACAGTTTAATCACTATCTCATATATTTACTGAGACACTTTAAGTTCGTCACTTAGACAGTGAATCACATTGCTACTAAATCCTGCATTCAGACACTTATACATCCACTCAGTCTTCAAGGCAGATTGCTATATATATATATATATATATATATATATATATATATATATATATATATATATATATATATATATATATATATATATATATATATATATATATATATATATATATAATACTTATTTAAATATCGGACCAAACCACATTCACTGGATGATGTCATCAGTGATGTCATTTGAGATGTCATCAGTGATGTCATCAGTGATGTCACTGACTGATGTAATATGTGACATCATCAGCAGTGGATTGCGGCCGAGAGAGTTACAGTTAGTACAACTAACTATAACGGAGGAATTTTAATGGTTTTGTATGAGTGAAATGTCCAGCTAACTATAACACCCCTAAAACCTATGTTTTTTTCAGTGAATATATATATATATATATATAGATATATATATATATATATTCACTAAAAAAAACATAGGTTTCAACCACGTTATAGTTAGGAATCAGCATTTCAAAAAAACTTAGAAATTCACTGAAAAAACCATAGGTTTCAGCCACGTTATAGTTAGGAATTAGCATTTAAAACACCTTAGAAATTCACTGAAAAAACCATAGGTTTCACACATGTTATAGTTAGCTGGACATTTCACTCATACAAACCCATTGAAATTCCCCCGTTATAGTTAGTTCAGCTAACTATAATTTGCGCGCCCGCAATGCACTGCTGATGACGTCACATATTACATCACTCATGACATGGTCAGTGACATCACTCATGACATCACTGATGACATCTCAAATGACATCATTGATGCCCTTCTCCTCCCAGGGATGGTACTGTACTGGTCTGCGGGGACCACCACCTCCAGTGGACTGGCTCTGGGCGTAGTCCTCGTCCATCTTGTGCTTCACCATCCTCCGCAGATCGTACCACCTGGCCTGGCTAACTGACATGGTGCACCTGATGTGTTTTGTCAGCTACGCTGGTCTGTCTGACCAATGCGCCAAACAGCTGTGGCTCGACTCTGATGACCTCATCTACAAGGATCTCCATCTCCTGGTTTGTGAACTTTGGATTCTTTGGTGCAGACATGTTGTGGGGTGATTGTGATTGGGGGGGATGGTGTGTATGGATGGGGGTGTGTGGGTCTGAGTGTGGAAGGGGTGTGTGGGTTTCAATATGATTGGTGGTATGTGTGAAGGTGGATGTGTACAGTTGTTGGTGTGTTGTCAGTCTCTCAAACGCGGCGTTTTTGCGGGGTATGCGTGCGCTTGGTTGGGGGGGTTTGTTTCGTGATTTACTGTGTAGCTCTCTCAAACGTGACGTATTTGTGGGGTACGCGTGCGCTTGATTGGGGGGTTAGTTTCGTGATTTACTGTGTAGCTCTCTCTAAAGTGACGTTTTTGCGGGGTACGCGTGCGCTTGGTTGTGGGGGTTCGTTTCGTGATTTACTGTGTAACTTTCTCAAACGCAACGTTTTGGCGGGGTACACGTGCGCTTGGTTGGGGGGTTAGTTTCGTGATTTACTGTGTAGCTCTCTCAAACGCGACGTTTTTGCAGGGTACGCGTGCGCTTCGTTGTGGGGGGGTTCGTTTTGTATTTGATAGTGCGGCTCGCTCATACGCGATGTTTTCCGTACAAATATCAGTTCATACACGACGTTGTTTTCCCGTACGTATGGCGTTCTGGGTACCCGGTCCGGATCGTACTTTGCGGGTCGTACGGCATGTTTACAAATCGTACGGTTCAATTCCCGAGTCAGTATCGAACGGAGCTTTGCACGTTTTTCCTATGGTTCGGAGACATTCGGACATATATTTCAGAAACGGATCGTACTACGCGATTCGGACGGATTTGTACGATTCGTAAGGAAATGGCTACAAATACGATTCGTCGGATGTTTTTTTTCCCGAATCAGAATCGACCCCTTGTTGTCTATACTCAGGTTTTTGGTTTTTCAAAACAGCACAACGGGTTGGAGAGATTGCTCGCATTGTGATACTGCTCAGTGATTTTCTGTACTTTCGTGTAACACTGGAGATTAATCAATCAAACCTTGCTTGTTTATTGCAGGCCTTTTGAGGTTGATTGATGAACTTGTCTTTAGAGGGTAAATATTTTCAAAGAATTACAATAAAATTCCCCCATATTTGACAAACATCACTTTTGAGGTTTAAAGAGTCTGTAAGTTGCAATGATACATTTGACATAAAATCACAATGCTTTCCAAGAGCAAAATGTTTGATTAGACAGTGGTGCCCCTGAATCTTACTGTCGTTTACAATACTGAGAGTGCCACTGAGAGAGGCAGGTTAACTTATGTAAGATGAGTGAACCCAGTCGATAGAAAAAGATTGAGCTTTATGGTGAACAACCATGAGAGAAATAAGGTATCCATGGCAGTCAGATCAGTGGTATAGGGACCATTTAAGCAGCTGGAAGCCCGAGTAGCTTATGGTCGAAAAGCATACGATTCTACAGAGGTAATAAAGGTCCATCAATGAATCGTGGCTGTGGTCTATTGTATTGATCAACTGAGTCTGAAGAACATATATCGAGGTTATGTGTCCTTAACAAATTCATGTTAAAATGACTGATGATTATAATTAAAACATTAAAATATTTGTCTATCAGTAATTCAATTTCTGACAAATCTGATTTCAAACTGATGTTTTTTACACAGTAATTAGAAAGTAAACTTGAAGAATCAGTATAATGTATATAGGTAATAAACCACATAAAGACAAGTATGACAGTAAGCATACATTTAGAGATACTTAGGCCCTCATTTAGAAGGCGGTCGGATGCCAATGCTGCGGGCAGGTGTCCATCCAACACTGAGTCAGGGATCTCACCTGCCCTATTATGATATCAACGCCATGCAGGTGGTTGGAAAGTGCCTTTTCCTAATGCAGCCTGAGCTGCAGCCCAGGTAAAGAGCCACAGCACAAGCCGCAGTAGTAAACGTCACGTTGTGCACGTCCATGTACCGTGTGCTAGGCACCATGGGGGGCCTGGTACACGGTGCATGGATGTGTGAAGGGCACTCCATGGGCCCCCCATGCCAGTTAGCAGTGGCCCATGGGACCCCAAAGTCCCTTTCAGCTGCCTTTGGGACTGCCATGAAGAGACATGTAGAACCGCCATGAAGAGACATTGGGAAAGGGACATCCTAATCCCTACCGCAGTACTTGATTCTGGCGGAGGCTGTGGTCTGTCCCCCAGACCACTGTGGTCCGACCTTCCGCATCGTAATGCAGCAGTCAGACCCGATGGCCTGGATGTCGGTGGGACCGCCACGGACAGCCTGTCGTTCGTGGTCGCACCCAAATCCAAATGAGGCACTTAATGTTGACTCCTGCATTCCTAATGCAGAATTAGCCATGGTAAGAAGGCCACCACTGGGTCTGCCATTTGACCCCTTTAAGGCAAATGTTTCAATTGTTGCACAATTATTAAGAGAATAATTTGACAATTTTCATGATTCCTGGCAATTGATAATAGAAAAATAATTTTGGAATTGCTTGAAGTTTTTACCCCCACATCTTAATTGCCTTTAATGCTTGTGATATTCCAGTTGCAGATTCTAAGAGAAAGATTAGAGAGAGTGCATTTCTATATTATTGCGTCAGGAGTTTTTAATGCATCTTAAGTGGAGGGAGCTAGTCAGGGTGGGTTCAAAAACATTACATTTGGTAGATTTGTTACTGATACTTACATATTATTAAGTTTGTCTGGCTCTGTTTATACTAGCCACTAATAGATCAGCTCAATTTGAAAGCTTCTGACTTTAAAAATTTTTAGTTAGACCTCCACCTTTGATGAAGATGTTTTGTTTGTGAGATTTACTGAGTGGTAGTGTTTTTTTGTTGGGTCTGATGATTGAAGGATAGTTGATTTTAGCACCCCTATTTACTCAGATTCCCAAGACCAGAAGGACTGATTGTTTCTCTCGTATTTTGTGGACTCAAGACTGAGATGACCAAGATAATGTGGCCATACTGTTGGTCGATTGGCCTTAAAAATGTATCCGTAGTAGATCTGTTGAATAATTGAAGGGTAAGGCATCAGGATCCAAGGTGGTAGATGGGTTAGTCGAGCAGATAGTGGGAACACAGCTAGTACCAAGAATGATAGAATAAATATGCTTACCATGAATAAACAGTGATTTGTTAATACTAGGACCAACTAATATTGTATCCTGTACGTGGTTCTTGACAGACTGCAGGTGTTTTGCAAGGAGTTTATCCAAACCAAATATCATTTTTAGAATCAAGTTTTATGATTGAGGTTTCACAGACCCAAGTTGGTCACAAGTTTCAGAACTATTGCCATTGAGGATGACACTCTTATGATTTGAAGTAGGTATACCAGCTTTGGTGCTATTTATTTCTTTGTCTTTTGTTGGGGAGTTAATCTTAGCTTAGTTGCCGTTGTTAGTGGCAAGTTGTCATTATTAGGCAGATTCTTAGGTAACGTAATCAGAGTCTCAGATTCTGAGCAAGCAATAGATTGAACATTATTCCCCCTGACTGGTTGAAAATTGGATAAGATTAAAGAATTTAATTATAAGTGGATGTTTTTGTGGTGAGATTCACGTTTAACATGGTTTTCTGCTTTGTTTTGTTCAAACTTTTGAGCTTTTTCAATCTCCATTTGCTAATGTACAGGTGAAAATTATCATTCACTACTTGTTCACATTGAGAGGGTGTCTGCACTAACAGGGCTGTGTACTGTTGATTAACTTGCTGGATAGAGCCATTTTCAGAATGTAGTGTCTCAAGATTTCTGTTTAACAGAATTACTTGTTTAAGTACTATATCAATAGTTTCTGAACTTGATGCAATAACCTTCAATGAGTACACTTGGCCATTTATCAAGGAGGTGTGATGTAACATGGTGTCAATCATTCTCACTAAAATAGCAGAGATAGAGCCAGTGGCGTAGCTGGGGGGGGGGGGGGGGGTGGTCCGCCCCAGGCGGCACTATTTTGGGGGAAGGCCGCGCGGCACTGGTGGCCCGTTGCAGCAGCCTTTACCATTTTTTTGGGGACACTCACTGACACTACTGTCAGTCACAGTAGTGTGTCAGTGTCCCTAAATAAATTATAAAGGCTGCCGCAACTGGCCACCAGTGCCGCGCGGCCCCGTTTAAAAAGTGCAACAAGATCGGCTTGCTTTCGTGGACGTTCAGGGATGGGCAGAGAAGGAATAGGACTCGGACAATGTTCTCTTCTTTTTCGTGCTGGCAGCTGACCCCCTCTCTTCCTATTATTCCCTCTCTTTCTGGTTAATGTGCCTGCTGCAAAGAACATGTACCATGTAGATCACAAAGTGCACTGCTTTAATGGGGGGGCCATGATGAATGGTCATTTAATGTCAGCTGTAGATGATGCATCCCTGAACAGTGTCATGAATGTGCATGTTTGCATTGTGCTGAGGTGATTACCAGGTATTTGTTCATGCAGCTCTCTGATGGATGTCACATGCGGTTTTTCAGAGTCCCCAGATAGATCATGCAGTCTGTGTGTTCTCTTTTCTATTGCCAGTCACTGCCAGTCACCGGTGTATTCAACTTTGTAGCCTTGGACCATGTCATGTATGTGCATGTAACTTGCATGATCGAGGTAACTATTAGCGGCGATACTACGTGTCTCTCGGACCTCTTTCAAGTGCTCGCCGTCCTTCCCCCCCCCCACCCTGGGGCAGCAATCTGAGGGATAGCCCCGGGCGCCACAATCTCTGGCTACGCCTCTGGATAGAGCCCATAGCAGTCATAATGGGATATTCTGGATGGGTATCATCAAAAATTTCTCAATCTGAATCCCGAGGAGACGATGAAGTAAAGTTTGTTGGATTAGTGACTCCTTTATTTAAATCAGTGTTAACGTAAGTGACAAGATTAGTGTTACTTGGACAAAAAGAAAGGGCCTCAATTTCTTTTAAGTTTGCTAGAGTTGCTGAGTTTTCAAAAGTCATTCACATAATGATTAAAAACAGAGTTAGTGAAATTGTTTGTTAAAGATGTGTCAATCACAATCGCTCACCCATGACACGTTGACACCTAGCGCAGAAAATGCAAATGCCCCCTCCACACCGATACTGCATTAATAATGCCAGCACACCTGTAAACCCAGATAATGTAATGTAATGTAATGTGCACTTGTATAGCGCAGCTGTCACCCAAAGGGTATCCTGGCGCTTAGAGATTACCAACCAGCAGGGACAGAGCAGAATTGTCCAAGATCACTTATCTGGGAAATAGTCTAGTTTTCAGTTCCTTCCTGAACCGAGACAGGGCGTGCAGTTGCCTAAGTTCCAGGGGTAGTGCATTCCACAGCTTAGCTGCTGTAAAGCTGAAAGATCTTCCAACCATTCAAACCTTTTTTGCCTGGGGGACATAGACCAGGTTCGCAGAGGAAGAGCGCAGGGATCTGGCGGGGGCATACCATAAAAATTTCCTTTGCAGGATTTTAGGCCCAGTTTTGTGTACAGCCCTGTGGACACTACAGAGTGCCTTAAAGTATACTCTCTGTACAACAGGCAAAGAGGATGAGGCTCCACCTGGCCGGGTCAATGCCAATTTAGCCGCCATAGTCTGTATTCTTTGTAATTTCTTTAACAAGGAGCCTGGAGCACCCAGGAGGAGTGCATTACAATCTATTCTGCTCAGGACAATACTCCGTACCACTAGAGGTCTAGCAGAAGTGGGTAGAAAAGGGAGGATCTTCCGGAGGGCTCTGAGCAGATAGAGACAAGTGCTCACTGTTTTGTTCACCTGTGAGTCTAGTTGTAGATTGCTGTCCAGCATCACTCCCAGGTTACGTACTGTATTGGCAGGTACACAAGGGTTATTGGACAGATCTGACCAGAAGTCTGCTGGTAGAGGGCGTTGAATTTTGCCTGACGTACAGCACATTACTTCAGTTTTTTCCCCATTAAATTGTAGGGAGTTTTCCTTCAGCCAAGCTGCTGTTCTATGCAGGCAGTTATGAAACTTTTATAAAGAGACTGCATTATCGCCATCCACCTCAAAGACAAGCTGTGCGTCATCTGCGTAATTGATGACATTAAACAAGATTGGGCTTATGGCCGAGCCCTGGGGAACACCTTGTTCAACATCCCTAAACTGAGAGGTAAACGGCGATAATGTCACTGCCTGCTGTCCGTTGGTAAGATAGGAATGCAGCCAATCTCTTGCCCCCCCTACAACACCCAATTTCTCCAGCCTCTGACATGTCAAGCAGCACCAGATAGGCTGCTTGACCACTGTCAGCCTGCCTTCTTAGGTCATCCAAAACTGCAACTAAGGCAGTTTCGGGTCCATGTGCAGGGCGAAACCCAAATTGGGCCTCGTTCAGCAATTCATTATTCTCGATGTGTCTTGAGAGAGATTTTGTCACTACCCTCTCCAGAATCTTAATGGGATAGGGCAGCAAAGAAATTGGTCTATAGTTAGCGGGGCATTGGGGATCCAGAGACGCCTTTTTTAACAGAGGATAGACAACTGCTTTTTTCCAACAGTCCGGAAATACAGCATTGCTTAAGGATTGGCAGCAGATATGATAAAGATGCGGAAAAAGTTCGCTGCCAAAAAATTTGCCCAATTTATGGGGGAGTGGGTCCAGAGGAGACCTGAGGAAATACTAACAGCAATAGCATTAAATTCCTCTAATGAGGGAAACTGGAAATGGTCCAGGACTGTCGCATGTTCTCTCTCATTTATATCCCAATTTATTAGCATGTCATCTCCAGTACTCTGGTGCCTAACGTCATTTCCCGACGATTTGAGACCATTTAAAATTTTACTGATTTTCTCCTCAAAGAAAAGTGCCAAATCATCACATAATTCCTGTGATGCTGGAATGTTAGGCTTAACACAATCTGGATTAGCCAGACCTTTCACTAGGCCAAAGAGGGTTTGAGTCTTATTAGTTGATTGTAAAATAGTCTCCTCAAGGTATTTGGCCTTAGCTTTCCCTATCAGCACCTTGTAGGTGTAGAGCAAATTTTTTTAAACTACTTTATCTGATTCCATATAGTTCCTCCTCCACTTCCTTTCCGCTTGTTTACAACTAGTCTTCATCGACCTAAGTTCTTCGTTCTACCAGGAAGCGGAGGGTTTTTTACGGCTTTTAACTTTACTTAAAGGTGCTAAATGGTCCAGTGAGCTAGTGATCTGATGGCATAATTTCAGATAATTCACTTCCACCGAATCGTGCAAGATATAACTGTCATCCACCAGCTGGGGGAGGTCTGTTAATGTAGTTATTTTGGACCAAGCCCTCCTGGTATGAGTAGATGACCTGCCACCATCATATTGTTGAAGATTATCAACTTTTAATGTGAAAGAGATTAAAAATGCTCTGTCCAGCATTGAGGAAGTATTTCTTTTACAACTAGATTATTTTCGTCAGCGAAGATAAGGTCAAGCACATGACCCCTCTGGTGAGTGGGTTGTGATACCAGCTGTTGTAAATTTACATTCAGACAAGCCTGGCATAGTTCCTTAACAGCTGTATCTAAGATACCATTCTCTCATAGGTTAAAATCTCCAAGAACCAATAACTTAGAATGAGAGTTTGGTAAGTTACATATAAAATGTATTAATTCTTGGTAGACATGGGCAGCACTCCCTGGTGGTCTATAACACAGTAGGCCAGTATACAAGATGCCACTAGTGCCTATGAGTGAAAACCCTAGTGACTCAATTCCAGGGACGTCCACTGTGCTAAGGGGGGTAATATTCCATATATCTTTAGGAATATAAGCCACTCCTCTGCCTCTTCCGTCCCGCCTAGGCTTATGATGAATTTTGTAGCCTGGGGGACAGGCTAAGCCTAACTCCACCTCACTGTCTATTTGTGTCCAAGTTTCAGTGAGAAACACGACATCAAGATCATAATCATTCAGTAAGGTGGAGATCTCCACATGATGTTTATTCAACGATCTGACGTTAATCAGTCCACAGTTAAGACTACCAAGCGGTGCTTTCTTAAAAGAATTCTTACCCGACCACGTGCCATTTGCATTACCCGGGGTCCCAACTCTCCGGAAATCGAGCCGAACAAGCTCTTCTCTGGAATAGACCAAACGGGGATCAACGAGGGCAGCGTTTCCTGCGCTGAGGGCGTCCGAGGTGTGGACGGGCGCAGAGGTGCTTGCCTTTGGCGCGCCTACGGCACGCGCGCTGCACGCTTGCATCACCTCCGTTATATAGGGAGAGTGCAGATTTAGCAACTAGAATGCTACCCAAGATGGCGTCGCCCCGGTGACTCGCTCTGACAGACGAGTGTTTTTGCTGCTGACTTCTGCCCGGGAGTAGGGAGGCGGGAGGGGTACATTTTTGCTGTTTTCATTGTTTGATATAAAAATGTAAAACACATTGCAGTATACAGAAAACCTCCGGGTGTTTCGAGCTGACCGTGGGTTAGCGCGGGAACTAAATTCACAAAAGTATAGAGGGTTTTCATGTAAAATGTATATGATAAATGTCTAAGTTGTGATATGATGCAATGTTGATAGTAAGAAACAAGTAAAAAAAATGTGTCAATAGGTCAGTTGTGTTGAGAAACGTCTCGACCATAAATTAACTCTGACTCAGATAGTTGTGAATCCTGGATAAGCAAAGCTATTGGGGAATTTATGGAGGTGATTAGACCAATCGTAACAATGCTAACATTTTGGTTTGATGCATTAAATTCAAGGATCTTCCTAGCTTGTTGGCTAGGTTAGAAAAACAGGATTTGATTTTTTTGTTAGTTACATTAAGTTATATTTATTGAAGGTTGATTAGTGCACCATGGAACAGTTTGTAATATCTCACCCATTTCACTATATCCTCTATTAATGTTGTCACTAATTCTTATAGAATGCAATTTTTCCTCTTGGCATGAGTATTCATGAGGGGGAAAAAGGGAAATCAGTGCACCTGTCTGGGCTTCAGTTGTCTTCTAGTATTCATTGTGTTTTGAAACCTACTGACAAACATATACAAACTTGTGGCACTGCCACATTACTCTATGGATTCTCACTTATCTCCTCCCTTTGAGATTCTTTTTGCCGTATCCGCTGCCGCCTGCCACTAGGCAAAATGGAGCTCCTTTAAATGTTCAACTTCTCAACTTCTTTTCCCTTCATTTTGAGTATGTGAGGAGGTTACACTCTTCCTCATATGATTATATTGCTTCAAGCCTAGCAAAAGAAGAACAGAGAATAAACAAGGACAGGGGTCCGACAGCTCGCCCGCACTTAATGCTTTACTGCACGCCCAGCTTTCTCTGTCTACCCAGAGCGGTGAGCACAGAGGCAAGAAATGGGCGCATGTCAAGTCCCAGAACCCCGTTAATTACATAAGTTACAGCTGAGTTTGGGGGTTATTGATGCCCCTGGGATTCAACTTCCATATTCTTCCACTCTCACACTGTGACTGAGCTGGGTCTCTGGGTTGATGTAGAGCCTATCCTCCTTGGCGGTCAGGCTTTTGGAAACAACAACTCCGGTAAGCAGATCTGCTGCAGGACCACAAGTCTATCAGTTCTCGATGTTGGGTTCAGTTCCTGGACTACTGGCCGAGCTGGTATAGTGGATGAGCTAGTGCTACAGCTGGCAACAGTTGTAGGAGGGCATGAGTGCGGCGAGGCATAACGAGAAGGAGGGAGGAGTACCCAAACTGGCAAACATCAAAGTATAAATTAAATGCTCTTGAGACACACTTAAGCCAATTTAAGCACTTTATTTTCTAAAATGTATTGGTAGCACAAAGCAGCCATATTAGATTGAGGGTCATCATGTGAAACAGTCAGCAACAACATTTTGGCTTGAAAAACACAAAAGGGATGAGAGCCAAATGTACTGCTAGCCACATTCATAGAATGGAGATGAGAGGAACATTGTTTTCTCCCAAACCCAACTCTAAATAGCACAATCCAAGGAGAAACGGTGAGGAGAGAGATAACAACCTCGGGATCCCCCATTGGGAGAATCCACGGACAAGGTCTAAGCCCTGACTTGGAGTGGAACACAGTTTAGAGGTTTTGCATCCAGGGTTCAACGAACAGGAGCAAATAAACTGGTTATCAGTAGAGTGGAAACAAGTAGGGCATGAAGTCTATGGGTAAGGAGGACACTGGGAAATCACATGCAAGGAAAAGGCATCTGATGATGGAGGCCCCTAACACTATTGGCAGGATATAACACCATCTTATCCACACTTATATTAACACCAAATGCAGCAGTTATCAAGTGGCAGGATATTTTCAATGAATTTATATATTAAGTGTCTGTCCTAACAAACCTAAAACATACGGTGGAGCCTTCAGGACTGAACTCCGAAGTGCTGTCCACATATAATAATTACACCATTACCCAGTTCTCTGGTACATGACTTAATGTCTGAGTATATCTAAAACTAGTCCACAATTTCTCCATAGGTCCTGACCAAAGATCCACTGTTACTGAGTATGGTCTCAGTCATTCATTGTTTACTTTATTCTGTTTCATTTGGAAAACACCATAAAAGTATAAACATCTTAAAAATAAATTTTCCAAAGAAATACATGAATTATTTGTTAAAATCATCACAATGGGCTATTTACATAATAAAATTAACATTCAAGGTTTTCCGATTAAAAACGTACAACAGAGATTTAAAGTGCATCAGATCTTAAATTACAAATTAGCTCTGTGTCGAATACAAAATGTTAAGAACCTGACTATATTTCTAGTTAAAGATCGAATTCCAAAAATTGTAGGACCATAAAAGCGGGTCGACATTGGCGTAGGCCCAGTTTTTAAAATTGGTACGAGCCATCGCTTTCTGGGTTCAATATAAAATTTACAGAAAAGGGTTAAGTGTAAAAGCGATTGAGGGGATATTCCATCACAAGGACAAGGGCACAACAGCTTAGACCAGTCATTAACCGTTGGAAAGGTGACAAATCAATGGAAGATGTTAAATCTGAATCGAGTCAGTAAAAATCTATCATAGCTGGATAACTTCCAAGTTAAGTATGGCTGAATCCTCAAGGATGTTTGTTTTAACAAGGAGGGCTGGACAGAGGTTTTATTAACTTCAGCCAGCAAACGAAGACCTGCTAGGTGCATTAAACATTGATTTTTTAACAACTTTCTTAGAATCTGTGCCATTTCAAGGGGGTAATGGTAATATTTCTCCAGCCCAAGATCATATAAAAACGTCCTAACATATTGCAGCCACTGAATCTTTTTGGCGTTTTCAAGTATGAGACAGTCTGTTACAACCGATTGAGTGAACGTTAACTTATTTGACGTCCAAAGACGGTGCCATAAAAGAATTGGTTTGATCTTTATATCAGAGATAAAGGACACGCCTAATTCCGAATGGCAACTGAATGTGGACGTACTTTGTGGAACTGCAAGTAAGAATCTTAGAAAGCTATTTTCCACTTTTTGTATGGATTCTGCCTATACATATCCCCACACCCCTGCCCCGTAAATGGCTGTACTGACGCATTTGGCCTGATAAATACGTAACATCTATTCCGGGGGTCGCTTTCCTAATCTCTGGGAAAAAGCTACTAGGGCCATTGTGGTTTTTAAAAACAGCAATTTTCTGGTCTCTATAGCTCTTCTCCAGGTTCCCTTTTCATCTATTACAACTCCTAGGTAGGGGTAAGTGGGAGTATGGTCCACCCTAGAGTTGTTTATATAGATGTCACTCCCTTTCCTTAATTTCCGAATGGAGGTCATGATGAATGTTTTTTTGATGTTAATTTTTAACTCTAGGTTCGACATAAATACATTATATCGAGTTAGTGAGCGTTAGAGTTCAAGGGGAGTACGAGCGATGAACACCGCGTCATCCGCGTATAGGAGAGCGGGGATCGGACGATTCTGGACTAGGGGTAGGTCCTGGCACCCTTCCAACATGGCTGATTCTAGGCAATTTGTGTAAAGAGTAAAAAGAAAGGGGGCCAGGACACAGCCTTGTCTTAAGCCCCGCTCAACCCTAAAGGGTGCGGATAATTGGCCCCCAGACCAAATCTCACTCTAGCAATCGCATTGGAATAGATCTCTCGCAGATAATTAACCAAGAGAGGCTCAACACCCATTGCTGTTAGAAAGTCCAGGGGTTTTGTGTGACCTACGCAGTCGAACGCTGCAGTAAGATCTACGTAGGCCATGTGTAATCTTCCACCCTTCACGTCCAGATATTTACTCCTGAGTAACGTCAGGTTGAGGACCTGCTCAATGGTTCCAAGGCCTTACCTAAATCCGTACTGGAGGTCAGATATAATATTATTATCTTCCGTCCAGTACTGAAGGCGTTCTAACAAAATGCGGCCCAATACCCTTCCCAACGAGTCCAGTAATGAAATAGGGCGGTAGCACGATGGACTATTGCGATAGCCCTTTTTAAAAACCGGAACCAAAATGGATTCGGACCATGAATCCAAAAGACCAACTTTTCCCGTAGCTTCTAGTACCCTGAACAATATTGGGGCCCATAGATCCATTTTGAATTTATAAAAATCGACAGGTACCCCATCAGGGCCTGGGGCCTTTCCCCCTTTGCTGGCATTTAAGGCATGCTCCACTTCAGCCAGAGTAAAATCTAGGGCCAATGAAGTGAAAGAGGACCTTGGACTAATGCTGGTATTCTCTTGATTACACTAGTTTTGGGTTATATTCTCTGTTAAGCCAAAAATCTGCGTGAAATGAGCTATCCAGTCCGATTCGTCGATTGTGACTTTTATGTTACTGGTCTCCCTTGGACCAGAAAGAAATGGAGTATTTTTAACATCCCAGAAGGCTACACTATCATTGGTTGCACAGCTGTTGTGTAAAGCTACCCATAAATCCTCTTTTAATTCCAACTTTCTTTGACGTAGGACCTTGTTGTATATTTTCCTAAGTTGGATTACCTCTGTCCTATCTCTGTTGGTTTTTTTAAGAGCGATTTTAAGATTGGAGTAGGCTTTTGTACAAGATGAGTTGAACCAGCCAACCCTATTTTTTCTTTTTCCCTTAGAAATGACAGTTAAAGCTTCATTAACGGATTTAGTTACTAGTTTGAAGTTGTCAAGAATGTCCTGCGGTGTTGTACAATCCGCCAAACATGAGTTAATTGCAGTGGTGGAGTTTCTGACAACCTTTTCAGTTATCGCTTCAGGATCTGCGCGGGTCCATTTTATGGAGTAACCATTCAGTCTGTTCATAGCCAGACTTTCCTTGTCTTACTACCTCGTCGACTTTTCTCTGCCTCGTGCCAACTGCGCAGAAAAAGTGATAGAAATCGGGAAATGAACGCTAAATACGCAGTCATGAGTTTTAAAGTTATTTATGGAGGTTGAAGCCCTATTTGCCATGAAAATAAAATCTATACAGGTAGAGGCTCCTCTACCGTTGAAAGTTGGACTTAAGGGGACAATGGGGGATAACAGTTCATTTGCGAAGGCCAATTGAAGGAGCGACATCGTCTCGTTCAAGCACGCCCCGATACTAGAGTGGGGAAAGTGAGTGATATTATTTTCCTGCTCGTCTAGAAGGCCGCATGTTATGTTATCATTTCTTACACAGAGAGATAAATTAAAATCTCCACCCCAAACAATTATTGGATTTTTCCCGTGGTGGTTATTAATGAAGTCTAGGAGGAAATAACGAATTTCCTTCAGCGTTAATATTAACTTTGATTGCTCTAAGTTATTATAGAAATTGACCAGCACAAGGAGGTCCGGTTTATCTGAGGCTATTGAGATTATTTGGTAGTTCTCCTCGTTTTTTAAGGTACTAATTTCTCTCACCTGTATTAGGTTTGAGATGTACACCACTAACCCACCTTTTGCACGTCCTGATGTTGATGTAAGTGCTGGTGAGAAGAATATTTTGTATCCGTTTAAGTGGATTGGTAGTACAGCCCACGTCTCTTGTAAACACAAGATATCATAGGTCTGCACAAATGTAAGCCATTCTCCTTGATTAATCTTAGAGCGGAGGCCAGCAATATTCCAAAATATAACGCTGAGTGGAACCCCTCTTAAAATGTTAGTTTCAGGCAGGGAGACTGTGGTTAAGCCTCCTCCTTCCTCCTGACTCCCAGTACCCGTCGAGGAAGCCAAGACTAAGTCTGTATCGTTTATTTTTGATAGGCACTGTGAGAGTGATTTATTGCCATGGTTAGCTACAGGAGATTGTTGATCCTGTTCGGGTAGGCCCAAGCTAGGGTTGGAAGCTAGAGTCAGAGGATTTGGTGCACGCACTGCTAACAGAGGTGAAATACAAGCTGGAGTGATTGGTCCATCCCTGCTATCTCCCTCAACTGTATGAGGAACAAGCCCCAATGCACAAGTTGGTTGTCAGTCCACCTCCTCTAAAAGTGATAGAAGCTCAAATCTATCAGAGGTTATAATAGAGCCGTTTGTTTTTACACTGGGCTTGGGGACAGGTTTATAAAAAAAAACAAGAGGAAGGGACTGAATAGCTGTTTGTATTGCAGGTAGTACCTCTTTGGGGGTTAGGAGGGAACGAATCATTCTGGGCGTTCTAAAGTTTATGACGATGCAGTCACCCTGGATAGATTTTAAGGAAGGACCCACCCACCCTACTCTTCGGGCCATCAGAATTTGATTTATAAACTGAGGATTAAAGTGCTTATGTTTCACCAGCCAGTCCACTACTTTATTCCGAAGGGAAAACCAGGATTCGGTCTGTCCCTGTTTTAAAGGTGGAACCCTCGTTAGAACCAGGACATAGGGACAAGATGCAGGTGGCAAATTTAAATTATCTGTGTTGGGTTGAGCAATAGAATTATTGGAATTATTGAAATTAAGATTATTGTTATCCTGCCCTTGATTTCGGGTATTCTCCACCCTAGCAGTAACCTTTAATATGCGGTCCTCTACTACAGGGTTTTTTAGAGGTTCTAGTTGCGGCTCCTTTAAGGAGCCAGACTTAAGCTCTTGGGAGGGTTGTCTGGAAAAACCCTTTTGCGCTAGGGAAGAGTTCGTACTAACTGGGGTAGTTTCCAGACGAGCTCTAATTGAATCTACGTCCTCCTTCAGTTGTTCTAACTTATTCTCAATACAGGCATATCTTTCATCAAGGAGGGAGGTCAGCTGTGATGTCATATCTCTAAGCTTTACTTCTAAGATGTTTTTTATAAGATCTTCCATATGAACCCTCAAGTCTTCTGAGACATCTTTAGAGGTTATAGTGAGGGTGCCTGTCTGTACTTCAGGATGGCTTAGAGCTTCCTCTGTTTGGATTTGTTTTGAAGCCGTTCCCGGAAAACTAGGGCCATGGCAATCTTTTTCCCTTCCCTCGTTGGCCTGCTTACCTCCCTTCTGTTTTGCTCCTATTGCTCTCCCTTTCATTTGTTTAGCTTGTTTCCGAGTTCGGGGGCCTTGGGGGCCTTTCTCTCCTTGAATAGAGTTATCAATTTCCTTCTCTAGGGTGTTAGGGGGTTGAGATTGGATGTTCTGGGGGGAGGGAGAAGGTGTTAGAGAGATAGTTATCTTTGGGGTTAGTGATCTAGTGAGTTCTTCCTCCCTGGTCAACGGAAATTGTAGAGGATCGAGCGAAAGCCTGCGCTCAGTTAGTTGGGTCTCATGGTTGAGAAGGGATTTCGCTCTCACCAGGAAAGCATCCAAAGTGCCCACAGTAGTCTTTCGTTTCTCCATCAGTATAATACTTATACCAGGAGTTCTCAATGAATGGAGGGTAAATAGGGAGGGTTAGGAGCAATGGAATCAAGTAATTATTGGTTATCACAACAAGAAGAATAGAAAGACGGGATATCTCTTTAAACAATGGAGCTCATGTTATGGGGAACCAACGTTGTTAAGTCCGATCCACCAAAGTTCTTACCAGTCCTCAAAGGATTGCAGCTTGCGGCAGACAGCCAAGTGAAAGGGTCCTGCCCTGCCTCTGTCTGCCCCTGACGGCCGGGAAGCACTGGACGCTTAAATTCTTCTGGTTACAGGGGATAGGGGCAGGTCGTCAGGTGCAAGCCCAACTGCTTCCTGGGACTTCGAGTTCCTTTCGCGGTCCTCACAGGTTCACAGGCAATCAGACCTGGCAGTGCGAAGCGTCTCCCGCGCAGCGGGAGCTGCGAATTTTTTTTTAAAGCCCCCGATTACAGGGGGGAGGGGCAGGTCGTCAGGTGCAAGCCCCGCAGCTTCCTGAGGCTTTGAGTTCCTTTTGCGGCTCCCACAGGTTCACAGGAAGTCAGTCCTGGCAGCGCGAAACGTCTCCCACGGAGCGGGAGACACAAGAAGTTTTTTAAAGCCCTTGATTACAGGGGGGGGGGGCAGGTCGTCAGGTGCAAGCCCCACAGCTTCCTGAGGCTTTGAGTTCCTTTTGCGGCTCCCACAGGTTCACAGGAAGTCAGTCCTGGCAGCGCGAAACGTCTCCCACGGAGCGGGAGACACAAGAAGTTTTTTAAAGCCCTTGATTACAGGGGGGGGGGGCAGGTCGTCAGGTGCAAGCCCCACAGCTTCCTGGGACTTCGAGTTCCTTTCGCGGCCCCCACAGGTTCACAGGCAGTCAGTCCTGGCACGCCGAAGCGTCTCCCTAAACTCGTGGCCTTCGGAACCGGCGCGGCCTATGGCTAGCCTCTGCCAGCCATGCTTCGGTTGGGGCTGCACACTGACACCCCGCGAACCTTCTTCCGCCTCCCGGACACAACGGATAACGACGCTCACAACAGCAACCTCTCAGTCTAGCTCCTAGGGATGCCAATGTACCAGTGGCAGTGTTTCAGCAGTTTCCCCAAGTGGTACTTCACTTGATCTCAAGGAGAACATTGATAGAAAACATAATAACCTGTTCCTAATCACTAAAAGCTCTGATCAACTATTCCTAGTTCTTGCACCACCAAGGCCAATACCTCTGTTCAGAAGATAGCCCCTAAATCGTCATCCCTTTCCCACTGTTGTCAAGTGCTGCTGTTCAGTGTATAACTCTACTGCCAAGGCCTGGATCGACACACAGTCACAAGATTCTGCCATGGCAAAGCTCTGTTTTGGCACACTCCTACTGCATGTTACTAAATTCAGCCACAGGGGCCCACTCCAAGCGTACTCACCTGGCTCCTCTGGCTATCATATTTATGCACATGCAAGAATTGTACACATCCTCAACCACTCAAGCTTGACTCACTGCTCCATTGCTGCACGCACAAGCACTGACTGTCTTCCCAACCCACGTCCACAGTGGATAGGTCAGTACAAGCCAGTCTTTTGCCCCATACCTAGGACATTTGCACTAAGTGCTTTGCGCTCCTAACCTTTAAAAGTCAAGTAAATTAGTTACATCACTGTTTCTGCAAGTAATAACTTTAGAAAACAACTGGCAGATTTTACTTTTGACCGTCCTCTGATAAGCTTTTTACTCTCATCATTCCACACCCTTCTGTTAAATAGCCAGTAGAACAGGCTTCCATGGTTATCTCCTCATCGGCACTGCATGAGATGATATACAAGCAAAGCTTAGGAAATCACATTCCCTGTTCAAGAACCTTAGCACAGGAAGCATGTGTGCGAGCGTGCTGACAGGTAGCCTTCCATTAGACTATTCTAACCAAGATCTCCCACAATCCCTTGACCCACATTATACAGCAAACACCTCACACATTCCTTCCTAGAATGACCTCACACCACACACCTCATTTCCAAGATGCCACATACATGGATCTATTCTCAGTGAGAGGCACCTCTCATAGAAGAGACTGGGGGTGAAGTAAATGTAGGAGAGATTGCAAAATGTCTTCTTCACCTAATATGCATGGTTTCCACCGAAATGACATACATTCCACGAAATATATTTTGGTTGTCATCCACGTGAAAACTCTATGCAAAGAGATACCTCGCGTAGAAAGATGACGTCTGATACTGAAGGGTGACTAATTGAACGGAAAATATCATGCAGTTGTGGCACACATCAGTTTCACATTTTTCATGTGACGTTTTCAGCTCTAAACAGTGTCCCGCAGGTGAAAATCACATAAAAATACTTAACTGAGTACAAATAAGAAATGACGCTAAATATGTGAAACCCAACGAACTGAAATGATGTTCGATTTTGTTTGTATGAAATATTCCTGTTGCCCTTTCAGTCTGTGATGCAGGGTCTGCAGTAGCCATACGACAGAGGTGTCTTTCATTGACCATAAAATACATAAACGGGCATAACACGAAATATCGAATTTATTGTAAAATAAAATGTGTCCACTTCCTCTTCAAGCCAGAGCTGAAACGGAGATAAATTTATTTGTATTGACTTATTCTTAAAGGAATTTATGAGATCACTACGCCAAATACACAAATCTCTGTACTCCTCAGTAGCCTGATGGTGTGTTGCTGCTGTTTGCTGTTTCCTGTATGCCTGAGTACCGCCGGCTGTCTCACAAAAACATTCTTTCATCATGACATTTAGTATTATTGCCTCTACTAGCATAGTGTATTTTTAGGTTTAAAAACAAAATCTTTCCTAGATAGAAATATGTAGTACAGATAATAAACATATTGCAAAAACATGCTGTTTAAGAGTATAAAAAACCTCATACTTGAGAGAAACTTCAGTAATTGTAAATTTGACCATTTTTCGGTCGAGCCTGGGCAGTGCATGCGCTGCTCTGCCAGCCATGCTGTACTGGAGTATGGAATAGAAGCCACACCCACTATCCGCCTACATTTGTCACTGGTTTTTGTCATTGTCCTTCCTAAACACTGGTTTCTGATTCATTAATAGGCGTATTAGTCCCTCCTTAATAGCACCTTGTCTTCATTCCTAACCCTCCATGAAGACTGGCCCTTTTACTTCGGTTGTGAGATGGTGAGTCTATTTTAGTCTGTAAGCACTATTTTCTTTAAATAGTTTTCCTACTGAAGGCACGACATGCTTTCCTGCAACATTCAGCTCAGCATGTGCGCTTTCACTTTCTAAGCAGCCCGGGACGAATGTATGTTCTTTTTCCGCAGGTTCTTATTCCGCAGGGAATCACAACGCGGTCGTTACAACGACCGCGTTGTGATTCCGCATACCATTCCGCATACCATTACTCCGCAAGTCGTTGCGGAGGGGGGGGCGCTGGATGTTGGAATAATATAATTTACTATTCCAACTCCAGTCTGAGCGGATACTAGGGAAGGTGTTGGATTTTAAATCCAACGCCTACCCCCACACCCACCGTTGTTCCGACTTGCGGAGTAATGGTATGCGGAATCACAATGCGGTCGTTAGAATGACCGCGTTATGATTCCCTGCAGGGAAATAGATTAGTGGTAAACGTTGTTTATCGCCCGGGACAATGGTGCCCGCTTCATTAATGTATTAAGGATACAATAAAGGAAGTAAAGAATTTAGGTCAAATACAATAGGGTCAAGAAGCGAGAGAAAGGAAAAAAGAAAAAATATATGTATATAAAACATTCTCAGTATAGTATAATACGTAAATTATATGTTACGCCTAAACAGTCAACAACGTGTATTTTGAACTGCGTGCATTATTATTAGTTTAAGATGGGAAGATTGGGGTTTTATACTTTCCACCAACCGACAAGACATCTACAATCAGCTTCCCTCTCCCTCGCTGGGACCCACAGGAGCCGCTGAACCCACAGCGGTGGGCACTCCTTCTAGCGTCTGGCGACCAAGGCTTGGAATGATCTCCCCCCACACGGCAGGACCTTTAATCCAGCAATTCCGGAAAAAACTCAAGACATAGCTTCTTTAGTGCCTTCAGACCATCACGGGTGATCAGCTGCGCTATATAAATGTTTGATTGATACGAATCTCATGTTTGCAAACATTCCTAATTCATCTGAAGGCCTAATATGCAATAAAAGTCAATTTTCAGTTGTAGAGTTCAAGCAAAGGTGGCAATATGAGCAACTAAGTAGTACAGTGAAACATTTTAATTAAAGATCTATTTTAGTATAGTAATATTTCTTTTTATACTTAAGTGTCATAGCGAGAAATTGAATTCTTGTATGAGGAAAAACTACAGCACTGTCCCTAAAACTTGTACTTGGCCGAACACGCCAGGTCTCCAGGTACATCTTAACGTCTATTCTTCTATAACGCACCGGCTCCTCGTCAGAGTGTATTCTTAAGGCCACCTCATAAATCTCCCCGATAGGGACCTCAGTGCCGCCAGATAGAGATAAATCATAGCGCGAGACAGTGAAGCATGAAATGATTCTGTTAACATGTCATCTGTCTAGAATATATTTTTAAATCTCCGGCGGAAGGACCTAAATTATGAGGGAAGGGACGGTGGCAGTTGGGGATTTGATACTTACAACCTCGCACATCTGCTGCCTGTACTTCCCACTTCCGCTTTCGTCGTCCAATCATAAAGCAGGACGCTACCCAGTGTTGACGGCCATTACAGTGAACCACTTGGAAGTGAAATCAGCCATGAATCCTCTGGGTTATGCTATCTCGTGCACAGTATTACATCATACAGATACCGTCTTCGCAGCTAGCAGCTCTATGAAATTTTGAAAAGAAACTAATGGCCAGGATAAGTAATGTGGCGGAGAGGAGATAAAGGCCGTGCATTGGAGGCAGAGAATTATGGGTGTGGGTATCAGAAGCACGGGGGGGACACATTATATTCGAGCTACAGATAAAAAGAGCTTATTAATTTCGCCTGCCTCTGGTCCTGGCGGCCGCCTGCTTGATGCAGTATACTGAGTGCGCGGAATAATACAATACAGTCCAAGATATCATTATGTTTGTATAATCTTTTCGCAAAATCATTGAGCCCAAAACACTTGACAATCGCATTAAAAAATAAAGTGACAATATATTCCGGGATATCAATTCACGTTCACGGACAAGAGAGTCATTTGCATAAACTGCCAGGCGTCAGAGAAGGAGTGTTTTCAGATGAGAGAGACTCGGTGATGCAACCTGAATCTGCTGGGATGTGCGGTAAGTGCTACGGCTGGTATTAGGTTTGTAAATAGCCCCAGGGCGGGAGGGGAAAGCACAGCACACTTGTCAAAACTAGACATGTTACAGTGGGTCACAGAAAGAAGATAAATCAGAATAAACAAACAAGATAGTCCAGTAGGGCATGAAGGCCAAGGGCAGTTAGTCTTGAGGAGCTAAAGCGTTTGTGCATTCAGATTTGAGAAACACTGCAGTACTTTCCTTCGTTAAGGTGGCGAAAACACATAAAACATGTTTCTCACACAGAAATAAGACTAAGTTCCTTTTTTGGTACTCCAAAAGCCAAGAACTTTTGATTTTGGAAAACAATATACAATACATAATATACACAAATAGGGGGCTTTGCATCAGCCAAATTAAACAATTGGCTTCTTTGGCCCAGAATCTTCAGTCTTTGGCTTGAGACATTGCCAATCACATCTAGGGTCAGCTCACATTCTCTATTTGCTTTTTCGGTGTATCTTTTTGTCTCCGGTGGGTTGCATAGGGGCTGTTTTACATCTGAAAAGCACAGTTAATCATCACAGTTTTGCCCCATTCAATTACTCTACCGAGCACCCATTTTCAGGATGTTTTTGCCAAAGCTTGAATGTGAGCCTAACCCTATGATGGCGGTTCCACTGTTATCTCTCTTTTTACATTGGTGCGGCCTCACCGGAAGATGGCCCAAGTCTTGCAGGATCATCAACAAAATGCATGATCTCGCAACACTTCAGTGGTGCATCATTGTCCAGGAAGTCTGGTGT
The DNA here is from genome assembly GCF_964261635.1 of Lissotriton helveticus. NCBI lineage: Eukaryota > Metazoa > Chordata > Amphibia > Caudata > Salamandridae > Lissotriton > Lissotriton helveticus. The sequence continues at coordinate 1,043,687,257 of NC_136061.1, forward strand.
TTGGTAGGGCTGCACAAGCCGGGCTACTTCTTTTAATCAATGTTTAATTTGAGCCAGTGGTTGCAGATGGGGCCTACTTGCACTAAATTATAGGGACAAGCACTTATTTTTCCGCAACATACTTTGATCCAGAGCAACAGAGAGAAAAGAACAAATGGGGAAGAGGAGAAAGAGAAAGATGGGCAACCAGCAACAAAGGGAGAAAGCAAGAACCTGAAAGAGTGGCATAAAAAGGCAGACAGTGTCTTGTGTCGGATTAAAGAGGCATGAGGAGCCTTGCTAACCAGCAATCCAACCTTTGATAGTGCCAGCCGCAGGCTTCTAAGCAAAGCTTTAGGACCCAGCACTTATTCTTTTACATACTAAGCACTGTCAGCTTCCAAACTAGGTTAACATCAACAGGGAAGATATTGCGTACTTACTGGGAGTGACGTTCAAGCCAGTCTTCAAGTGAATAATAGATGTAAATGCTGTAACAAAATGGTCCCAGATCTCTGCAGCAATAGAAGCACAGTCCTCCAATCCAAAAAAAAAACATGGGTGGGACAAGGCATGATTAGGCTGTGCAGGCAGGAGGATCCCACCTCCCTGGCATTATGTAAAGCTTTTGGCAGCCTCCATGTCGTGATTTAGTTTTCTTTGTACCAGATTGGAGCCGGGGAGCTGGCACCACATTTTCAGGGGGCATGTCAGCCTTGATCTTGGGGACGTCCAAATGCCTATGAAACCTGGGGGTCCTTGAAGTTGAACTCTTTGCCTACTCCTTGAGTGCCTCGCGGACCTGAAGGCCACCAGACAAGGATGACGACTTCGACTGTACTTATGAGTGGCCTTCAAAATCTGATGAAACCGGTTAACAGCAGTTACAGTCCACATCGTGATTATGAGGTCCAAGGTGTTTCTCCAATTCTGTTTATTTTCCTGCAGAGATTTTGGCTGCTAAAAACCGCAAAAATCTCTGTGGGAGAATCTGTGTGAAAAATGTGTGATTACTGGGGGAACCAGACCTAGAATTACAGAGTCTTCTGGCAACTCCAATATTCTAAGGGGACCATGAGGGTCCTACTAGTAGTGGTCTCGATTTCCCACCCCTTAGGAGTTATTGATATGGTAACTCTGAGGGTGGGTAAAATCTGGGCCATTTCCGGCCACTCGTAGTGAAGGTCATAGCCCATCATTTTGTAAGGGTCATGCATGTGGATTGGAGGTGTCACATATAAACACATAGGGGACAATTCACAAATTGCTTTTTTTTAGTGCTTTTAATAATAGCGCAATAGTACTTCTCACATACTACAAAATGCTATTCACCAACATATCGCACTTTGCTCCACTTCTCCTACATTTACTGTGCAAACATATCTGTAAATGTAATCCTATGTTTTAATAGTAAATGTGCAAGGAACAGAAGGAGTGGCTGGAAAATGTGGGATACTTACTACAAATTGGGAGGAATAAGGAGTGGTTTACAAAGGATTAAGGAGGGGTTTAGGGCGGGACATGCACCCAACCACAAAATAGTAAATATATGCACTTGTGCTATTCACCAACTGCACTTCTATTGTTATTACAGCCAAAAGGACTCAAAACAGTGGTAAATGTACTCTAGCTCAGAACTGGAGCAAATTTAGCACTTCCCACAGTCAACCACTGGTACTTCAATACCCTCCATAGAACCTGATAGGAAATAAAGTCAAATACTTTTTTTTTACTTTTTAAGAATAGATATGAATTCCATTTTATGTTAAAACTATATATAAATATTGCAAATATTATTTTATACTTTATATGTTTACTAACCTCTCTATAAATAAAAAGTAAATGTACATTTTTAAAAATGCTTCTGTTAATTCCATATATAGCTTTGGTAATAAATAAATGTAAACATTTTATTAAACTTAATATTACATTTGCTCACAAATGTACTTCGAAAATCAAGTTAATAGCACTGTAGCTTCAATATATGGCCTAAAGTTCCCCATGTTGTACATTATAACGGTTGTACAATGGTACAGAGCAGGAAAATACCTTTTATGCCTTTACCACAAATTTTTTACCATGCCTGTTTTTACCATGAATATGCTTTTACAACACATGCCATTACCACACATGGTTTTTAAATATAAAAACAATGTATTTGGTTGGAGAGGGCCCTCAACTTACCTTAAATACATGGAAAAAAGGCATGCGTTATAAAGGCATGCACGTGGTAAAAATATGCATCATAAAATATGCGTGGTAAAGGCACAACAAGGTAAAAACCTTGTTGTAAAGGCTGTTGCCCCCATTATAACTGACACCGGTGTAAAATGTTCCTTCAATTTGCCTACTGCCACATCAATAATGCACAGTACCTACTTTCATGGCGAGACATCGACCTCCATAGTAGTTCCTCAATATGTTAATATTCCCCTGCAATTAAGTCTACATAGGTCTTTTTCCCAATGTTACATCACTCCAGGACCAGAGTCAGAAACTCTTTGTCCTAGCCTTCCGTGTTACATTGTTATCACCTTCATTCAAACCATTTGCTCCACATGTGAAGAGACTATTTCTGCAGCACACGGCATGCTTTACTCTCAATTCAATTTAAAACAATGCCGTACAAATATAACAGATGCTTTCAACAAAAACTGTTGTCAGCAATATCTCATGGGTCAGTCGTTGTGTAGAATCTCTATCAGACTAGTCATTGTACAAATATACAGGAATACATCACTGAAACAATTTGAAAGATAATAGAGATAAAACAATCTCTGTGATTTAGAACCTGGTGCCCGAGAGGATAGCCGTCTTGCTCCAGGGTGGTTGCTGCATCAGTTTCTTGTGTCTTTGTTCCATCTATTACATCCAATATAACCACATCATTGATTGAGTGAATGGTATTTTATCAGCTCATTTTAGCAATTATAGACCCATTGCTGGCTTCCCCATTTTAAGAATGCTTCTGGAAAAGGGTATTACCACAATATTGCAAGTACACCTTGACTACTGAAAGATCTTCAAATCTAATCAATCTGAGGATTGTCTGGTACTTCTCATTTTGCTGCCCCTCTCAGCAGATTCCGGCATGGTGAACCACTATTTATTAGTGCCCCTGCTCAAGGGGCTTTTTGAGACCACCTTCATAAGGTTCTCCTACTTTTTAGGTCATACCTGCAGACTGGCAGCAGAACTATTCCATCTAATTCACTTTGATTGGGCTTGTGTTCACCCACTGCCCATGACTCTATGTTTTTCTTCTCTATCCTAGTTCCTCACCCCTGATTCCATGGCTTTTCTCTTGTGTTTGGCCCACTTACAGGAGCATTTCAATCTCAATATGTTTTGATTGAATGAGTAGCATCCTTCCACTGCTGATGTCTAGACCTTGCATTACTGTACATATGGGACACATTTCTCTCCCTCTCTTTCTTCTCTCTATCCCTGTTTCCTACCATCTTTCCCCTTGCTCTGTTTAATGAACATCTGGCTCTCACCAGCATCTGCTTCCCGAGTGCTCTATTCACGACCCACCATTAATACAGCAGGGAAGAGCCACCATTGAATGATTTTTACACCATTCTAAATGACTGACTGTCCGCAAGCATGTGCACGCCACAGTGGCCATCTTGGAGTTATTCTTATAATGCTCAATTAAAAAACATTCTAAAATGGTCCCACGCTTGCTCATGAATGCATACCCACTGTGATCATTGCAGCATTGTTTTTTCACCAATAGTAACAAATTATTTCAATATAGCTGCTGTGCATATGCACGCATGACTAGCTCCTTGGAATGCGTATTTAATTATTGCTACGCAAGCATGAACATCTTGATACTCATTTTCACAAAACCTTTGAAAAAATGTTCCGCAATGATCATCATATCTAACGTCTAGGTAGGAATTTAAACAACATTTTATAAACTTATTTAGTGTGGTTGTTTATGACTTCTCAGAGCAAGGTGTGGGAATCTATGTGCTATAAATAATCTGCAACATTCTCTGGTTGTATCTGAAATAATCTTTATTGTAATACACTCTTGTGAACAATTATCTACGAAGACAGGTCAGATCCTTGTCTGTTTTCCCCACTTTGCAGGTTCTCTAGGCTAGACTCATTGGTCTGATGGCTAACGGAAATCTACCAGGGGTGATGTCCGATTTACTCTGACTCACTTCAGTTGAGATCATATGGGTTGTCTGCTCTTTTGAATTTGAGATATCTGTTCAATAGTACAAAGACCACAGACGTGCCTGGTACTTTAGCCGCTTTCTTTAGCAAAGAAAAGTGTTCTCTATCAGTTCGAAAGAGAAATTACACTTAGTAGACAAAAGTACGCCCAGGTTAATGGTATGAGGTGAAATGGGATTTGCTTACACTATACATAAACTCCCTTGGAATTTTATAAATGATTTTGCTCTGTTTCAACACAAGCTCATTGACGTGCATCAATGTGTAATGCTGCTGGACTGCACCCTGGACGTCATTTAGGGGTCATCAGGGGTCTCAGCTGCGAGCCCTGGCCTCAGAGGTGGCAAAATAAGAGCCTGGAACACAAGGGCAGCTCGCCCCTAAGGATGTCGTTGGGGAGCCATTTTACAAGCTTTTTGTCAATCTTCTATTGCACTAATAGCGAATAATATTTTGTCATTCACTATTAGTGTAATAAAGAATGGATTACAATTTGCTGGAATATTGCCCTTCTTGGTCGCTAAATCAAATAAAAAAATGTTTTTAAATGTATGTTATGTGGGTGCTTGCAAGTGAACGTGTGTTTACGTGAGAGCGATTTTGTGTATGTTTGAATGTGTATGTATTCATTAGCTTGCATGTGTGAGTTAAAGTAAAGGTTAAATGGTGTGTGATGTCACTTCCTCTACTCGTGACATTATGGTAAATTGATGTTCATGAATGCAACATACACCTTGATGTCTGTTGAACAGTTAGACATGTATATTTACATATCTTATAATCAGGCAAGCATTACTTGGTTGATTTATGTGTACGGTCACAAATAAAAGCTGTGCCTTATCATTTTTGTTTGCTGGTTAACCAGCTGTTGTCAATTAGCCAAGTGACAGTGAAGATCCAATAGGCCGCATCTTGAACTGTAATTAGAATGCATTTCTATCAAAAGGTCTTCTCGGTCTTATTTTTCTGCAGCGCTGGCACTGAAACATAGAATCAGGAGCTTTTCTTAGAGCTGATTTTGTGAGTTTTTAGATTTATCATCTTTTTATGTTGATTTTACACTTGTCCCTATTTTTAATTAGGGTCCATGTTATTCCTCTAACCAGTTATCTGCTGGGGTTTTAAAATACAACTTTTAACAGTGTATTGTCTTCGGAATTACCCTTGCATGCTGCACATCATCTATAATTTAAAAACAGTCAGCCCTGGGTATTGTGGTTATTACCAGTTATGACCGGTGAATATAAAGTGTAAAAAGAGTACTAAAAAAAGCATAAGATGACTATAAATTGCCACTTTTTCGTCTTGCTCGTTAAATTATGGAACAATGTTCATCCCAATAAGCAATATGATTGAAATCCAGTAATTGTGTTTCAGGGATTCAAATAATGAGGTTTTTAAAAAAAAAATTTGAAATAGACAGTCTGCTAGAGACATCTAGAGACAAGCAGGCCACCCAGTCTTTGCTCAATGATCTTTTCTATTTTTTCCGCAAAAGGAAAAATTCTGTCAGGCTACATTTTGCAGCACAGAATGAAAGAAAGAATGAAAGAATGAAAGATTATAGGAGGTGCCTTTTGCCTTTTCTACACACAACACCAAACAAAATGGACCAGATTCACAAAGGCACTTATGTGTAGTAAAGTTCTGAGTGTGGAGTCCCCACACTTGTGGCAGATTCTCGCACGGCACATGGCAGAGACTGCGCCTTGTGGAGATTCTGCCCAGAGATTCCATCATGAGTTCAGAGATTCCTAATTCAGAGCTTTACTGCATGTAAATCACTTCATGAATCGGGCCCTAAGTGTCTGCCACTATGTGGTGAGTACATGGTCCTTAACTAGAAGCTACAGAGGAGTTCTTTCCTGTCATTCCCAAAAATGGTTATGGCTAAAATACTAAGGACCTTATTTCGATGGGACCGACCTCCAGTCGGCTTTCCTGACCGCCTAATCACTATGGTACCGCACCATACTCCCATTCCTGTATGGGAGCTTGTGTCACGGCCATAAACCGCCTATAACACAAGCTCCCGTAGAGGAATGGGAGTCTGTGTTCATCCCTACACCCCGTGGCAGGCACCTCAAAGTGACTGCCACAAGGCGCATGGATCAACAAGGGGGTACCTATGGCGCCCCCACGACCCCCACCTGGAGGCTAACAACAGAAGGGGGCCCTGCTAGGGTCTCCCAAATAAACGTTCAGACAGGGTTTCCATGTCAGAAAGGCCGGCATGGAAACCCTGCCGGAAACTGTGCATCGTAATCCAGAAGGCGGAAACGCCTTCCAATTAGATTACGGGTCGATCTTCGACCAGCAGACGGGCTCCTGGAGCCAGTCGGATGCCAGCAGGGATGACAGGCCTGTTTCAATTGTAATCAGCCAGTTGGAATTGAAACCGATGATCTCGGTCGTAGGTTTTACAACCGAGATCGTAATCGGGCTCTAATTGTTTACCCAGATGTTTGATGACAAAATATTCCAATATTTCTGGAGCTGGACATATAGGGCCTAATTCACAAAGGGACCTACGTGTAGTAAAGTTACGAGAGCGGAGTTTATGGCCTTGAGGCAGAATCTCTGCACTCATGGTGGAATCTCTACATTAGTGCGGAAACTCGGCACTTGTAACTTACTACATGTAAGTTCCTTTGTGATTCGGGCCCGTCGTGTTTAACACAAGTTGAAGCAGTACTCGGGCCCAGTGTAAAGTTGTACTACACAGACAGAAACACCTCTTCAGCAACTGAAAAGATTGGACAGTGTTAACCCCTTCCACACTCATGACGAGCTGGGCTCGTCATGCAGTAGCCTCCCAGCACGCTCATGACGAGCCCAGCTCGTCATGAATAATGGGTTTTTGCATATTCCAGCACAGGGCTGGAACTCATCGAGCATCGATGTGGTTAAAGTACAAGTGGGCAAGCTACCGCAAGCTCAGGCCAGGCTTGAGCCTGAAGCCTGGCTTTGGTTCAGCTCAAGATCCTGTTGGAAGCTTTCATGTGGCTTCTGCATGCCTCCCACCCTCTACCCAGGATGCTGCTTTTTAGTCAGGGCTGCCAACTTTAGAACTGGAAAACCAGGTTTGAGTCCTGACGTTGGTTCGACCTACTGTGATTTTTAGGCATATCACTTAATCTCCTCATGCATATAAACAATGCGTGGTACCTTAGTAACGTAACTGGTGCTCCGGTAAAGGGCTTGGCCTTTGGGTCGAGTTTGCCCTATGTTTAAAAACTACAGAAAAATGCACTATGTGGTAAAATGAAAGCCTTAACATAAGGAAAAACAAATCGATACCCTTTAACTGGCTGTCTGTACAAGGAAAAGCGGGATAAATAGTGGCTTCCCCGCATAAATTATGTGATCTTAGGCAAATATTTAATTTCACCAAAACTATTTTTTCTTCATTATTGCAAATAAAAACACTTTCAAATATGTGAGTTCAAACTACCAGTTGTACAGAACTATTACTTTTCATAAGTATTTCTCAGGACAGTGCTACAATGTGCCATATTAATATCAAAGCTTCCTCATGGTAAAGAAATACACTTTCATATTTTAGGTGAAATTTACTGTATGAGATTCAAAGCACATATTTTCAACTCTCAGCTTGTGTACAGGCTCAAAGATCATAACCAGGCCCTTGGCTCAGCTCTTGCTCAGCTCTCCTTGTTAATTTGCTGGCTTGCCCGCCTCTATGTTCAGGCCCGGACTGGCCGTAGAGGGCACCGGGCAATCCCCCGGTGCGCCGCATGGGTTGGGGCCGGTTTTGGGTCGCACAGCTGCAAAATCGGCCCTGGAACAAAATCGGCCGAAAACTGGCCCTGGCAAAGCACGTGGCGGACCCCCTCCCCCCCCCCTCCCCACACACACACACACACATCCGGGGAGGGAGGGGGGGGGGACGGCCGAGCACTTTGCTAGGGCCGGTTTTGGTTCCCAGTCCGGCCATGTCTATGTTAGAGTCACCTTCTAAGAATAATCACTCACTAATCTGAGTAATGTACCAGTGGCGGCTGCCACAACGAAGAGGTAGGGGGCGGGTGAAGGGGCTGTGGGGGAGTGCAGAAGGGGGAACATGCACACAGGGGGGTTTAATAATAAAAAAATGTTTTTATAACATTTACCTGGAGCTGCCACCCGCCTCGCACCTCGTCCTCACTGGTCCCAGCAAGCACTGGGGCAGCATCACAACCTCCTTATGCAATCCCCACGCTGCTCACATAATATGAGGGTTTGGCCTGAGCAGGCTAGAAGGCGATCCGCTCAGACGAGGGAGTCTGTGAGGGTTTCTCCAGCCCAGCTTTTCAATGCAGCTAGGCTGGAGAAACCTAAGTGCGCATGTGTGTTTTGGTCGGCCTAAGACAACGGGCCAAACACATATGCGCACTTAGCCAGTGCACTTAGCACTCTTTCCCCCCAAGCTCTGCCCCGGTACTCCCTGCACAAACTGGCTCAGAACCGGCAAATGAAAAATAAAACGATGCTAGAACATTGTTTTGTTTTTCGTTTGCTGGCTCTGAGCTAGGCAGTGGGGTGAAGCTCCTCCGCCATTGCGGGGGAGCCGCCGCTGTGTATTACCATTTGTCCTTCAAAGGCCATGCGCCAATGTGGTGGCATCCCTAATATGCAACCTAAATGTAGTTACTTAAAATGCTGTATTGTTTCACAAGGTTGATCTTCACTGGTGCTGTAGGCGCACACACCCGTAACAGATACTTTGCTCCACGTATTTCTGAGCTGACTACTGTTCCTTTGCTAGGATTATAGAGTAACTGAGAGAGTGCCTCGGATTGATCAATCTATTGAAAACCTTTCATACCTGAGACGTGAGCTGCAATTCTGGCAGCTCTGGGAAATCATTCTATTTCCCTGCAATTTGTAAACATGTGTGACAAAAAAAATACTGTCCTTTCTAGTCAGTCACAATCAGACCTGTTCCCACACCTTCCTTTCGTATGCTGGTTTCAAGTGGAATCCCAAACAACACACACAAATACTGAGCACCTCATATCTGAGATGTCCTTGTTGTCTCTGTTGTATTTTCATGTAAACTGGCCTTGACAGGACCGTGGCCACAAACAGGATTATCTTCCCTGGACTTCCTGCTCTCTCTTGGTCTAGTCTCTGTGAACTTCAATAGCAGGCTGATGCTTAAAGAATCTTAAGTGTACTGTCGCTCATACACACCCTTCACTCTTTTGTGCTCCCCCACAGGAAAACACACAAAATGATGGTGGGTCATCAAGCAATGAAGACATTCATGTTTTTTAGGTGGTCCAATACAAGGATCCAAGGGTATATACAAGATATCGGAGCAATCATCAGGTGAGTCAAGGCATCACACCCACGGATACATTGATTCTTTTTGTTCTTTATTTTTTCATTTTTACGATTTAATGCATTGAAGTAACAAAATGTATATTTATACATTAGAAAATCATTAATAAAAACACATACATGATTTTAGACATTTAGAGTCCCCCACCCACCATTCAAATCTCACACACAACACACATATAAACGCGCATTTCACTCTAAACCACACAATCAGTCTCACACTCAAACTAGAGAAAATAATCTTAGTAGTACATAGACGTCACAAGAGGAATTAGTGACCAGATGAGGATGGAATCATCAACCAAGGGAAAGAGGCGCAGGGAGAAATTAGGGACTGGGGATGGAAAAAACACAATCCTGCTGCCCACAAAACCACAAAACCTGCAGTCTAATTTTACTCAAATCATTTATTATATGGGTTAATGAGAGATCAGGAAATTTCGCTCAGCATACAATACACCTGGCCACCATTATCTCAAAATGATACTGTATCCCTGCATCCCAGATCACAAGAGCACACAAGCATTTCACAGAGCCTTAAACTGAAAGGCGCTCCCACAGACAAATGCTACATCTGTAGTACAATGAATGTATCGAGTGCAACAGTTGGCACCCAGTATTATGCAGGTTCTGCTTTGCAGTCAGAAATTGTAGGGCGATCTTAGGAAGCCATCAGATGCCAGAGGGACATGCAAATGGCAAGAAGGGCCTCAAGAAGCAATTACAAAATCAGATGCGTTGGTTGACATTTGACAAGACTTCGGATGCTGAAGGACTCTGCGTCCTTGTTACAGCAGCTGACACTGCTTTATGGAGGGTTCACAGCAGGGGTGGCTTCTCTGCAATGGTGGAGGGGCGTCGACTCTCAGAGCCAGCAGGTGAAAAATAAAACAATGTACTATAATCGTTTGATTTTTCATTTGTCAGCTCTGAGCCAGGGTGTGCAGGGAGGGATGGAGCATGGGAGGAGGAAGAGTTACGTGCACTTCTAAGTGTGCATGTATATTTGGCCGCAGGGGCGTCTCTTCCAATAGGGTGGAGGAGCGTCGCCCCACTGCTTTCTCAAAGTGCGAGAAAGCCACAACAATAAATGGTAATAACTTTTAGTTAGTACCATTTTATGTTTACTTTGCGCAGTGCGGGTGGGTGGGTGGGTGGGGCTGCTCTGCTCTTTGAGCAGGGCAGGGGAGGAGTGGTTTTTCCACTCCTATGTGCACAGACTATTTAGTCAGCTCTCTCGGGCCGCCAAAACCGGCATGTACACTCTAGCCCTTCTCAGCCCCTTCTCCATGCAGGCTGCTTTGCAGCCTGCATGGAGAACATGCCCACCCCACTAGCCCCTAGCTGGGTGCCGTCCCGACCAATCACAACGCTGCATGCAACATTGAGATTGGCTTAGGGGAGGGAGCCTGGCTTCCTGCTTCCTGTTCCTGTTGGCAGCAGGAAATCAGGAGCAGAGAAGACGCGGGACCCGGCGGAAAGGTAAGATTAATTTTCTTAATTTTTTTAAATTTCCCCGCGATGCCCCGCGACACCCCTGCAAATCCAGAGAATCCTACCGCCACGACCCCCACGCGCACCCCCCCCCCACACGCGAGCCATGCCGGCTGCTACTGTTTGGCCGGCCGTCTTCGACCTGCCAAACACACATACGCACTTTGCTTTCTCCAACCCGACTGGATTGAACAACAAGGCTGGAGAAACTTCAGACTCCCTGTCCTGTGCGGACAGTCTTTTCAGACTGCTCAGGCCAATCCCTGCACTGCTCTCGTGGCATGAGAACAGCGCGGGGAATGCACAAGGAGTCTAATGCTGCCCCAGTGCCTGCTGGGACCAGGAAGACTGAGGCACGACGCGTAAAGCGACCAACAGCTCCAGGTGTTTTTTTAAAAATCATGATCCCCCCGCACCACCTCCACTCGCCCAACACCTCTTCAGTGTGTCAGCTGCCACTGGTTCACAGTAGACAAGCACAGATCTATCTATTGGCACTTTCAATTGCGTAATGCAACAATCTTACAATAAGCTGTGAGAGACCAAAATGATTATGGCATTTTCTATCAAAATGTCACTAACTTCAGTTGTGTGGCAAAATCGCTCTAAAACTCTATGACCAAATTCTCACCTTATTAATGCCTAATCTTTTTGTGTTTGTGAGATTTTCATCATCTACAAGAAATCATGAACACGATGCCAACATATGCCACATGTATCAAGATAAATCACATTTGCAGTAAAGTGTCAGTATCGCTTGTGCAAACATTGAAATTCCAGGAGTGTTTAGGATATACATCGTCTAATCAATCTAACTCATTAAGACATATTTGGTTATCTCAGTCAGTAGGCCATAAGAGCCCCCAAATATCATTTTTTCTTGAGGTCAGTGGCAATTCTTTGGCAAACAGTTCCAGTTGTTCTTTTCAGTATACCATGCCAATAATTTTGTTGAATAATGTTTAATTTTGGGTACTGCTCTTTTGCCTCAGTGTATGGCCAGTCTCCATTTCACCAACAGTAACACCACCAGGGAAGAGGTGTGGCCCCGCGGCTAGGGCGACTAACGCTGGATGCTGGGGATCACGGTTCGATCCCCAACACCATGCAACTCTGGGCAATAGCTCGCTTAATCTTCCCAACGGCTCCCAGCACCGAGATACCCCTTCGGTGGTGATTCGTACACTATACAAGTACTGGATTTACATTTTTTATGTTTTTTACCGCCACAAACTTGTGGTGGGCTAGTTGTAGATATTTAACCAGGCAAAGCAAGCACATCTGGGGAGTGCAATCCACCGGCTCCATTACCATGTCTGATAGAGCTTTCACTATCTGTGCCCCACATCTCAAACATAACAAAACATCAGAACAATTTGGCTGGGGTACATTTGTTGTAAATATTTAAAATGTTTAATTAGCAAGTTACAAGTTGGTGTGAGAATGCCCGTTAACGTGCAACAGACACCCCAGCCCTCCGGTTCCAGTGGCGTGGCAAAAAGCGCATTCCATTTTCCAAATTCCTAGTTTAGCTCTGTCAGCCTGTCACCCTGTGTCGCATTGTACAATCTGGTGTTTCATCTTCAATGTTAGTGTGAAACAATTGTGTATGTGCATCCGGTGCCAGAAAATGTAACCCAAGAATAGAATACCGCTGTTCTGAATGCCACCTCGAAGACGACAACATCTTGGACCCGTCCCAATCCGGATTCAGACGAAACCACAGCACCGAGACACCCCTCATTGCCGCCACAGACGACATCAGGCGCCAACTCGACAACGGCGAAACATCAGCCCTCATCATCCTGGACCTGTCAGCCGCCTTCGACACGGTCTGCCACCGCACTCTAAAAACCCACCTCCAAGAAGCCGGAATCCAAGAGAAGGCCCTTGACTGGACCACGTCCTTCCTCTCCGGCAGAACCTAGAGAGTCTTCCTCCCACCCTTCCGTTCCGAAGCCACCGACATCATCTGTGGCGTCCCCCAGGGTTCATCCCTCAGCCCGACGCTGTTCAACGTCTACATGGCCCCCTCACACAAGTGGCCCGCCATCACGACCTCAACATCATCTCCTACGCCGACAACACCCAGCCAATCCTCTCCCTCACCAAGGATCCGTACACCGCCAAAACCAACCTCCACGAACACGAAGGCATGAAGGCCGTCGCCGACTGGATGAAGAGCAGGCGTCTGAAATTGAACTCGAACAAAACGGAGGTCCTCATCCTCGGACCCACCCCCTCAGCCTGGCACGACTCATGGTGGCCGACCACGCTGGTGACAGCGCCGACACCCACTGACCACGCACACAACCTAGGATTCGTCCTCGACTCCTCCCTCTCCATGGCGAAGCAGGTCAACGCCGTCTCCTCGTCCTGCTACAACACCCTCCGCATGCTCCGCAGGATCTACAAGTGGATCCCGACCGAAACAAGAAGAACGGTGACGCAGGCCCTCGTCAGCAGCAGGCTAGACTATGGCAACGCACTCTATGCAGGAATCCCAGCCAAACACCTGCGTCGACTACAATGCATCCAAAACGCCTCCGCCCGACTGATCCTCAACGTGCCCCGCCGCAGCCACATCACCCCCCTTCTGAGAGACCTGCACTGGCTCCCCGTTGACAAGAGGATCACCTTCAAGCTCCTCACCCACGCACACAAAGCACTCCACAACGCCGGACCAGCCAACCTGATCAGCAGACTCAACTTTTACACCCCCACCCGCCAGCTCCGCTCCGCGAACCTCGCCCTCGCCACGGTCCCCCGCATCCAACGAAAGACCTCCGGCAGCAGATCCTTCTATTACCTCACCGCCAAGACCTGGAACACCATACCGACCTACCTACGGCAGACCCAAGACCTACTGACCTTCAGAAGGCTCCTCAAGACCTGGCTCTTCGTGCAGTAGCGACACCCATTCCCCCCCCATAGCGCCTTGAGATCCTCATGGGTGTGTAGCACGCTTTACAAGTACCTTGATTGATTGATTGATTGATTAGTGTGCCTCGACCATGAAGGTAACGTCCCCAACCGTTGCCGGGAGGATGAAATGTAATAATTTCATAGTAACTGCACGTCTTCAATTTTCTGTAATATTTAGAATTACTACTTCTACATCATCGGCTTATCCGTTTACGGACATTGTGTGAAGAGAGAAGAGATTTCGTAAATTAACTCATGGAGATAGGGTTTACACAATGTGGGAAAAAATAATATCCTACAAGCTTGAATAACCTATAGACAATACACAGAGTATACCTACTCAGTTGAGGCAGATTTCCCTTCCCACCATGGACGTCTCTGGTTTAAAGGCAAGTAGGGATCTTGGAGAAAAGCACAACTGAACTACTCAAATAGACCGTTAAATAAGAACCCAACCAACGTTGGCGGCGCCATGTTGTGTAGTTCCCATTAATCTGTAGGACTTGTGCATTTGTTGGACAACATAAACTTTGGGTGAGGTGGCTATACTGATTCTGGGCACCACTGTAGGATATGTTTGTCTGGAGACCAGCTAGCTCACAATGCCACCGTAAGCCCCCCTAACCTTACCAGGGACCGAATGGTTTCTGGCAACCCCTGAACATAAGAACTCTGACTCCTCAGGGATCGTGGAAACAGATCAGAATCTTCTGCTCAGTCACTCGTGCTTTTTCTGCTCAGAGAAATATACAGAGAATACACAGTGGGACGTTTTCAATATATATTTATTGAACCAATGTTATTATTGTGTAGAATACATGTGCTGCGATATTCAGTAGACAGAAGCAGATGAAAGTGATTACAAGCACCAAAAGAGTAAATAGTACATACAGTTCAACCATGGTGCTAAAACAGTGTATATATGCAGACATATAAACAAGGTAGTAATCTGGCATACGCCTACTATGCAAACCCTACTCTGAGTGTACACAGAGTGTGTCTATGTGTGAAGCCAAGAATCCCCCTAAGGAACGATCCTCCCCATCACCAGGGGGGAGAGAATGCAGGAGCTTGTCTTGATCATGAAATGGACACCCCCTCATGAAGGTGTCAGACCACTGTGTGGTGAAGTCTCAGCATGCAGGGACCCTCGGTGTCAGCTTAAGTGCCTCCTCTGCTAATCTTTTGGGATGCTCTTTATTTATAATAGAAAGCAGCCTTGCAATGTGCGTTTAGATTTGCGATGTTATGGATATGTAGATAGCCCTGTCGCCTCGTGGATACTGATGAAACAACATTTGTACATAGTGCGCAGAAGAGCCTTGTACATGATGTTTGAGGCATTGTGATAATGTTGTGCAAAGCTAGATGTGTAGACAAAGTAGTTTCCGAGAAATTAATCCAACATTGTCGTGCACCCAATAATGTGCACAAAGGCATAGCAGAAATGTTATTGTGAAAAAAGGACAATTTAAGAACTGAGCTGCTTCACTACATGGGCCTAACCCAGGCGCATAACAGTAATAAGGCTCCTGCACGTGACACTAGTAAGTACCACAAGTGTAGGAGACTTTTCAGGAAAAAATAGGTGTGGGAGTGAACCCAATAGTGTGCGAACTATGCTTGAGCAGATAATGATACAAGTGTAAACCTGGTGCACTGAAACTACCCTGCATACTGTCCTAAAGCTTATACTTTCCCAAGTAAAACTGAGTTTGTTGGACAACATAGCCATCAGAACTGTGCGAGTCTAATTCAATGCACACCATCCGGATATGTTGGCCGAAGTCCTGGTAGGTCACGGTGCACCATCTGCACCCTTAATCTTACAGGGTAACCAATGAAAGTGCAAACTCAGAACATGACAAAGAGAAAGGTCTGGCCCCTTACAACTTTAGTTTGACTTGAGGGTTATTTAGAAAATATTGATTTAGTCGTCTTGAGTTCCTTATTAGTATGTATTGTTTGTTCTGGTGAGCTATGCACAGATGTACTTGGACATGCACACATAAGAGCAAACACAGCTCAGATCCCAGCTCTGTGGGAGCTCTAACACCCCCACCCCCCCACACACACACACAGAAAGGAAAATAAGCTGGCATCCATTCAAATGCAGATCGCAGGCTAAAAGTAATGGTGGTTGGTGTTGTTATTTTTAGCTGAATAGAGTGGCACAACAAGACATGTCCAACATTAACACAATTTCCTTTTAGCATTCCTCCCACACTCCCCAGTCACTGACACTCCAATCGGGTGCTCTTTTACCTCTTTCTTTATATAAATATTATGTGGGGGCATTAACCATGCATATGTACAATCTCCCTGAATGTAATTCACCACTCTCCAGGACTGACTAGGGTTATGTAGAACTTTAAACACTTCCATACATGTACTAAATTATTAAACTGGAGAAACACCTCAATAAGCCACAAAAACATTAATTGGCCAACCTTGATTAAGTATGGACTTGAGAGAAGTAGCAATGTGCTAAGTTCAGGTAGTGGTCAGACGTTCCAGTACTTAATTTGTTTTAAAAAAAAGTAAGTGCCAGGGCCCTTCTTGGGAGGCCACTGTAGCCTCTTCCACCATTTTCCCCTGTTAACTCTGCCAATGACCATATCAACACAACTACTGACAATCACCGTGGGACAATTCAGAGTATTCTAGGCCACCCAAAGCTATAATGGTGGCGAGTGGTAAGCATCGTTCTTTTTTAATGTATATTGACTTATTAAACACTGTTGTTGGGCTCATCTCAAAATTAGACAGACAGCGCCAGCATAAGGTGGACTGTCACTAGGGCCGGTGCTGACAATTATGTGCCGGTGCCAAGCAACAGAAACCACTGGCTCAAATTAAGCACTGAGAAACAACCAATCCAAATGTTACAATAAAAGTTATGCCATCCAGAGTCATGCACCATTATGAAAGTGTTTGATCATCTAGATGGCACAAGAAGATTACTATTTCTTGTACACATTAAGGTGCAAGCTCACATTGTTCGTTATATGGAATAAACATACTTACTAAACAAACATACATACTTAAGAATAAAAGATTACTGTTCTTTCTCTGGACTTGTGGCAGGCTGTTTTAACATGGATCAACAAGCCAGTTTTAGTCAGAAAGAGAATAAGCAAATAGGTAATTGTAAATGTAAATGTAAATGTACAGGAATTTATATAGCGCAAATCACCGAGCGGTTTCTAAGCGCTTGCTTAGGGAACCCGTCCTGGTTTTCCCCTGTGAGATAACCCCGGCAGGGTATCCGCAAGGTGAAAGTCAGGCATCCCGCCGCGAGGGGCCGTTGTTGATGAGGCGTATACATCTCTGGGTAAAATTCTGATGGGAAAGATAACTGCCTTTGCAGATCCACAAGTTATTGATGAAATTATGTCTATTAGGCGTAGATTTATTTTCTGACCTCAAGCCCTTGAGGAGCATGCAAGATGTTATTGAGGTATAGTTTGGATTTAACCTGGCTTTGCTGCGATCTCTGATGTGCCACTGAAAGGGCCTCCTTCATCTGGCTGTGCATCCTGTCAGTGTCACTTTCAGCGGTGATTCTTGGCTTTGCAGCTCCTCTATCTCCTCTATTGCCTGAGTGGCATGCAGTCAGAGACAAGACATGTTTTTGTTTTTTCACCTACTGAGGACCTGATTCACAAACAAAGTAGTAAATCTGCAACTGCAGATTAACTTCTAAGTAGAAGTGCAAATCTCCTTTTTTCTGGATTTCACAAACATTCCCAGGAATACGCATAGAGAGTGGTGTCAGTCAAAGGTTACCATGTGTACTGCTGGAAAGGGCATGTGACATCCTCGGCACCCCAGCGTATCTGACGGTGATCTATTTCCAATTCCACCGTGGAAAGGGACCGAGTAATTATACCACCATTTACAAGGTGGAAAAGGGAAGAAAATTATTTTTAAAATGCTGACAAATGTCCATATTTGTGGGTATTCACAAACTTCAGTGGGATTTATGGATTCAGACGCCTTCACAGTTGTGTTGGAGATCTCCGCCCACTTTAATGGGCTTCCAGCAGCCTGAAATCCCTTTGTGAGTTCTGGGCAGGTGTATATAGGGTCGTTTTGTGTATACACAAATTTACCCTTGTAAAAAGGGCCGTGAATGTCTACATTCTATTGCCTGCATATTAAAATTGGGCCTAGTAGTCTATATATTCAAACATGGTCTAAGTGAATGCAAAGATATGAGCCCTACCTAGATTGGTTCTTAGCATCTATCAACATTCACTGTCATCTTTGGTTTCCTTCCAGATCCACAGTGTGGAATTAAGTACATTGCAAAGGATCACGTTTTATTTAATGCCTACAGTCTCTCCCCTGCCCCCACCCCACCTGCTGATGCAGTGGAATCACACTGCAGGCACTAACGCTCCGGCCATTGGCATTGCATAAACGTAATAGATTACATTTTGTACTGAAGAGGATATCTTGTTACAGTTATAGCACAATAAAGGGACTCATTTTTGCATAGCAGTTGATAATATTTTTATCATGTCTATAGTGCTAT
Source organism: Lissotriton helveticus (assembly GCF_964261635.1). Lineage (NCBI taxonomy): Eukaryota > Metazoa > Chordata > Amphibia > Caudata > Salamandridae > Lissotriton > Lissotriton helveticus. The sequence goes on from NC_136061.1 coordinate 1,043,705,735, forward strand.
CAACATAATAGAAATATCGTCCTTTGCAAGGCAAATGAAAATATGTATATAATGGCGTAAGTGGTAGAGATATAATACCAACACTGCATTGCAGACGACAGTCTTTTGTTATGCCCAAAGCCCAATAGACAAAATAGATGAACTACCCATTGCAATTCAACTGATAATCTTTATGTTATGTGTACTACAATACTAATAGGATAAGTGACAGAAGTAGGTAGTGGTCCACTGCATTAGAGGGGATGGCATGAGATAATGCACAGCTATGCATAGGCCTTCTCTTTCTCTCAGAGCAATTACAAGTCATATGTCCTGCACAACTATATGTGTCTAAACCCCTCTAAGGGAGAATATAAAAGTAATAATAATGAAAAAGTATAGAGTTAAAAAGGTCTAAACAAAACGGTCATAGAATTCGTATAAATCCAAAAGGGTGAAACCATGGGCTTAATTTGAGCTGGTGGTTTCCGGTGCTCAGCGCCAGCATTAAATTGTAATCACCGGCACTTATCACAATCTGCCACATGGTGGCACTGTTTGAAGTGCACAACAACAGTTCTTTATCAAACCAATACACATTCAAAGTGACTAATACCTCAAGGCCAAGACATTATTATAGCTTTGGGGGCTTGGATTAGTCTGAATTGTCACACTGAGAGGAATGTAATGCTTGGTAATTGTATTGGTACTGGCATTGGCAGCCCTGGCAGGGGCATTGGATGGTGCAAGCTGCAGTGGCCAACAAGGGCCATGTCGCTTATATTTTTTTACAAATTGAGCACAAGGTGAAACACCTGTTGCCTGTTGAATAGTTGAGAGACGAATATGTCTAACAAAAGTATGTTGGAAGTGAGACTATACTTTGCAGACTCCGGCCATCTTGTTCTGTCTCCATAACAGTCTGACAGCCCAGTACGAAGGATGCAGGGAGCAGATGAACATGAGAATGTATCTTTACAACTACACACCAACCACAGTGTCCTCCATTTTGTCCCTCCCCATACAATGGCAATTCTGTGGTATTAGACACAAAATGAGGGCAGCCCCACAATCACGAAACAATGTCCCAGATGGGGGCGGGGGGCTAAAATATTTATTACTTGCTCAAATGTCATTATAATATCAATTATTACTTACCAGTCAAACTTTGATTCTTCACTTGTACCATTTTGTAGAACGGTAAACAACAGCTGTCACTACAATACATCTCATTAGTACTCCTTTTATTGGTCAGAAGGCCTAAGCTTCAGATGACCTTCACCAGATACACCGTATTTTAATGTGCAGTAGTCATGACAAGTATACAACATTGGTAAAGTAGCAGACTGCAATAAAAAGTGATGCCCGCCATTCCCCCCTCACAACATGCAAACCTGCACCACTAAAACCAAAGAAGCTGCTTCATTTTCTACCGTTTGCATAGTAGCAGTTGGACGTAAACCTTATCATGCCTCACACTGTGATAAAAATTCTATAAAAAAGTCACATAACTCATTAACTCCTGTTTTCACACTAGAATACAGAAAATATTCTTATCAGTCAGTTTCATTTTTTAATTCAGGACGTTAAGGGCCTTTCTACGATGAATTATTTCCCACCAGGCATAGCTATAAAAATTATCTGTAGCTTATAAATGTCTATGTGTATTGCCAGGCAATGTATGCAAATTAAGTATCGTCTATCGAGACGAGCAGTTCAGAGAAGGACGTGAGCTAATCCGCACGCGGCCTCCAGGTACGGGGGCCTGGTTCACCCTAGTTTCGGTGGGGTCATGCCAGGTCAGACCGCTGTGGTCAGACCGAGGGATAACCCAACCGATCAACCTGAATAGTGCCGGTTTTAGGGTGGTGCACCTGTGCAGCTGCACCAGGCGCTGACAGGGGGAGGACACTGATCTCAAGGGTGGGGCTGTTTAGCAATAACCTATGTTTTAAAAGCACCTGCTGCCGAGTTCCTTGTGCATCCAGCTTTCAGGCAACAATAAAAATGTCAAGGTAACGCTTGTGAATAATGCTCCTGTTAAAGAGAGAGATCAGAGTTTTGTGTGGTGGCAGTTTTTACTCGCCTTTAAGTAGCACAGAGGGTTAATAATATGACTGCTGCAAACAACAGATCTGAATTTGATGTGGATAGCTCAGTGGATTAGTAAAGCCAGCCTTTACCAGCACTTTAAAACAAATGAGATGTATGAGAGAGGGGTTATGGAGAGATGAGGAGCACTTTTGCCAGATGGTAGTGAGGGAATCCAAGGAGGAGGTCATGGGGTGGGAAGCGCCAAAAATGCTCACACTCCTCACACTCCCTAAGCCATGCATACGCCACTCATTTAATAATATTGCATGGCAATACCAGAACCTATATTGAACCAACACAGGAGGAAACAAGCTGGTGGGGACACAATCTGCAATAACATTGTGTTATCAGAAGAAGATCTGTCAGAACCCTTTCTATCATTCACTTGCATTACTCTATTTTTCAAACAGAGCCACGATACAAATGTTGCAAGATATTTCGTATATGTGCAAATAAATGTGTGTGGGGTTACAATATACCTGTTCACGTGAAACATGCATGGAGGTCTATCAGCTTTTTGTCAGTACCACTGAATGATAGATATAATGCAACAGCTCACAAATAAAATATATGCTTTTATAGATATTCAGTCATAGCTGCCATGCAACAAAACAGAGCTTAATTAATACAAAGATGGCTTTAACAAACTTTGCGCTCCGCAGCCATTATTATTTACATGTGGATCTCAGCAAATAAGTGTAATTGATGAGGTATCATTAAAAATGCATGTTTGTGATAAATGTAAAAGAGTGTGCAGTGGGGCATGATTGCAGTATTATCATGTCCCGTATGTGCCCTCTCGATTGTTTGAGCGCATTAGATAAACAACAAATAAATTACTTTTAACACACATAAATCTAAAAAAAACGTTTGAAAGGACGTTTCCCTGTTGGAAAGTCGATAAATGCATCTTACCCGTATATTACCTAAGTATGTCATTAAATAAATGTTTATTTTCCACATAGCAATAGGCAGTTTTATTTTTAAGTAACATTGTGACATCATTTTAAAACGAAGAGGAAATACCTAGGTTTACATCTCTAAAAAGGGCTGATTGTTATGACTAAAACTGGTGGTTTGAGCATACAGTCATGCAGAGTCTCACCTGTAGTAATTTTCACATGCTAATCCTCCCAATATCTTTCCAAGTTCTTGCAAGAAAAAATCTGGCAAGAGAAAGTGTAGCCAGAAGTCGGTAGGGTTTCCTTTTGATGCCCTGAGCTGTCCCTCCCAGGGTTGGTCCTCTTTGACATATATTACAGAGGGACAGCATTGCTTCTTACCCCTGAGGCTCTGGCAGCCCAAGCCGTATTTTAAAACCTCATACATGAATTGTTAACGGGATCCAGTCTCCACTGGCCATCATAACCTGGTGTATATACATATAGGGCGCATTAGGTATAGTTTTGGATGTCGTGGAGAAATTCTATTTGAAACTCTGGCTGGCATGTACAGAGGGTGGAGGGGCAGAGCCGTATAAAAAATAAATAAATTAAACACTTACCTTTCTACGCGATAAAACGTCCTCTTCACTCCGGTCTTGTCCAGCAGGCTTCAGGCTTCAAAGCCGGACCAGTAAACTGTACTAACCAATTCTGGCTCTACTCTCACAGCATGATTCACTGGATTTAAGCCAGCCTGGCTGATGACGGCTGATTAGCCAGAAACCGGTCCCAGGATGCTTGTTTCCGGTCCAGGGAAGACATGGCTTGGCATTTCAGGCTTGACTGTTCCCATGAGGCACAGGATCAAACTGATTTGCATATGGCCATGTCAGAACTGGGGTGGCGAAGTGAGCTAAAGAATGATGATGGATTAAACCCAGATCAGTTGACTGGGGTGAGTGCTTGCAATGTTCAAAACTACGTCCATCATCCCCTTTGGTTTGGCTCACAGCCTGAGAGCAGCACCAGGATTGGTTGGAGCGGCCTCTCTCAGCGCTCCTAAGAGCACTGGAGGCCGGCTCTTTCACTAATCTAGCTGTTAGAGAACTTTAAAATGCTCATGCCAGGCTGGTCATCACAAGACATCCGACCAAACAAACATGTGCATTTTAAAGTGTACTGTCACAGCTCCCTGCTGTTGCCACTCGGAAAGTACTGGCCCTGCCCCGTCGGTTGCTGAAAAATAAAACGGCAATAAATTAACTTTATTACTGTTTTATTTTTCAGCTCTGGGGCTTGTAGGGCGACACTCCCCCCCTCAAACGGAGGAGCCGTCCCTAACTGATTGACCACAGATAGTATGGTCAAGGAAAAAGCATGGTGGAAGCACTCGGGTCTCCATACCCCACTAAATAATTGACGTAGAAACCCATGCAAAGAAACTGACTAGACTATGAGACATCCAATTGATTAAACAGGGTAAGTGATGTGCTACATAAAAACAGTCACACCGAGAATACAACATCAAAAGTCAACACCATTGCCCAATGTCCCACAGATAAAAGCGATTGCTTGTTGCAAGAAAGTCTGAATTGACTTGACACTTTTTTTTAGTGTGGCACTATTCTAAATGTAGTGAAATATAGGTGGGGGTGACCTGCATTGGTTATGAAGGGTATACATTCACTCCAGTTTCTGGGCTACTAAGATATTGTAGCCTTTAGAACTTAATTCATTCCTCGCCACTAGGGATCTTCTATTTATGTCTCCTACCATCTAAAAATCACTATTTGTTCTAACCCTTGGACCATCTGCTTTTAGAGACTAAAAATGGCAATTATTCCTAACCTACTTTCTGTACTCAAGTCTCTAGCACTGTATAATTACCTTCACAGTTACATTCACTTTTTGCACCAATCATCTTCAATTAGACAATTTGCATACCCTATCATCTATTCCATGTGAAGCTATCTCATATTCATTTTACATGAAAGCACAAAACAGAGTGTTAAAAGGGAAATCGACATTTATTGAAAAGGCAAATACAGCCAAGAGGAAAAAGAAGATAGACATGTGGAGATGGATGCAAAGCAACTGATTCTTGGTGCTTAAAAGAATACCACTCAGGGCTAGATGTAGCTAACTCTAATTTACCGACTCATAAATACCGAATTTTACCGATTCGGTATTTATGAATCGGTAAATTAGAAGGAGGGAGATGTAGGTAATTTTTTTTTTTTTAATTACCGAATCTGTAACATTTGGTATTTACCGATTCGGTAAATACCGAATCGGTATTGCCCATTGATTCCTATGGGCCTTGAAGCCCATAGGAATCAATGGGCAATACCGAATCGGTATTTACCGATTCGGTAAATACCGAATCCTGCACGGGTGCAGGGGGTGTCACTTTGACACCCTCTAGCACCCCAAGACAGGCTTGTGTGACATGTGGCACACATACATGCCCTAAGGGCATGTCTGTGTGTCACATTGCACAGGTGTGCATGCACAGATGTCCATGCACACCTGAATTCGGTATTTTACCACCCAATAGGATTGGGTGGTAAAATACCGACTCTTACGGGTCTGTGGCACTTTTAGGAGTGTCATCTACATATGGATTTACCGAATCGGTAAATATACCGATTCGGGGCCCGATGTAGGCAAATATTTTTTACCGGTTCGTAAATACCGAATCATACCAAATCGGTATTTATGAACCGGAAAACCAGATGTAGGAAAATATTCAGTAAAAAATACCGATTCAGAAACATTCGGTATCCAAACTCGGTAAATACCGAATCGGTATTCACCGATTCGGTAATCTCCGATTCGGTAACACCCATTCAACCCTATGGGCCTCCAGTCCCATAGGAATGAATGGGAGACACCGACTCGGAGATTACCGAATCGGTATTTACCAAATCGGTATTTATCGAATCGGTAAAATCCGATCTCGAAAATTCGAATACATGACATGTGAGCCAGTGAACCAATCAGGGACAGCCACCACACCCCACAACAAAGCATCTGAGAAATCAACCAATCAGATGCAAGAACCACACCCCAGTACCTGGAGGTGGCCACACCCATGCAGGTGCAGAGCAACAGAACTGCAGAGAGAGCTGGAGGGGAGACAGAGGAGCAGGCTGCACTGAGCCCAGCATAGCAACACCATGGAGTTCCAGGAGGCACAAAAGGATGGAGGTGACAGAAAGAGGAAGGTGAAATTCAGCACAACTGAGCTCCAGGTGCTGGTGGAGGAGGTTGTGCAGCATTACAGTCAGCTTTTTGGGAGACAGTCTCTGCAAGTAGCAGAGTCTGTAAAGAGGAACACCTGGCTGGCAATCCAGAGCAAAGTCAATGCCCTAGGAGTGACACATCGCGAAATCGATGACATGAAGAAAAGGTGGTATGATCTGAGGATCACCACCAAAAAGAAGCTTGCCACCCAGAGGAAGGAATCAGCAGCCACAGGTGGGGGGGAAGAGCCGTGCTCCAAGCCTCACTGAACTGGAAAGGATTCAGGAAAGGATGCAGTACTGAAACTGCCATCCTCAATGTCATAGACGATCTCCACAAATCACTTGACTCTGACCAATGCTGTCTTCTCATTCTCCTTGACCTTTCGGCCGCCTTTGATACTGTTGATCACACGCTGCTCCTAAAAGCCCTTCAAGAAAGAACAGGCCTGGAACTGACGGTATTGAATTGGTTCTCCTCCTTTCTACACAATCGCTACCAAAGAGTAAAAATCAAAAACTTTGAATCCGACCCCCTACCCGTCAGTAGAGGTGTCCCTCAAGGGTCAGTACTCTCCCCCCAACTCTTCAATATCTACATGGAACCGCTTACCACAATACTCAGGAATTCCAACATCCCCTTCCACCTCTACGCTGATGACACACAACTCTATCTGGAAACCTCCTGTATGGATGACATTCTCAAACTTAACGATACGCTCAAAGACGTTCAACAATGGCTCTCACAAAATCACTTAAAGCTCAATCAAGAAAAAACTGAAGTTCTTCTCATCTCCAACAAAGACGAAAACCCTCAAATTGAAGATTGGCTCAAAGCCATCAACGCCATCAATGTCACCCTCAAGCCAAAAGAATCGGTCAAATCCCTAAGAATCACCTTAGACCCCAAACTAAACATGAAAAAACACATTGCTAACTCCGCCAAAAGCGCTTTCCTCAATCTGAAACTTCTCTACAAAATAAAAACATTCTTGCCTCCCAAGGACCTCCAACAAGCCACTCAAGCTCTGGTGCTCTCCAGAATTGACTATGGAATCGCAACCCTGACCGGCTCAGCCAAATCACACCTTGGCCCCCTGAAAACCACCCTCAATGCCGCGGCTAGAATGGTCACAGGAACCAAGAAATTAGACCACATTCCCCCCGCGCTCAAGGATCTGAATTGGCTCCCTATTGAACAACGAGCAAACTTTCGAACAGCATGCCTTACACACAAAGCCCTCCACACAGGCAAACCAGAATACCTGGCTGCGAAACTCAAAAGGGCTGGCCAGTCCAGGACCCTCAGAAGCTCCAACACGCTTCTTCTCATCCCGTTGAAATCGCGAAAACGCAAAACTCTAAGCAAATGCTTTGCAGGTAATGCTCCCAGGATATGGAACGCTATCCCTCCCCACATCAGAATGACATCCCACTTCTCAAAATTCAAGACTTTACTCAAAGCCCTCTTCCTGGAGGACACCTGAACTGTAAGGGGATGCTCATAGTTCCCCTAACCCTTGTAGTCATTATGATCTGTATGTTCTTGTTGTTTTGTCATCCTCTTGAACTGTACAGCTATCAATCTTTTTTCGCCATCAAGGCACATTGCTTTACCTGATGTGAAGCGCTCTGATACCCTCGGGTCCAGCTAGCGCTATACAAAACTTATAATAAATAAATATAAATAAATAAACTGGAGCAGCTTGTGGAATCCACCATGGAGCCTGAGAGCATACACGGGATTGGGGATGCTGATAGCTCTGCCAGAGCTGCAAGAAAGAAAGGTAAGATGCAGGGACATGTACCCCACCCATTTCCTGGCCCCTTCCCCAATGTGGGTGACTCACTCACAATCCTGATAGGAAGAACAGGAGGGGACCCATAAACCGAGTTGGGATGGGTATACTGTGTAAACAAAAACAATTCCCAACAGGTATTATTGAGAGACAATTTCAATTGTGCATGCCTGAAGGCATTACTGAGAACAGAAAACAAGGAGTCAAAAGGATTTTAGAGGAACGGTGGTATTATTTACCAAGGACAAGGGTATTCAACATATGTTTACAGTTTTCAACAGCACTGTAAAGATTAGATCTTGTGACAACCCAGTGGCACTTGGTGCAAGGTGCTATATACAGTTTCAGTGAAGTGAAGTGCAAGTGCTTAAAAACAGCATTGGTGGCGCATAGAATGTGGTATATACATCAATTGCAGCTTCAATTATAATAGACAAGTTACAATCACTTGAGACAATTATTTTCTTGAAGAAAGCTGAAAGTGTCATATGCGTCATTTGATTCAAGCTGTGTGGTCGACGGCGTTTCGATCCCCTTGAGTCGGGATCGTCATCAGGACGGGGTTGTTCTTAATGAATACAGTGCTGTGGACAAGGAAGGATAATGATGAGGGTGGAAGGCGGGAACGGGCAGGCGTGGATGGGATGAGGATAGGGAGTGCGGAGGTGAGGGCGCACTCGGGGCGGCTAAGGGGCAAGGAATAAGGTGTTTAGGGCGAAGTGAGGGTGGTGATGGCCGCAGAAGGTGGGGTGATATTAGGGGTGCCTAATGTGGAGAGTAGGTCTGTTTATTTGTGTGGGGTCGTGTACCACAAGGCAAAAGGAAAATAACTTACAAAAACCATGCAAGGATGCGTGGTTTACAGCTTACGAAATCAATGCGTACTGGTCACTGGAAGGAAAAAGGCATTTGTTAGGTACAGGACGCATGGGTCACTGGTAGGTACCGAACACGCACTGGGGGTATCAGTACCTGGTGGCGTCTTGTCCTGGGACTGCTCACGAGGTTGGGCAGCTCCTAGAGAGGAAGACAAGGGGTGCGTGGTCAATAAGGCGAAGAAGTGCCCAAGATCGAACTCGAAGAGCGCGATTAGGCGTGTAGCCGGTGGCCGACGGCGAGACTCTTACCTTAGAGGAGGAGGGGCACAGAGGGCAATAGCTCTTCTGGCGTGGCTGTATTGCACTTAATGCAGCGGCAGACAGCGTCTTCTCTGTATCTAGGAGATTATACCAGTTACCGCGCGGAGGGGGCGGGGTAGGGGGCGTCTGTCTGGGGGCGGGATCTGCGAGTGAATGCCGAGGTGGCGCGGAGTCATTGGTGAGAGTGAGGGCGGGGGGCGGGGAGTGGGTGGGGCGGTGAAAGGTTACCCGGGCAACCAGAGTAATCAGGAAGTCACAGAGCCCGAGTCGGCGCATTGGGAAATGCGCTTTGGGCAGGTCCAGGGAGCGGGAACCAAGGGCATGTTTTGGAGAAGCAGTGCCAAGAGAACTTAGTACATAGGACGCAAGGTGATGTAAACATGACAAAATCAGAGTCGCCTTGAGAAAAATAATAATACAACACACACACATTGGTAGAGGTGGCTGGCGGCAGAACATAGGAAAGCTGTTAATTAACATTGATTCGGTCAGGGTATAAAACCGGACAGTTAATTACATAGAGAAATAGGGGTGGGCGCCAGTTTAGTCAAGGGGAGCAGGGCGGGGGTGCAGAGTAACGGACAGCTCATATGGTTAAGGTACGCTTCTCATTTTATCTTAAGCCATATGTGTTTACAGGGTGCGTGGTAGAAGATGGTCCCAGGGGTCAATTAAATGGCGATAGTATTAGTCCATTCATCCAGGGTGTTGAGCCCCTGGTTGACCGAGTCAACTTTGGCAATCCATTTGCATTCAGCTCTGTTGAGCAGGGCCTTCATGTTACCTCCTCTGAGAGGTAAGGTGGGTTTCTCAATGACCTGCCATCTGAGGTCCGAATCCGTGTGTGAATGCTCAATGAAGTGCGAGACCAGAGGTGCTGTAAGTACCTTGCAGTTAATTCTGCTTTTGTGTTGAATGATACGTACAACCACCGGGAGGACTTACTGAGGCCAAATCTGAACAAAAAAACCTTGAAGAGGATCCCCTTTGTCTCAGTGTTCAGCCCCGACAGCAACAGAGTATCGAAGATAATTAAAAAGAACTGGACTATCCTACGTTCGGAAGAACAATTCAATGAACCTCCTCTGTTCTCATATCAGAGAGGCAACAACATTGCTAACCATCTAGTGCATGCCATTACGTGGCCGGCCCCCAGTACAGAGAAAAACACCATCACAGCATCCTGGGGCCTGCCCCCGGTCATGGGACACTTTAAATGCCAATCATGCAGCGTGTGCGAGCTGACAACCAACACCAAGGAATTCACATTCAATGGCCAGACACACCACCTCGCCCAACATTCCAACTGCAAAACCCAGAACGTTATTTACGCTATCCGATGCCCGTGTGATCTGATTTACATCGGCCAGACAACACAAATGATAAAACAGCGTATCATTCAACACAAAAGCAGAATTAACTGCAAGGTACTTACAGCACCTCTGGTCTCGCACTTCATTGAGCATTCACACACGGATTCGGACCTCAGATGGCAGGTCATTGAGAAACCCACCTTACCTTGGGAACTCCACCACAACCTGTTAGCAAAGTCAGAAATCTGGGAGTGATATTTGACAACAAGCTCCTCTTTCATCACCATGCGAATGCGGTAGTCTCATCTTCCTTTAACATCTTAAGGAAAATAAAGAAAATACTACCGTACCTTCCCATAGCCACGGGAAAAACGCTAATATCCACACTAGTGTTTTCGCGCAATGACTATTGCAACGCACTCCTCCTCAATGCCCAAAAAAAGGTTATTTCTAAACTGCAATTAATACAAAATGCCTCTGCCAGAGTTCTTCTGGGGATTCCCAAATATAGCTCGGTTTCCAGACATCTAGACCAACTGCACTGGCTTCCAGTTAGAAGCCGTACGAAGTTTAAGACCCTCTGTATTGTCTATAAGGCAATAAAAGACATAGGACCTAAATTCTTGAGAAGTTCTTTTAAACCTTTGGCAACCCCTAGAACGTTGCGCTCTAACACAGCTCACATGCTTCAAATTCCTAGAACAAGGACAGTTAACTGGGGAGATAGGTGTTTCACCATAGCAGCAGCTAAACTGTGGAACTCCCTTCCCCTTAACATAAAGACCAGTCCATCTTTAATAGTTTTTAGAAAGCAGCTAAAGACTTGGCTGTTTTCTTATCGACACGATACATAGATCCTTTACTGTTGTCCCTTCGATTCATCACTGGTTTATTTTAGATTTAGCCTCAGCGCCGAGACACCTACGGGTAATTGTAGCGCTTTAAAAATTGCAAAAATAAATAAATAAATAAATACCTCTCAGAGGAGGTAACATGAAGGCCCTGCTCAACAGAGCTGAATGCAAATGGATTGCCAAAGTTGACTCGGTCAACCAGGGGCTCAACACCCTGGATGAATGGACTAATACTATCGCCATTTAATTGACCCCTGGGACCATCTTCTACCACGCACCCTGTAAACACATATGGCTTAAGATAAAATGAGAAGCGTACCTTAACCATATGAGCTGTCCGTTACTCTGCACCCCCGCCCTGCTCCCCTTGACTAAACTGGCGCCCACCCCTATTTCTCTATGTAATTAACTGTCCGGTTTTATACCCTGACCGAATCGATGTTAATTAACAGCTTTCCTATGTTCTGCCGCCAGCCACCTCTACCAATGTGTGTGTGTTGTATTATTATTTTTCTCAAGGCGACTCTGATTTTGTCATGTTTACATCACCTTGCGTCCTATGTACTAAGTTCTCTTGGCACTGCTTCTCCAAAACATGCCCTTGGTTCCCGCTCCCTGGACCTGCCCAAAGCGCATTTCCCAATGCGCCGACTCGGGCTCTGTGACTTCCTGATTACTCTGGTTGCCCGGGTAACCTTTCACCGCCCCACCCACTCCCCACCCCCCGCCCTCACTCTCACCAATGACTCCGCGCCACCTCGGCATTCACTCGCAGATCCCGCCCCCAGACAGACGCCCCCTACCCCGCCCCCTCCGCGCGGTAACTGGTATAATCTCCTAGATACAGAGAAGACGCTGTCTGCCGCTGCATTAAGTGCAATACAGCCACGCCAGAAGAGCTATTGCCCTCTGTGCCCCTCCTCCTCTAAGGTAAGAGTCTCGCCGTCGGCCACCGGCTACACGCCTAATCGCGCTCTTCGAGTTCGATCTTGGGCACTTCTTCGCCTTATTGACCACGCACCCCTTGTCTTCCTCTCTAGGAGCTGCCCAACCTCGTGAGCAGTCCCAGGACAAGACGCCACCAGGTACTGATACCCCCAGTGCGTGTTCGGTACCTACCAGTGACCCATGCGTCCTGTACCTAACAAATGCCTTTTTCCTTCCAGTGACCAGTACGCATTGATTTCGTAAGCTGTAAACCACGCATCCTTGCATGGTTTTTGTAAGTTATTTTCCTTTTGCCTTGTGGTACACGACCCCACACAAATAAACAGACCTACTCTCCACATTAGGCACCCCTAATATCACCCCACCTTCTGCGGCCATCACCACCCTCACTTCGCCCTAAACACCTTATTCCTTGCCCCTTAGCCGCCCCGAGTGCGCCCTCACCTCCGCACTCCCTATCCTCATCCCATCCACGCCTGCCCGTTCCCGCCTTCCACCCTCATCATTATCCTTCCTTGTCCACAGCACTGTATTCATTAAGAACAACCCCGTCCTGATGACGATCCCGACTCAAGGGGATCGAAACGCCGTCGACCACACAGCTTGAATCAAATGACGCATATGACACTTTCAGCTTTCTTCAAGAAAATAATTGTCTCAAGTGATTGTAACTTGTCTATTATAATTGAAGCTGCAATTGATGTATATACCACATTCTATGCGCCACCAATGCTGTTTTTAAGCACTTGCACTTCACTTCACTGAAACTGTATATAGCACCTTGCACCAAGTGCCACTGGGTTGTCACAAGATCTAATCTTTACAGTGCTGTTGAAAACTGTAAACATATGTTGAATACCCTTGTCCTTGGTAAATAATACCACCGTTCCTCTAAAATCCTTTTGACTCCTTGTTTTCTGTTCTCAGTAATGCCTTCAGGCATGCACAATTGAAATTGTCTCTCAATAATACCTGTTGGGAATTGTTTTCACTCACAATCCAGCACACATGACAGTAGTCACCAGCAATGCCTCATGGTAGTCGTAGTCATAGGTACATACATCAAAGCAGCCAACACCGAACACTGCATGCCATGCCACACTCCCCATACACAACCAGTTGAGGCATATGAAAATGTGTGTTAGTAATTTGTGTGATGAAAACACACAGCTGATCATTGTCCATGTCTGCCCACAGGAGAGTCATCGCGCAGAGCAGCGCAGGGAGGGGAGTCAAGTGCACCAACAACGGCTGCGAGGGAGAAGGCCATAGACACAGCAGGACCTAGCACTGTCCCTGAGGACACAACCACAACGCACGCACCCACAGCAATGGAGCAAGACACCACTGCACAGCCACTGTCGCCCCTGCTGTTCGAGACACAGACTCCGGCAGCACCTGCAGATGGCACAACACCAAGCTCAGGGTCCCCTGTGCATGTGAGGCCAAGGAGGCATGACGTACCACCATTAAGGATCCTGGAAAGCTCTGATGAGGAAGTGGTGGAGGCTCCCAGACCTAGCACACCACCACGGCTGGCGATGCAGGGCAACAGGGGTCAATGGGATCTGGCCGTGCAAGTGACCGTGGCTGTAGGGCATGTGAGCAGGATGAGGGGCAGAATGTGCAGGGGGTCTTTGCTGGGCTGGAAGCCACTATGGTTAAGGTCCAGCACATGCAGGCCAAGGGGATCATGGCAGTGCACAGACAGGTGCGCATCCTGAACAGCAGGATGTTAGACATCGATCGGAGGATAAGTGCCATGGCAAAGGAATGGAGTCAATGGGCAAAGGAATGGAGTCCATGGCAGAGGGGGTGAGGGACATGGGTGTGCGCATGGGTTCCCTCTGTGACAGGCTGGAGAGTGACCACCAAGAAAGGTGCAGGTATAGACGCGAGGTCAGGCAGCTGAATCAGTCTATTAACCGTCTGGCAACTTCAACCACACTGCTGTGCCGCCGGTCTGTGAACATGCAGACTGACATTGTACACTGCTGCAGTGACTTGTCCAGGGGGATGGGGAGGGTGACCTCTGCTATGGAGGTACTGCTGACACAGCAGACAGCCTCTGCTGGTAACACGTGTGTTGGGGACACAGAGGAGTCCACAAGCAGGAGTGGGTCCAGCACGCCTGTACAGGACATTCGTCGGAGCAGCAGACTTCATGCAGATGACACCGGCACCACTGCGCAGGTTGACCCCCAGCCCCGTGGCTCCCACAATATCATGCGTAAGCGCAAACATTGAGAAATCATAATGAACACAGGACAGGTCACAGTGAAGTGAACTTTGGCCACCCAGTGTGCAAAGTGCATTTAATTTGATTTATGTGGTCTTGAATAGTGCAGTAGTGCATATTAAAGTGAGTGTTCCAAGACATGAACATGCCTGTGTGTCATCACTCTATTATAAGTATCTGTTGGTGATTTCTGCGCGTCGCAGTCCACCATCTGTTGCTGGTGCTGCTCCTGCTGCATTGTGATCGGCTTGTACTGTCCCATCATCTATGTCCTCATGATATGTTAGTTCAATCTCTGTGCCCCCCTTGGTGGCAAGATTGTACAGCATGGCGCAGGTCGCAATAATCTTGCAACAGATAATTGGCGTGTATTGCCGTGCACCTCCACTCTTATGGAGGCACCTAAATCTACTTTTCAGCAGTCCAAATGTGCGTTCCACCACGCAACGTGTTGTTCTGTGTGCCACGTTATAACGCCTTTCGCTCCTGGTGGATGGGTTCAGGTAGGGGGTGAGCACAAATGACCGCAGGGCATATGCACTGTCACCTGGTCGGAAAATGATATTTTGATTAGTCACATTCTCATGATTGCTCCTTCTGCATGGACTATCAGGGTGTCTCACAAATACTCACCTAGCAGGTATCCATCACCAAAATCACCAGCCACAAGGCGTCTGTATATCCCACTGTTCGTGAATATGTAGGAGTCATGGGTACTCCCTGGATATTTGGCTACAATGTCCGTAATTATGTTGCCAGCATTGAAGATCACCTGCACATTGATAGAATGTGTGGACTTCCGGTTTCTGTATATGTGTTCAGTTGCTGCAGGTGGGCATAGTGGGATGTGCGTCCCATCGATACAGCCTATGATGTGCGGGAACTGTGCAAGTTGATAGAAATCGGTTTTCGTCCTTGCTAGTTCTGCAGGTGTGTCAGGGAACTCAATATAGTGTTCCATCCTCTGCAACATGGCGTCAAGAAATTTTCTGAAAAACCGTGACAGGCAGCTCTGGGACACCCCACCTACTATGGCTATCACGTGCTGGTAGCTCCCAGAGGCAAGAAGGTGTAGGCAGCACAGCACCTGCACATGGGGTGGGATGGCGTGTGCTCTTGGGGTTGGGTGTTCCAGATATGGGTGGAGGTCCCTGATCAAGTCCAGGATGGTTCTGGGGTGGAGTCGTACCTTTGCAGGATCTCAGCTTCAGTCAGTTGGAAGAGGGTGATCCTCTGCCTATACACCTGCTCCTCCCTTAGCCAGACCCTCTCTCCTGCTGCCTGTATCCGTAGCCGCCGTGCAATAACGTAGAAAGCCGCCATTGTGGTTGCACTGTTGCATTTTGGGGCCTTCTTATATATCCTGTTCCTGGTTTCCACCTGCTTCCAATCCATGGTAAATACTGACTCTTAAATACCGAATTTCATGAAATTTGGTATTTTTTGGATTTGCTACATCTCAACAGGCCATTTTTACCATTTCTTATTTACCGACTCGGTAAATATGAATTCGGTATTTTCCGATTCGGACAATTACCATTTCTTAATTTCCGAATCGGTAAATATGATTTCAGAAAATTCCAATTCGTGTTATACCGATTCGGTGTTTTACCGACTGGTATTTACCGATTCGGTACGTTTTTGGTCACATACATCTCGATGCACTTATACCGGTCGGTAAAGGCCGAAATTACCGAATTTCGGCCGTTACCGACCGGTATTTGGCTACCTACATCGGGCCCTCTGTATTTTACCGATTCTGTAAATTTACTGATTCGGTAAATTTACAGAATCGGTAAAATATAGGCCCCCTACATCAGAAAACCCTAATACCGGTCGGTAACGGCCGAATTCGGCCGTTACCGACCGGTATTAGGACTCCTACATCCGGCCCTTAGTCTATTAATTAATGCTTGAGTCTGTGCCATTTTTTAACCCAATACTATTCTAGTGACTTACTTTCAATGACTAACAAATTCCCTTGATAAGTAACTCTTCACTGGGTCAATCACCTCATCTGCACTACCCTTATCTCAGCTTTACCACCAAATCACAAAAAGTTCAATTCATTTTTTGTCAGTAGAGATTTCATTATTTAAAAACAGTGATTCATAAATGTAAGACGCAGGGGATGAGCTGGCAAACATTGAGGTCTGTTAATTTACCGTATTTTATCTTTTTGTACAGTTTGGGCAGCTCTTCATACCACTGGTGTGGCCCCTCGGTGCTGTCTTCAGCATTCGGATACGTGGGTACCCAATTTGTTATGCATTGTTGCTCGAGTACATGTGTGTGTTTATTGTGTGACTCACGTTGGAGGCATTGGTTGTTGTATTAGAGGTCCAAAGGGCTTTCTAAATTTCAGTTGCTACAGACTTGCACCCCACATGACATTGATACGGAAAAATGTAAGGTAAATAGAACTGACTTAACATTTTCCTTTGGTCTCCATAGATGGTTCATGCAGCATTAGTTCATATGAGGAATATCCATTAATCTTAGGTAGGTCTTCTCTGTTTTGTTTTATGCATTTATTTTTAGGGGGGAATTTTATATAGCGCCAATTCGACCAAAAGATATTAAACCGCTTTACATGAGCACCAGTTGCATTACAGACTGACACATTCATTTTGTAAGGCACGGGGAGAGTAAGTGATTTGCCCAGAATTACAGGCTGTTGAGCGTCCCTGCCAAGACTCCAACCTGGTTGGCCCATTTCTAGGTCTACCGCTCTAGCCTTTAGGACCCAGCCTCTGTTTGTTTGTTGTTCTTTTTTGGGTACTATGTGGCACCAGTGACAATACCCAGAGTCATAGGCTTTCCAAGTTCATGGTAAACAGGAGGAATAAAGAGGTTATTTCCCAAGCAGGTGTTCATAGTCAGTTGGCCCATGAGAAGAACTAAACACCTGTGGAGGAATTATCCTGTGTATTTGTGTTACTTGAGGTCTCTTAGTAGTCAGATTCACAGGTTTTTTGAGGTCAGGTCGGACAGACCAGGAAAGCCTTCATTTTCTTTCTGAACTTGAGGTGGTGTTCTTGTTTCTGAAGGCCAAAGTCAGAGTATTCCAGGCTTTTGGACCACTTGTTGTCAGGGTTTCCCACAGCCCACTACATTCTGAGACAGGCAAGAGTGCTCCAGTTAGTCTGCAGGCCCAACCCTGTAAACATTGGATGTCTGCAATAAGGTTAATAGATGCCTGGGATGGCAGGGTCAGGTGACACCGCTTTGGAAAGGACAAATGCTGATGGAAGTGGGGAAACCAAGTTTTGAGGGTGGGATACCATAGGAATATCCACAGTGGGGGATGTAATGGAAAAGGGTGGGTGGAAATCATTTGAAACGCTTATAATGGAGTATGCAGTGCAGCTCCTTCTCTAAGGCAGAGCATCGCCCCACTACTGAAAAGGAAAAATAAAATGATAATAACATATTATCATTTTGTTTTCCATATATATTTATATATATATATATATATATATATATATATATATATATATATATATATATATATATATATATATATATATATATATATATATATATATATATATATATATATGTCAGACATCGCTGTAAATCCAACAGAAACATGCACTATTTACAACGCTGCACAGACCACACCATAAATACTTGGTTCGTTCTTTTATTAAAAGATTCAAGGGCAGGACGCGTTTCGAGTCAGGCGACTCTTCCTCAAATGCCTCTAGCTGCAATGTCAGTGGGTTCGTTCGATTTTTTAACGTAGCTTCCAAGACATTGAAAAAGGACCATAGTCCGTTTTTCCCAGTTTAAAGGAACAGTTATTCCGGTTTTTGTCAGAGTTTTGTAACAAGAAGCCAGAAGCTTTCTTTAAGGAGTGCCCTCCGGCTGCTGAAATGAACATGAGAGGAGTTTGAGATGGAAGGGCCCCGTGTGCGGCCCGCCCCGACTTGGTAAATGAGCACTTTTGAGCAGCTAGGATTTGCAGAGGATTCCTCCACAGCACTACATACTTGAGGCAAGGACTTTGGAAGGTCGATGAAAAGCTGCACGGAAACTCAGTGGTTGTGAAACTGACCTTGATCACTGCAGCCGAGGTATGGAACTGTCCGTTTGAAAGCCTGTGTGGCACTCGGTTTACAGTGAATGAAGTGGGGTTTTACCAATATCGACGTTGGAAACCAGCATGATTCTAAAGGACAGTTATGGAGCACTATGGGAGATGTAGTCCCGAACAAGGTGATTAAAGTTTTTTTTTTATAAAGACTTTATTCAGCACAAAATAGAATGCACAGTAGGGTACAACAAACCAGAACAATATATGCGTACCAGTGGACGATGTCATACATATCAAATGAAGAAGGGTAATGCAGGAGCGGGAAAGTTCAGGCCTGTTCGATCAGAAATACAAAGTGCCATTTTCCAATATAGGAGAATTATAAAGACAAAAAAATGAACAGAGTGCAAGAAGAACAAAAAATACATAATATAGCAAAGGAAAGGAAATCAACAAGCATGCGAGAATCAAGAAGGCAAGTCGGGCAGCACAGTCACAGGTAAATAGTGAGAACGCCGTGGTGGTCTGGGACACAGCCCACTCATCCCGCTACAGGTCCGCTATCACAGGTCTCTCCCCATTAAGGAGCGAAACTCCACAGGTGACAAGCATTATGTATTGGAACACACCAGTTCTCATGCCCACACCCCACCCCCCCATCCAAGGCATACCGCAGTGCTGAACCAAAAGTGGTGAGTGTGACATCTGATGGCAGCGGGCGAGCGCAGGGGCCGCTTACAGCCTAACCCACCCCCTCCGGGACAATGGAATGAAGGGATTGGGACTGCGCCTTCTGGGTCAATTTTTCGACATAGCTTCGTTATGGCCCCCATATGTCCGTCGGACGGGAAGCTGAGGGGAGCAAGGCCGTAAACTCCACACTGTTAACATTGCAGTGGGCCACACTCCTCAGCCATGCGGCAACCTTCGGAGCGCGACGCGCGCCCCAGAGCAGCGCAACCTCCCTCTTGGCCAGGAGGAAGCACAGGGATGCCAGTCTACGGAGAGGTTGTGGGAAGTTAGCTACATAGCCTAATAATGCAATTTCGGGGGTGGGATGTAGTGTCATGCCCAGTATTTCACCCAAGACCCGGTGGACCTCTAGCCAATAGGCGTGTATCTTCGGGCATGTCCACGACAAGTGGGAAAAGTCAGCATGAGGAGAGGCGCACCTGGAGCAAC
This sequence comes from Lissotriton helveticus, assembly GCF_964261635.1. Taxonomy (NCBI): domain Eukaryota; kingdom Metazoa; phylum Chordata; class Amphibia; order Caudata; family Salamandridae; genus Lissotriton; species Lissotriton helveticus. The sequence continues at coordinate 1,043,725,450 of NC_136061.1, forward strand.
TGTGTGGTCTGGTAGCGTCTATTCTATGGGCAAGCGCGGGGGTGTGATACATCCTCCGTAGAAACTTGAAATGGAGAAGTTTGTGCCTACTATTCATGGACACCGTTTTGGTAACAGCGCAGCATGCCTCCCACTGGTCATCAGTAATCTGGTTGCCCAAGTCCCTCTCCCACGCAGCGCGCACCGCGGTGTCAAAGGAGGGAAGAGATGTCATGCATAGCTTGTATAATCGCGACACTACGTGAGCGCTTGTTTGAGTCTGTATGATGAACGTGAGTGCCGGGTCCTCGGGCGGTGACAATGGGAACGTAGGGAATTCAGCGCGCAGCATGGATCGGAGCCTGGCCAGGGTGAACGCAGCCATAAACGAGCGGTCTTTGAAGCGGGGGTCCTCCGTCAATGAAAAGGCATGTCCCTCAGGGAACAGGTCGCCAATAGTGTGCAGTTGAAACTTGGACAGCGTGCGGTCAACTATCGCCTCTCCAGTGATGGGGAGCCAGTGAGGGTTGGGGAGGGGGAGCGAAGGAGAGTACAACTTGTCCATGCGGAGTAGTCTCCGTAACTTATCCCAGGCCCAGCTAGTAGTGGAAACCGGCTGTATGTCCTGTGGATCACGGGGAAGTCCCTTGGGAAGTATGGAACAAAGCGGCACCGGAAGCGCCGTATCGGCCTCAGGTCGCAAGAAGGGAATCCTGGCATCCGGGTGGAACCAGGAGTGCGCGTATGAGCATTGCGCAACCAGGTAGTAAAGGTGAAAATCCGGCACCCCGAATCCTCCTCGTTCATAAGGTAATGTCAACGTGCGCCAAGCCACACGAGGGTTCTTGCCGCCCCATATCAGGCGCAGCAGGGCAGAGCGAAGTTGTGTAAAGAAAACCTTAGTAAGAGGGATCGGAATATTGTTGAACAAGTATAAAAAGCGAGGGAGGACAACCATTTTGACAATGGCAATCCTTCCAGCCATGGACAGAGGAAAACGGAGCCAGCGCTCCGTATTCTCCTCCAAAAAATCCAGGGCGCGCCCATAATTCAGTCTCACAATGGATACCGCATCCAGGTGGATGTGTATTCCAAGGTATTTGACGGAGTCGGTGCACCACTCCAAAGGGAAGGGACAATCCCATTGCGCCGTGGAGGGCGTCAAGGGAAAAATGAGCGACTTGTGCCAATTAATCTTCAGGCCAGAGTATGAGCCGAATCGTGCGATCTCGTGGATCAAGGGCTCCAAGTTTGTACTAGGGGTGCGGACATACAGGACCGTGTCGTCCGCATATAAAGAGACAAGTAGAGGACCCGTGCGGAATTGTAGACCTCTGTGGAGGTGCTTCTCCTGAAAATGACGGACTAAAGGGTCCATTGCCAGAATATATAGGAGTGGGGACAGTGGACAGCCCTGCCTGGTACCTCGGGAAAGCGCAAAGTTTTCAGTTATGGTGCCGTTCAAACGGATACGTGCCGTAGGCGCAGTGTATAGCAATTCTACCGTGGCCACATACATTGCAGGCATTCCTATTCTGCGCATGATGGATAAAAAAAAAGGCCATTCCAGTGTATCGAACACTTTCTCAGCGTCTAGGAAGACCGCAGCAGCAGGGACGGAGGGGTCAATTTTATGTAGAACCGAGAACAGCGTGCGGAGGTTGAGGGAGGTGGACCTGTGTGGGACAAAGCCGGATTGAGCCGGCGCGACCAGGGAATCTACAAGAAGCGCCAAGCGAATAGCCAGGACCTTCGCTAGGATTTTATAGTCAAGGTTAAGGAGGGACAGATGGCGGTAAGAGCTACAGAGGGAGGGATCACGGCCCGACTTGGGAAGCAGAACTATGACTGCCTCACGGAGGGTGGGGGGGGGCACGCCCGTCTCCAATGCCTCCGCATAGACCTCCATCAGGTGTGGCACCAGTTCGTCTTTGTACTCCTTATAAAAATCGGCAGTAAACCCATCCAGGCCAGGCGCAGAGGAGCTCTTCATCGACTCTATAGCCTCAATTATGTAGTCTGGGGTGATGGGATCCGCCAGAAAGTCTTGCATATGCTTCTCGAGGTAGACCATGGCTATTTCGTTAAGATACGGCCCTGGGTCGCAGTTGGCATCATTTAGTGTCGAAGTGTAAAGACGGGTGTAGTAGGACAGAAAGGCATCGCAAACGTCGGGAGTGGAGTAGTGCCTAGTGCCCTGAGCGTCGTGGATGTCAGTTATGTATGCCGCTTGATGTGGCGGGCGGAGCATCTGCGCTAGCAACTTGCCCGGTCTTTCCCCCTCCCCATACTGCCGCGCTGTGTAGTGCTTACCCAGGAATCAGAGCTCCCTATCCGCAGCGTCCCTAAACTCCAGCAGGGGTTCTAGGCGCCTGGCCTCCCGGTCTGGGGAGGGATCTCCAAGTATCTCCCTATCCAGTGCAGAGAGGTCGGCCTCTATGTGGGTTAGAGTGGCATGAGTGTCACGAAGGGCCCCAACGTGTTTGGCGATACAGACCCCTCGGATGGTAGCCTTAAAACCCTCCCACAGTGTGGCCCAGGAGGCCACCGAACCCGTGTTGGTTTCGAAATAGTCATCAATGGCTGTGCGGACCTCTTCTGTAAAAGTCGGGTCAAGCAAGGCCTCGCCGGGGAAACGCCACCGCCTCTCATACCCTCCCAGTCTCGGGACTGCCAGTGTCAGCACTACCGGGGAGTGATCGGACAGAGTGCGCGGGGGCGTGGAAAGAGCGCGCATCCAACCGGCCACTCCTGGAGAGAGTAGCCAGTAGTCTATTCTGGTGCTGGTGTTATGGTAGCCCGAGTGGTGTGTGTACGCAGGGGATTGCGGGTGCGCCCTGGCCTCTACATCGATGAGGGAAAAGTGGGAGCAGATGTCCGCCATCACTGAGCGGGAAAGCGGTTTGCAATCCGGGGAGAGGGAGGTGCTGTCCCTGCCAGGGGTCATCAAGAGGTTAAAGTCACCCCCCATCGCCAGTAAGTCAACGTCAGAGCGAAGCAGCAGAAGCTGTATGTGTTGGAAAAAGGCAGGGGAGTCAACATTAGGGCCGTAGACACACACCATGGCTATTTTATACCCATGCAGCATTCCAGAGACAAGCACATACCTACCCTCTTCGTCAGTCTTGCTATCGAGCAACACAAAGGGAACACGATTATGTACCAGAATCGCCACCCCTATTGCGTATCTACTATAACATGAAAACACTCTATGCGCACCCCATCCCTTAGCCCGAGAATGAGTGTCCGAAGGCATCAAATGGGTTTCCTGCAGGAACAGCACATCCACCCTGTGGCGCATAGCATAGTTCAGAACCTGTCTGCGCTTCCGCGTGGTGTTCAGACCACGAACATTCCAAGTCATCATCGTTAGCATGGAGGGGCCAGCCCTAAGACCTATCCCGGCCATAGCATCATATCATGAACAATCAAAGAAAGTTGCGTATCCGGCAAGCCCGGCCAGTGAGTCTCGCAATAAGATGCAACCAAAAAAAACCACAAAAACAACACACAACCCATCCCCTACCCGCCACCCAGCCTCCCGACATCCCCAGAGAGGCAGTCCCCTATCAAAGGGAAAGACATAGCAAAAGTTGACATGTATGAAAACCACAATTGCAGTAAGTATATATTCGAAACAAAAAACATCAAACCCTGAAAGAAGGTTAACAAGCAGGCGTACACCATGGGGGGTAGCAACGCCTCGCCACGCGGGCCATCCGGCAAAGCGAACACTATGGCAATGGTCGTGCAACAAACCAGAAAGGAAGAACCATTAATTCCATATCAGATAGCATACAAAGAGGAGAAGAGTCAGGCGAATCAGCCCCTGTCCGCATCGGCAAAAAGGTCGGCGCTGGACTGCGTGTCAGTGCGTGGCGGAGAATGCACACCAGAGCCAGAGGGGGACGAGGAGTTTCGCCGCTTGTAGCCGGCACAAAAGTCCTGCGCCTCAGCCGGGGAGTCAAAAATGCGGAATCTGCCGTCTGCCTCCACCTTCAATCTCGCTGGATAGAGCATGGCGTACTTTAGGCCAAGGTTACGGAGAGCAGACTTGACGCTAGTGTACTTGCGACGTGCCTCCTGCACCATGAGCGTGTGATCCGGGAAAAAAGACAACTTGCTGCCCTGCCACTGCACGTCTCCCGCCTCACGTGCAGCGCGGAGTGCGGCGTCACGATCGCGAAAGTTCATGATGCGAGCTATTATGGGCCTGGGTGGAAGACCTGTGCGGGGCCTGGGCCCCAGGGATCTGTGGGCTCGCTCAACGACAAAGCCAGCAGTGAAGGTGTCCTTTCCAAAGAGCTCTATGAGTAGGTGTTCCACAAAAGTGTCAAACCGGCCAGTAGCAGTCGTCTCCGCAACGCCCAAGATGCGAATATTATTGCGCCGGCTACGCGCTTCCAAGTCCTCATTTTTGATGGCTACGTTTTTAAGGATGGTTTCGACCCTCTCCAGCCACTTCAGAGACTTCGCAGCCCCATCCTCAATGTCCGAAATTCTGGACTCCGCCAAATCAAGCCTACAGTCATGGGCCTGTACTGCAGTGTTCATGTCTGAAAGTCGCTGGTCCAGTGCGTCAAAGCGATTGTCCATTGCCTTGAAGCCAGCGCGCATCTCCCCCATCATGGCGGCCATCATCGCTGTCGCGTCCCCCGCCTCCGCTGTGCCAGCGGCCCCAGAGGCCGGTCCCGGCGGGGGGTCTGTGTCGGGAAGAGGGGTCTTGTCAAAAGTGAGCTTCCGTTGGTATGGGTCTTTCTTCACCATCGTCAAGACCGAGAGGGAGATGCGGTGGTAGCAGAAATCGACTGCAGTGCCAACACACAGGGCAGGCGGTAACAGGAGAGTGGCAGGTTCGAGCCTCGGTGAGCCCCAGAGGAGAGTGTAATGGTTGAGAGCGGCAAGTGAGGGCTACAGAGGGTCTGTCGTCAAAGATGGCGCCGTGGAGCCTGGCAGCAGTCAACAGCAGCCTGCAGGGAGCAGGAGGATTGCAGCAAAAGTCAGGAATCTGCAGCGTCGCATTTCAAACTCAGCGGCCTGCAGGGCAGGGAGCGACCCTCTCCTGAAGTGAGGTCAGGAGGAAGGGGGGGGAACAGCCGTTCCGCCAGGCGCGAGTGGGGCAGGATCGCCGGAAGCTACCGGCGGGCGCCGCCGGTAATCACGGCCGCCTAGAGCCCCGAGTCCCACCGCCCCCAGTCAAGCGCTCCCGCCGGCCGCCCAAAGAACCCCCGCACCAGGCCACCAATCGAGGCCCCGGTCACAGCGCGCTCACAGGCCCAGGGCTCCGGAGCGCGACAGGAAGCAGGCGCCCCAACCGGGGAGAGGGCACGGAGGTAGGGGAGCTTGGCAGGAGGCCCCGCGGGTGCAGCAGAGATCACGAGGCCCGGCGGGCAAGACCCGAGCCGCGCCTTCCCAGAGTACCGGCCCCGAGGGGAGATGGCGCCGAGGTCCGGAGGCCTCGTTTCCCCTTCGCCCCACTCACCGCCGAGGTCGCTCCCGACGAGGGTGTAAGGCTCCAAAGGTACCAGGCGGCATCAGGAGGCTCCGCAGGTAAGTTGCAGCAGGATAGGTGGGCGGATCATGCCGTGTTCTTCTCCGCCGGGAGCCCGCCTGGAGGAGCTTCACCAAAGAGCGGCCATTCCGCTCTCCGCCGTGGCCACGCCCCCTCCAAGGTGATTAAAGTTATTGCAAATTAACCAAGGGAACTTTAATAACAAGCACCAATTGGGAGTTACTTGTGAACTTTAAAACTAAAAAGAAGTACTCACCTTTGTTAATCACTGGGGGGGGGAAAAAACGGAATAACTGTTCCTTTAAACTGGAAAAAACGGACTATAGTCCTTTTTCAATGTCTTGGAAGCTACGTTTAAAAATATAACGAACCCACTGACATTGCAGCTAGAGGCATTTGAGGAAGAGTCGCCTGACTCGAAACGCGTCATGCCCTTGAATCTTTTAATAAAAGAACGAACCAAGTATTTATGGTGTGGTCTGTGCAGCGTTGTAAATAGCGCATGTTTCTGTTGGATTTACAGAGATGTCTGACACATCTCAAAATGGACCCCGATCCACGAGGATGAGGCACTTCATTTTGTCAGAGTTTTGTAACAAGAAGCCAGAAGCTTTCTTTAAGGAGTGCCCTCTGGCTCCTGAAATGAACATGAGCGGAGTTTGAGATGGAAGGGCCCAGTGTGCGGCCCGCCCCGACTTGGTAAATGAGCACTTTTGAGCAGCCAGGATTTGCAGAGGATTCCTCCGCAGCACTACATGCTTGAGGCAAGGACTTTGGAAGGTCGATGAAAAGCTGCACGGAAACTCAGTGGTTGTGAAACTGACCTTGATCACTGCAGCCGAGGTATGGAACTGTCCGTTTGAAAGCCTGTGTGGCACTCGGTTTACAGTGAATGAAGTGGGGTTTTACCAATATCGACGTTGGAAATCAGCATGGATCTAAAGGACAGTTATGGAGCACTATGGGAGATGTAGTCCCGAACAAGGTGATTAAAGTTATTGCAAATTAACCAAGGGAACTTTAATAACAAGCACCAATTGGGAGTTACTTGTGAACTTTAAAACTAAAAAGAAGTACTCACCTTTGCTAATCACTGGGGGAAAAAAACTGAATAACTGTTACTTTAAACTGGAAAAAACGGACTATGGTCCTTTTTCAATGTCTTGGAAGCTACGTTTAAAAATCTAATGAACCCACTGACATTGCAGCTAGAGGCATTTGAGGAAGAGTCGCCTGACTCGAAACGCGCCATGCCCTTGAATCTTTTAATAAAAGAACAAACCAAGTATTTATGGTGTGGTCTGTGCAGCGTTGTAAACAGCGCATGTTTCTGCTGGATACATCTATATATATATATATATATATATATATATATATATATGTACATATATATATATATAAACCATATATATATATATATACACAAACCAGCATTACTACCAGGTGATTCCCTCAAATTTATTGGAAGTCACACCCTTGTGGGCCGGCAGCTCACTCTCTGATAATACAATGCATCATGGGCCTGGTAGTCCCGTATTCAAACCCCATGTGGGTTGCTTGTTGAAAAATAAACAGGTAAGTTTGTGTGATCTGATTTTGTGGGATGAACTCAGAGAAGAAAGCATGGCATAAGGGAGTCTTTGCCGCCAACCACCAAACAGTTTATGCTGCGACCCGTTTGGGGCGTGACTTCCAATAAATTTGAGGGAATCACCTGGTAGTAATGCTGGTTTGATTTTAAGCTGCTAAGATGCAGGGAGTAAGGCCCAAAACGCGTTGCAGCATGAACTGTTTGGTGGTTGGCGGCAGAGACTCCCTTGTGCCATGCTATCTGCTCTGAGTGCATCCCACAAAAGGCAACCCCTTCAAATCAAAATATTCGGCCCGCCAGGTCGAGGGAAGCACTACCGGGATACTCCAGCGGGTCCGCAGTTGTTCATTGGGGCAGCCGAGTGTGTGAGTAGCAGTTTCGCACAATCAGGGATTGTTTCTGCAACCGTGATATCACATGAACTTACCTGTTTATTTTTCAACAAGCAACCCATCTGGGGATTGAATACGGGACTACCAGGCCCATGATGCATTGTATTATCAGAGAGTGAGCTGCCGGCCCACAAGGGTGTGACTTCCAATACATTTGAGGGAATCACCTGGTAGTAATACTGGTTTGATTTTAAGCTGCCAAGATGAAGGACGTAAGGCCCGAAACGCGTCGCAGCATGAACTGTTTGGTGGTTGGCGGCAGAGACTCCCTTGTGCCATGCTATCTGCTCTGAGTGCATCCCACAAAAGGCAACCCCTTCAAATCATATATATATATATATATATATGTATATAAATATATATATTTATATACATATATATATATATCTGCAAATACCTCTTTCACAAGAAAAGAGACGTTACCCAGAAGGGAGAATTTCAGGAGCACTTTATTGCACAACAGACTCAGGCGGATGCATTTCGGCAATTTCTGCCTTCCTCAGCGCCCCTCTCCAGCTGCTCCTTGTGCTGCAAAACATCGTCCAGTCATGCCGTTGTAAATGATTACCATGCTCCACCCACAAGGTATGGTCCGGCCCTCCTGTGTAGTCCCGTGTGGTGGAACTACACTTCCCACAAAGCCGCAGTGTTGTGCCTTGTGGGGATAGGAAAGTGCTGTGGGGCGATGCAATTTGGAGCTGGATTCCGTGACGGGCGCAGCCCTCAAAGTCCATTGGGAGGTGAGGCCAATGTGCAGTTCAGTGCCCCCTCGAGTCCCCCTTCCACAACCGCCGCAACCTCTCTGCCTGGTTTCCTTCGCGGGGGTTGGCACAGAGATCCCTGTCACCCAAACTAGAGGATATAAATACCCTCTAACCGCGTTGTGTCACCAAGCGTCCTGGTGGGTATGGACTCCATTGCTACCGCAATACAACAAAGAAGTGCTCCAACGAGCCAGCCAGTAAGTCCAAACCACTTCAGCGACGGGGGATCACGTACATGCGCTCTGGCTTGGCGCACAATGTCTGCAAATACCTCCTTCACAAGAAAAGAGACGTTGACCCAGAAGGGAGAATTTCAGGAGCACTTTATTGCACAACAGACTCAGGCAGATGCATTTCGGCAATTTCTGCCTTCCTCAGCGCCCCTCTCCAGCTGCTCCTTGTGCTGCGAAACATCGTCCAGTCACGCCGTTGTAAATGATTACCATGCTCCACCCACAAGGTATAGTCCGGCCCTCCTGTGTAGTCCCATGTGGTGGAACTACACTTCCCACAAAGCCGCAGTGGTGTGCCTCGTGGGGATAGGAAAGTGCTGTGGGGCGATGCAATTTGGAGCTGTATTCCGTGACGGGCGCAGCCCTCAAAGTCCATTGGGAGGTGAGGCCGACGCGTTTCGAAACCCGAAGGTTCCTTGGTTCCTTCGGGTTTCGAAACGCATCAGGAGTTGTTTGCCATGAACTTTATTGAATAAAGTACGCTGAAAGACAAACTGGGGCTTGGCGCAATTTCTTTGAAGGAAGGATTGTCTGTGCTTGATAAAGAGGGTCGCGACCTCGCCGGCAGCCCGCCACCAGGGCAGGACTAGGAACTGAAAGCAGCCCTGGGAAATTTTGGCAGACCAGCCCCCGCCCGGCGCGTAGCGAGCGAGCGCAGCGAGCGAGCCCGACTGCTACTAGGGGGGTTTGGGGGGGTTCTCCCCCCACGAAAATTTTGGAAAAAGACAGACCAAAATGGTGAATTTTACAGCACCTTTTTCATTACATATTCAATTGTATCAACTTTCAAAGCACAGTAAATAGTAGATGATGACCTTAAAGAGCACCAGGTTACCCACCCATTCATATGTACTTATAGACATTCTTTCAGAGAGCACCAAAAATAGGCACAAGTAGTGAATCTGCGAGAACAAAGTAAAAGTGAACTGGCACACAGGCCCATACGAGCCCAAAACAGACTACATTAATAGCTGCATTCTCAAACATGAGTCAGTTCGTAAATCTCCGTATACAAAACATGGCTGCTGCTAAAGAAAAAAATTATATCCAAGTTCAATGTTTTGCATATGCAAGTGAATTCAAGCTTCACCATTTCCGAAATGTCCATCCACAGCACAAGATTCCCTAATGCAGACAGCACAATTACGAGATGTGCATCAAGCATGCGCACTTTCCTAACACACGGGCGCAAGGGAACATAGGAGGAAGCAGTGCAAGCTTCCCCCTCAGGCAGGTACATATCACGGTCTGCAGTATTTTTTTTTGTTTTTTTTATGCAAAAGACCAGTAAAGCACAGCGACAGTGCATGCTTTGCCAACAAGCATCAACACGTTAGCATGGGCAGAATGACTGCAAGGTTTCTTCACACAAATTTCAGTGAGAAGGATAAGCTACCCTCACCTAGTAAGCATATAGGAGAATGCGGGTTGAAAACAGCTAAAGCCATGGCAGATTTAGAATGCCCACAAAAGAAATTTGCATGCATCTAAATCCAAACAAGAATCATTTACGTAATTCAGGATTACAAAATAGATGTGGAAGTACTTCTAAAGCATGAATGTGTTTGGCGAAGCAATGGAGCAATAAAGGTCAGGAGCCCAAGGTACATTATAGATGTGTAACCAACAAGTAAGGTGACAGTATTTAGTGAACAAGGGCTTTGCTTTTTCGAGATCTTCTGAACCGCAGGATTTGAGCAGTTTTTAGGTCAGTCTGGATGCTGCTCCAGACCCCTGCTATAGAGGGCAGCGTTCCAGTCTTTTGGCCCAGTGTCTCCAGGTCTCCAATTTGGCAATGTTTTGGCTTCCTGTGTGCACTGTCCACCTGAGATTGCCAAGTTCTGGTCTAGGTGTGCAGGGATGTTGTTTCTGAAGTCCGTTTAAGTGACGCATGATGGTTTTAAACATTATGCAGCTCCACGGCCAGAGCTAGCATGGCTACTTCAGGGAAGGAATGGCTATTTTCTACATACCAATGAGGAGACCAGCAGCAGTATTTACAATTCGTTTAACATAGCTGCCAAGGTTTCAGAATGTTGTGTGTGGCATTTTTACAATTTCAGTGTAATTATGAGTGACATTTCAACTTCTATGAGTGACACTTTCTTGCAAACAAAAATCAAGCAATGAAGAGGAGGGAAACATAGAAATATCAGACATTACACCCATTGGAGCTTTGAGAAACTTTAAGAAGATCTTGCAACTGCTGCAAAGCACCAGAAATCAGGAGAGTGAGGCACACATTACAGCCAGCCAGGACACTGTATTAGACTGGACTATAGAACTGCTTGCTCAACCCTAATAAAAGTGATTACCAGCACTGCTGAGCAGTGTCTGCCCCAGTGGGCGCCCTGCTGCCTGCTGTGCAACCCCGCAGCACCAGATGACAGCAACAGGTGGTGGCTGCCAAGGAGCTACTACAAACACCAGGCTCTTCACTATGTCACGCCGGATGAACTGAAAGTTGGACCAGCACCAGCGTGGTCACTACGCGCTAGATCTATAATTATAGGCTGCACTGACTAGGGCTGTCTGAAGCTCCAGAGCTCTCTTGGTACTAAGAGGAGTTAACTCAGGACAGTTTCCTAGGAATCACTGTGCGGCCCTAGTCCGCGTCCCACCCAGTGTGGGTGCTGCAAGGTGGCATCAGGTTGACCACTGCTTAGAAGAGGTAGCTGCGTCTGATACCTGTTCTGCACACCATATGATCATTGCCCAGACTGACCAGATAAGTTGCAGAGCCAGTGGTATCAGGCTAACACCATTGGCGCTGCGAGGCACAAGCAGGGACCAAGGTAAAAGTATTCAGAAAGCCACCACTGTAGACTTTGATGCGAAGTGTACAAATACAGGCACTGAGATGCACGTATTCAGCAGATGGACAAAAAAAGGTGTGACTGTGTGTGCATTATCAAGTATATAGTACCAGGTAATGTAGCACTCCTGTATTGTATTCAGGGGCTGATGCTGTTCCTCCCCCTTTGGGTTTCAGGTATGATGATCAACTTGGCTTTCTGGAATATCCAAAGCGGTTATTGTGTCTGTTAGGGAACAGAATGAATGCTTTTACTGTGTTACGGCGTATAGTGTCACTATAAAAACAATTGCAGGGGCTAAGCCCTTCCCAAGCGGAGCAACACATGTCCAGGATCTGTCATCCCTGTGTGCAATGTAAGAAGGACCTGAAAATGCTCCTCAGAAGGTGCTGAATCAACGTATGCTCCTTGTGTGCAGCGATGCTTGGAGAGCTGTTTCAGACACTGGCTTACGTCTGCCCCTGAGGATAGGAACACCTGTTATCTAGGCCACAAAGGCATCGGCTACAAGTGGCATCTCTCAGGCTGCTGCCACTGATGGCTGTCATCACTCAGGCTTGAGACTGCAATGGCGGAAGTACAGCTCACCAGAAACTCATTCACCTACAATCCACCCTCTCCGGAATAGCTAGAAATGTGATATATGTGCGCGCCAATACAGTATTTATCTACAGCCAGTTACTAGGAAGAGAATCGAGGCTGCCGATCCTGCGCTTTAAGTTCAATGCAGAAAAAAAATTCTATTACCACGTTTTTTTTTCTCCCCGTTGCATTTCTATTTTTGCAATATCTTGCTACGTCACATGTCTTGTCTTTTTATTTGACACTTTTATGCATGGAAAAAGCTTGTGTCATTACAAATAATGAATTTCATAATGTTTACCTTCTTGTCAAATACATTGAGGCAGCAGGCTGTGGTTCCAGGCCGACCCCAGGGCACTGGTCCCATCACCCAGACAGAGTCACCCTTATGCCTAGGAATGCAGACACTTCCGCTAAGCATGGACAACGAGGACAGTTCAGGTGGTTCAAGCCCTGCTCCTTGGTCATTAAACCATACACTTCTCGCTTTCATCCTTTTCCTGCTCTGCCTCCGACCAGCACTTGTTTCTGTACCTTGTAATCTGCAGCAGCTGTCTCGTCCAGCCCTGCCGCTAATTTAAAAGTCTGAGCTGATCACGACTTTGTTGTGTGCCTGTGCCTCTCTACTAGTGTCCCTATGTTCAAGTGATGCTCTCTTTGTACCTGTGTCTGGTTGTGTCTCTATGTTCTAGTGTTCTATTCTCTTTCTCTTTGTTTGGTTGTGTGACTTATCCTTTCTTTCCTGCTGGGGTCGCTCTGTTCTAGCAATGGTGCTGGTTCATTTTTCAGAGTGGGGGTGCTGCCATCAAGGTAACTGCACTGAAGTCACAGGAGTTGTGAAACATCCAAACATCACACAAACAGCTAGTGTTACAAATGAGCCACGCCCCTTCGGCAGGAGAGGGTTGAGGGTGGGGTGTGTAGCCTGATGTGTATTAGGTCACACTCTCACAAATATACTACTAACAGAGTGTATAGTAGTACAGTCATTTACAGACAGCACCTTTTCCATCGAGATGGGCATTACATGTGCACAGGTATCCAGTTTTACTTGTGAAACTACCTACAGCACAAACAATAATATTTGTGGAAATCTGTTTTCAGCAAATATTTGCTGTGTGCATCCCCAAGTAAAGTCTTGTGACTTTGTTTTGATCCTAGTAAAATTGTTGTTTCCTTCACACTTCTAAATTACAAAAAGTGCTTATTTTCTGGTTTCCGAACAGCTGACGCAGAAAATAAAGAAAACACCAATCTCCAGGTTAAAAGAATAAGCATTGATTTGTCTAAAGGCATGCGTGGCCTGGCGTTTGACCTCCGTCTATGAACTCACAGTAAACGTGACAAAATAAAAACACAAGTTAAGGCGTTTTATTCCTAATTCACTTCTAAACTCCAAGGTGGTTATTTTGGGGTTGCAGCAGCACCCCTACACTCAGTGCCTCTGGGTTGTAGAATTCCTCTCTATGGTGTATCTTTGTCTAGTTGTGTGTTTGTGTCTCTCTCCTCATGTCCATGGGTTCTAGGGTTTCTCTCTTTGTCTGGTTCTGTGCGTGTGTTTTTCTGCTCATGTCTCCTAAGTTCTCTAAGTTCTAGTTTCCCCCTCTCTTCCTCTATGTCGGGTTGTGTACCTGTTTCTGTCTGTTCATTTACCTCTGTTCCTGTCTCTGCATCTGTGTTCAGTTGTGTGCTGGTATCTTTCTGCTCTACTGGTGTCCCCCTGCTCTATTGTTCCTCTCTCTGTATCTTTATCTGGTTGTGTGTCTGTGTCTACCTGCTCTAGTTCTCGAGAACAATTCGTAATGTATGTTAACAACAAACAGCGCTCCACGTGTCTTAAATACAAAGAACCCCTTTCACGGCTGCGATGCCAGTTCCAGCAAACTCCAGGTAGGCCCTGTATTTTGGTGATTAATGATCAGGAGCCTCCTTGCCGATTATCATGGGTAGGCCGGGGCCTAATGGCTTTTGTTTTTAATTGCGGGCCGGGGTGGAATTCCTGCAGGACACACGCGTCGACCTCTCCGTCTCACACGCAGGATAGCCACTTATTCCGGGCACCGCTTCTTGTCACCAGTGGTGGCCTGGCGAGTGGCGACTGTATTTAGCAAGGGGGGAGGGTATCTGATGGGGGGGGGTCTGTAGAGTAAACCCTTCTCGCCTGAGTCACCTCCCATGTATAAACTACCCCCACCCTGGCGTGAAGCTGCCATTTCAGAGTATTCTCATCCCCCCTCCCAGATCTCTCTAAATAACAGGGTCGGAGACAAGGTGGGCGCAAAGGAGACTTGTATATCCAATGCATTATAATAAAACGTTAGTGCAGGACATGCGGACTGAAAATTAACATGCCAATTTAAAATTTACATGAAACTTACTGGCAAAGAGTGTCACTCGAGGATTGTCAGGGTTGTACATGACAAAATACAGAACATTAACTACAATATGGTGCGCAGTTTATGATGAATGCAATAGCATTAATAACAATAATATGAATATTAATAAGTACAATTATTTTATATGAAGGAGATCGGCGTATACGAACACTTGCAGATACACCGGCTTGCATTAATAGTAATTCATGGTCGGTAAACTCAATACCATTGAATTGGTTGCTGCTAGTACTAGTAATGTTTACAGCACATAGAGAGATAGAGGTGCTATTGAAGCGCTACATTTAAAACATGTTGTTATTCGGAGAGCTGCACCGGGGCGAGCGTGGCTGGGACCGGGTGTGACACCCCCATCGGACTCCTCCCACACTGCTGGACGGACCCTCCTGGTGGTGGTCGCAGAGGGGTATGAATGAGTCCTGCAACCCCTCTGGAAATGTTGCGAAGGCTGCGAAGTTAGCAATTGTTAGGGGCCTCCTGCTAGAGGTCATTCCTGCTGCCTGTCCAACCCCCCCCTCCCCTCCCCCCCCAGCACCTAACTACGGTGGGGCATTGTCGGTGGAAGGGTCGGTCGCCCCTACAACAACACAACATATCAAGTGTCTCCCACGCCTGAGAAATAAACAGCCGAGATAATACATGATGGTGGAGCTGCCTCTGTAAGTGGGCCTGTACACCACTGGTCCCGAATAGCAGTTCGCAATCCTGTGTAAACTCCCTCGGCTGTCGAATTACCAGCCCAGGCGCTATGTGCGCCAGGGCCCGATCGCACGGCATCCGCCCCCACCCCCAGCCTGGCCATGAATATCATGCAGGGGATAGCCTGTCACTCACCTTTGGCTGCGGCCGCTGTGCGGGAGACACCGGGGCAGGCTCCACTTCATCCATGCCAGCCTGTCTTTCAGTCATCTCTCCCATGCGCACTTTTTATTGCCCGACCCGCCGACCCCCAATGCGCTTGCGCTCCCTCCAGACTCCACCCTAAGGGTGAATAACTATACCGCGGCGTGTGACATCACTGCGCGCCGCGCATCACGGTGTGGTGCACCCTGGCCCAACACCCAACCCAGGTCAGAGGTGACAGTCACAGGCGGAATTTTAATAATTAAAGCAAAATCGGCTGACCTCAAGGACACGGTCCCGGACGGTGCGTGCAGCACCAGCAGCAGCTGCATTTTATACAGATTGTGCTCGTTTGCTCGGTCACGCCTCAGGGTCCAAATCGGCCCCAGAAACAAAACCGGCCCCCCCTGTCACCAAACCGGCCCCCACCCCGTCCAGCCGACCGGGGGATTGCACGGTGCCTGGAATTGCCAGTCCGGCCCTGCCCGCCACCATCCAGAGGCCAGAGCGGAAACTGTTTTGAATATATATATATATATATATATATATATATATATAAAAACAATAAACAATAAGCCAGATATTTTGACAAAACTCCAGAAGCCTGGAAGATGAACGTGAGCAGAATGGAAGCCAAGCCATTGACCTAATGAATCCGAGGGAGGTGACCATAAAATTTAAACTGCAAGTAATGCAGTGAAAAATCCTTGATAAGGTGTATTATAAGAGAAGTAGGCTTTTCAAAATTCGTAGGGTCTAGGATCCGCAGGGGCAAGGTCAGGGAAGGTACTTTTATACATACTCTCTTGGAATGCTTCCATATAGCAAAATAGTCAGAGGTGGAGGCTATCTTGGAGGTGGCCGTTCACGTAGAACCACAGTTAATCCTACTGGTGGTCCCTGGTGACGTGGATCTCACCCAAGCTCATCTGTTTGTAACCTGGGACTCATGCTAGCAAAAAGAAATATAGCTAAGATGTATGGGGGACAATAAGTGCCTACTAAGTGGCAGTGGATCACCGGGATGGACCAATGTATGGAGGCAAAGAGAGTGGTATACATGGGTAGGGATTTCTCTAAGAAATTTGACAGAATATGGGGTATCTGGAGACAGTATTACGGCCTGGAAGAGGAGAGAGCAGCAACAAAAACAGAGTGTTACTATTTCTGCGGTTGAAGAGAGTTAGTTGGAAAAAGGGTCACTAAATACAACATGGGGGAAAGGAGGATCAAAGGAGGGAGGGACGACGATGCCGGATTGTCAACAAGCTTGTGAACAAAGTGGCTTATAATATATTATGAAATCTACAGGATGGTCATCAAAATCATTGTTTAAAACTTTTTACTATAAACCAATTGTTGATTTAAGCTCTGTGGTTTGTGATAGCATTTAACAAGCATAATCAGAGCCACTGGTTCCTGACATAGAATAAAATCTTTTCTCTCTATTGCATCAAATATTTTCAATTCTATTGAGGACAAGGAGGCGAGGATTATCCCACACTTTGAAGCATGCGTTGTGCTCTGTTTATGATTATTGGACGTGGCCCTCTCTACCGGGCTACCCCTAAACGTGTTGCCTTAACTACAATTGTTTTTGTTGGCATTAGGATGCTGTGCACTTTACCACTGCTAAACAGTGCCTAAGTTTTTGTCCTCTCTCCTTTAAACATGGTAAAATTGGCCTAGACCTGATTGGCACATTTAATTTATTTTTAAGTCTGTAGTAAAGTGGTACAACATTTACCCAGTGCCTGTAAATTAAATGCACTTATTGTGCTACCCGCTTAAGTAGCCAGTTAAAACATGTCCCAGGTCTGCCATTGCAGCCTGTGTGCAGTTTTAAAATGCTACTTCTACTGGGCAAAATAAACCTTTTGCCAAGCCTAAAACTCCATTTTGAGTACATATATGTCACCCCTAAAGTAGGTTTTAAACAGCCTATAGCACAGGGTGCATAGTATTTAAAAAGTTGGAAATTTAATTTTAAGTTTCACGTCGTGGTAGTGAAAAACACACACATTTGTTTTCCACTACTATGAGGCTTACCTAACCCATTAAATAACATTGGGATACTTTATTACATTTAAAAAGTGATGACTTTTGTTTGGGAGCAGGTAGAAATATCGTGTTTGGTGTCTTAAGGAATGGTAATTTTAAACCCTGTTTAATGGTGAAGGGGCAAGGATTCGCACGTAATGCGACTTGCTCATATTCAGTCTTCTCGACATAACGTTAATGTACTAATCAACATGTTTGTTTTTATTTATATCGCATTACACAACATCTGAGTGAAGCTTGCATATGTGCTTTTACTAATGATAATCCGCTTGCAATAATATGGCTGCTGCTACGTGGGATTTCCTACTGCGCATGCGTCTGTCATACTCATGTGACATGACGTCTTTTTCGACTTGGAGGGAAACTTTCGCTTCTGCGCACTAGAACTAAAATGGCTGCTCTGTTACAGTATGCATGAAGCTTGCACAGCTGCTTTTGCTAAGCTGTTTGTTCTGCTTAACATTAACGCAATAGTTAAATATAAAGTAATGGGAATAGAGTAGAGATAAGTGGTATACAGTGCATTAATTTATTCTGTGTTCTCAAACTGTTTATTTTCTATTCTTACATGTAAATCATTTTGGGCCTGATGCTTACCGCTGAACTCCATCTTGGAGAAAATTGCGACTGCGCACGAATCACAAAGTCCATGAAGCAGAGTGACCTTTGAAATGCTGCCAAAGAGCCAACTTGCTAGAAGATGCTTGTGGGAACCTTACCTTTTGACCCTACGGAGGAAACTAGAGTTCTAAAATGGACTAAAATGTAACAAATATGGAACATTCATTGTCGGGTGGAATAAAGCATACGTGAGAAAAATAAAATGATGGGCGGGAACGCAAACATTAATATTCATATAAAAAAGTGTCATTTTAGTATGGTGTGATGAACTCTCCTCATTCCTTGTCCAATCAAAATTGGGGATCCTTACACTTGCAACATTGGGGAGTGGTACACTGACCTGGAAAATAGTATAACTAGGGTAGGCTTAGCTAGTTAATTTGTCCGACTTGTCCGAATAGCTGACCTGTCACTGACCCAACGCACTCAATAGGTTATCGGGAGCAGAGGGGCTGCGAAGCACTCTGTCAGAAGATTCGAGAATCCAATCGGGGTTCTGGGAGCTGAAGTGCTGGCAAAGCACTTTGTCGAAAAAAACGATTCCGGGTTCTGGCTGTTAGCTGCAGAGAGGGATTAACTCAGGCGTTGCATCTTTAACTGCGGGTGCCGGTCTAAACCTTTGGTGGTCCTGTCCTGATCCAATTTGGCTTTACCTGTCCTGAATTCTGGTTTGCACCTGTTTACCTACTGGCGCCTCCATTTTCGGGGTTCTGTCCTTTGTCCAACCCGTGGCCAGGGTTGGTCTTCACATCATTCTAGGTAAATATAAATTCATGTGGGTTCGTCGTTGTATTGTTTCCTTCTCTCTACCCTTCCTACCGTTAAAAAGTTTGACATATGTTCCCTTTTCTTACCCTCCCTATTGCTAAATGATCGAAAACTGTTTAATACATCTTTTGCATAGTTACATATTGATTCTAATTTTCATAATTGAAAGTATTTTGGTGTTCAATCTTCGGATCATGACAATTTAAGAAACTTAGATAAAGAGTTTAAAACTTCCAGAGTCTGTGATTATTTAATGAGTGCAAATGTTATTTTCCTCCCAATTGTCTTGCTAACTCCCTTGATCCCTTAGGACTCTAGGTACCTATGACAAGGATTGGTAAGTCAAGGGTATAAGTCCTAAACCTAATCACTGAACAGTGTAAAACGCACAGGTTACCTGATTATGTAGCTGCTATTTTAGTTATCTGAAATTGAAATCTCACTTTTGTTGTATTATATGAGCCCAGGTGAGTATGGTAAAACTAATTCTGGTGACCTGCGCACTTTATCAATGGTAAAGTAAGGTTTTAAATCGCAATTCTGAAAATGACACTTTTAGAAAGTTAGCATTTTCTTGTCCTAACCATTTGATGCCTGCAGCCTGTTCCTGGGTTACATGATTAGTTGCTGTTGGAAGTTTGCCTTCGTATATTCCTCCTAGACACGCACACAAAAGGTGGACTGGGTGTTGGCAGTATGAGCAATCCTGACCTGATAGGAGGGTGGAGCTGTCTACCTACCACACATGCATTTTAAAGGAGTTGACTCAGCACACATGCAAAGAACTCCACACTAGCCTTTTATGACTCCAGAGGTCCTGGGATCAGGGCAGTGAGTAAGGAAATTCAGCCTCATTAGTGGGGGAAAAAACTCTAGAAGTTTCTTCCACTTCAAAACTGGCACCAGGAATACAATTAGGGCCCTCAAATCCACTCTTCAGTGTGCTCCTGGACCTGTGGATACTGCACAAGAAAGACTGCCCTACTAACAGAGGACTGTCCTGCTGCTTGAGCCCTGCCCTGCTCTCTGAGAAGGAAGAATGGACTTGCTCCCTTCATTCTGGGCAGAGTGACTCCAAGGGCCAGGTGGCTGACTTCTGTTCTGAGCTACAGGGACACAACTAGCTCCAGAGGCCTTCCTGCAAATGCCAACCTGACCTGTTGCACCGGCTATACAACTGGACCTGTCTGAGCTCTGCAGGCCCCTGCAGGAGTTCCTAATCCCCAAGAAGTGCCTCTGCAGGTCCTAGACATTGGCTGGTATCAGAGAGAACTCCTTCTGGCCTAACTGAAAGTTCTATCAAATCCGGCGCAAAGCACTGCAAAGCCCTGTGAAGTTCCGTGAAGCCTCACTGCACAGCTTAATTGGAACAAACTTTGTGCGGCGCAAAGCACTGCAAAGTCTTGCTGCATAGTTGCAAGCTTCATCAGAACCAACAACCCAATTTCTCGTGATGATGTATTACATCAGACAGCATTCTTGCTTCTTTTTTGTGGTTTATGGTCTTTTCCTTAGTATTTAATTATTACGAGAAATCACTGATTTCTGTTTATAGAGGCATATTTTACACTTTGATTTCTTTTCCTTAGGTGGAGAAGAGAAACAAGAGTGAGACGAAGCTCTTTATTTATGTATTTATATAGCGCTCTACTACCAGGAGGCGTCTAGGCGCTTATGAAGAAAGTCCGCAGAGCACTGGAAGTGTTTAATTATGTATGCGGGACCTGAGTTCTGTAGGGCCTTAAAAGCGACACACAATGCTTCGCTTCTCGATCGGTAGCCAGTGCAGTGTATTGAGGGCCTGTTTGACAGATGAATATTTAGACAGACAGAAGAGAAGTCTAGCCGTGGAATCCTGGAGAACCTGTAGTTTTGTAATTACTGATTTATTTGCTTCAACTAGTATTCAATTACAATAATCAAGTTTAGACAACACTAATGCTGCCACTCCTGTATTCTGGAATCCTGTTGGTATAAAGGGCAGTATTTTCTTCAGGATTTTCAACATGTAGTAGATGGAAGCAGTGAGTTTATTTACGTGGTGGTGGAAGGAAACGGTGGAGTTTATAGTGACTCCGAGATTTTTTGCCTTACTAACTGGTGTTGGGAGGGTCCCCAGCTCTGCTAGCCAACACTCTGAGGACCAAAAGGAGGTAACGTTCCCAAAGGGAAGTACCTCAGTTTTATCCGAGTTTAGCTTGAGACAGTTCTCGGCCATCCATATGCTGACACATCTCATACACTCCTTAAAGTTCTGTGCTATTTTAGGATTGTCGCTGGAGATTGATGCAATAATCTGGGTGTCATCCGCGTATGACACCAATTCAAACCCGTGGGATTTGATCAAACGGGCCAGAGGAGCAACGTATAAATTAAAAAGGGTGGGGCTCAATGATGAGCCCTGCGGCACCCCGCAAGGAAGCTGGGAACATTTGGATTTGTAACCGCCTATTTTGGCAAATTGTTCTTGGTTGAGCAAGAAGGATCTGAGCAGTGCTAACGCTCAGTTTTCTACTCCAGCTTCCTGAAGCCGCTGAATCAGAATGCCGTGGTCCACCGTATCGAAGGCGGCCGATAGGTCTAATAGTACTTCAAGGCTTTTTTGAGGCGTTCAGTTGCTTCAGTACTATGCATGAGCCCAGATGTTGTGGTCCCATTGGATGAGACAAGCAGAGGAGGGATCAGCTAAAAGCGTTGTTACTTTGTTTTTACAGAGGTGTCGAGCTTTTGTACAGACAGACAAAATGGTGCTAGCCGTATTCAGAGGGGATATGAGCATGGTGATTGATAGACAGTGATAATGCAATATGGTGCATAGGAAATGTAGTTTACTTTAAAAACGTTTTTAATGGCAGCTGTGAAATTCAGTAAAAGAAAAAGAAGCATAATCCTGGCTCTGTGTTCCTAATAGAATTGAACATTGAATTGAAAATAGCTAGAAAAGGTTTTATTCCCATCAGCTACACTGTTAGTTAAAATAGCGCCTGCACTACTTGAAAACCAATAAACGTTATTAATGATAAAAAGAATTAAAAATGACACAAGATGGTAATTTTACACCTTACACAGTGACGATTTACAAGTTCAGGAGTATCACACCGTACTTCAATGTTTGAAATAAATGCAGCCACCAGAAATGACCGAACCGCAGGCAGCATATCGATAGGGCACGTAATGCTCTGCAAACCATCCAAAAGAAATCAATCGAGCTGAGCATTACATTCTCCCACATGGGTGTCCATTTGTGTTTCCAGCCGAGAGCAGTAGAGTCGCAGGGCCACACACGAGCCCAGCGGGTCGAAGCTGCCTTCACTCCGCATTCACAATTAACAGCCTCGTCTCCCGGCCTACAGACACGCAGGCCCCCAGAACATGTCTACATTTAATTAAAACCAATAGGACAATCGAAACATTGCAACTGAATAAAGACCAGCCGCGGTATAATTACTAGGAAAATAAATACCCCAATCAAGATAAATTGAATGGGTTTAGAAAGGCTTAGTTAATTACTTTTCTCCCGCCAAACCTCCCCATCTGCTTTGCAGCGCCATCCATTTTAACACCATTTACCTGTTTATCGCTTTAACGTAATGGGAAGTAGGCCTCATTGCACAAAATTCCTTAACAAGTACTTTTAGGCCCTTTTAAATATGCAAACACGAGCCACTTCATTCAGATTGTGTTTCAAAGAGATTCGTTGCACAGCTGGATTAACTAAACTATTTTTGGTCAGAATGGACCAGATTGTGGTTCTAAAAATGGAAGGAAAGTAGGTAATGGTGCTGCTTTGCTTTTGTTTACTGGTAGTTTAAAGGCCATCTTTTTACTCAAGAAACCAACACCGAGATACATTTATGTGAATCACTTTTCTTTCAACCAGTTTAACAGCACACGTATTATTAAACCTCTTTTCTAGTTTAAAAGGACATTTTTAAGTATGCCACACACTAAATTGAACCACTTCCGGGGGCAGGGCCGACTTTAGGGCAATGTGACTGGTGCGGCCGCGCTGGGCACTGACCTCAGGGCTGGGGGGTGGCACTGTGTTTAGCAATAACTTATTATTAACACCTGTGGCAGAGTTCCTCGAGCGTCCAGCTTTCAGGTAGCAATAAGCATGTCAAGATAACTCTTGTGGTTAATGTAGTTTTGACCCTCCATAAAGTAGCACAGAGGGTTTGCCTGCTGCAAAGAACGCATACTCTGCATGTCACAGATCCTAAGTTTACTTGGATAGCTGAGTGGATTACTGCTTCTGTCACACAGATCCTTTTGTCACCGCAGTTCATAAAATACAACCCTAATATAGAACAGTGACATCAAAGAATTGCATGGAAACTGTATAAAATAGGTTCATTTTTATTCCCCCAGTTTTTAATGATCTATTCCTAATGTTGCTGAAAGGGGCTTGTTTGGGTAGATCTGCTGTCTTATTAGTAAAGTCATCCTTTACCAGTGCTTTAAAACGAATGAAATGTATGAGAGAGAGTGTATATGGAAAGATGAGGGGCACTTTTGCCCGGCGGTCATGAGGGAATCCAAGGATGAGGTCATGGGGGGGCGCCAAACATTACTGTCGCACCGCCATAGCCGACTTCATTGGTGAGCATGCTCTCGCCTCAATGGCCTACATCCTCCTCGGCTATCTCAATTTCCACCTGGACAACCTTGATGATCACAACACCTCATCCCTACTGGAGAACCTTGCCACCCTTTGACTCAAACAACTGGTCACAACTCCAACCCACTCAACAGGACACAAGCTTGACCCAATCTTCTCCACAAGCAACAACATCTCTGTCAGCCACACCTCTAAGCCACACTGGACCGACCATCACTGTGTCCACTTC
Organism: Lissotriton helveticus; assembly: GCF_964261635.1. Classification (NCBI taxonomy): domain Eukaryota; kingdom Metazoa; phylum Chordata; class Amphibia; order Caudata; family Salamandridae; genus Lissotriton; species Lissotriton helveticus. The sequence goes on from NC_136061.1 coordinate 1,043,748,855, forward strand.
TCCTTCACCAAACCCACCATACGCCACCTCACCCACATTGCAATCCTTACAGAAACTATGACAAGGTCACCAAAGACCAGCTCACCTCCTCCCTCAGCAAAACCCCACCACGGATGCCAACACCTCAGCACGCAACCCCCACTGCTGGATCTCCAACTGCGCCAGCATCTCTGGCTCCCCTCAGGAAACCCTCATGCAAGCAGCCCTCCAAGAAAGCCAGCTGGTTCTACCCCTCCCTCCAAGAGTCCAGGCGCAGCTGCAGACAGCTCAAGAAAAGATGGGGGAGCAGCAAGATCGTGGCAGACAACGCAGCCTTTAAAACCGACATCAATGCACACCACCACCTCATCAGAACAACAAGGAAATGAGCCATCCAGGAACGCATCAACGCCAAAGCACAAAAAAGCAAAGAACTCGTTGCCATGATCAAAGAATTTGCCCAACCCAGCACAGCAGACATTCCCCCCTCTCAAGACCTCTACGACAACCTTGTCACCTTCTGCCACCCCAAGATCAAGGAGATCTACGAAGCTTCATTGCCCAAGACCCACCCAACCCACTTGCAACCACCGCACCCAATGGCTCGAGACCCCAGCAGACCTTATCCAACTGGACCACCCCCACCCTCACCCCCGATTAAACCTTCAGGATCATGAAGAACATCCACTCCGGAGCCCCCTCGGATCCCTGCCCTCACCACACCAGAGCTGGCATCTCCATCACACCCAAACTCTGCTGCACCACAAACTGCTCCATTGATTGTGCAACCTTCCCAGAAGACTGAAAGCACACAGAAATCAACCCCCTGCTGAAGAAACCCTCTACCGACCCGATGGAGCTCAAGAACTACAGACCCATCTCCCTGATCCCCTTCACAGTCAAAGTCATCGAGAAAGCTATCAACACCCACCTCTCCAAGTTCATCTAAATGAACCACATCCTGGACCTCTCCCAATCAGGCTTCACAAGCAACCACAGCACGAGACCACTCTCCCTGCCGCTACAGATGACATTCACAACCTCCTTGATTTTGGCAAAACTGCTGCCCTCATCCTTCTGGACCTCTTAGACGCCTTCGACACCATTTCCCACCACACCCTCTGTGCAAGAATTCATGGCGCCGGCATCAGCAACCAAGCCCTAGAATGGATCTGCTCCTTTCTCACTGGCCGAACAAAGAGAGTCAGACTTCCACCATTCAACTCAGAACCCACAGAGATCAGCTGTGGAGTGCCACGGAGATCCTCCTTGATCCCCACCCTCTTCAACATCTACATGGCCCCACTTGCAGCCATCGTCAGAAGCCACGGACTCAACATTGTCTCCTACGCTGACGACACCCAGCTGAATATCTCCCTCACAGACAAACCCACAGCCACCAAGAGCAACTTCCACAACAAGATGAAGGCAGTGGCCACCAGGATGAAGGATAGCTGCCTCAAACTTATCTTCAACAAGAAAGAAGTCCTCATCCTGGGCTCCACCCCCACCACCTGGGACAACTCCTGGTGGGCCAGCAGGGCTCGGAACCCACCCACAGACTATTCACGAAACCTCAGCATCATCCTGGACTTCTTGCTCTCAATGAACTGACATATCAATGCTGTTTCATCTCCTGCTTCCAGATGCTCCTCCTGCTTCATAAGATCTTCAAGTGGATCCCCACTGATTCCAGGAAAACTGTCACCCATGCGCTCGTCAGCAGCAGACTCGACTACAGCAATGCATTCTACACCGGCACCACCCAGAAGCTCCAAAAGAAACTGCAGAACATCCAGAATGCCTCCACCAGCCTCATCCTGAACAACCCAAGGCGCAGCCACATCACCAGCCACCAGAGAGACCTTCACTGGTTACCTATCAGCAAAAGAATTACCTTCAAGCTCTTAATGCATGCCTAACAAGCTCTCCACAATGCTGGACCTGCATACCTCAACCACCACCTCTCCTTCTACACTCCCACCAGACATCTCTGTTCAACTGACCCTGGCCACCATCCCACGGATCCGCAAGACCATGGCTAGAGGAAGATCCTTCTCCTAACGGGCTGCAAAGACCTGGAACTCAATGCATCTGCACCTCAGGCAATAACCACCACTGCCACAATTCAGGAAGGACTGTACCACAGATCCCTCCCCCCTCAGTGTCTTGAGACCATCACGTTTGAGTCATTGCGCTATACAAGAGACCTGATTGATTGATTGACTGGGTACCAACAGCCCTAAATTCGGATGTGTCAGGAGGATTGCACTGGAGATTCAGCTACTCCACAGCTGGGTGAGTGTATCATACTGCCCTTCAGTGAGAAGGAGACTGCCTCTGGAGGAAGGGAGGGACATTTGCCTTATAGGCATTATTAGATGTTGGCTCTCTGTGATTGTCTTTAAGAAACTACTTCAGAAGATGGCTTTCTCAGAAGTCGCCTCTGGTTATTGGCTGATCTTAGACAACAAGCCAGCAGACAGCATCTAATGTGTTTTTAAAGATTAGGTACTAAATGGATAAAATTCAAACCAGAAACCAGGGACGGACTGGCCGTAGTGGGCACCGGGCATTTTCCCGGTGGGCCGCTAGGGTGGGGACGATTTTGGGCCCCTAGGGCCGTTTTTTGTTACAGGAGCGTTGTTTTTGCAGCATGGCTGCAAAATCGGCCCCTGTAACAAAATCGGCCAAAACCGGCCCTGGCAAACAGCTCGGCAGCTCCCTGGGGGGCCAGCCGAGCTCTATGCCAGGGCCAGTTTTGGTTCCCAGTCCAGCCCTGCCAGAAACAGTGTAGTGAGATTTGTAACTATGTTAAAATAATGAAACGCTTAGGTTCTCTGTTATGAACAAAATAGATTCCTCATCACACTTTCTGGTATAGTCCTATGGACAGCCGCGGCCACTGCAGGTCTAGAGCAGTTGGGCGGGGGACCACGAGACGACCACGAGGGAAAATTAAATAAATAAGTAATTTCCCCTCGTGGTCATCTCTCGAAATCCCCCCTCACCTGGCCCCCTGCCCCACCGCTCTTACCTGCAGCGGCCGCTGCTGCCTATGGATTTGTGATAACTTAATACCACTTTATCTCACAGTATACTATGGTTTCTGGACAATGTTAGTTCACTAAATGCAAAGGGGCATCATGAATGTTTATACTGCACAGAGTGGCGTAGAGGGCTGAGGTGTGATGTGATCTATTAATACTCGGAAAACATGGCGGCCGCCGGCTAGGCTAGGTCGCGTCTCTGCTGTGGAGCTCCAGCTAGCCCTGTGAAACCGCGAAGAAATCGGCATGTCAGCATGACAGCATGACTGGCGATCTCCTCAGAAGAGAACATGCAGTAAGCGGTTTCGATTCCATTTCGCCGAAGTTAGTCAGCGTTTTTCTGGCGCCCATTGTATTACCCTGTTGCTGGCGTTTGGCGTGAGGTGTCCGATGCCCGACACCCGAAGCACCTCCCGAGACAGGAGCCGAAGTAGGAGCCGCTTTGCGCGGAGCAGTGGGGCTGCGTGAAAGGCGAAGGCCGTCTTGATCTCTACCGCCTACATCTGCTCTGTAACCGGGCTGCTGGGCTTACCTGCCGGTGTGTTGACGCGTCGTTGCCCCACATTACGTCTGTTGTCAGCGTTCTGCGCTCGACGCTCGATGCACCTCTCCGACAGGAGCCAGGAGTCAGGAGTCAAGGCAGGCGCCGCTCTGACCGAAGCGGAGCAAGGGGTACTACAGGCACAGGAGTTTTTTTTTGTTTTTTTTTTACCTTCAACTGTCCTGGTTTCTGGATATCTTTCCCTTCAAGGAGGGAAAATAAAGAACAGAGCGGAGCAGAGCAGAAAGCAGCAGAAAGCGTCAGTACTGGCCTTGGTTTAACCCTAACCAAAAGCGTCTAGTTTGCTGGTGGTGGATGTGTGGTGTCAAGACCCCACCTACAGTTGCTCCCTCTCGGTGGGGAGAGGCAGCCGTGGAGCTGCGAAGGAGCCGCAGAGTGGCTGCTAGAGGTGATCTCAGCTGCCTTTATACATCATTAAAGTGCCCTAACACAGTCAAAGGAACTCAATTAGACACCCAATTAGACACCCTCAACGTGGGCAAAACCCAGAGGATTCGTCGCCCTACACCTAAATCCAAGACAAAGACAAAGACAAGGACAGAACCAGAGGAGGGAGAAGCGGAAAATTTACTCGTCCAGGCACTACCTCCAAGAAAGGTGTTCGGGAAGGGGTGTGTGGCCACTAAAGGTGGTAAGGTCGGTGATAGAGGCACTGTCAAAGATAATACCCTTGCTGATACTTTTACTAAATTGGGTCTCAGCCCGGGTAATGCCAAGGACGGAGTTAAGGAGGGAGCTAAAGACGTTGCAGAAGAATCAGAATCTGGCTCTAAAGAGATTATTCGGGGCCCTTCCATATTTGTATTTTCCGGCGTGCACACTGCAAATTCCGCCACTACAGTAACTGCGGCTATAACCCCCCGGTTGTCTGTACAAAAAGGTCCAAAAGACTCAAAATTAGGCTCCAAATTAAGATCTAGAAATACTAAAGGTAGTGCAGCGAGGCTTACCCCCTCACTTAGATCTTATTTTAAGGTGTTGCCTCAAGTACTAGAAATCCCAAGTGGATCATTAGAGGATAATAATAAGATGGGCGACACAGATGACACCCAAGGTTCTACCCAGGAGGAGGCGGTGGAAGTGGAAGGGGAAGTAGACTCAGGTGGCTCAGGCTTTGCCCAAAACATCTCGGAAGAAGCTGGGCTTTTAGCCGCTCAGGATAAGGCAGATGAGACCTTTGAAATGAAGGAGAAGATTTCACTGGAAGACGTACTTCATGAAATTAAAACCGGGTTCGCTGATTCAAAACGTAACCAGCAGGAGATAAAAGCGGCGTTTGACGCTCTGGATAAGAAAGTAGACCTTCTCTCTGAGAGGACGGATACTCTCGAAAGCACAGTCAATGAATTAAAAGCCAAATTAGATTCTGCTAATGAAAAGATTTACTACTTAAGGCGTGATGGGAATGCAACAAAAGAGAGAGTGGAATCTTTTGGAGAACTATTCAAGGAGAAATAACATTAGAATCCTGAAAGTTCCAGAGGGAAAAGAGGGAAAAGAGGGAAAAGAGGGGAATGATATGAAAAAATTTGTAGCTTCCCTGCTTAAGGAGTCCTTAAATCTGGAGGAATCCGTAGAAGAACTAGAAAAAGATATTCAGCGAGCCCACAGAGACCCCTTCCGCTTAAAACAAGGAAGGTCTAAACCTAGGAAGATTCTAGTCAATTTCTTGACGTATTCTGTAAAAGAGAAGATTTTGAACCTAGCCCTAAAATCCACTTAGCGATAGCTCTTAGGTTAAAACAGACACGACATGGTACACTGTGTCACTGAATTAATATATAATGACAAGGAAAGAGGGGAAGGATATTGGGGATATAAGGATGGAGGAACAGGGATAAAAGAAGAGAAAAAGAGGGAAATAAGGGGAAACAAGGAAAAAAAAAAAAGGAGGGAAACATGCAAAAAAAAAAAAAAAGGGGGAATAAGGAGAAGAGGAATGAGGGGAGAGGGAAAGAAAAAAAAAATGCACTTTAAGAAGAAAAAAAAAAGGGGGGGGTTTTCTCGCAGAGGGTGTTCATAAAAAAAAAAAAGAAAGGAAAAAAGGAGGAAAAAAAAAAGTGGAAAAGGAATAAAAATAAAAAATAGAAGGGTAGAGGAAAAAAATGCACTTTAAAAATAAAAAAAGGGGGTTTTCTTTCTTTTTTTTTTCACAGAGGGTGTTCATAAAAAAAAACGGAAATACAAAAAAAAAAAAAAGTAGGAAACAAAAGATTAAAATATATATTTGAATTTAAAATATATATATAACATCTAAAAGGGGAATACATATTATACATATTAGAATAATATTCCCGATATGTGGGAAGGTGTGTGACAAACACCTAATCTCAATATCATTAGTAAATTTACTTCATATAATTATGACGGCTTTCCCCTAAAAAAAAAAAAAAAAACTAAGGCATGCCGGGCTACATTTCAATCATCTACAGACCTGGGCATAGGGAACTCCATAGAGAGGCAAATCTGGCACCATTAGCCAGATTAATTAAGGGGGGGTTTTCCAGGGTGGGGTGGGAGGGGGGAAGGGGAAAAAGTATAAAATATCCTCACTGTTCAGGCACCACTTCATACATACAATTTCCATCAACTACATTCTTATTCATATTTCATTCAATTCTCACTGGGAGTCGCAACCCTCCATTGAGCTGGAGTAGGGGTTCGGACACTGGCTGATGGGAATAAAAATGTTGTCCTGGAATGTCAATGGCCTGCGTGTTAAGAGTAGGAGACATAGAATACTGCAATATCTGAGGGACTCTCCGGCGCAGGTCATAGTCATCCAGGAAACACATCTTCTCCAACACGAAGTGAAGGAAATGCTAAGTAAAATCAGATGGGTAGAGTGTTTTATTTGCACTAATCATAATGCGAATATTCGAGGTATACTAATTATCTTCAAAAAGCAAATAAAAGCCCAGATCCTTACATATGAGGAGGACTTAAGTGGGAGATGGTTATACGCAAAAGTCAGTCTAGATAATAGTACATACAATTTGGTTGGTTACTACGGTCCTAATCTGGATGACCCCTCATATTTGATTAAAATTCAGAGCCAGTTATTATTAACGCAAGGCCCGATAATTTGGATGGGAGATTTTAATCTGGTACTTAACCCAAAATTGGATAAATCCCCCAATTCAAGGGCATTAACTTTTAAAAAATCCAGGCAGGTATTGGGGGATGTCATGTCTACACTCGGATTGGCAGATCCATGGAGGGAGAGAGCTGGTAAGGCACTTGGCGTGTCATACCACAATTATAAATATAACCATAAATCAAGAATCGACTATGCACTTTTTAGTTATTCATTAAGAGATCACTTAAAGGACTTAACGTATTTGCCCTTACACTTATCGGACCATTCCGCTATATTTTTCTGTTTGCAATTGGTCCAGCAATCCTCTCAGACCTTGTGGTCATTTGACCGCACTATTCTTTTAGAGGAAGAAGAAATAGACCTCCTCATCCATGAAACAAATCTCTTCATGGACTCTAATATTAATTCCACTCAGCTAAATATAGTATGGGAGGCCTATAAAGCTTATCTGAGAGGCTACATAACTAATAGAGCCTCTTATCGAGGGAAAATCTACAGAGCTAAGATTAACAGTATCGAAAGGGACATTGCATTATTGGATCAACGTATTGGCTCAGGTACTGGGACTAATATGGAACAAAAACAGCGTAAAGAGTTAAAAGAAAAGCTAGAAAATATACTTCAGGAAAGGGTAGCCCTAAAATGGGAAGTAAGTAAACTCTCCAACTTTGAATATGGTGAGTCCGCTGGTAAGGTCCTCGCCTGGAAAATTAAATCGGACCAGGCAAAAAAACATATAAAACATATTATAGTAGAGGGCGAGGCAAGTGAAAGATCATCTGTTAAAGATATTGGAGAAGCATTTTTGGAGTTTTTCCAGAAAATATATAAAGAAGAAATCTTGGAGGACCCCATCTCAAGTTTTAGATGGTTGGAGAGGATTACTCTTCCCACTCTTAGCTCTGAACAAAGAGATCGTCTTGACAGGCCCATATCAGAGGAAGAAGTGAGGGATAGTATTAAAAAGGTGAAGAGGGGCAAGGCATCTGGCCCAGATGGCCTTCCTGGCGAATTATTACGGGTCGTAGCCCCCGAAATAGTTTCGGTGCTGACAAGACTGTTTAACGACATCTTAATAAATGGTGTGGCTCCCCCTAAATCATGGGGAGAGGCAATTATAGTTTTGATTCCGAAACCCGGGAAGGACCCAGCCAAATGTGGCTCATATAGGCCAATTTCACTTTTAAATAGTGACTATAAGATCTTTGCAGCAGTGTTGGCATATAGACTTGGACGTGAGGTCGGCTCAATTATACATACTGATCAAAAGGGTTTTATAAAGGGTAGACAACTCTCGGACCTTACATACGATTTGATCGGGGCAGTTGATATTGCCTCAACGTTCTCCCTTCCCTTGGCCATTATGACCCTTGACGCTACCAAAGCGTTCGACCGAGTAAATTGGGCGTACTTAGCTGAAACTATGAAGCAATTCGCATTTGGTCCAAATTTTCGAAGAGCAATTGGACTTCTATATCAAAACCCCAGTGCAAGTATTATGGTGAATGGTGTGTGCACTCAGCCCTTTCGGATCACTAGGGGGACAAGACAGGGGTGTCCCCTGTCCCCCTTACTATTTAATATATATATTGAGCCACTTGCTCAATCTTTTAGGGAGGACACAAGAATTTCTCCATTTAAATTCGGTGGGTGGGAAAGGAAAGTCGGGCTATACGCCGATGATATTGTAATATATACCAGTGATCCAGCTAATGCTTTCTCCATAGTGGTCGAAAAAGCCAAAGAATTTGGTGGTATTTCTGGCTATGACATTAACGCCGACAAGACCGAATTGATGACATGGAATATTGCCAATCCGGGTGTGGGGATGACGCCCTCAAGTCACTCAATACGTTATCTTGGAGTCAAAATAACACAAGTTATTGACGCCTTAGCAAAAACAAACCTAGACCTGGTCGTAAAAGAGTGTAGGGCCCTTTTAAGATCCTGGGTAGGTCTTAGACTTTCAATTTATGGGAGGGTCAACATCGTAAAGATGTCCATCCTTCCGAAATTGACCTTTATCTTTAACACAATTCCCATTGCATTTGACTCTAAACAGCTTCTTAAGTGCCAACAAGAAATAAACATTTTCATTTGGGGCTACAAAGCCACGAGGTTGGCTTGGAAAAAATTGAGGAGGAGGAGGGAAAAAGGTGGACTGTCCCTCCCAGATTTACAGTATTATTCCTGGGCGTTTCAGCTCTCTCATTCAAGAATGCTTTTGAAGACACCAGACCTTACCTCAAATGGGAAGCTATTTAAAGCTATGTTGGTAGGTGCAAACCTTCCATTGGATGGGTTTCTTTTTAAGTTTGGAGAACAAAAGTTTTTTAAGAAGGTGAGGCTGAAGTCCCTACTAACGCAACTGAAGACATGGGTACAAATTAAGCGTAGAGTGGGGTTGGCGTATTATTCTAATCATGCACCAATTTGGGATTCTCCTGGGCTTCCACTATGCCTGCAGGACTCTCTGGCAACCCCCTTAATAACAGCCGGGCTCTCTAGATGGGGTGATTTACTTTGTGGAGGTATCTTGACACCGTGGGAGGTCCTTAGGGAAAAAGTAGGGCTGACATTGTCAAGATTCAAATACATACAAATAAGTAGTTGGGCCAGTGAATTAATCAGGAAAGCCCCTAATATTGGGAGAATTAGTCCCCTAGAACAACAGCTAGTCGGAAAACAGATAGGTGGCAAAGAGGTGGCTTGTTGGTATTGGTCTATACAGGAGGAGATAGATGGGGATTTTCACCTCCCAAAAGAGCTATGGGGTAGAGAAATTGCGGCAATGGATGAGGACAGTTGGACAGAATCTTTCACTCTTTTGTATAAATTGGTAAAACCCGCTTGGCTTAAACGAAACCATCTGTTCACTCTACATCGGGCATATCTCACCCCTCTACGTCTATCCAAGTTTCAAGAGGGGAAATGTTGTAATAAATGCCAACTGCCCTCAGCATCAGATACTCATATGTTTTGGGATTGCCCCCATATAGCTACTTACTGGGCAGAGATCAAAGTTACCTTGGACGCAATTACTAAAATCGACATGCCCTTATCACTAACATTTGTCATTCTTGGTCTAGACCCGAACATAACCGGGGCAGCACGATCCTTTCTGTTTTACGCCATTTTGCTGGCAAGACGGCAGATATGCATGCATTGGGTGGACACCACCCCTCCCACCCACCCAGCATGGCTAAATTCATTATATGAAACCTCAAAGGTAGATCTGAGAAGATCATGCAGAGCCCAGAATCTCACATTTTGGAAACTTTTGACAGAGTGGAAGTGATGTCTTTTTGGGGTTTTTTTTTTTTTTTTTCCCCCCCCCAATATTTGATGATTAAGCCCACCCACTCAATAGTTCAGTACTGTGGTCTGCCCAGATTTCGATATCCATATACTGAATCTTTTGGCTCAAAGTTGTTTTGAGACTACGTCATAAGATGTACGGTTGCTCCTATCAACTCATCAACTCATAAAGATGCTCTGCCGAGTGGTGAGGCGGCTCAATCTTCAGGGCTTCGCCCCCCAAAGGCAGTGAGATGGTTGGTTGGTTCCTTCCGCATCTAAGGGACGTGTGTCGGGCAGATGAGGATATAATAAAAAATAAATAAATAAATAAATAAATAAAAAAAAGAAACTACTTCAGAAGATGGCTTTCTCAGAAGTCGCCTCTGGTTATTGGCTGATCTTAGACAACAAGCCAGCAGACAGCATCTAATGTGTTTTTAAAGATTAGGTACTAAATGGATAAAATTCAAACCAGAAACCAGGGACGGACTGGCCGTAGTGGGCACCGGGCATTTTCCCGGTGGGCCGCTAGGGTGGGGACGATTTTGGGCCCCTAGGGCCGTTTTTTGTTACAGGAGCGTTGTTTTTGCAGCATGGCTGCAAAATCGGCCCCTGTAACAAAATCGGCCAAAACCGGCCCTGGCAAACAGCTCGGCAGCTCCCTGGGGGGCCAGCCGAGCTCTATGCCAGGGCCAGTTTTGGTTCCCAGTCCAGCCCTGCCAGAAACAGTGTAGTGAGATTTGTAACTATGTTAAAATAATGAGACGCTTAGGTTCTCTGTTATGAACAAAATAGATTCCTCATCACACTTTCTGGTATAGTCCTATGGACAGCCGCGGCCACTGCAGGTCTAGAGCAGTTGGGCGGGGGACCACGAGACGACCACGAGGGAAAATTAAATAAATAAGTAATTTCCCCTCGTGGTCATCTCTCGAAATCCCCCCTCACCTGACCCCCCGCCCCACCGCTCTTACCTGCAGCGGCCGCTGCTGCCTATGGATTTGTGATAACTTAATACCACTTTATCTTACAGTATACTATGGTTTCTGGACAATGTTAGTTCACTAAATGCAAAGGGGCATCATGAATGTTTATTCTGCACAGAGTGGCGTAGAGGGCTGAGGTGTGATGTGATCTATTAATACTCGTTTGAAGGATTTTTATGTAATACACGTTGCAGAAAAACATAACAATAAGTCAATAGACAGACTGACCTTGAACGATTTAAAAAAGAAATAGAAAACTGGTGTCAAATCAAAATTGCACAAACCCAAAATAATTCCCACACATCCCACAGATAAATATGCGCACTGCACCAGCCAGCAACCCTTACCAGGAACAAATATAACGGTAACCGCAAACGAGCGTCAGCAACTTGAGTCGCCAGAGACAGGAGATCTCACCGACTCATTTCTACAAAAACTAGAGCGAACAATCGAAAGGACCTTGGACCTCACCCCCAATCCCATCGGCAGAGGGGTTGCGGCAAACAACTATGCCACAGATCGATTAGGAACACTCTCACCATCTGGCCAGAAGGACCCAGCTGAACAAGAAGACATCCTCCATCTGATAATCATCAGAGAAGTGCAAAAGTCGATCGCCAGGGCCCTGTTATGGCAGGCAACTAAAATGGAGGTCCAAGTCGACCTACTTCAAACAATAGCTCAATGCTTGGGGGATCAGGGCCGCAAGTTGGAAGAACTGGAGGCAACCATCAAGCAAAATCAGGCCATCACAGCTCGCACAAGCACATGTGCTGAGATAATAGAGAAGTGGGTAGAACTGCCGGTAATACTGGGGGACATAGTGGCCCTAACCAAAAGCAGAGGCATATCACCGAAGATTAAAAAAATGACTGAACCAACAGCAGAGGGCAATCATAAAGCTGTGACCAATGGCGAACGCAGCCAAAAGCGGGAATTGGAAATCAAAATCAGAGAAAATGAATCCAACAACCCGGAGCTCCCGGCCGCCCCGGCAAATAAGGAAGTAAAAGAAATCTCAGCAAGCCCAGCCACGAAGGGAATCGAAGGGGCCGAAAGCAACCATGGAAGGGGAAACAGGAGCCAGAACAGAAGCCCCATTAACACGAAGGTAGAAGAAAAAACTGAAGAAACAGCAGAAGAGAGCAAAGCTGAAATGCAGATCCATTCTGCCAATAATACAGAATAGTCATAGAGCCAATGAGACAAGAAACTCATTGCCATCCTATCCGATTTTTAATTTTAAACGGAAGCCTAAGAATGAATGCTCATTGATAGAAATAGAAATGGACAAGGAAAGGGCAAGAGACGGCGCGCCGCAACAAGACTCCGTACAAGAGGATCAAGAGAACCAGGCGGCCCAGGAGCTACCGTTTCACCCAGTAGGGCTACCATCAACCGCCGCACAGGTGATACCCAACAGGGTTGGAAGGGGCAAGGAGGATGCATCCACACAAATAAGGCCCGATGACCTTCTTGAACAAGAGGATCACAAAGGCACCATGGAAGAAATAACAGCACGGCAATTGGAGCAAAAATGCACAGCGAGCAGGCTGGGAACCAACAATAGGGCGGAAATCGAACAACATTGGCGATCACCGACTAACCCCCCCCCACAGCTTGAGAGCATGCAACCAGTGTAACGAGGGGGCCACACAAAAGAAAAATCCTGAGGAAACACCCACATTTCATGATGTCTTGCTAACTCCCAGGTACCACATGGAAGGCCCCCACGACATTCTAAACAGAAATAACATTCTCCGGCTTTTTGCCCACATCAATTCCTTGTGCCAGATAAGATCGGGAAACATAGAGTGGGTAAAGTTCAAAAGATCACCAGGTGACAGCCATGGTGACTCAACGCTACTGGGCTTCAAGGATCAAGCACTCCAACGGGCTGTTCTGGGAGAAGCGCAACAACTCGCAAGTTGGGGGATTGATGCATCAGAACCTAAACAACCAAACTATCCCTTTGTGCTTAAACCTCAAAATAGGGGTCAAGGAGCTACATCATTTCTGAAAGGTACCAGCAATAACAGAAAACATGGGGAACACATCAATGAACGCCTTATTACTCCCATAAATATTTCTGTCCTTCAAAGTAACAACCTGCGTCGAGTACTAATTGGTCAACCAAAACAGGCTGCAAGTGGGGCCAATTGGCTTTAGCAACCCCAGCCAAACTCTAGCACTCAACAACGAAGGAAGGGCAAAGTTGGTGCGGGCAGACCAATTCAAAGGGCAAAAACCTAACTCCCCTCAAGAATTAATCCTTATATCATGAAATATAGCAGGGTTAAGCAAAAAAGCAGGGAACAAGGAAGTACAGGACTACCTCGCTAAAGGGGACATAATATGCTGCCAAGAAACCTGGTCATTGACATCAACCCCCCTAGAGGGCTTCCACGAACATCGGCAAAATGCAACAAAAAAAAACATCTTTGGACGCCCATCTGGGGGTCTCTCCATCTTCATAAGTCATGCGCATAAACTTAGAATAACAGAAATAAGCGTAAATTCCCCAGACATGCAAGCGATGATGATCACTGGTTTAAGGGAAGGCTACCGACCGCTCAACTTGCTACTCATAAACTGTTATATCAACCCAGCAATGACAGCCGTCAGCATTGAATCTTTTACCAACACGCTGGAAGATATAATCCTAAAATATGAACATTTCCATGTAATCGTAGCAGGGGATTTTAATTTGAGAAGCCTGGAAGGAGCTTCCAGCACACAAAAGAAAGGGCACAAGGCGTGTCCTCTGCTCTGCCTTCTCAAAAATGTTAAATTCAAATCAACCCACCTCACGATGAAATCACGCGCACCCTCTTGGTGCCCAAAACCATAATTTCGAAACATATCTACCATCGATTACATTTCAACCAACGAGAAATTGGCTGACAAATTGAAAGATTTTCAGGTCGATGATAGAAGGGAAAGCGATCATAGGCCTTTACGTGCCACATTCGATATAGGAACGGAAACAGCAGAGCTCCAGAAATTGATAGGAGAAACCAAAGGGGAGGAACAATACAGAGCCATCAAAAGAATAAAATGGACAATCAAACTTGAGGGGAAAATGCAGGAGTGGGCAGCAACGCAGGAAGTTAAAGGACCGTGGGAAACTAACCTTAACATTCTTGGGCACTGGGAAGCACTAACGGACGACCTGTGGCAGAAGCTGGGCAAAGAACAAGGCAGAAAAAGACCTTCCTGCAAGGCAAAACAGATACCAAAAAGCATGATACAACGCAAAGGCGCTCTAAAGAAGGCACTAAGGAAAAGGAAAAATAAAGGCTCACCGGAAGAGGGGGCCAACATAAGCACACTGAGAGCTGCCTACAGGAGGGAAGTAGGTGAATACAACAGGATAGAAATGGAACAAAAATGGCTCACAGTATTTGCCCTGTTAAAGGAAAGGAACAACGCCAAACTATGGAGGTACATAAACCACTTGAGCTCCCAGCCCAGAGGCAAGGCAAACAACATTGGAAGCTACGAATGGGAAGCGTATGTAAGGGGCTTATATAACAACGAAACATCAACTTTAGAGCAAGCCCCTCCTAAGAACATCTGGGAAACAAAGATCGACACATATACTTTCCCCGAGAACATAGACGAAGCAGGAACATCTACACCTGGGGGCAAAGGCTTCACAGAATCTGAAATAACAAGGGAAATAAAGAATATGAGGAATGATGGGGCGCCAGGCCCAAACGGCATACCAGTCCTGGTATTCAAAACAGCTCAATCTTTCTTTTCCTCAATTCTCACCCCTCTTTATAATTACACATTCTCAACAGCACTAATCCCGCAAACATATAAAGGCTCAATCCTTTTTCCCATCCACAAAAAAGTTGACCACTCCAATCCTGCCAACTATAGGCTAGGGGCCCTGCTAGATGTTGAAGCCAAAGCCTATGCCAAACTATTACGGAGGGAATTAGAGGACTGGGCTAATAACAACGAAATACTACCATTCTATCAGACTGGCTTCAGGGCCAACAGTGCAACCATTGACAACATCATGGCCCTGTCCTACCTTTCAAAACGCGCAGTGAAAGACAGGCATATGCCACTGTTCTGCTGTTTCATCGACTATAGCACAGCTTTTGATAGAGTGGACAGGGGTAAACTTTGGGGAAAACTGTCAGGCTGGGGAGTTCCACTAAAGCTACTGAAAGCTATCATATC
This sequence comes from Lissotriton helveticus, assembly GCF_964261635.1. NCBI lineage: Eukaryota > Metazoa > Chordata > Amphibia > Caudata > Salamandridae > Lissotriton > Lissotriton helveticus. The sequence goes on from NC_136061.1 coordinate 1,043,764,029, forward strand.
CCTTTATGAGGGGACCTGGGTACAGGTTAAGTTAAGCCCCACAGCGTTATCTGCAAGAGTGCAAACCAACAACGGTCTGAAGCAGGGCTGTGTTTTAGCCCCCCTACTATTCAATCTTTACACAGCTGACATGGGGGGGGGCCTGAAAGAGGCAAGTCTAGTTCCACCTAAAGTGGGAACGGTAAGACTTACAATTCTTCAGTACGCAGATGACACTGTAGTGATGGATCACACAAGGGTGGGCCTCCAAAGAGCACTAAAAGAGCTGGGGAAGTACAACAAGGAAAATCATTTAACAGTCAACCAGAGTAAAACAAAGATAATAGTATTCAGCAGATATCCTCACAAAAAACAAGCGCGCTGGACCTTGGGTGATCTTCAAATTGGCACTACCACAGCTTACAACTATCTTGGGGTTTGGCTGCATGAGAGGGCAACATCGGCAACTCAAGCGAAACATCTAACAGCCAAAACCAAGAGTGTACTCTTATCAATGAGACGCCTCAGCCAATGCTTAACCAGCCCCACAGCGGAACCCATGCTGAAGGTCCTAAAAGCTAAACTAATCCCGGCCATTAATTACGGGCATCTGGCATTCCCAGGAGACCTCGACAAATTTATATCAGCAGCGCAGGTCAAAGCACACAAAATCGTGCTGCAAACACCTAGATATGCAAGGAACATCAGGTTACGGCTGGAATTAGGGCTCTGCAGACCAGAACTGGCACTCCAGAGGGATCTAATCAAGTACTACATCAGGTGCCTGAAAGCTCCCCAAGACTCTCTCAAACATCATCTGGTAACAATCTTTAGAGAAAATGATTCCCCCTGGAACATCAAGCTGGGCATAGCAATAGAGACCCTTAACATTGAACCACAAAGCCTGCTCCTAACAGAAATCCCGCACAAGACCTGGTCAAACATCATGAGACGGCAGGTCCGCTCAATTTCGTTTGAACTGGATCTAAATGCCCTTCGCCAGAACATCCTTACCAAGGCATTGAATGAATCTTATATCATGGGAAAAGCCCAACCATATCTAAATGAAGCACTAGGGGCCCAGGCCCGTCGGAAAATTCTTTTTATGAGACTAGTGGCCTTAAGAACAGCGGACCTCAATCCTGAATGGGCACGCGCAGTTGGTGCTTCCTCTTGTCGTCTTTGCAATTACCAAAAGGAATCTTGGCTCCACTTACTATGTTGCTGCCCCACACTAATAAATGAGCGACAGAGGATGCTTCGCCCCATCTTTAGAAACTTTGGCATTAGAACATGCAGAGAGGCATCTGATTGGTGCTTCTCGGAAACAACAACCCACTCCCTCGCCAGAGCAGCAAAATGTATCCATCACATCAGACTGGCCCTAGGTGCAAGTGCTTTATCATAAGCACGCACAACACAGAGGCAGAAACAGGCAAACGATGTGCTTTAGCAACAATCCAAGGTAACGGAGGAGCCAGCCCGATTGATCTGCTGCCGAAGCAAAATCAAGTTCCAAGAGCTGACGGCAATAGGAGACCTGGCAACACAGGACCGGACTGCCAGAAATAGGGCTTGAAAGACATACAGTTCAGCGGGGTGGGGGGCTGCAGGGGAGGGTGAAACATGGGGGGGGGGGTGGAATCCAACTTTTAGTTTGCTTTTTTTTTTTATTTATTTATTTTCTGTATTGTATTTTATTTTATTTTTACTGTAATGATTTTAAATAATTGAACGATTAACAATAAACTCAACATCCCACAATTGCCGAAAAAGATAAAAGAAAAAGAGCACACGATTTAATGAAACAAGAAGGGAAGAGGTCAGCAGGAAAAACCTCTAGGAACGCAAAAGACAAATTGACAGAAGGAGTAAATACACGTAGCATAGATTTAATTTAAACCATCCCAAATTTTCTCATTGGTCTCCACATTGGAGGTAATTTAAAGGTTCTCTATATCAGGGAACCACAAAAACATTGGTGGATGCCCATCGCATCAATCTCTGTAGTTACCTTACCTCATTTAGAAGTAGGAGGACCAATATGGTTCCATTGATAAGGTCACCGCTGACTCTGCCACCAGAAACATACTCGCAGTGGGACAACTGCTGGCCTTCGTGGCAGACATGGTTTTAGGAGGCCCATCCAACTTAGGGTAGGCCTAACAACACCAGTGTATCATTTATTGTCTTGCCAAGGTCTGACGTACAGCATGGAGGTCTCAGACAGAAAAAAAAATGACCAGTGTCCCCAATACACTGGGAAAACCTTTCAGCGTGTCAATAAAATAGATTTTCCACAACCTAAATTTGATAACTGAGCAATGAATGACACATTTTGACGTTTAGCTTAACAAACCCTAGATAGGCACCATAGTATTTTAATACAATGACGAAATGACCATTGAAAATATAAAATTCCCAATTTTAGATGCCCTCCTACTTCCTTCATTGTGCAAGCTAAACCCTTTATGACATAATTGCTTTTTGTGCATAAGTTAAAGCAAAAATATGACAAAACCTTGCAAGAATGCCAACAAATGAGATATGAGGACACATTTATTTGGTAAAAATTCATAGCCTTAAAACTTTCTGACCAGTAATTATTAATTCTCATGACCAAAACACATAATCAAAGTCCCTCTAGCTCTCTTTCAAGTCAACAGAGTTCAACATGCAGCAACATGGATCAGCGCACCTTAATAGTAGACCAATAATGACCATATAAGACATGTTGTAACACACATTGTATGTTCAAATCCATTTTTCTTCTAGCTACTTCACATTTATCCATTAAAATATCTGTACTGTCTGAATTAATTTCCTGAGCCATACTGTTCTTAAGTGAGTTAATGAAGAGTGTAATAGCTACTCTGGTACTTACAAATACAGATAAATTTGAAGAAGTTGATATGTACTGAGAAGTAGGAAATACTTGTATTTCAGAACTACGTAATGTGTTTAACACAATGATTATTGTGGTTTTTAGTATTTACCTTCTTCCTATCTAGCATACTTTAAAGAAAATGAAAGTGCATGGAAGAGTCGCTTCTGCACACCGTAATTATAAGAATTTGAGCCACAAAACAACTATGCGGAAAAGCATTTTATTAATTCATTTGAACAACTGCAGTAAACCCAAATTGAAGCATTTGAAAGCAATTGATAGTTCAAATTGCAGGTATTCATTCATTCCACCAATTGTTATTTTATATATAGGATCAAGGTGGATATGTCCTGATAAATGTTTGTGTCCACCCATTTTATGGCCCACAAGCTTCCCTAAAAGAATCACTTGCTCTCATATATAACAAGCAGTCTCTTGCTTCCTGCAGAATGTATTGTATACTAGTTGTCATAAACTGAAATACATCAATTAACATCTAAATTCCCAAATACTTCAGAACCTTTTCAGGCAGCCTAAGATCTCAGTCAGTAAAATACACCTTAGAATAACACTGAGAGAAGGAGAGATTCTCAGGTTTAACACAATTACCTCTATAATCTGAAATGTCCACGTAATCATGTAACACAGAACAGAGCGGCCCATGCATAACTCTTAGATCTGTTATCAACGCAATAGTAGACAGTGGCAGAAGTCCACACATCTAACGTTTGCTAAAACAAGATAATGGGTACATTTTTGGAGCTATTTGTTGGCCTTGTTTGAATGAATGCCAATTATATGTAGCCTGGTGCCAAAACTACCTGCACAACATCAGGGGCAGCCAGCATGACTCGCGGGTGCGGGTGCAAGTGCGAGGTAGCTTAATTAAAAAAAAACCAAAAATTAAGAAAAAAAATTACAACACTTACCTTGCTGCCCTTTGCACCGCCGCGTCTTTGCTCTGTGCTCCTGCTCTGGTCATGGGACAGGAAGCCATGCTCCCCTGCAATGCAGCATTGTGATTGGTGGGCACCCAGGCTCCCCTGGCCAATTACAATCTGCAATGCCGCGTTGTGATTGGTTTTGAGCATAATGGTGGGACGCTCAAAGTGGGGAATGGGAGCCTGGGGTTGTTTTCCATGTAGGCTGTAATGCAGCCTGCATTGAGAAGGGGGAAAGTGCACATGACTGGTTTGGGCGGCCGGAGAAGGCCGACCAAACAGTCATTGTGCACTTAGGAGTGGGCAAACAACTCCTCTCCTGCCCTGCTCCACATGAGCAGAGCAGCCCTGCCCACCTGCCCACAAAGGAAGGAAACATAAAATGATATTAACTAAAAGTGATTATCATTTTATGTGTCCTTTCCTTTACACTGCTAAAGCAGTGGGATGAGGCTCCTCAGCCATAGGGGAGGAGCCGCCACTGCAAGACATTGTTAACCATGGTTTGGTATTGCCTTCAAGGAGGGCTCAGTATTCTCTAAGCCCATAGGGGTCTCAGATATGTTCATCCCTCTGCCATCAGGCTGAACTGAAATAAAGTGCTTTCACCTGCTGTGGATTTACAGAGAACCCACTGCTAGAAATTGGTTTTCTGGTTGGCTGAGGTATACACCCAAACCAGGCATAACCCACCACTCTTGTCAGGGTAAGTCAGATACACCATGTAGATAACCTGTGCTCTGGTAGCTTGGCATGGAGCAGGCAGGCTTATCAACACAGGTAATGTGTAAAGTATTTGTGCCACACACACAGAGTAACTCAATGAAAACATCACAAAAAGACCCCCCACAGGTTTAGTACAATAGGAGATATTTATCTGAATAAAATAAGACCACAACAACAAAAATCCAATAAGTACTTGGTAAGATATAAGTATTTTAAAGTATGTGTATTACTGCAGCTTTCCGAAGCGTCTGTGCACTTCTAATACGATATTTACTGTAATGTTTTATGGGTGAGTACTGAGAGAGCACTTGAGATTCTGAATCGCGGTACGGTCTTCTCGACCGATCGGTGAGTACAAATTCATCTGGGAAAGTCACATGGGGCAGGCAGGACCTCGCTGGGCACACTCACACAAAGCTGGAAAGTGCACAGATAACAATGAGGGCAGAATATACATGTCACAAAGCTTGAGAGATGCACAAATGGCAATGTTTGAGAAAGGCACAAATAACAATGAGACCGCCATGTGGGGCCAAATAATCGCGGTACACTTCGCAGGTCCCAGTTCAACAGCACAGACCTCTGCGATCAGCTTTAGTCATGATGCTCTTTGTCTTGCGGCAGTAGCACGGCCTCCGTAGTCGCTTGATAGAAGGGCACGGGGTTGCAACACGTGCTGGGTCAAAGAGTGCAAAGCCAGGAGCGTTTGTCACAGCTCCTGGTCAGGGCGCACTGCTACCAGACTCTTGATTAACAGAGTCTCACTGTAGTGGTGCGTCAGTGAAATCTTTGATGGCCCAGAGATTTCTATACAAAGGGCAAGACCTTGGAGTCACTCTAGGGATTACTCCTTCATTCTTGAGTAGAGCAGAAGGCAGCAGGCAGCAGGGAAGCAGTTCCTCGGGACAGTCGGGCACAGTAGAGTGGCAATCCTTCAGCACAGCAGTCTTTACTCCAGCAGATTTGTTGTGTACTGATTTGATAGGGTCAGAGCCCTGATACTTATGCCCAAAAGTGCCTTTGATGTAGGAGATGACTTCCAAAGAACTCTCTGGAGTGCATACGGATCCCTTTCAACCCAGCCCTGGCTCCAGACTACCAGTAGGGGTTAAATCAGCCCTTTGTTTGAGGGCAGCACACAACCTTTTCAAATGTGTCAACCACCTCTCCCTCTACCTGCCCAGGAAGACTATCAGTATGCAGATGAATGCAAATGTATCCCTTGTCACAGCCCGCCCTTCCTGTGTTGTGGCTGTCTAGAGAGTATGCACAAAGTGTAGCTGTCACCCAGCCAAGGCGTGTGTTGGAGGCAGGCTGCAGGGATACAGAGCAACATTAAGAGCAGAGAAATGTCCACTTTCTAAAAGTGACATTTCTAGAATGGTATTGTTAACTCCAACTTTACCATTAAAGAGGATTTATCACCACCATTCTAAAGGTATTAAACATGAAGTGGCTATTCCATTCCAATCAGGAATTACAGCTTAAAATGTGTTTTAAGGAATCTCCAATGTTGGCCTACGGAAGGAGTAGGCCTCACAGCAGTGAAAAACTAATTTAGCAGTTTGGCGCTGCCAGGAAATATAAAACTTAAAAGTACATAACCTGCCTTTTAGTTACACAGCACCCTGCCCTAGGATCATTTATGGTCTAACTTAGGGGTGACTTATGTATATAAGGGAAATGTAAGGCTTGGCAAGAGGTTTTAAATGGCAAGTAGTGGCTGTAAACTGCACAAACAGGCCCTGCAATGGCAGGCCAGAGAAAGGTTTGATATGTGGGTGGCACAATCAGTGCAGTGCTTCAGGCATACTAGTAGCATTTAGATTACAGGCCCGGGTATATGGTATACCACTTTACAAGGGACTTACATGTAAACTAAATATGCCAATCAGTTATAGACAACATGTTTAGTGGAGAAGCACTTGCACTTTAGCACTGGTTAGCAGTGGTAAAGTGCTTAAAGTAATGAAGACAACAAAAAGATACATCAAAAAGTTGAAGGCAAAAGGCAAAAAGTTGGGAGAAAGGCCATCCTAAGGATGACAGGTCTAACATCCACCCACACAAGTGAGGTATCATTTTTATTGAGAGACTTGGGGGAAAGCTAGGTGGTGGGAAATAAGTGGCTCGAAGCATATATGCCACACCTTTCCCTCACAGGAAAATTCAGGAAATTAGTGTTTTCACTGACAATTTAAGATTTTCAAGGTCTACTCTGTACAATAACCTAGTGGGAGCCCTGCAAGTCATACCACCCTGCACTTCCCCCAGGTGTCTAGTTTTCACAAAAATGCAGGTTTGGTAGGTTTCCCTAGGTGCCCGCTGAGCTGGGGCCCAAAGTTTACTGCTACCCAGATTGCAAAAAAAGGATTGATTTTCATTGAAAAAATGTGATTTCCCATGTTGTATTTCGGCCTTTTCATGTTGCAGGCATTAGGCCCAAATAAGGTACCCTTTTTTTTATCAGGAGACGAAGGGGGAACACTGGGTGGTAGGAAATATGTGACTCTCCACAGATTCTAGAACTTTCCCTCACAGAAATGTGAAGAGAATGTGTGCTACTAGCCAATATTTGAGGTTTGCAAGGGCTTCTGGGTAAGACAACATGGTGAGAACCTCATAAGTTACCCCACCCTGCACTCCCTCAGGTGTCCAGTTTTCAGAAATGTGTTGGTTTTGCAGGTTTTCTTTGGTGCTAGCTGAGGTATGGCCAAAATCCATAATTACCAAAAATACATAAAAAAGAGTCCGTTTTGAGAAAGAAATGTTGATCTGTCCATGCTGAATTTAAGGTCCTTTCACTGTTGTGGGCGCTAGGCCCACCTACACAAGTGATGTACCATTTTTATCGGGAGATATGAGAAAATGCTGGGTGGTAGGAAATTTGTGGCATCCTACAGATTACAGAATTTTTCCTCAAAGAAATGTGATGAAAATATGTGTTTCTAGCCAAAGTTTGAGGTTTGCTAGGGCTTCTAGGTAAGAAAACACAGTGCAAGCCACACAAGTAGCCCCAGCCCAGACTTCCCCAGGTATCTAGTTTTCAGAACTGTGCAGGTTTGGTAGGTTTCCCTAGGTGCCTGCTGAGCTAGTGCCCAAAATCTACAGATGCCTCAATTACAAGAAAGGGTCAGTTTTGAGAGAATACATTTTAATTGCTCATGCTATGTTTTGGGTCCCTTCTTGTCGCGGGCACTAGTCCCACCCACACAAGTGAGGTACCATTTTTATCAGGAGACTTGTGGGAAGGCTGGTTGGTAGGAAATGTGTAACTCACTACAGAGTCCAGAACTTTCCCTCAAAAAAATGGGAGCAAAATGTGTGTTGTTAATAAAGGTTTGAGGTTAGCTGCGGTTTCTGAGGAATAAAACCTGGTGAGAGCCACACAAGTCACACAACCTTGGACACCTCTGGATGTCTGGTTTTCATAATATTTTGGTTATGTCAGATTTACCTGAGTGGGGATGATCTAGGACACCAAATCCGCAGCAATCCAGCTATCCACATTGTAAAAAGAGTGTGGACTCTGCTGGGTGAAATATTATGTCTCTAGATCGGGTTTTAGAGCATTTTGTATTGGAGGCCATAGGCAGAGCCATACAAGTAACGTACCATTTTTTCTGGGAGACATACACAATACTAGAACATTTGTTATTACCAATTTGATTTATCTCCATTTGTGGCTTCCAAGTGGCTTCCAAATGTAAGTCAGTGTGCAAGAAAGAGGACATTTTGCAATATGCCCTCTGAATCACATGATAGCGTGAATAACCCCAAATTCAGAGGTGTGCAAATAACCACTGTTCCAAAACTTAGTTTCTGGAGTACGTTTCAGACATACATAGTTTTCTTCATGTCAATTTTTTACTCTTTATATTTTACCATGTGAATTATTCTATACTCTGTACTCAATTAACAACCATTGTAAGATGCCGCTTAGTTGTTGGCTCTGCGTACCTCAAGTTGAAGGACAACCTACTAACCCTCTTTTTAACCCCTCGATCAAATGGCGCACTGCATTTGTAAATCGGCCAACATAACAAGAAGTTACAGTTGAAAACACTGTCACAAATGGCTTTTTCCCACTGGACAGTATCAGAGCCTTCTGTTCCTTCCGGAACCCCCACAATCCTTAAGTTCGATCTTCGTGAGTAGTTTTCAAACTCCTCCAGCTTGTTCTCCATAAAGATCCTCTTCTTTGCTGCTTCCTTAGCCTCCCCCATAGCTAGATTCATACGATCCTCGAGGACAGAGATCCTCCCCTCTGCCTCTTGAACTCTGATCGGGAGCGCCATGTATAACTCTTCCAATTTATCCATCCTGGCATGGAGAGCAGCTATCTCGGTTTGCTGGTTGTTCTTTATTTCCCGGATTTCGTCCAGGATCAGGTTTAACATCTCACGAATATCTAACTGATATCTTACTTCCGAACTGGGTAGACTAGAATCTTCTGTCTCTTCTGCTCCAGATACTTCATTTTGTCGAGTCTCACCTTCCATAGTTATCTCCTTTGTTGCTATGTGGGGGGTTTGCGGTGCAGATATCAATAAAGCCTCAGATCTTTGATCATCACCCTCCATTATAGCAGAGTCTCTGAGGTCAACAATGTCCATGGAGACAACAGAAGATTGTGGAGGAGGTGGCGGGAGAGATTTCGGGGAGGTTTTTTTAGCAAATAGAGGGAAGTTCCTCAGTTCCTTTCCTCCACTATCACTCTTCCTCTTTTCCTCTGTTGCCTGAGATGGAGCTGAGATCGAGACCTGGGTAGGGGTAGGAGTGGGATTCTGCGCTTGAGCCCCTGCCTCGGGTTGATCCACAGAATCCAAACTTTTACACCCCTCTATGGCTATTTTCCTGTGCCCTTCGTCTTGCAGGGAGGGAGAGGGGGGAGAAAATTCATCCTCCGAGGATGCCGGCGTAGTGTCTTCAGCTGAGTTCTCCTCTCTAATCCTGTCTTTGCTTTTCTCTTCTTTGGCTGCCTTACGTGCAGCTTTTTTGGCTTGAGCAAGTCGAGTCCTTGCCTTTGAACGAGCGGCCATTTCGACTTTACTTAATTTTACTACGTCCTCTCCCTCCTTCATGGGCTTACCCATTGTGGCCTCTCCTTTTTTTTACTCTTTCACCCCCTTCTCTCCTTCACCCCCGGATTCCAAGGTTATTTCAGCTTTTATTAAAAAAAAAAAAATCCGCACCGGGTTTTGACAAGTTCCGGGTGGCGCACCCTGGTCCTGGTCCAGAGATCTGTTGCTATAGCAGGCTCAGGGGGCGGCTAATGTCCATAACAGTCCACAGTCTGCAGTCCACAAGTGGCTGCCACCCCAAACAGCCCAAACAGCCGCTCACCTCAATGGCAGAAGGTAAAAGAAATACGCTCGAGCTCCCCAACAGCGCGCCTGGTAGCTGATATTGCAGGCACCTCCTGTAAAACACACACTCCACTCCACAATCCGTCCAGATACACGTGGTGACAGAAACTGCAGCAGCAGCAGCTTTCTCGGCGTTTATTTTTAACCTCCGCCCGATATCCGATGCCTTTTTCCGAAGGATTACTTTGCTTAGCCTTCAGGCAGGAAGCTCCGGTCCAGAGCAGCTAGCGTCCCGCCGTCACCATTACGAGGGTAGAGTCCAGGTTCCGGGTCACGGGAGACTACGCAGAGGCGTGGTTCTCTGCAGCCTCCATCCTTCATCCAGAAAGCAGTTCTACCTGAGTTTGAAGGAGACCTGACTATAACTAGGGCCCATCGAGTCCCGGCACAGAGGTTAGCAAATTCAACATTCCCGAGAACTATTTTACTGAACTTTGCAGACTACAGGATCAAGGAGAGGATTCTTTCAAAAGCCTATCAGCAACGCCAATTTGCTGTGACTGAAACTATAAAATGTAGGATCTTTTCCGATATGACCGCGGCAGCAGCAAAAAGAAGGAAAGAATTTGTAATACTTCTGCAGTTATTCAAAGCAAACGGTGCTCAAGCCTCGATTGCTCAGCAATCGAAGCTGAAAGTCCTGGTCAGGGGAAAGTTTTTTTTATTTTCAGATCTAGATGAGGCGCAGTCTCTTTTGAAGGAGATTTCCTCAGGGGGTAGGGAGTGAAAAGGTGGGGAAGGAATTTACTTTTTTCCTTGTGTTTTTGCCTTTTTTCCCCTTCTTTTTGCAATGTTTTTATGTCTTCTCTTGGTATCTTGCGGAGAGGAGGAGGGAAGGAGGAAAGGGGGGAAAAAAGGAGAGAGGGAAGGAAAAAAAAAAGGTGAGCAAAGGCATAGGGTGAACTAGCGCTTTATAAGAAATATTGTGAAAAACAGGGTGGGTCCAGTTAGACGGGTCACTAAGGGTGTAGGAAGAAGACACCCAGTTGAGAAGGAAGGGAGGGAGGAATGTGGTCTGCGTGGAAGTTCAGGGTGTTACCACATTCCTGGGGTGGGTGGGCCAAGGGGAGGGAAATGCAGTAAAAAGGTACATAGGTAATGGATGTAACAGTTGTTTTTTTAGCATTAGGTACTTAACAAGGACAAGAAATGTCTCTCAAGATGAATCTTGATGTATGTAAGATCCTGTCAATTAATGCTAATGGTATGTTGAACAAACAAAAGTATGGGGCTCTCTTGAAGTGGGTAATCTCACTGAATCCTCAAGTGGTCTACTTTCAAGAGACACATCTGAAAATGAACGACCCTAATTTGTTTGTTCCGAGATATTTTAGTCAAGGTGTTTTTTCATCTGCAGGGGTTGCCCAGAGAGGGGTAGCAATTTATTTCTCTAGGAATCTACCCTGGGAGTTTATCCAGATCAAAAGGGACTCCAAAGGGAGGTGGCTTTGGGTTTCAGTTAAACTTCATGGGAAAGCTCTAAATTTTGTGAACTATTACGGCCCTATTCTTGATGATGTTTCTGCTCTGAAAGAAATTCATGAGGCTTTAAGAGGTGTCCCAGGACAGATTATTTGTGGAGGGGATTTTAATTTTATCCAAGATCTGAAAAGGGACACTTCAAATAAAAATAAAAAACAGTTGAAGCCCAGAACTAAAGGCTCTCTCGAAGCATTCGTATGTGAATACCAACTACGGGATCCTTGGCGCTCCAGGGATGTAGAGCGGGAGCTGTTTACATGTTATTCTCATCGATTCCGGACTGCATCCAGAATAGATTTTTTCTTGATATCAAGATCTCTGCAGATCTCAAAAAATCAGATTGGATGCAATTCTTTTTCCGATCATGGCAGAATCGAATTAGATCTTGTTTTGGGAGGGGTCGATAGGGAGCGACCAAGATGGCAGCTGGATCGTACTTTGCTTCAAGATCAAACCTGGGTATCAGGATTTAGATCATGGATTGTGGAATATTTTGAAATAAATGAAGATTCAGCTGAACCCTTCTCAGTCTGGGGCGGGTTTAAAGCAGCAGCACGGGGCAAGATAATTGCTTTCACAAGCGCCCAAGCGAAGAAGAGGAAGCTAAAAATAGCCAAATTACAATCTGCTGTCGAGGAGCAGTATGTATTACAGCTTCGGTTTCAGCCAAATCAATTGGAACAAGCAAAAGCATGTTTAAGGGATTTTTTTGTTCTCGAAGAAATAAATAGTCAGTTGGTTGGGAAATTACTTGCCAACTCTGCAAGAAAAAAACAGGAATCTTCACATATAGTGAAAATTCAGGACCCTCTGAGTGGGATTGAAGAGGTAGAAAGTGAGAAGATCTCCGGGATTTTCCTGGACCACTTTAAGAGAATTTATTCCACAAACTATCAGGTAGAGGAAGAAAGGATTCACAAGTATTTCGCGAATATAGAGATTCCTAAAATCTCAGAAATTCGGAAGACTCAAATAGGTAGTGAATTAACTGTTTCAGAAATTCGTAAAAGCGTCAAGGCAACTGCTGGGGCCAAGGCCTGTGGCCAGGACGGGTACCCTATTGAATTTTATAAGGTATTTCTTGCAGAATTAGAACAACCCCTAAAGAAATTATTTAATCATATTAAGTTAGGTGGCCACGTTCCTGGGGTTTTCAAAGAATCAACAATTATATGCTTTATAAAAAAAGATAAAAATAAGGATGATGTAAATTCATACAGGCCAATCAGCCTTTTGAACTCAGATTACAAAATGTTCATGAAGATATGGGCAGAAAGATTTGTTCTGGCAGCCCAGGAAGTAATCCATCATGATCAGACTGGGTTTATTGCAGGACGCTATATGGCCAAAAATACGGAATATCTAATTCAGGCATTGGACTATCTGAATGCCAATTTGGTGCCAGCTTGCATTTTAATGGTCGATGCCGAAAAGGCATTCGACTTGGTGAATTGGGAAGCCCTATTCTATTCTCTCGGCCAATTTGGATTCCCGGCGCAAATAGTTAAGATGCTACATAATATATATACCGGAGCATCTGCTCAGGTAATAATTAATGCGAAACAGGCCGGGAGGATTAATGTAACCAGGGGCACTAGGCAGGGCTGTCCCCTATCTCCCTTGCTTTTTACCTTTTTTATTGAGCCCTTGGTGGCAAGGATTAGGGATAATGCGGCTATTTTGCCCCCTATCATCGGCATGTCTAAACTAAAATTATTTGCCGACGACATTATCCTTTATCTAGCTCCCGAAAAGAAGGTAGTTGAGAATTTATTGAAAGAGTTTAAAGCTTATGAAAAGTTCGGGGGATATAAGATAAATGCTAAAAAAACTGAAGTCCTTGCTTTAAATACAGATATAGGGTTTCTCCCTAGTTTCTTGCAAGTCCAAGCTGCAAGAAGAGACCCAATAAGATATCTGGGTATTTTTGTAACTGCAGAGTATGATAGGCTTTTTGACCTGAACTACATCAGAATGAAAAATAAAATCAAGCACCTGTTAGATAAATGGTTTTTGCTCCCATTGTCAGTGATTGGTAGGGTGTCAATGGTTAAAATGTCAGTTCTGCCTTTACTTATATTTTTGTTTACTAATGTACCGATAAAAATTAATTTGTCTTTTTTTAAAGAATTAGAAACAATGTTAAGAGGATTTATCTGGGGCAATAAAACTCCTACAATTAAGCTCCCGGCGGTACAACTCTCAATAGATCAGGGAGGGTTAGCGTTACCCCACCTAAAGACATATTACGAAGCTGCTTTTTTTGATATAGTGGCAGGTCTTTTGAGGGTTTATCAGACAAGAGATAATTTTTGGGGGGAAAAAATGGTACAAGAAGCAGGTTCCCAAATCCCAATTTTTTTAAAGACCGCAAAGCTTCCTAAAAAATCGAGGTATAAGACGTTGAAAGAATATACAACGCGCTTGCTGCTGCTTTTTAAAAAACATGGCTCTGATGGTTCTCAGTATCTAAGTTTGCCCGAATGTAGTAAAATAGGCCTTCCATTAAGTTTGTCTAAGATTAAAAAATGGGAATTGTGTGGGTTTCGGGAGTTGAGAGACTTGCTAGTCCAAAATAGGGTTATTAGCTGGCAAGAGGTGATAACTAGAACGAACATTCTAAGGCGACCGTCTTTTTTTTAATATCTACAGGTTATTTATTTTCTTAAAAAGGATGTAAGTGGCCTGTTGAATGCCCCATATAACTTACTAAATACCCTTAAGGAAAGGAAGAGCAGCGAGATAGGGCAGTGGTATAAATTGCTCCACTGCTCGGGTCAATCCCCACTGATCGACAAACATTTGAATAAAGTAAGTCTCTCGACCCAGTGCTTTTTCTCCTTGAAAGATTGGGAGGCTCTCTGTTTACTGGGAAACAAATCTTTGCGCGCTGCCAACTATAAGAGGATGGCCTTCTTGTCCCGTTGGCTAGCTTATTATACGCCTGAGGCTATGGAAAGAATGTTTCCTGGAACAGAAAATAAGTGTTTTAGATGCCTAGCACATGGTCAGGGAGGATGGTATCATATCTTTTTTGCCTGCCCGATGTTGGAGTCTTTCTGGAAAGAGATATTTGCGGAAATTGAATTGGCCATTGGAAAATCATTTTTGCCTATGGTAGAAGCGGCCTTGTTTGGCATAAGCAAGGATAGGAGTAGGTTTAACAAATCTGAAGAGGTATTTATATTTATATCATGTGCGGTCGCTCGCTCTTTAATACTACAAAATTGGAAATCAAGGGAAATTCCATCACTGATAAAATGGTTCAACAAGATGAGGAGAACCTGTCTCTTTGAAAAAGCATACGCGGGCAGAGTAGGTTCTATTAGGAGGTTTGAAAGGAATTGGAAGTATTTTGGGGATTTGGAACAATTAAAGGAGGGATGAGCTGAAAAAGAAGGATGGAGATAAGGAAAGGGTTTATACATTCGACTGCACTAGCACTTTTCTAGATTTCACTTTATTATAGCTTTTTGCACTTGCAGTAGCACTTTATTGCAGGTTTTTGCACTTTTTTGCAGTGTCACTTTATAGATTGCGGATTTTGCACAGACCCTTCTTGATACAATTGTTGTTTGTATTCCCTTTCTGTGCTTGATGAATTTCTTCGCCTCTTCCTAATCTTTGTGTCCCATGTCTGATATATATATATATATTTCTTTTTTTTTTCTCAAGCCTTTTTAACTATTGAAATAATTATTGAAAATGAAAAATGAAAAGATGTTCTGTACCATTGATTATCCATTGCTATGTTCAATAATTTTTTTTATAAAAAAACAAAAAAAACAAATGGCTTTATTCCCTACTCATTTTTTATATATATTTTTTATTTATACAGGTTTTTGAGAAAAACCTTGAGGTATCTACACAAATTATGTCTTAGTGAATTCAAATCAGAAATGTGTCTAACTTGTTCTATAGCTTTCCCAGATCACCATGGGTTTCACACCTGTTTCCACTACAAACTATAAACATGATGAAAGTAGAAAAATAAGGAAAAATGGGCTTCCTCTTAGAAAAATGCCAAAACTGGTGTAAAAAAATTATTTTGTTTGATTCAAGTCTGCTTCTTCCTGAAAGCTGGGAACATGGTAATTTTAGCACAGCAAAGCTTCAGCTGATGCCATTTTTGGGAAATAAAACAGGCTCTTTCTTGTGCATCAGTTCTATCCCATTATTTACACACAAAAAAACTTTATTTTGGCTGTTTCTGTAGTCCATGGGGACTCCACAAAGCCTAGGTACTCTTGGAATCCCCATACTGTTGGGAAAAAAAAGATGCAAATTTGGTGTGGAAACCCTATGTGGAAGAGAAGTTATTGAGGTCTGAGCACGAAGTACCCCAAATATCCCAAAAAAGGGTTCAGCGCTGTGGTGGAAAAATCTCAGCAATTAAAGGGTTAAGCAAGTAATAGACAAAACAGGAAAAAAAGGTTTTCATTTCTAAATACTCCACTCAAAGCAGACAAATCAAGAAGACAATAACAAATAAATTGCCAATATTACAGAATTAATCTCATTTTAATGATTTAACCACTTCAGTGTAGATGTAGGTCAAACACCTGTCTGTCAGTCATTGGCCAAAACTGGGGAGGTATATAAAGGCCCTGCTGGTGCTCTGCACCAGAAGGAGGCCTTTTTTTAATGTTATCCTCAGGCTTGTTGGGAAGAGATTCCCGAGCTGTCTTAAGTCTATTTTTTTCTTTAGAGCAATGATGAACAGCGTGCAAAGAGCGCTAATGTCATTACACTAAACTGAAAGTAAAATGAGCCAATGGGTTTATTTTACTTTCATTGTCTCAGTGCTCGGGGGCATATCTCAGTACCCCATGCACTGATTGCTTTGGGAGAGGTACCATTGGAAAGGGGGAGAACTTATCTTTCCCATGGAACCTCTGTCCAGTGGATTCTGCTTGGGAATCACCACACAAGAGCGATCCCTAAGCAAGGATCCACCCACTAAAACACGAGCAACATGGGGGAGCCTCCCCTTAGGCAATGGCTTGTGGTCCCACAACCACTGAACAATTCAGTCTGTCTGCCCTCCCCTCCCCCTTCCCGGGGTGGTGGATGGATTTGATTAGGCCTGAACTGCTTGTCCCACCCCTAGGAGACAGACAGCCCACTAGACATAAAACTATAATAATAGACAGTAAGGGTAGGGCCTGCCCACCATGGGCGCAGCCATGCCTTCACCCCCTAGAAAAAAATCAACAGTCTGTCTGCCCTCCCTGGGAGGCAGATGGGGATGATTACGGCAATATGCTGCTCCTCCCCCCTGAAGGGGTGCAAAACCCCACTATACACCAGGGAGATTTTATGTAAAAAATGTACAGGGGTGGAGGCTGCCCACCATGGGCATTGGGTGTAAGAAAACCTCATGGGATCTAACGGAGACACACCACTCTGGAATCCCCTGGTTGTTAGTTTCCAAAAATGTGCAGGTTTGCTAGGTTTCCCTAGCTGCCAACTGAGCTAGGTCCAAATTCCACAGCTACCGAGTCAATTTTCAGTCGAAACATGTTATGTATCCATGTTGCATTTTAGGCTGTTTCCTGTCGAGGCTACTATGCCTACCCATACAAGTGAGGTACCACTCTCGTCAGACGACTTGGGAAAATGCTGGGTGGAAGGAAGTGTATGGCTCCCTACATATTTCTGAATTTTTCATCACATATATGTAAGGAAAATGTGTTTATTTTAGTCAATGTTTAAAGTTTGTAAGGAATTCTGGGTAAAATAACTTAGTGAGTGCCACACAGGTATCTAGTTTTAAAAAATGTGCAGGTTTGCTTGGTGTTTCCCCAGATGCCGGATGCGCTAAAGCCCAAAATCCACAACTACCCACTTTGCAAAAACAGGGTTAGTTTTGAGTGGAAAAAAGTGATATGTGCATGTTGCATTTTGAGGCCTTCCTGTTGTGGGCGCTAGGAATACCCACCAAAATGAGGAACCATTTTTATTGGAAGACTACACGGTTTCAATATCTTTTTCTTTCAGTAGTTAGTTTCTTTGGCAAAACCTTGAGGGACCTATACATATGACCCTTTTCTGGATCACCTGCGGAAGCCACACTGATTTCCACCACAAACTGGAAGTAGGTTGAAAGCACAAAAAATCGGGAAAATGGCGTACCAATTTGAAAAATGACAAAACTGTGGCAAAAACCTAGGTTTTATTTTGCTCTGCATGTTTCTGAAGGCTGTGAAGATGGTGACTTTAGCACAGCAACCCTTTTGTTGATTCCATTTTTAGAAAAAATATCCAGAGCACTTTTTTCTTATTTTTCCCAATAAATTCAAAATGTAGCTATATTACACTTTTTTTCTCAGTCCCCTCCTGGGGAATCCACAAACCCTAGTTACCTTTAGAATACCCAGGATGTTGGAAAAAAATTACATACATTTGACATGGACATCTTATGTGGAAAAAAGTTATGGAGTCCTAAGCGCAAACTACCCCAAATAGTCAAAAAGGGCTCAGCAGTAGAGGGGGAAAGCCCTAGCAGTTAAGGGGTTAAATCAACAATCTCCATTATTTGTGTACCAAAGAAGCAAACCCATAAAATCTACAGTATTCGAAACAACAAATATTAAACCACAGCAACCAATTTCAGCCAAATCCAATGTTGAAAATGAGTGTGTCTGAAGTACAACATATGTTTGCAAGACTAGATTTAATGTTTAGTGTTCAGATCCTTTTGGAGGGTGAACTTTGATTAATTTGACACCTATCCCTAGCTATAGATATATCTTGAGTAATAGAAAGTGTTCTTAAACAGGCTTATCACGGTGGCTGGTCTGAGCTGCTGTAGCTATTGTTCTACTGTATTTTTAATATTCATTACTCTCTTCTCTTTTATGTCACTTTACACATGAGCACTTAATGAGCACTTTCTCGTGCACGCTATGGAGCAACGGAGATAATATTCAATAAATGTATGTAGTATCAAATTACTAAAATATAAATGGCATTTATTTTGCAAAATTATATGTGTGGTTGTTTTGCTTTTTTTCTCTCTCACTAGGATCAATTTGTGTTGTTTATAATGAGAAACTTAATATTGTATATTCCCGGAGGAGGAGCTTAGCCTGCAACCATGATGGCCGCCTGATCCCTCGGCTCCGCCGACCCTCTCACTTTCCCTCCGAAGGGCTATTGATCCTGTTGGTTATCCTGTACCCACGCTGATGTTTCGGATTCGGGAGACTGTCCTGACTCCGACGGTGCGCTCCCCGGCGTGTTTACTGCAGCGGATGCAACGAAACGTCCTTGTTCCGTTCTGGGCATGATGGCGGTGTCCTCGTCTTTGTTCTGCGAGGGCGGCCGACCCTGAGTGCAACAGCCGTGCCCACTCACGACGGCGGCGGTCGGCTGGCGGAGAGCGGCGGCTGTACTGCTCTTCTCGCCGCAACATTCCATCCCACCCGGCTCACTTCCACGCTTGCAACACTGTTCCCGCGACCAGTGCTACAATGTGTCCTTCCCCCAGCCGGTAGCCGACTTTTGATGCCTCTTTGTCTTCCAGCAACGCTGTGGGTGCCATCTTGGACCGCGCACTCGGCACTCGCATCTACCGACACTGGGCTGCATTACTGGTGTTTATGGCAACTGGCGCTGCACCGCAAATGAGTGCGGTGTCATAACGGAGTGAGTGACCCCTGGGCCCCCGATGTTGCTTGCTCTACGGAGTGCTGGCCGACTATTCACGATGGATGTCTATGGCCGGTGTTGGAGTCAGACCTGTGTTTGTGTGCCCCGAGTGCGGGAAGCTGCTGCATCTACCTCACCTGCGGCGTCTCTAACGCTAGATGGTGTTATGAGCGCTTTGAATACTTTGCGAGCTGCCCTATCTACCACTGCCCGGGACCTGGGGGACCGACTTGATGCCATTCTGTCCGCGGAGCCCCCGACTTGCCGTGTGGGTTTAAGTATACTGTGCACTTCGCCACACCCTGTGCTCGTCTGCCGGGCTGTGCCTACCCAGATCTACGTGGAGGCCTTAGAGGACCCAGCTGTGATATTGCCTGTCATGGTTAGGCTAAAACGGAGTGCGCTGTCTGTGCTGGTGCGCTGGCTGGGGGATGGTTTTTGGACGCTATGCCGAGCAACTCCTATGTGTACTACCGGCATGTTTCTCTGCCCTATCCTGGCTTTGCTACTCTTGTCGTGGCTGATCGCTCTTCGAGGGTTGCTGTTGTGTACCTCCCTGTTTTGTTCAGCCGACGCCCACGGGACATTGAAGTGGACAGACCTTGGTGGACAGAGCTCTTTATTGTGATTGTCGTTTTGTCTGTTTTTTCCATCCACGGGGGCTACGCTACGATGGTACCTCATCGTCGTGCTCGACCGAAAGGGACAAGGTTGATGCTGTTTTTTCTCCTTTTTTTTGCCTTCTGCTGCCTGTTTTGATTGGATAATGTTTGCTGGACTGGGGAGTTAGTCGTTGGTTTTGCTTTGGGTTCCGGGGCCGGGGGGGGGGGGGCAGCTGGGATTAAATGTGTTTATGGTTTTGTTTCCAACTGTTTAGCCCTCCTCCGATCTTCACTGATTCCCTTTTTCTTTTTCTCTTTCTTATTTCTATATTTCGGGTCTCTTCGGGGCGACAGGCACGCTGCTGGGGGGGGGGGTGGCCGTAGCCTCTGCATGCGTGTAGGGTGGGGGGAAGGGGTTTTCTCTATTCCTTTTCGGTTTCTATGGGCCTTTTCTTCTTTTCTATATTCTTATTTCCGCCTCTTTTCGGGTGGTGGGCGGGATCGATGCGGGGTGGGTAACGACTGGCGAGTGACGTGCTGTGGGACTGTTCATCCTTTTGTGTTATCGGTATGCCGCCATTTTGATTTAGTCTTACGGCTTGCTGGATCTCTGTTGGTGTAACTCGCCCGCTTCTGTTTTGGACAGATTGTATGGACTTCGATCCTCCTCAACTCCTATTTTTACGCTATACTATAAATTTTAAAATGTAAACCTTCACTTATCCTACTTCTCGGTATTACCCATGTCCCTAGTGTACTATAGAATGCTTATACTTTGTTTTAATTTGTTACCGAGTCGCCGTTTCGATCGCTGCTTTGACCTGCAAGATGTTGTGGCCGGCCGGATGGTTGTAGGCCCGTATTTGTTTGCCAATACTACGAAATAAAGGTTTTCAAAAAAAAAAAAAATATTGTATATTCCCTTTCAAGTTCTGCCATTAGGACCAAATTGTTGTAGGTATTGAAGTGCAACAACATAATGAGAAGTAATGAAATCATACATCAACGAAGTGGAAACAGTTAAAATAACATGTTTTCAACCTGTGACACGGATAGCATAATTTGTTCTTTTTGCATTTGTCACCCAGAGTGTGACGGGTATGCTAGACGTGGGTCCCGTGCTCTCCGTGCCACTAGATTCAAGCTAGCCTGGCTGGTGAGGAATGAAACCCTGAAACCGGTCCTAGGATGCTTGTTTCCAGTCAAGGGAGGACCTGGCCTGGCAGTTCGGGCTGGACAAGGAACAGTGTCAAGACTAATTTACATATGGCTGGGTCTAAACTGGAATGGTAAGGAGAGCACACAAAAAATTTATTTAGGCCCAGATCTCTGTACTAGGGTGAATGTTTAACATTTTTCAGCATTTTGTCCATCATTTGTTCTTTTTACAGGTAGCATGTTCGAAATGCTCATGCAGAAAATCATACGTGGGCAAAACGGAAAGAAAGAGAAAAGTCAGTTTGAATGTACACAAATCCAATTTCCTGAGCAGAAGTCACAAATCTACAGTCAGGCTTCACTTCCCTTGCAACAAACACACAGTGGCACAAATGTGATATCTGATATTAGCGAATCTCTCAAATTTTGAAGAGGGCAGGACATGGTACTCCTTTAAAGAGAACTACTCTGAATTAATACACTCCAAACCCAGGAACCATCAGGATAGAATGATTATATAGCCTACAATTGTTTTACATATCCCAACGAAAAAATATAATCCCTTAGACGTAGTTTCTGGCCTAACTTTTCAATTTCTACAGCCATTACTCATGCAGCGGTATTTTACTTTGTATTTTGTACACATCACAGAACTCGAAATCCAGCAACCACTGGAGATATTTAACTGAATAGATTAATCGCCGTGTGCTTCAGGAGTGCACCCCTACACTAAGCTCAAGTGCGGGGACGCCCTCTTTACTGCATTATTAATACTTTTTCATATGTAAATATCACAATTTTTTTAAGAGTAGCTCATACAAAATACATCATTTTTGCCACCCATATCGGCTATCGCATGGATATTTTGTTCCCCTATGAAACACTTTAAACAGTAAACACCCGGCAATATAGTGTTTGTTTTATGTTAACACCAGGCAATATAGTGTTTGTTTTATGTTAACACCAGGCAATATAGTGTTTGTTCTATGTAAACACCAGGCAATATAGTGTTTGTTCTATGTAAACACCAGGCAATATAGTTTTTGTTCTATGTAAACACCAGGCAATATAGTGTTTGTTCTATGTTAACACCAGGCAATATAGTGTTTGTTTTATGTTAACACCAGGCAATATAGTGTTTGTTTTATGTTAACACCAGGCAATATAGTGTTTGTTCTATGTTAACACCGGACAAAACAGACTCATCCCATGGGTGATCTGTTCCACTAGGTGCCCATCATAACTTCATATTCTAAATATTAACTTTATCCCCAGGGTTTTCAGTATAATATCACTTTTTTAGAATGTTCACACTCTGGTTTTACGTTTTTTACACCCCGGGCGCAGACGTCGGTGTGTGCGCACCAAAAGAGCAGTGAAATAAATGACGGCCCAAACTAATCGGGTTTTCCAAACCTAACACCACTGAATACATTACACATTCCCACGGTTTTCTCATCGGAATAATAGGGAAATGGTTTTCGACCCTGCACAAACCAACTCTGCAGAAGGAACAACAGAAATAAAATCAAGCTCTAAACTTGAATATTTATAGAGTGTGCTTATTCTTGCTTGATAACTTTATTTCGGTCAACGACCATAAAAGCACAGATAAATTATGTACATACAATAAAATACATAAATAATTAAGAACCAGCAGCTAAAACGTTATTAAACAATCAGTTATCAGCAAAGAATGGCCAATGTTAAAATTAGACACAATTAATCAGAGTGGACCTTCTACGCCACATACCGTACAAAAAGCGGGAGACCGAAAACACGATGGGGGGGATGTATCATATTTTAAAATTCTGACGGCTTGAGCACAATGTTTTAGTCCCAAATTTCTACATAGTGTTACCAGCCAAGCTCTCCGGATTGCGCTATAAGCAGGGCAAAAGAACAAGACATGGGCAATGTCTTCTTTACTATTGTTGCAGACAGGGCAGATTCCCTCCTCTTGACCTGTCCATTTGCAGGTTAGTGTCCCAAGTGGCAGGCAACCGTGCCTTAGTTGTGTATATAGTTTTCTTGCAGGCAGAGGTTCTATTAGATCCAAAATTTCCTCCCTTCTGGGCACGTGTTTTACCTGCAAAAATTCCGAAGACAACCTGCCCATACTTGGCAAGCGGTGCAGCAAACTTAGGTTGTGGTGCCTCAAGGAGGCCAACAGCTCAGTTCTCCGCACCACTGGACAACTCTCCGCCGGGGTCTCCCAGATTTGGGGCATTCCTATTCTATAGGCAATAGTTTTGATGTGTAGCAACCAGGGTATTTTCTTACTCTTCAACGACCCCCAGACAGCAGCGAACTCCACTCTGTAGTCCGCCAGCTCAGGTACTGTCCAGAGCCTTCTCCAGTACAAGAGGGGTCGGGCCGCTAATAGTTCAGAGATGGCTCCACACCTAGATCAAATCTCAAGGGTATGAGCGGGGTGCTTTGAGGTAGACCAATCAGATTCCTCATAAAGGCCTGTTCAACCCTGAGAAGGCTTGCTTGAACACTGTAGATTTCGAGCGCTGGGGAGACTGGCTTAAATTGCGTTGTCCGCTGTAACTTACCTATGCCCCCTAGTATCTGTGAGAGCTTTAGGGTAGATTTGGCTACCTGAGGGCCCCAACCGAAGTCCTCAGTCAAAGTGACCCCCAGGTATACAAAGGTTCTCACCCTTTCGAGCGGGGTGCCGTTTAATGTAGGGCTAGGGCGAGTGCGTTTCGGGGGACCAAAGATCATAAATTTCGTTTTCTCTAAATTAATCTCGAGTCCCCGCGAGGCGCAGAATGAAACAAAAATGTTCAGAACCCGCTGGATGCCTGTTGATGTTCGCGACAACAGTAGGGTGTCGTCTGCGAACATCAGAGCAGGCACCCGACCTGACGCCAACCAAGGGGCATCGCTATCCCTGACTCTATCTAGTTCCCCCACCAGGCCATTTATATAAAGACTAAAGAGCGTAGGAGCCAGGGCGCAGCCCTGGCGTACACCTCTGGTTACAGGGAAACGTGCAGATAGTTCCCCGTTCTTCCCGCACCTCACCCGGGCATAGTTCCCTTCATGAAACCGCTTCAAGACCTCCAATAGGTCCATAGTATGCTTATTCTGAATAGGTGATCATAATATTACCACAGGGGAGAAGGGATTCTCGTCCCCCTCTTTTTCACTCCATGTATGTAAACTATTTCAAGATGTATGCACTTGAGTTATTGTTCAAACAGGTAGTCTATTTAGTGTCTGTTTTCTGCATGTTACACACTACCAGTGTTTATAGCATGCAGTTAAGCTTCAAATGTATGGGGAATTTGTTTAGCATTGGTTCATGTTAAAAAAGGCATGCAACTTCAAATGTGTTTTATTAAATACACTTATCTCCATAGATTTCACGTACACGATATATCACCGTAATGATGAAGAGTAATTAATGCTCAAAATACATTTAGGTATTAAAAAAGATTATTTAAATGATCTGATTGTAGCCCCACTTTCGTAGTCACAAGAAGAAAGAGACATTATAGCGTGCCCAAGCCTCATACTCATAAATTGATATTTTGATTACAAAGCAATTATCAGTAGTGAACATTGAAAACAAATTCAAGCAAGCCAAAATTGATTAGATGTAAAAATAAGCAAGACATATAAAAAGGGAAAAGCATAAAAAGCCTTCAAAGAGCATAGCTGAGCACAGGGTAAAAGAGCATTCAGAAGCGCAGGGTAAAACTTTAATTTTCTTAATCACAAAATTGAACTAGTGAGTTTCTTCCTGGAGCCCTCTTAATGAGAATACAACCACAATACAAATCAGCAAGAACAATTAAAAATTCTGATATTATAAAAGGGAGTGCAGAACAAAGGGCCAATGTTCAGTTCAGTTCAGTTCCTAGGGTTACAACTCCCGGAATGCATTAAGTTAATATATATGCCATCTAAGCTGGTGTATGGGATCCTCTAGTGATGCTAGCTAACAAAGCAAGGACTGGTTGTAGGCGGCCCTCATGATGAAAGACTAGTTGAAACCATTGAAACAAGCATTAGTAAAGTCAAGAGGTCTCTCCTATATAATGGAATGGCAAGCTTTGAAGTGCCAAAGTTTGTTTATAAAACATTGTATAAAAATAAAGTAAAAAAACACTTCAAAATGCTTCAAAAACACAAATCTTAAGGTATCACAAAACAATACATTGAAACCAATATTTTCAATCTTTGCTAAATGCTTATTTTAAAAAATATATTTTTCACATAGGAAACACTTGAAGAGAATTTAGAAAGAAAAGGGGGTGTCAGAATTTAAAGGCAAATGTTTGCCAAGATCTAATTTACTTTCAATAAAATTCAGAACAGTAAATGAGGGAGAGAACAACACGGAGTGTGGATGTGTTTTCGAGGTGGCAAAGCCTACGGTGGAAAGAGCAACATGGATCACAGGAGGTTGGGAGGGAAGCACATGAAGGAGAGAGCCTCAGGAACCCTGTTGGAGGTGCAGAAGGGAAGCACATAGTGAAGAGAGCAACACAGAGCTCTGGGATGATTTTGTATGGAGGGTGGGGAAGCAGATAAGGGCAAGAGCAATACAAAGCGGAGCAGCTGAAGCACACATGGAGCGTAGGATATTTTTCAGGTGAGAAGCACATGATGGAAAGAGAGCAACATCGAGAGTTGGGTTTGCAGGGGGAGAGCAACACTAAGACAGGAGCAGGGGACTTGAAGGAAGGAAAACGAATGAGGGAGAGAGCTGCAAAACACATGCACTCACATGGAGTGCATAACCAAAAAGTAACAAGCATTGGCAAATCCAATTGGTTTCACCTCTGCCAGAGGGATTAGCTTTGGCAATGTGTTTAGCCATGTTATACACCAGTGGGCCTGCTGTTCAGCATGCCTAAATGTTAGTGGCAAGGTATGGTTTGGGATAGACTGGAGAGAAGTAGATTGGGGTGGAGCTGGATGGGGTAGATTGGAGTAGTGTGGAGTGAGGTAGACTGGGATACTGTGGAGTGGGGTAGGTTGGTTTAGAGTAGTGTGGAGTGGTGTAGATTGGGGTAGGGTGGAGTGGGGTAGAGTAGTGGCGTGGGGTAGATTGAATGGATTCGATTGGAATAGATTGGATGGACTGCAGCAGGGTAGAGTGGAGTGGGAAGACTGTGGTAGAGTGGAGTAGGGTAGACTGGAGTGGAGTAGAGTGAGGTAGGTTAGGGTAGAGTGCGGAACATTGGAGTTGAGTAGAATGGGTGGATAAGAGTATGATAGATTGGAATGGTAGATTGTAGTGGAGTGGGATAGATTGCAGTGAAGTGGAGTGGGGTATATTGGAGTGGAGTGTAGAAGATGGTAGTGAAGTGGAGTGGGGTATATTGGAGTGGAGTGGGGTAGATTGGGTTGGTGTAGGTTGGAGGGGAGTGGGGTCGAATGGAGTGGAGGGGCATACAACGGAGAGGTGTGGAGTGGTTAGCCATGTTGTAAAGTGTCTTACATTAGAGTGTCGTGGAGTGGCATGGCGCAGAGTGACATGGCATAGAGAGGAAGGACATAAAGTGGAGCAAAGAGTTGTGGAGTGAAGTGGTTTAGAGTGTTGTGGAGAAGAGTAACGTGGAGTGGCATAGTGTGGAGTATGTATGGTGTGATAGCACAATGCCATTACAGACAACACATTTCCAATTGAAAATTACTATTACATATGCACATAAATACAATTGTAATGCGCACAAAAGATAACGTGTGGAAATGTTATCACCAAGTGTATTGATTTGTTTTGATCATGTTAAATATTGTTCATATTCTGATGTAGTCTGAAATATCAGCAGAGTTCATTTTTTTTGTGTGCTAGAAAAGAAACATCCTACAGCCTGCACTCTCGCATCAGTACTCAAGAGGATGGATTATCACATAAATTCTCTCACTTTGAAGTCAGCAAAAGAAAAGTTAACACCAACTTCCCTCAGAATACAAAGCCTGACATATGGCCTTTGACTTTGAATGCACAGCAAATGAAACAAGATAAGAACAAGATTTAACCGCTTTGCCGCGGCGGAATGTCCGCCGCGGTGCAGGCGAATCTGACGCATACACAGACGGGACGGCCCCCGATCGTCCTCCGCACACGCCTACCGTGACGTCGGACGGCCAAGGGCCGTCCCACGCATGGAAGTGGTTAAAGGCCTGTTTACAGACAGCAAGTGCTCACAGGAGAGACAAAGTCAAGCTGGACAGCCTAAAACAACAAGCAAATGACAGAGCCAGCTAGGAATGATGCACTCTGCAGTGTGGCTCAACAAAAAGAAGAAAATAGGCCCCAAAAGTTCAATCAGTGTAAGGACACAAGTACTTGGGCCATGCTCTGGAGAGGTCACTTGCAAGAAGAGGGAAGTGCCGACTGCAGGACTAACCAACAGGAAGCAAGCAATTGAGAGTGGCTTTGAAACCCACCAATGATAAGTAATGGGAGAGCTCCGAGATGTCTCGAAGAGACTGCGCATGTGATACCTTAAAAGGAGTGCCTAAAAAGTGAGCTGTAGAAAAATACAAGCCAGACAAGCAAAAGGATGGGAAAGAGGATTGCTCCAGGGGAGGTATAAACACATGACAAGATAGGACAAGGAAAGACAGCAAATAGCAACCAATGATAAGCAATGGGCGGGCTGCAAACCCACTGTAAGCTCTTGGTAAGCCCACGATAGGTATTTCACAAGCAGGCAGCTTGTGGTGTCTGGTGGGCAAGGCCTAAAAATAGGACCGAGAGACCACTCACTCACTTGTCTTTCTGCTTCCATGACACATCACCCACGTGTAAACACAGTACAGACATTAGGCAGACGGGGGAGGCTGTTCCACACAAATAACAGGAAAGCCAGACCGTTGACAAGTACAATTCTATCTGTCTTCCTAATTAATGCCTGCAGGTACTTTACACTGTCCTGCCTTGATTACTGTCCTTCCAAACCGTTTCGGGCATTTGTCTGCTAAAATTTACGGCTATTAGTTTAGAGATCCGACGCCTCCCGTGCTTCCTTAATTGCCATGACCTGTTTTACACTTGTGCACAGGCAACAAGATGAAGTGCCGTCCCCGCCCGCATCCTGCGGCGCCGGCGGCTGCGCGCTCCCGAGATAAGGCGGTGACGCGGGCCTGCAGGCAGCCTCATCTGCATATAAATAGACCTAATCAGAAATGCAAATTGCAATCAGGAGCAGTTTTAAAAAGCCTGCGATAATTGTGCCGATAATAAAAGGTCAGCCACTCGCATTGTTAGAGCGTTTAAAAGGCTTTCAGGCAGCCTGGTTCTGTGGACCTGCGCGAGAAATGTGGAAGAGATAAGCGCGCGCCAATCAGCAATCATTAGCCCAACATCGTGCCTCTTGCCTGCTGTGTTTGATTCCGTGTCCTGCTATTTTTGTACCTTCTATTTTGTAACATGTAACCTAACTGGTTCTCTTATACAGCGCTCTGACACCATCGGGTAAAGTCAGCGCTTTATAAAAATGCTTGCATAAATAAATAAATAAATAAATAAGAGGCGCTTCCCAAAGCCGGTTTCATTGCTACTGCCGCCGTCAACGTCAGCACCACAGCTTAAGACCTCTATGTCTTATTCACATTAATCCAGAGTAAAAAAAAATAAACAGCATTACGCCAGAATACTCTGAAAAGGAATGCAACATATAGCGCATGGAATCCGGGGGCACACAGCACCGTTGCCGCAAAAGCTCTCAAAATCGCAGGACAGATAGACATGTTTAAACGAATTTTGATGTCACAAACGAAGGTGAATGACGGAGATTGTCCGCGCGGATGTTTTGAAGGCGCTTTTTGTTTACATGTGTGCACATTTGGAGGTGCCAAGTTTCTGCCATGTTTTGGCACCATTCCCACTTCTTGGAAACTCGTGCTTCCATTGCCAGACATTAGCAGGGACGTCAACAATGTTTGTCATTGAGCTTGACTTCTTCAAGCAGTGTTGCTGCCTGTTCTAAATTTGAGATATGATTATCATTGAAACTCTAGCAGCACAGCCAACGCTACAAGAGTAATGCTAATATGCTATATTTCATATGTATGGTATTAATCAATGATGGTTTTTAGAGCCGAAACTTATTAGCGCTTCATCATATTGCTGCAGGCAGGACTGAAGGTCTAACTGAATAGGAATGGCAATACCACATCTTTGTCCAAAGCACTTTCAATTTGTTGTTATTGTACTTGCTTGGTTATAAATAAATCGTTAACTAAACGTGTTCTTTTTCTGGGGTCGTCGCTCCGGCGCCAACATATCAGTGAATTGCGAGCGCCATCTACTGTCCTACCTGGGAATTTTAAAGAGCGCTTTCACGGGATGCATGTCAGACAGCGGTGGATCTCCGTCAGCCAGTTCGATCGCCGTAATCCCCAGGGACCAGACGTCACAGCGGGCGTCATAGGAGTAGTCGTACTGCTGCTCACAGGCAATGACCTGTCAGACAAAATGGAGAGGGACAAAAACATATTAGCTTTCCCGTGAACCTATGGTACATACATCACCTGCGCATCAAGAAGACCTCATTCCAGCGCCTCGAGGTTTTTTTTTTAATTCGTGATTTTTTTTTTAAACTATGCCCTCTACAAGATTCAACTCCATTGTGGCTCACTAAAATGGAATTTCACGTTATTCAAAAGTAAAAAAATAAAGGAGAGTTAGGTTGGGGAAAAATATTTTCATTACTCAGACTCCGGCTTTGGTAGGTTGGTATTTATTTGTGCATTTCGGTTCAAACACGAAACCAATGTTGGTAAAATGTACATTTCCAAATCACAAATGGTGACAAATCGAATATATTCGTTATCACAAAATATTTTTGTAATGAACAGATGTTTTTCTCATTAATGTATACATTCTTGAAAAATGTTAGTACTCACAGCTAGAGAGCCAACGGTACTCATTTAATACGCACTGTCGTGAAATATCAGATTTACAGAGCTTTGAAGCGATTCATAACTTTGTTTGGTGAAAATACGATTTAACCGTTCGACATAAAATACTGCTGCTCTGATACATTTCGGTGGTGCTGTTGCTGTTTAACATACAGTTCTGTGACTGTGAAGCGTAAATAACCGATCACTTTACAAAAATGTCAAACTATATACAGTGGGCGGGTTTAAAAGGTCCTCAAAATATTATTCTATATTTGCTTTCGGAAGTGTCATCTGTGATACTCTTACGAGGTTCATGAAAAAATTTGGGAAAGCAACTTAATTGATTTATAAAAGGGGGGGGGGCGAGGAAATGAACGGCCATCACTGGTGATATCGAGAGGAATTTAGCGCACCCCTAAATATTATTTACCAGATTACATTAAACAGTTTTTATTTGAGACATGGATGAGGCGCTTGTATGACCAAGAAGCAGGGGAGTTTTGAACTGTGTGGCCGAACGGCCAGAGCTGCCGACCTTAGAGCTGGAAAACCAGGTTCGAGTCTCGGCTCAACATCCTGTGATTCTGGGCAAATCGCTGCATCCTAGTGTAATGTAACTGGTGCTTGTGTAAGGTGCTCTAATATCTTCGGGTCGAGTTCGCGCTATATAAATCTGCAAAAAAATGAAAGCCAGCGCGCCGTTTCTCTGACAGCGCTGTATTAGAAAGGGTAGGGCCGGGGTTATCACTTTAAACCTGGGGTGCGACCACTCAATACTCGCGGGGTAGTTAGACTCAAATGTATTGATAGGTGGGGCAGCAGCCCCCAACCATTGCCCCCGCCAAGATCCAGGGCAATCCTTGGTTCGACCACAGTGTGGCTCACTTTACCCTCCCAAATCTGAACTGCGGTCCGCTAGCGCCTAGAATCGCCAGCCGCAGGAGCCCTTGCCAAATTTACATTAATCACATCGACTCCGGCCCACTGTGCAACGTAAATCGGATTTCGCGAAGGGCTGCCCTTGGCCTTGCGAGTCAATACATTCACATGGGTTTTCTTGGAAGTAAGTGGTGTCACAACTGTGCGTGTCCAGCTCCCTACGGTTATAATGCAGTGCTGGTGCACGCACAGCACAGGGGAAGGGTTCACCACGTGTTTTGTTTTTGCAATAAGACTGCTTAGGTGTATAGTTTTCTTGGTTTAATGTATGTGCGACACCTGGTCGCGGCTGTGAAGTGTTAATCATTCGTCCTCGCTCTGGAGAGAATGCGCTCCTTACACGGACCCTGCGAGCTGCGCAGCCACATTGTCATTGGCCGCCGGAGCTTGCTGAAGCATTTCATCGCTCCCCCTCCAACGGCAACACACTTACACGTCCGGTGATTTACAACATTAAAATGCCACGCTCTAGTGTTTCAACAGAAAAGACCACACTGGCAAACAATGAATGTTAAAATGTGTAGCATTAAAAACGTCTGATTGCACACAGGGTGATGCCTATGAAACAGCCAGTGACGAATAGCACGAAATCCTATGGACTCACCCTAACACCATACAGTGAAAAGGAAAAAAGGCTCGACGATTCGACGAAAGATGGTTCCCAAATATATGCACGTAAATGTATAGCTCCATTCCATAGGAATGGCCCCGCTCTCCAAAGATTCCATTTTTAGCAATTCATTCAAGCGCATTTATAAATCAACATTTTTCTTGCTTTCACTCTTTCCCATACATGGACAGTAGCAATCTCGTCCCTCGTTTGGTCAAGTGACTTCTTCAGTGAGTTTTGAAGATTTTCGAATGTGTCGTAGTAGAAGCATACTATTTCTACCTCTGAGTGTAACACTCACTTGTTCATTCTTCAGGGTGTTAGCTGTCCTGCATAAAACATGGCAGTGTTCTACGCAACAATGTGCCCTCAGACGCTATAGGTAATACTCCTGGTCCTGATGATGACCCATAAACTACCATGCCAGAGCGAAACGTTTTTGACCTAACTCAAGAGATAAGCAAGACATTTGGGGACCAAATTGAGGAACTCATCCTGACATAACTATTTTGTGTGGATTTTGTAGA
Organism: Lissotriton helveticus; assembly: GCF_964261635.1. Taxonomy (NCBI): domain Eukaryota; kingdom Metazoa; phylum Chordata; class Amphibia; order Caudata; family Salamandridae; genus Lissotriton; species Lissotriton helveticus. The sequence continues at coordinate 1,043,795,779 of NC_136061.1, forward strand.
TGGCGCCTATCAGAAAGCACAAGCTGTCTGGTGGCGAAATAATATACACAGGGTCTTGCAGCCTACCTATTAGATATCACTGGTTGGCTTTCCTGCCACTCTTATTTGCCTGCTTGTTGTTTGGTGACTTTGTTGTCACTCCAGTATTTGTACCTCCCATGGAGCATAACCTCTTTACTATCTCTTTAAGCAATCCATGAGAGTGCATGTGTTTTCCAGCGGTCTCCCTCGTGTGCTTCTCTTCCCTCTCGCTCTCTCTGCCCATGTGCATCTCCCCCCACCTGAACGAGTGTTGCTCTCTCTCGCCCATGTGTTTCTTCCCACGGATCTCCATGCTGCTGTCTCCCTCTCTTCTCCCATACCTACCTGTCATTTTGCTACACCCCTTCCCCATCTTACTCCCGCAACCTGCTTATCCATTATTTTCGGTTTATAAAAGCATTTTTCTGCTACATTTTAAAACACCGTTTTCACACTAACTTTTTAAAATGTACCGATCCAGTTCGGATCAGTGTACAAAAAAGTGTCCCTTTGTAGACGTGACATGCGTGTTGAACGCTAGTGCACCTTCAAAATGACCCAGAGGCTGTATCAGTGCATTTTTTTAGGCATACTGCAAGGCCGCCACAATGCTGTACAGCATGGGTAAAAAATATTAGCAAAGGCAATAATAGCTCATTTATAGGTGATAACCATTGGATTTGCCAATGCTTGTTGTCATTTGAAAGCATTCTTGACCCTTTTCCTTCAATCAGAGGTCTCATGTGTGTTTATTATAGTTCTATGCACCACGTGTACTGTGTGTTTCTTAACTCATTGTGTCAGATACTGCTCAAGTCACACTGTATCTTATTCTCAAGAGCAAAATCTTGATTAATACACGTTTTAAAAAATGTGTACAATGTAACTCTTTTGAGAGAAAATCCATTTTATTCCGCTCCACTACAGATACATATTAGTGCGTTGATGGTAGGTGTTCGTAGGTCTACAAAGGAATAAGTAATGAAACTGCGGAGAGGATTGCCTCAAAATAATGGAAAAGTAGAACCAGCTATACTAGAAGCCTCAAGCATTTGAATGACTTGACCATAAACTTCCAGTGTTAGTATACAATTAAGGCAGATGTGATGCTTTTGGAGGCTGTACCAACTTCATTGAAGTCATTTCTTTCATTCAGGTTACCTAGGTGACCAAATTGGTATGGCCATTGTGATTTATGAGGGCAATCACGTCTCTTTACACTCATCTGCTTGATGTCAACATGCCTTTATTCCACTTAGTCCCAGAGGTCAAAGATGGCGCCCTCCCTGGAATGCTAATCACGAGAGATGATATTAGGAAGGTGAGAGAAAGGGGCGAGGATGCTCATGAGAGTCTTACAGCACCTTGTCAAGTCAGTATTCTGGAACATTAAGTGGTCCTAGCTATGAAACCATCATTGGAGTAACAGTGAAGACAAAAGGCAATGCTATTTGTTAAAATGTTAATGCCACGCTGATGTTGTTCCACCTGGTGGCCCTGAAAGAACCTGTACCTAGCAGACGCCCCAAAGATTCTGAGGAATCGCTTGGATCCCCCTACAATGCGGAACCCAGAAAATCGAAGGGGCCATGCATAGTAATCCGTAGGATTACTTGCTACGGTATACAAAAAAATTGCCCCTGAAGAAGGAAACTATAGGGCTCGCTTGTCCATACTGTGTGCCAGCCTGGTATGTGTAAGGAAATCTCTTGGACTCCCCCTTCTTTGTCACCCCAGGAAATGTAATCTGGAGGATTAGCGCAGTCCCCCGGGTGCATGTGTGACGCGGGGCTCAGGGAATCCTGGAGTATATAGGGTTTTTGGTGGGGATACACGTCTGGCTGCAGTATCCTCCCCTCCGCACTGCATTATAATTGCTAGGTGGGAATCAGCTGCTTGGTGGTTAGAGATTAATGCCTCCCTCACCCCAAGTTGGCATAGGGACCGCGATGCTTTGAGCGCAATCTACATAAAATAAAAAAGCACACAACACAACCCTCAGAGCTCTTCAGATCAGCATTGCTAGAGATGGTCTGAGCTTCCCCTACAAACCAGTCAATGGGAGAATGAGCAGGGAGTGGCCTCAATAGATGGAAAAGAGAGCTGTTGGGTGTGATAAATATCGCCTATTAATGCTACAAATAAAAAACACTCTCTAAATCTATATATTTCAATGGGTGTTCAATTTCAACTTATATGGTATTAGTGAAGGCCCCACTCGTACGCCAAAATCCACTTATCCAATTTGTAGAATTCAGTATATGGACACGGTTCTTCTGGGCTGTGAGACAGCACAGCTCCATTGCGAATTATCTTTTTTTTTTTAAAAACAATCTGAAAACTACCCTTCCTTTGACAATCTGCTGCCCTCTTGTGGTCTCTTGTTGTTGTGCTGCAAGGCACCAGCCATAGTTGCATTAAAGAGACAGAACAAGTATTCATTAGGCCAGTGGTTCCCAAACTGTGTGCCGTGGCTCCCGGTGCGCCACCAAAACCAGCCAGGGGGCCACAGTCACATTTGCAGAGAAGAATCCATTAGGAATCCTGTCAGCTGCTGGTATGTAGGCCGGGTGCACTGCACCTGGTGCCCACTAGGTGTTGCACTTGCTCGTCCAATCCAGCTTGTTTCTTTCCATTTTCGGACTTGTAGTCCTGAATTTATAGTCTCAAACAAAACTACAAGCACCATAATGCAAAGAAAAGCCTGTGCTGGAAAAATTACTTGTGCATGGATCTGGGAAACTCAAGAGCTCCGTTAGTGCTTGGATTCTTGGTAAATCACTTAATCTCTATGTGCCTACAAAAAAAAATGATGTGTCTTTGTGCAATGTAACCGAAGCTCGTGTAAAGCTCTCCAATACCTTTGGGTCGATTTTGCGCTATATTAAACTGCCCCAAAAAATATACAGCGCATGCACGTTTTAATTTTGACTGCCATTCTAAGGTTGATTACATTGGTTCCACTGTGTAGTAGTAGGAAAACCATTACTAATGAAAGCAAAAAATCAATGCCTTTAATAATTATGTGATAGATACATGGTTGAGTGTATATTTGTTTACATACATACAATGATGGCAGGGTTTAAATCCCCCCTTACTTCCTCCTACCAGCCAAAAAAAAGAAACATAAGGGGAGCCGTAGCCAATGGCCATTAGGCCAAGGGAGCCACGGGTCAGAAAAGTTTGGGAACCACTGCATTAAGCTAATCAGCTTGACTTTGGTAGTCAACAAAGCATGGCTCTGTTCAAAGAAACACACTTATGGAGTGAAAGTAATACGAGTGCAGAGAGAGCAGAGAGGTGGAGTAGGGTGCATTTCTGAAAAGTTGTTCTACATTCTGATAGATAATGGTGAGAAGTTGTAAGCATTAAATACATGTGAAGGGGCAAGCATCTTTAAGAACACATTTTCTTTAATAGTTTTATATAGCAGAGCTGTACCATATAGTTTTACAGCTCTTTATACCCTAACAACAATATGCAATAGTCTAAGAAAAAACATGAACATAACTGACAGGAGACTGGGGTTCAGTTGTCTTGGAGGGAAACACGCGAGTTAAGTAGACAACCATATCCTATCTGCTAGTAGAAAATTGTTAGTAAACAAGAGGAAGGAATGGATCACTGACAGAATATTGGAACCAAAAATATTGTTTGAACAGAATATCGTCTCAACAGTATCGGGGACCAAAATATTGAGAATGTATGTGCAAATAGGTAAGTATAGATTTACTATTCTTCACTCCTCATTTACGTACCTTGAATATATATATCACCAAGGTACATATAGGTGGAGTTCTTTATAGTAAAACTTTACTTACCTCTAGAAACTTACCTTCACGATATTTTTGGGCCCGATACCCTTGATACAGTATTTTGTCCCACTATATTTTTGGTTCTGATGTGCTGTGTAAACACCTATTAGATTACGGTTACTAGAGACTAGCTCAGTTAGAGTTTTAATAAGTGATTTTTCAGTCCCTTTCTGAATGACATCAATGTGGGCTGTTTCTTAGCCGTCTGGCTAACTAGTTCAGTATACTAGTTGCTGCACCAGTGAACGACCGTTCCAAGGTTTGGGATGTGTTGAATTTAGGCGTTTGTAGCTGAAAAGAATCTGTAATTCTCGAGGACTATTTGTCCCCAGATATTGTCAGTAAGTTGGTCTGATACAGCGGTTTGTTCAGCTGGATGACCCTATAAAATCTATAACACTGGTACATATATATACGAAGGAAAAATGCTATAATCACAGTCAGAAATGCTGCTAAAACCTCACAGCTATGATGTGTACAGTGCTTAATTTGAGTCAGTGGTTTCCGGTGCTCAGCACCAGCACTAAATCATCAACAGTGGCGCTTTACATTAGCACCAGTTAAGGACACATTCAATTTTGTTAGGCAGGTTGAGATTAAATGATTTGCCAACAATCACAGGATGTTGAACCGCTGCCAAGACTCGAAACTGGTTCCCCAGCTCCCAAGGCTCGCCCACCTCTAACCACCAGTTAATGCATGCTGAGCACCTGTTCATCGTTAATCGTCCACATAATGCTTGCTCAGTGTCTAGGCTCAAACCGCCATATTTTCTTGTCGTCCCCGCCACCCCTCTTCCCGCCTTTCTTTGCCACTCTTGCCGTAACCTCCCGTTGACCCACTTCAGTAGCGCGCTATAGCTGTAGGGGAGTGACGTATTTCTGTAATTCCTTGTGCTCTGCACTGAAGGACACAGTGGAGAGTACGAGACGCGCCTTAAGGCATGCATTAGTCAACGGTCTTCTAAAAGAACAGTTTGCTTCTAGCAGCGCGCACGTGCCTCTGCAAACCCAAAATAACACGCTAATATTTATACCTTTTATTTCTACGGTTTGCTTTCAGACAGATTGTCTTTTTAAAAATACACATTGCACTCCCTAAACAACATGCATTTGTTTTTATTCTCCCATGTTGGTAAGTGCTGCCTTTTCCTTCCATTCATAGCACTAAAGTGCTTCCAATTAAGTAAATGGCTTTGTGAGGCAAGAAAATGAACACACTTTGGGAAAAAAGCTGATTTATAACTGTTAAAAAGGAAAACAATAGCATTATAGCGTACTGCTGAGGGCTATAGTATAGCATTATAGCCCGCTGCCAAGGGCTATATCGGTTGTTAAGACCACTGAACCCGAGATATAGGCCTGAGGCCCAGGTGAGGGCCTATGACAAGGGAGAGAGCCTTTAACAACCGGTATAGCCCGAGGTAGAAGGGTTATAAGGCTATTAGAACATTCCACCCACTAAGGGCAGAATGATGTAAATTAAAAAGTAAGAAACATGATGATAAACGTTGGAATATTGGAGCTCCAGGCTTAGCCACCCCATTGTCTTCAATAGAGCTCTCAACATTTCAATGTTGTAATATAGCCTTATAGCTCACTGCCAAGGGCTATACTATAGCCTTATATACCGGCTATTAAAGGCCCGCTGAATCGTTACAGGCCCGAGCCAAAGGCGAGGGACTTTAACGAGACAGCAGAACTTTAATACCTGGAATAGCCCTGCTACGAAGGGCTATAAGGCTATTAGAACATTCTGCCACTAGAGGGCAGAATGTTCTAACAAATTAAACAAAGGGTTCTCGAAGCTCGAGGGGATATAAATCCCCTCGAACTTCGAGAAGCCTTCGTAGAACATTGGACTGTTGCTCTGCGGGCCTTTACCGGCCCGTAGAAGCAGGGAGCACTCCATTGTCTGCAATGGAGCTCCCAACATTCCAATGTTCTAATACTTGTTAAAGGCCCTGAATCCAAGATATAGGCTTGAGCTGCAGAAAAGCCTCTATAACGAGGCAGCGGGCCTTTAACAAATGGCTGTTATACCGTTCCACCTACTGAGCTAGAATGTTCTGAATTAAAAAGGGAGAAACAGATAAACAAACATTGAAATGATGGAGCAGGAGGCTTACACCAGCCTTTACTAACCTGAGCCACTTCATTGTCTTCAATGGAGCTCGGTAAGTTCTAATGTTCTCATAATGTGTTATATATTAGAAGAAGCTTACCCCTGCTGTAGACACCTAAGACGATGAGAATTGCTATGTCTATCCGGAGACTGACTGGCATCCCTCAGCAGGGGCTTCTAGCAATAGTACCTTGGCACGCTTACGCTTTTCCATTTCACCGAAGGCCCATATAGTTTGCACGCGCCCAGCTGAACGCGCGCCCATGGCGGTGCCACCTGCAAAGGCTGCTAGCCAGAGCCATTAGCTCCACTGACCTACCAGCTGGGGTGATTCTCCGCGTGGGACAAACAGATAAACAAACATTGGAATGATGGAGCAGGAGGCTTACACCAGTCTTTATTAGCCCTGAGTCACTTCATTGTCTTCAATTGAGCTCCATAACTTCTAATGTTCTAATAATGTGTTATATATTGGAAGAAGCTTATCCCTGGTGTAGACACCTAACTTGATGAGAATTGCTATGTCTATCCGGAGACTGACTGGCATCCCTCAGCAGGGGCTTCAAGCGAGAGTACCTTGGCACGCTTACTCAATTTCACCGAAGGCCCATATAGTTTGCACGCGCCCGGCTGCACGTGCGCCCATGGCGGTGCCACCTGCAAAGGCTGCTAGCCAGAGCCATTAGCTCCACTGACCTACCAGCTGGGATGATTCTCCGCGTGGGTGATTCGCAGCCCCACATGAGTGTCGCTGCACAGCATCTGGAATGCACATCTGAGCAGAAGCTCGTGAGGTGAGGGTAAGCGCATCATTCATCCTCGTGGCGCCATGCCCATGCTTGGGAGCCAGGCAGGACTGCCGGCTGCCCCCTCTGCTGCACCACCCCCCTCTGTATCCCAGCACACAGCTCTGTCCTAGGCTGCCCACACTGACCACACTTGCATTTCTCTTCATTCAGAACCTCATGGCAGGGAAATGGTCTGAAAAGCAGAAGCCCCTGCAGGAAACGATGGCGTCTCTGAATGACCTACTTAGAAGTTAATTTATCCGTATTAATAGAAGACACGCCGCTCTGGCATTCCTTTGGATTCCTGCTGCTTCCGCTTTTGTGAATTAAGTTTAATTGACTGCAGGAGGGTGTTGGAGGGACCGCACACAAGGCAGAAATAAAAAGATATCCTATAATTAATAAGTCGCCTTCGTAATATCACTTCTCTATAATTAAACCGCATGCGGAATTAAATGCTCTCAGTATCGGGATCGAGTTTCAATGCAGCATTTATTGCTATATTTTAAATCACTTAGATATGTAAATGGCTGAGGGCATAGTGGGCCAATAGAGCCTTTCTTTCTCCTGAAGTCGATAAAATGAACCATTCGGATGCGTTATTGCAACTGGTATCTTGAAAACTACAAGAGACAGTTCACTGTGTGGTGTGCCTGTAACATTTCCAAAACTATTAAACCTTCCACTTTTTCGTTTTTTTATTCTTAAGACAAATAAGGGAACATATCATTTTATTTCCCTGTCTGTGTTTCTTTTTAATTATGGGAAAAAGAAAGCATAGGTTTTTTTGGAGCGATTTTCAATACAGCAAAATGTAAACAAATGCAGACGTTCTCATGTTTTCCTACGAACCTACTGATGTCTAGTTGACAAGATAAACGTTACAGCAAGGAATGATCAAGCACACAAGATGACCTTCACAACAGCTCAACCTGTCATCTCAAATTAAAAAGGCACATTTTCTGTGGTAACTTGTGCTTTTGTTGCTTACAGTTAGGCCCCCCGGTTTTATGTTATTTATTTTTTTACAATTTGGTTTGCATTTATTCATATTGATTTATATTTCGCACACCTTATTGGTATTAACCCATATATATTATGTGTTCCTTTTTATTGCAACGAATATATTTCCGTTTATATTTAATTGTTAAATTTAAGCTTATGCTTAAGTGCCTGTTTAGTTTTAGTGTTAAAATGTGCCATATCCAGTAAACCCTTCTGGATTTCATATCCTTTTTCAATCCAATTGCTGTCAATCTGTCCAGCTAAAATGCTAGGAGACATGATTGGAAGCCTGGAAAGTCGTTAAAAAAATATTTTTTTCTGCATTAAAAATAAATAGAGACAGGTAATTATATTGTTTATTATCTGAATGTATGAAAATCAGTAGACACGTAAAACTGTGAGAATTACCTATAGTACTTGAGTGAATAATGTATTTATGAATCACTGGCTGAAAGGAGAGAAATAATAAAATATCAGATTTTGAACTGCACTACAACCTTGAACTAGATGTCAACTTTTTGACTATATTGGAATTTCATGTTTGAATGAGTGAAAGTGGGAACCATGCAGAGCTTTCTCAATGTGTTCAGAGATAAAGGTGACCAGCAGGAGGCAGTCCTTCACAGATGACCTGTTTCAAGGACTCGCAAAGAGACCACCTGGCCAGCAGATAAGAGAAGAGGTTGGGGCTGGTGGCTCAGTAGAACAACCACTCACTCCCACAGTCTGTGTTTGAACTTAGGGTCTCATTTTCGAGTCTTTGTGGGGGCACTCAGCCTTTCATCCTTCCAGGGTCGATGAACTGAATACCATAGAACTGGGTACCAGTAGACATTTTTATTAAGCTCCAAGATGCCCCAAGTGGTTAAAGTGTCATTTAAAAATACACACAATGTGTTATTTGATGTGTGGTGGATGGCACAGACCACATAGCCACTGAAACCCTGTTTCAACCATTTGTTCTGGTTTATGTTATTTATTAACCTGAGACCAGTGTAGGTCCAGAGATAAGCAATAACCACATGGAGCTGAAGTACTTCTTACATCCTATTCATTAAGTAGATTAATTAATAGTCAGTGTAATATATGAGTGCTTCCAACAACTCACGCCTTTATTTCCAAATTGCCATTGATTGTGTCTTTACTCTTTTCATATCAATGGTACTAGGTTCACATGTTTTTACTTTTTCTGGCTGCTATCGCAAGGTGCCTACAGGGCCTGCTGCCGGACTGCGGGTTGACAGAGTAAATGGCTCGACCTGTCATCCCTGCCCCAGGAGGGCTCAGCATCGGTACACTCAAGCCTGCCACCTCTGCCTGGACTCAAACCAGGCTGATCAGTAAAGGCATGTGGGCATTTCCCAGACACGCGGACGCCCTTTAATCTAGTAGCGCCAGATATTGTTTGTCTTCCCTGTTTTATGTTCCTAGTTGTGGTGCAAAATGGGTGTTCGCCTGAGCCTCTGGCTCTGATGAATTTGCCTTAAGATGTGATGACAATGATACATGTTGGCCTCTCATAATTTACGGTCAGAACATGAATTTGTGTTTTTAATCATGTGCCAGGGCCTGGGCGATTAAATGTATTTTAAAAAATTTTTTCTGTTGAGTGAACAAGTTTGTGTTTCTTCAGAGGGCCTTTCATAGACGCCACCAGCAGGTTGTCGGTTGCAGGGACACTGCAGATGACTTTTCACTTGCCCCTGGGGTGAAAACACCAACCCTAGGGCTACAGTGTGTGTGTTTTTTTAGTACGATCGTTGTGGCATGAATTTTCAGTGCCATCTTGTGCAAAGAGGAGCTCCGCCAATGATGAGAAGCAGAAACGAGTGGGGTTGCCTCTCACTGGCCCGTCGTGAAAGCTTTATTTGGGGCGGCTCCTATTTTGATCGATTTGAGAATATTCGCACCTGATGTGATACTCTTATTTTTTTTTACTGTAAACACACCCAGACTTTTTAAACCAGACGATGACACTGGTTAGTCCCTACACAGTGAAGTCCTGTTTTTTGGGACCCAATTTATCTGTTAAATAAGAAAAATCTCTTTTAGGGGACTGGGAAATTTGATTTTTTTTGTTGCTATTACTACATAGTCAAGTGCTGCCTGCTGTTACTGTGATCGTCCATGAACTCTGTCATTGTGGGGAATAATTGGTCTTTGGGAAAATCCTACCTTATTGTTATAATGCTGCAGCTTACAGACCAGTGCTGCATTTAGTAAGTGAGCTGCATATCATAGAGTTGGGGTGGGCGAAGAATTATGCTATGCTGGTGGAGTTTGCAGAGTTTTGCCCACTCCACTCTCCGCGCTGAGCGCAGAGTTTAAAAAAACTCTGCAAAGTCGCAGGAACACCTGAAGGGGGGCGCTTTTATTATAACCACCAAAAGCCCCCAATTGTATTGGAGGATTACCTCTAAGCCAACCCCAGGCTGCACGAGCATGAAGGAGTTAACCTCATGGTCCTGCAATTAAAGTAATTTCCTAAAAGTTGTGTTTTTTGTCACCCGCGTTGTTTGCTGCTGTGTATTCATACGAATGAAATGCGAGCTATCCCCCACTGTGGTCTAATCGTAATATTTCCCTGTGTTTCTACTCTTTAATTGTAAGAAAGGATGTGGCTTGATGGGCAGAGCTGCTAAGCTGACTTTAAACCTGGGAAACTAGATTCTAGTCTCAGCATCAGCTCAACATCATGTGATTCTCCTCGTGCCTAAACAATTAATTTGTCTTTGTTTAATCTAACTGATGCTCATGTAAAGAGGCACAATAAGGTTGGGGAGAGTTTGCGCTGTAAAAAACGGCAGCATTTTTTTTAATTAGCTGAATGGTATTTTAAAAAGTATAATATAACATGTTTTTGCAGACTTAAACAGATCAGACACTATTCATGGCATGGATACTTAAATTACCTCAGTGTAATGCCCCTTGTTTGCTATAAAACAACAAATGATAATAGTTTTGTGTTTGCCTCATTCCCCAGCCCTTCTATCCTACATACTTCAGGTCACCAACAAGGCTCAGTTTAATTTTTTTAATTTAACTCTTGATCTTGTCATTTCCACAAAAGGTAGTCAGTGCTGGTTATGGAGCTAGATTTCATCAAGATTAAGCATTGCTCTGTTTTGTGTTTCAGTCAGACTGAATTTAAATTGGCACGCAGATTTAACCTCACTATAGAATGTACATTTAATTTAGAGAATGTTTTTTTGAACTTTTAAAGTAGCACATAATTGTGCTGAATTAATGTGTTTTTGCAATGTGGAAAAACTTGTGATTTCAGTTTCCTCTTTAGCTTTGAAGATAAAATGGAATGTGTGTTCTCACCTCCCAGCTCCGTAACCTTGTAATCTATACTCCCTGTTCCTGTCTTAAGAGACTTTTGCTTTGTTGCATATTTAGACAATGCATATTCAGTTCATAATACATCTTTCTTATAATATGTATTAATTAATCAACCATGCACCAACACTACACGTGGGGCAAACACATTTTGCATGAAAAGCTATCTAAAACATTAGCACATGTTGCTATGAGTATGTATTAACTGTGCGCGCTTTGAAAATTTGCACTGGTACAATTTTATGCTATGTTGTACATTGCACATTATTGCATGTTGTTCACAAATAATAGAAAAGCTGCTTTAAACTAATAGCTTTTGCTAGGTAATAACTAATACAGGGTACTAGTATGGGGGAGGTAAACATAATGGGTTTCATTTAATAAATTAATATTCTTTTGTGTTTGTTTTTGTTTTTGGGCCCACTATAAAATGGCTGCCTAAGAATCCAGCATGGCTGAGAATTGTTAGCAGTGTGCTGAATGAGAGACGCCTGCGCAGACAGAAGATTGTGCCAGCTGCATGAACTGCCAAATGCTTCAAGTGAGGACACATGGGTCAAGGCCACAGTGAACAGTACACTCCTGTCATTGGGCCAATGTACCAGTGTTTGTGGGAGAGTGTCATTCCTATGTGATGTGAAAGTGAGAAGGAAAGGGACTGATACATTTTTCAATCTAAATGTTGCAACATTTGTATAATTATTGATAGTGAAACATATGACTGTATTAAGCCTTAAAGCTTCCTTTGTCAGAACTAGTATGAGTTGGATTTGCAATGAGAACATGATTGTTGGACCCTCATGCCGTCTATGCTAAACAATCACAGTGCAAGTTTCTACTGAAACTGCAACATTATTAGTATAGTCAGCCAAGAATTAGAGTATAAAAAAGGACCCCATATGGGGCGTGTCAGCCTTAAGCCTTTGGCTTAGAAGAGAGAACGGAGAGGAGCAGATCCTGACCAGACATCATGTGGGCTAGGTACGTGAACATCGCGGGTGCAGCCTGGGAGGAGATGGCCTCTGAGGAGAGACAGAAGGAGGAGGGGACAGAGAGGCATAGGCCAGCCTTGCACGTCATATGCAGATCACGTTCCTCTGTGGACTTGTGATGGACTTGTGAAGGAGGGGCATTTTCAAGGAGCAGCCTTTCTGTGAGATAATGGAGAGGGAGAGAGACAAATTGAACAGACCAGGGCAGAGAGAGGGCAGCTGATGAAAACGTTTAGATGTAGATGCTAAAACTCTAAGTTTATGCTTTGACTAATTAACTAGTTTTTAAAAGATTTATTTGTCTTATGCATTTACTTCTCTTTATGGGTGATTTTTGCCAATTATTAATTATTGATTAACCTTGCAAAACTCACATTTGAATTATTTTTTTCCTGAACTCTTCAAAGAATTCTGACTGACATTTGATGCATCATTCCATTCCTTTATGCAGTGTTTGTATGGAACCTATAATATGCTCTGTATTAATTCTATTTTTCCTATTTTCAATTCTGTAACCTGCTTGATATTTGACTAATGAATAAAGGGTCAGAGAACCCTAACCTTTAACTAGAAAATAAAACCCTTTATAATACTCACAATTCTCTTTATTGGCTTAAATATTAATTACATTTTGATTTTTCGTGTTCATGTAAAGTCTCCTGCAAGTGATACACGGTGGCAAAGGTCCATCACCTTTAAAGAGGTAAACTAGAGGTAAATGAGGTTTTGCATTGAGAAATTACAGTGAAGTTACCGCTGGATCACTGGTAAGAACACCAAGAACAACTGCTAATGCAATAGCAGTGATTACAAAGAGCTTGTGTTGCATGAATGCTTATTGTGTCTTGTGTTGTTTATAGTTTTGTACAACTGTGTGTGGGAGGTGTAGTAGTACACTTCCTATGATCTTAATTAGGTGTGGACGTGTCCAAGGTACACAATGCAGGTCAACAATTGCTCATTCTATCCCTTTATTCCATTACGGGGCCATAATTGCTTAGTTCTACTTCAGATAAAGTGTCTCTCAAAGTGTCACGCATTAAGGCTTGAAATGTCACACATACGCACGCTAAAACCACTAAAATGTCACACATGAGCAAACTGAATAATCTGCAGCTATGATAGGCAAGTATAGATTTACTATTCTTCACCACACAACTATGTACCTTGAATATACATATATAATCAAGGTCAATAGACATGGAATTAGGTATAGAAAATATATCCATCTCTACCTGTCAATATTTTTGTCCTTTATATTTTCGCTACAATATTAAGGTACCACAATATTCCCTACTTGACCTTCCGGACCAAAACCTCCTTGGCCTTTTGGCACATTAGGTTTGTGTCACAGATTGTCGCCTGTGACTGTAGGCTTCTCTGAGGGTGTAATTTACAATGGAACATACCTAGTAAATGGGCAATTTGCTGGGAGATGTGGAGCTGGTGCAGGGTGTAAACAAAGGCTGTGGAGGCGGTGAAGTGTCTAACAAAGAGCCCTAAGTGGGTGCTGTGGGCATGTTAACGGAGGAGGTAACAGGGGACCTGAATTACCAAGCGTGTATTAATACAGTCCCAGTCGCGCATTTTATAGATGCCCTGCGGAGAGACCAGTTGCTCAGGTTATTCATGGCTCTGCTCTATTAAGAAAATCCTTGCACACATTGGTCCGGGGCACTAATGGGATGAACGTGTGCCAGGTAAGGTGGAGGTGGGTGTTTATGGGGCAACGCCAACAAGAGAGAGGACCCACGTAGAAATAACTTATTATTGTGTTAGCAGGAACATATAGAAAGCTGCAGCCCACGTGCCTTGGAGTATGGTTGTTAGAGGAGGCGCCTTGCTTTTGAGAAGAGCCACGGTGGATGAAACCCACAGAATAGTGGCAGAGAATATTATTCCTGGTGACAACTTGCAAGGCGTTAGTTTCTCAGATTTTGTTCAATATATGAGGGACATGTAGGATGGCTGTTCTGTTGTGGTTTCACTCTAGGATTAGTAAGGTTGCTTTGCACTGACTGAACTGTTAACGCGGAATTTCTGGTCTATAGTTATAGATCTAGATCCCAACTCAGGTCGACTGCACCGTTGGTACCTGTCATTGAGTAAAAGGCAATCCACTACTAGGTTAATCAGTTAATGACTTACTCCACTCTAAAGAACCACTGAAGCTTAAAAGTTTTAAAAGTTTATTATAAAGCCAAACTTAACTGGAGATACAAACATCTCAAAATAAGATTCAAAAGATATACGGGTATCAATACAAACATGAATTTTCTGAATGCTCTCAGTCGGCAAAAGAATATCACCAAAACCAATTCTAGAATTAGCAAAGTTACGAGGATGAACACAAGCTGTAGCTTATGAGTCATTTACAGAAAGGAAAAATTCAGATTAAACTGTCCCTACTCTAGACTAAGTGACATCCCTACTTAGCAAGATCTTAACCTAAAAAAAGGTGTCAGCAGTGGTGACTTCCAAAGAAGATCACACACTTCCCTTAGTCTTTGTTTCAAAGTCGAAGTCTCACAGTTCCCTATCTGCCTACCCATCCGCTCTCTTAGGTTCCTCAGATCATCTGCCTTGCCTCCACCCAGGGGTGCTGTCCCTAATACAAAATCACATTTACATTAGAAACGCCCCTAGAGACGCCCCTCACGTGGTGTTGGTTCTGGCGGCAATTTCCATGCTGGTACTCCTTCTAGGCCCATCGTTAGCGTTGACCTTGCTTCCCAGGCTCCTCTCCGGCAAGACGGTACCCCCAGGAAATTCCTGAAGACTCCTCCAGGCCTGTGCCAGGCTCTCTTGAACAAAAGTCTATTCATCACTTTCCTGATTAAACCCCCTCGCACCTGCAAAAGACACTTTCTCTGTGGGCCCCAAATTCCGGCCTCCACCATATCTCTAAGCCGTAAACCATGTAACAGGATTCACAGTTAGTGTCTAGCACGGCTTTTCTCTAACGAGCACATACAGATCAAAAGAAATGACTTTATCTATTCAGGCCTGACAGGACTCCATGAGACGAGCCTGTGCACTTCTGCAAAACATTTAACTTCTTTAGTTTAAACGATATTCTAACTTATTACACACAGTGATTATATGGAAAACACTTCTATAAAATATATTTCAGTTCCATGATCAACACTACTTTGAATTACAATAACATTGAAATCCACTACCTCACAAGAAAGTGTAACAGCATCCTGTACTTCATGTGAACTGCCATGTGGCCTACACATTTCTACGTTTAGCAGAATTACATTTTCCCCTTCCACAGCCACATAACGTAGGATTCCAACATCATCTTAGTATTTCTACACAATTCTACATTAGTTCTCACACAGATATATGCATTCTACATTTAGTTAAACACTCTTATAACATGTTTACTAGACTAATATGACGTGCTTGTAAATATGGTGCACTCCTACAGTTTTTCTTAACTTGCGCTCTCTCAATCCCCCCTTTGATGACTTTCAGTAGTCATCACCCTCAAAACACCATCCCTGAGGTATGGACTGAGTCAGACTGAAGTCGTTTCAGTACCCCCTCGTTTCATCGTCTCTAGAGCCTTTAGACTCCGGTACTGATTATCCTGAATTGCAGTCAATCTCCTCTCTTGCCTTCTCATGGTTCTTTGCAACCTGTTTGATCTATACCATTGATACAGCCGCACCAATCCCCACAAAGTGATTATACAAATCACTATTATGATAATAGGTTTCAATATGTACCAAATGATATTCTTTCCTAGGTTGGCAAACCAACCTCCAACTTTACCCATTCCTTGACCTACCTTTTCCCACACTGTTACCTTTGTCAAATCCTCTATTTCATGGTGTATTTCAGTAATATTTCGGATGTACTTTTCTAAAGGTATTGAATTGTCTGGAATGTAAGTGCAACATTCCTGGACCTTCAAAGCCTTACAGACTCCTCCCTCTTTTGCTAACAGAACATCTAGAGCAAGTCGGTTCTGAAGAACCATTGCCCTTATCGATTGCATCTCTCCTTCCACCAGCATTAGTGATCTAGCAGTACTGGCGGACAACCTATCTACGACTGTTGCCAATCTTCTAATCTTGACATCATTTAGTGCTATCCCTAAAATAGGAAACATAGCACCAAATACATCTCCAACTACCTCCTCAGCGCTTACATCCCTTCTTCCTCTAGCTGGTGTTTCTCCCTCTATGATTTTCAAATCCTCAGCATGGTAACAATTGCCAAATAACATGATCCATACCAATTATCTGGTAGTTTCACGTAGGCATTTCTCCCACAGACAAAATATGCATTTGGGATCACCTGCATTTCCTTTAAGAAATCTTTCGAATAGTATTCTAATTGGAAAGCATGTTCACAACTCACCTTTCCCACAAACACATTCTCATAATAAGTTTCACTTCTGTGTATGCACAGTTTCCCCCTTTTCTCTCTATCTAGAGCTATTGGACCATTGCTACCCTTTCTTTGATGTGCCCTTTCTTCTTCGGTCCAATCTGTTTTCCATTGACCTGAAGATTTTAAAATCTTTTGTCTCCTGTATCGATCATCCACCTGCCCTACAAACCTTTTCTCAATTTCTGACACTTTACAAGTCAAATTATTTCTTCGGGCATGTGAAGTATCTAAAGTTTTCCATGGAAGGAAAAATTTCTGTAATCTGTCTTCACTCTTATAATAATCCCATTTATTTAAATGTTTGTAATTTGGAACTTCTGGTAACACTGAGTCAAAGTTTGAAAAATAGTATTCGAACCCATCTCGTTCATAAAATATGCTCAGCAACAAACTACATGTGATTCCATAAGTCAATGGAAGATGATGGTATCTGATACCTTCGTCTACAGAGGCTGGCAGTCTCATACAGACGTAACAATTTTTAGCCTCCATAGCATCAACATATTCGTATAACAATTTAGCATATGCATTCGATTTAAAGTTCCCCTGTGATTCATCTACATGTAACCTACGAGTCTCAGCTGCTAGTAAAGCTTTGTCTTTCTCTGTATTGTCCCACTTTTTACTAGCAATAGTAGGTTTCTGTGTCGATGCAATCTTTGGTTTTGTTGTTGCTTTCTCTTCGTTTTCATGTCCCACTACATATGATATTGTAACCACTAAAGCTATAAGAAAAATCACTCCCACTAAAAGTGTGCCTATTATACATTTGGCCCTGCGGTTCGGGTTGCCAGCCTCCATGATCTCAAACAGTGTAGTTCCAAATTTCTTTCACCGCACAATGTCTCTTGTCGAACCACACCTGGAAGCTGATAATCTTCTCCGCAAGATCAGTCTTTGTGTTCTTTAGCAACAGACAACCCTAGCACTTCTCCGTCCACTAAATGGAAGTCCCTAGTTCCTTCTTCCACTCGGCGCTAGGTTATCTCTTCATTAATTTATTTACAAAGTCTTTAGCAATCCGGAATTATACGGGTTCCAATGACTCTCATCACCCCTTCTAATATTTCTAAACGAAGAAGGAGCTCCTCGAGTATTGGACTCCTTGAACAACAAACCGGAAATTCTACTGTATTTAAGACCAAGTCTCTTATTCCACTCAGGAGAGGAGGATAGACAATATTGAGAGTCAGCAATCCTTTGACCTCCAATCCTGGTATCAGCAACTCTATTTCCACTGTTATGATGGGGTCAGTTCTGGTCAGGGTCACTTGCCTCACCCTCCCAGTTCTGCGTGCTTCGGACATCTGTAGCGAGGTAGGTCCACTCAGGAGTAGAGTATCTTCTGCAAGGCACTCGCACCCTCCTTGATCTCCTTGGACCTTCCTGTTCCTGACCTTGTACACCTTCGTCCAGGTCTGAGTCTTCGGATATAGGAGCAAGAGTTTCCTCTCGAGCTGGCTTCAAGCTTGACCTCTTTTTTCTTTCAGGCCAAGTAGCTGCTCCACACCTGGTTCTCCTATTTCTTGTCCTCCCACTCTGTTCTTGATCACTCTGGACTTGCTCTGTGTCTGAGTTGTTTTCACAGCAGCTTTCTCCTTCTGTGGCAACTTCAGTTTCACTGCCGTTCTGTCCTTCTTCTTCTGGTTCTGTAGCGCTCCCAACTTCTTCAGACACCCCCACAGCTTGACTGATCCCCTCTAGGGGCTCACCGTCCACAGCTGAATCTTCATCCGCGAGAGGAGCTGTTTCTTCTAGGGGCGCTGGAACCCTTCGTGTATGGGAAGCATGAATCCAGTTTGGCAGCCCTCCGCACTTCACAGCGGTATTCGTGGTGAGGATGACCTGGTAGGGCCCCTTCCAGCGCACGTCTAGGCAGTTCTTCCGGACATGCTTTTTCAGCAAGACCCAATCCCCTGGGCACAGATCATGACATAAGTCTCTGGAAGATGGAACCTCAGCAGCCTGCACCTGGAAGGACACAGAATGAATGGCGTCAGACAGTCCCTTGCAGTAATCCAGGATTAGGTCATCTGTAATGTTCAACAAATCAGTGGTGGGGACAGTTGGAAGTCTCATTGCCCTCCCCATCAGGATCTCATGCGGAGAGAGACCTGTCCTCCTGTCTGGTGTGCTACGCATACTCATGAGTACCAAGGGCAGAGCATCCGGCCAACTTAAGGAAGTCGATGAACATACTTTGGCTATTCGGGACTTCAGCGTGCCGTTGATCTGCTCCACGATACCTGAAGCCTCTGGTCGATAGCTACAGTGCAACTTCTGATCAATGTTCAATGCAGAGCAAAGCATTTTCACAACTTCACTGTTAAAATTAGTTCCTTGATCTGATTCCAGGGAGTTTGGCACCCCGTAGCGCGGGATCAACTCTCTAAGCAACAACTTTGCTACTGTGAGTGTGTCGCACCTGCGTGTAGGGTATGCTTCGACCCATCTGGAAAATATGCATACAACCACCAGAACATACCTGAGGTGGTTGCTTTTTGGCATTTCAATAAAATCTAATTGCATTCTGTTGAAAGGCCCCCCAGACCTCCCAATGTGACTCATTGTAACTGGTGTTCTTTTCCCTACGTTTAGTTGCTGACATGTGACACATCTCCTACACACTGCTTCTGCTGCAATCCTAAACTTAGGGCAATACCAAGTCTGCCTAAATACCCTCAGCATGGCATCCCTTCCCAAGTGTACTAGACCATGTATCTGTCGTGCCATTGGACTCACTAATTCCTCAGGTAACACTGCTCTTCCATCTGCTGAAACCCAGAAATCCATTTCACTTTTCACACATCCTGCTGTTTCCCATGCCTTTTTCTCAGAATCTGGTGCATTTTCTTGCATGTTTTTCAAATCCTCCCAAGTATCTACTGTTTCTAACATCATGTTTAATTCGGTCTTTTCCTGAACCCCACCTACTTCCACCTCCGTGAAAGAATATCCTTGCTCCGCACAATAGCGGGCAACTTCATCTGCATATCTATTACCTTGTGACACAAAATCAGTATTCTTAGTGTGGGCTACACATTTAACGATTGCGATTTCAGCTGGACCTTGTAATGCTTCTAACAGTAATCGCACAAATTCTCCATTTCGAATAGGCGAACCAGAGGAGGTCATGTAACCTCTCTGAGACCACAACTGCCCAAAATCATGAACTACACCGAAACCATATTGGCTATCCGTATAGATGGTGACTCTAATTTTGTTTCCTGCTATACAGGCACGTGTCAATGCAATGATTTCTGCTACCTGAGCGGAGTGTACTCCTTCCAGGCAAGCGGCTTCCACAACTCCAGTAATGGTGCAAACAGCATAAGCTGCTCTCAACCGACCAGTATCGTCTCTTAAACATGAGCCATCAACAAAGAAAATGTCATCAGGGTCGATCAATGGCTCATCAACGATATCTGGTCTTGGCTTCGTGCATAGTTCAGTCACATCAAGGCAATCGTGATCTTCACATTCCTCGCCTTCTATATCGTTAGGAAGTGGCATCAGAGTAGCAGGATTCAAAACAGAGCACCTCTTAAGGGTCACGTTCTCCGCAGCAAGAATCACTTGCTCGTAGCGCGTGAGCCTACTATTGGTCATGTGCTGTGTCTTGGTCCTGGTCATCAACAATTCTACAGAATGCGGTACATACACCACTAACTGGTGTCCCATTACTATATTTTCACACTGTTCAATGCTGACACCTGTTGCAGCAACGGATTTGAGACATCCGGGCAACGCTGCGGCTACTGGATCTAAGGTAGCCGAAAAGTAAGCAACTGGTCTACGGGCATTTCCATGAATTTGCACTAAAACTGATAAAGCACAACCCTCCCTCTCACAGCAGAAAAGTGCAAATGGTTTCTC
This sequence comes from Lissotriton helveticus, assembly GCF_964261635.1. NCBI lineage: Eukaryota > Metazoa > Chordata > Amphibia > Caudata > Salamandridae > Lissotriton > Lissotriton helveticus. Next base: position 1,043,816,149 of record NC_136061.1, read on the forward strand.
ATAATCTGGCATTCCCAAAGCCGGAGCACGACACAAGTCTTCTCTCAGCTGGAGAAACGCCATCAAACAATCATTGTCCCATGGTACCGGATCACTCACCTCCTTGTGCGTCAGTTTTTGTAAGGGTTTTGCTTTCAGTGAAAAGTTAGCTATCCACTGTCGGCAATAACCAACCATTCCTAGGAACATCCTGACTTCTCTCTGTGTCGTAGGCGCATTCATTTTCATTATCGCCTCTATCCTATCCGGTGACACCTTGCGCTTTCCTTTTTCTATCCGGTGCCCCAAGTACTGTACTTCTGTCAGACAGTACTGCAATTTGCTCGGTGATACCTTGTGTCCATTTTCAGCTAAATGGTTCAGCAAGGCAATGGTATCTGTCTTACAAGCCTCTTCTGTTTCTGACGCAACAAGTAGGTCGTCTATGTACTGGACCAGAACTGAGTTCTGGGGCAGTACCAGACTTTCAAGATTTTTCTTCAACAGCTGGTTGAAAATTGATGGGCTATCTGTAAACCCTTGGGGGATTCGACACCATGTTAAAACGCGATTTTCCATTTTAAATGCGAAAAGGTACTGGCTCTCTTCATCCAATGGGATTGAAAAGAAAGCCTGACAAAGATCTATCACTGTGAACCACTCAGCTTGGAATGGTATCTGAAACAATATCACTGATGGATTCGGTACCACTGGACAACACGAAACAACTATGTTGTTAATTTTTCGAAGATCCTGCACTATTCTAAATTTCCCACTAGGTTTCTGCAAACCCATAATCGGGGAGTTGCATGGACTTCCCACGATTTCCTTCAGTATTCCCTGTTGAATCATAGAGTCGATTACGGGTTTTATTCCTGCAATCGTCTCCGGGGTCAGTTTGTATTGGGGCGTTCTTGGATACTCAGCATTTGGTTTAACCATAATCTTCACTGGCTCTACTCCTTTGATCAGTCCTATCTCTTCCCCAGTAAAATCCCATACTTCGGATGACACTGCACCTCGTAAATCCCCTGGGAGCTCCTCCACTGTCAGTATAGGATACAGCTCTATGCATGTTCTCGAATTTACAACTTTGAAGGTAGCGTCATCATCTGTCGTCTTTACCTCTACTCCCTGAGGTGTACAGTATATGGTGCAGTTCAGTTTGCACAATAAGTCCCTTCCTAACAGACACACAGGACTAGAATCACATACCACAAATTGATGTTCATCCGAGTAGTTTCCTATTTTCACTGACACTGGTTCCGTCAAAGGGCTATTCATTCTCTTATTTGCAACTCCTACCACCTGGATCGTTTCCCCCAACATTGGTAGACCTGGAACCACTGCCGATCTCAAAGTTGATCGAGTAGCTCCAGTATCCACCAAGAATGTTGTAGGACACCCTGCCACTTCAGCCTCAACAAACGGTCCTCTTTGATCCACTTCTAGAACTGCCCCGAGGGTACAGTCCTCCTCTCTACTTACACGTCGTCCCGTCAATGGATCAACGTAGTAACACTCTTCTTTACCTGTGAACAAAGGCATTTGTCTATAGACCTTTCCTCCAGTCGTAATCTTTGGTGGCTGAGGGAACTGAGCTCGTGGAGCCGAAGTCCCCCATTTGGCCACATTACTTCTTGTCACTGTCACCCTTTGAACTGGAACTTCCTGAACTTCCTCCTCTACTTCTATCTCTCCATTTTCAGGGTTATAGGGACACTCGCGTCTCCAATGTCCCACCTGGTGACACTGATGACACTTTGTCGTTTTCTTCAGCGTAGCAAGGTCTATTCTAGGTCTCGGGTTTTCCTCGCTGTCTCTATTCTGTCCGTTTGGTTTTCGTCCCATTGTCCCTGTTCCCTGTTGGTGCTGTCCACCCTTTCCAGCTGACTGCATCTGCACTACCATCAATTTTTCTTTTAATTTCTTTGCTTTGGACTCTATCTCATCACTACAGTATCTTGCGTATCGCAAAATCTCATCCAAGGGTTTGTTTTGCCAACAAATTAAATGCTGCTGAATCATCAGACAAATATCAGGTCTCAACCCCAAAACAAACTTTGATACAAACTGTCCTATATCCTTGGGGTCCATTACATCTAGTCCACTGTATTGTTTGAATGCTTTCAGCAATCGCTCATAATACTCATGGACTGTCTCCTTTGGTTCCTGTCTTGTTCGGTCTATTTTTACCCAATCTATGTCTTGTGGTGGCACCTTTTCCTTCAGCCATGTCATTACCCTATCGTATTTTAACATTACTGTTTCTGACGGTCCATTAGTACCAGGATTCCTTTCTGGTTCTGCATTTGGCCACTCGACACTAACCTTGCATGTCATCCACAAGTCTCCTGGGACCACAATGTCAAACAAGGTGTTCAAATCAATCCACAATACTTTCGAGATCTTCACAAACCTCTCTACCTGCTTGTACCACTCGACCGGGTTCTCCCTTAATTTCGGAAATGAGTTGGTAAATGCAGCCAAATCTCCCCTACTCCAGGGCACATGTACATAATTCCCATTCGATATTTCCCGCAATGGGAATGCCTCCATCTGCATTAGCCTTCCCTCCGGAGACATCACATTCGTACTCCGCCTAACAGTTCCCTTTTTGGACCACCTCTCTTCCCATTTGTCCAGGTCCCTCCATGCTCTTATTCCTGTGATCAATTCCCTTATGTGTGTTTTTAATCCAGTTGTCCTCCTCTCATCTAAGTCCTGATCTGAATACTGCAACCTGTGGTTACCCTGTAATGACTTGGCTCTGGACAAATCTACCATATACTTGTCTGCCAGTTCAGACAGTTTCTCATGAGTTGCTCTAGCCTTTCGGGTGATGTCCTTTGCTATAAACAACAACTCATCCTGCTCGTACATCTCAATCCTTTCTAACGCCAATGTACCGTCTATTATATCTTCCAGGTCAGATCTTAAACTGGACACATGAAGTCTTTTGGCTTTTATCACAGCTTTTAGTACGCCATCTCTAGAGAGTCTATTTACATCTCTCCCATCACAGCTCTGAGTCCTACGTCTAGGCTCAGGCGAGTTGTGGGGAGTCCTCCCATGTTCCCATCTCTCCAGGTCCCATGCAGTTCCATCCTCTCTGGGTGTATGATGAAACACTTTCCCATTTCTCATAGTCCCACAATTCTCATCCTGCATGGTTTCCCTAGATGCATGGTAAGACATTCCGTTATTCCCCATTTCTTCAGCATTTGCCGGTGGTCTCTGATCTCTCGACTCATGGCAAGATCCTTCGCTGTTCCCTATGCTCCCCCGACTCCAATGCTGTACGTTATCATTAGGTGCATGGTGAGTGCACCTAAACCTGTCCCTGTATTCCTGTGTGCTTCGCTCTCCCTCGCTTTGAATGAGGCGAGACATCCCTCCACATCCTGTATTTCTCTCACTTCTCTCCTGCCCATTTCCACCGTCAATATGACGTATAACTCCTCTACTGTCCTGACTTTTACCATCCCACTCCTGACTGCTTGCGCTAGCCCCGCAGTGAGACAATGTTCCATTGCCTCGACTTCCCCATTCTGCTTCTGCTCTTGGCCTGTTGTTCTGTGCTTCTGTCGACGCTTCCCATTCTCTCAAGTCAGCCCTCAGCTCTTTGTAAGATTTCGGCCGTGGTCCCCTCAGATCCATCGGTCCTCTCTGACCCCCCTGTTCTACCACGGGACTCACTGCTGAATCCAATGGGGTGCTCCAAGTTACTGGTCCTGGCAATTGCCTCCAGGCATTGGTCGTGTTATTCCTTCCTTCCATCTCAACTCTTTCTCTGTCTATCTGTACCTTTTTTTCTTCCCTCGCTTTCTCTGGGTTATAAATCGACCGTATAGGACCTATGGTAACAGGTACTTGAAGAGCATCTGGCAATCCATGAGACTCAACCCTCTCTGTTTCTGGCACCTTCTGCACCACCAACCTTCCAACCACACTCTGTACAGGACCCTGTTGAGGTGTCTCCTCCTCTTTGGTAGGTACCCAATCCGCTATAGGGAGTGGCCTATACCCTTCTATGCCAACCCTGTCTTCCTTCGGGAGCCTTCTGTCTCCCTATTGTCTGGAGGTGGTCTATCTATCAACAACCTATTTAGGCCGTCCTCCGACTCGCTCTCATCATCCTCCTCCATGGGTTTCTTTCCACCTGTAACCTCTCTCATGGGGTACAACTTGTCTACTTCAATCGTCCGTACCCTCCATTTCTTGGCTTCCTCATCCCATTTAGCATCTTGCACTGCCCTTACTGACCGCCTTACCCTCTCTTGTCGTCTGTTCTGATTCCTGTCGTGCGCCGCCCTAATCCACGCATTAAGGGCCTCAAATTGTGTTGGTCTAGGCAAAGGTCTCAGTGAGGACATGACTAGTTTCAGCTGATGTAACACTTCTAACCTAAAAGTTCCATATTTCGGAAAGGTCAATTCCTCATTCCCTTCTGTAATCTTACTCCAAGTATCGAGCCACAGTATAGTATGCAACCCAACATTTGCTGCCATATAGTAAGCTGGTGTACCCTCTGGCGGTGCCTCTTCCCCGCAATAGGATTCTCTTCTCTTTCTCTTAAAAATCCCTCTCAAACATTTAAAACACTTCATGTTCAAAATCTACGAATTTCTATTTTCTCCGCGTTCGTTTACTTCCTGATGACAATCCACCAATCTCAGCGCGATTTTCGCTAACTGGCCTATCACAGCGCGGCTCTCCGCTGACGTCACACCAACCGTCCTATCACAGCGCGGCTTTAGCCGACGTCACCCCAACCGCCCTATCACAGCGCGGCTCTCGCTGACGTCTCTCGTCCCAGCGCGGCTTCACACTGACCGACCTATCTCAGCGCGGCTCTCGCTGACGTCACTCGCCCCCCTTTGCAGCAGTTCCCCTCCTTTCTCCGCTCGTCTCCCGGTCATGCATGGGTCCCATTCATACTCTGAAAAATGATTACTTCCGACCAAGCGATCACTTTTCTCTGACTGTACGTCCACAGTCTAACTGTAATTGTCACCTTAACTGACGAAATGTCTTTCCGTGTACGTCCAGACAATCGCCTTCTCTGATAGGTTACTTGCACACGGTAACTTTCGACCTGCGTCCGTCACCCACACACGCACTCTTGCATTCCCCCTATCTCGGTCCTGCGGCGGTCAATGGTACCTCATGACCTCCTTACTCTGGTCGACAATTACTCTGGATGTTCGATACACCCGAACCACTTAAGCTCTACCCCGAACTTAAGATTTTACCAGGTTGCACGCGCTCACAACCTTCTCACAATCACACTACAGGCATTCAACTCCGCATGACATTACAATACAAATACAACACAAAACACCGCAATCTGTCCACGCATGACCCTTGTTATACTCACTCTCGTCCGATACTGCTGCTTTTCTCTCGCGCCGTCAGCACCTTCTTCGGCAGGCCACCTCTCGAGCTCTAGGGACCTTGGGGTAAACTAACCTAGTCTAGATCACCTTCCTCAAGAAGGTAACCATCCTCACTCTGCTACCAACTGTTAACGCAGGATTTCTGGTCTATAGTTATAGATCTAGATCCCAACTCAGGTCGACTGAACCGTTGGGACCTGTCATTGAGTAAAAGGCAATCCACTACTAGGTTAATCAGTTAATGACTTACTCCACTCTAAAGAACCACTGAAGCTTAAAAGTTTTAAAAGTTTATTATAAAGCCAAACTTAACTGGAGATACAAACATCTCAAAATAAGATTCAAAAGATATACGGGTATCAATACAAACATGAATTTTCTGAATGCTCTCAGTCGGCAAAAGAATATCACCAAAACCAATTCTAGAATTAGCAAAGTTACGAGGATGAACACAAGCTGTAGCTTATGAGTCATTTACAGAAAGGAAAATTTCAGATTAAACTGTCCCTACTCTAGACTAAGTGACATCCCTACTTAGCAAGATCTTAACCTAAAAAAAGGTGTCAGCAGTGGTGACTTCCAAAGAAGATCACACACTTCCCTTAGTCTTTGTTTCAAAGTCGAAGTCTCGCAGTTCCCTATCTGCCTACCCATCCGCTCTCTTAGGTTCCTCAGATCATCTGCCTTGCCTCCACCCAGGGGTGCTGTCCCTAATACAAAATCACATTTACATTAGAAACGCCCCTAGAGACGCCCCTCACGTGGTGTTGGTTCTGGCGGCAATTTCCATGCTGGTACTCCTTCTAGGCCCATCGTTAGCGTTGACCTTGCTTCCCAGGCTCCTCTCCGGCAAGACGGTACCCCCAGGAAATTCCTGAAGACTCCTCCAGGCATGTGCCAGGCTCTCTTGAACAAAAGTCTATTCATCACTTTCCTGATTAAACCCCCTCGCACCTGCAAAAGACACTTTCTCTGTGGGCCCCAAATTCCGGCCTCCACCATATCTATAAGTCGTAAACCATGTAACAGGATTCACAGTTAGTGTCTAGCACGACTTTTCTCTAACGAGCACATACAGATCAAAAGAAATGACTTTATGTATTCAGGCCTGACAGGACTCCATGAGACGAGCCTGTGCACTTCTGCAAAACATTTAACTTCTTTAGTTTAAACGACATTCTAACTTATTACACACAGTGATTATATGGAAAACACTTCTATAAAATATATTTCAGTTCCATGATCAACACTACTTTGAATTACAATAACATTGAAATCCACTACCTCACAAGAAAGTGTAACAGCATCCTGTACTTCATGTGAACTGCCATGTGGCCTACACATTTCTACGTTTAGCAGAATTATATTTTCCCCTTCCACAGCCACATAACGTAGGATTCCAACATCATCTTAGTATTTCTACACAATTCTACATTAGTTCTCACACAGATATATGCATTCTACATTTAGTTAAACACTCTTATAACATGTTTACTAGACTAATATGACGTGCTTGTAAATATGGCGCACTTCTACAGTTTTGCTTAACTTGCGCTCTCTCAGAACTAACGCACAAATTTACGCTTCTCAGTGTCTTAGAATGAGCCTGTATAACAAGGAAATTGTAATTAAATTATTGATGACAGCTGTGGATAGTATAGGGATGGAAAAAGCGCAATGTATAATTCAGCGAACTGCAGTGAACACCCCTGATTGGATGAGGGGGCACTCAGCTTAGAACAATATTGCTTAGCTACAGCTGGTGGCTTGATGGGTGGTGCAACCCTGAGGATACAAGCTCTGGTACCTACAACCAGAACTAAGAGGGGAACCAACAATGAGTGGGCTACTGTTGCGATACACAGCGAAACAACAGGGTTCCATGCTGCAACAGACTGTGAAGTATATGCACAAGGGTTCCCGCATGGGTGGATTTTAGAAACAGCAAATAGTGTGAAGCACGAAACAAGCAAATATGGATGGAATCAGAGGTAGAAACAATGGGATACTTAAATGATGGAACAGCACTAAATACATTTCAGTCACTGCAGCAAAAATATCCCATTTCTTGAGGGCAATTCTTAACATTTAAACCTTAACTAGAATATTAAATGAAACCTGGCAAGTAAAAGAGACATACGGCGAATCCACCCTGTCCTGGCAGTCTCATTGGAGTTGACTATGGGCAGAAAGGTGATTAAGTGTCTATACAAAACAGTAAGAGGAATAACCAACCAAAACCTGCAATTGGTGAGACACGCATGGGCAAAGGACCAACATGGCTGACACAGATGGAAGTAAGTCATAGGCTACCTAAATACTATTTGACATATTGCATCAAACATATCTAAAACCATGCTGAAAGAATAGGATGTACCCAGAAACACAAGATCTGATGACCAAGTTTTGGACCTGCACCGACCTAATGGGGCACTGGCAGGAGGTCATGCAGTCATGCACGCTGTAACAGAACTGATGGGCCTCAGACATGCCTATTAGGCTTCTGAAAATATACTATATATGATGTGGTAGAGTGCAAATTGGGCAATGCCGTTGGCTAAAAGACAAATAATCACAGTATGGAAATAAAAGAGAGCACCACAAACAGCATACTGGAGAACGGAGCTACAGAAGCAGGCAGATGCAGAGGGTGCAGCAACAACAACGCAACAAATAAGTGGAGGGGCGACAGCACATTTGGTGGATCGGGACACATTAATACTCAGAAGCACAGAAAATAATGATGACAGGCAGCCTTAAGGTAAGAGTAAGCATCAAGGAAAGCAGAATACACAGTTACTCACAGTTTTCCCCATTGGAGTCATACCTAAAAAGAGACAACCTGTAAGGCAGTAACCATCTACCCAGCCTGTGGCTTATTTTGCAATTCACTAAAATTAACAAACCTACCAGCTCATAAGTAAGTGTTGAAAATGTCAGAATTAGGTACTCAACAACAGACCAACTTGGAAACTGAAAAACATGGACTCTATTGGGGATGGAGGGTAAAAAATACTGTCAACATTATGTCTCTAATGTTATACGATTAGGCTTGTTTGTTTTAAAAGCTACAGCTGTAAAAAGAGAAGATATCCAATGTGAAACCCAGCAATGGACGTTTCATTTGTAAAACGTAATAAAGTAATAAAAAAAAGGAGAGCTGCGCATAGGAATACGGCAGTCGCAAGGGAGCATAACTAGGGCTGTTTGCCCAAGGCCCTGCTTTTTTCAGGGCCCCAAACTACCACTTCTAAATGTATTTATATATCACAAGATCAGGACAATCCTTGATTTGGATATATTCTTGATGAGGCAATAAACGCCAGTCACCACTAGGTGGTGCCAAATTATTATTATTAATGTTATTATTAATGAGTTTTATATCGCGCGTGGTTACCCTTGGGCATCCCAGCGCTTTTCCAAAGAGGGCAGACCTAGCAGAGATGACTCATTAAGCAGGAAACAGGTGAGTCTTTAAAAGTTTACGAAAACGTAAGGTGCCGGTTTCAGAACGCAGGGTAGGCGGAAAGGAGTTCCACAAAACTGCCACATTGACGGAGAATCTTCTACCGCCAGTCCTGGCCTTTCTTACTCTCGCGACTTGCAGAAGATGTTGATGATCTGAACGAAGAGCACGAGGTGCCTTGTAGGGTTGAACCATGCCCCGAAGGATAGGTGGCCCTTTCCCCTGCAAAATTTTGTGGGCCATGCAAAGTGACTTGAACTTCACCCTCTCTCTGACTGGAAGCCAGTGAAGCGCCTTCAGCGCCGGGCGGGCTGATTGCCACCTGGGAAGGTCTGTCAAAAGCCTGGCAGCGGCGTTTTGTACTTGCTGCAGCTTGTTCAAAGTTGATTCTGGCGCCCCCAGAAACAGCGCATTGCTGTAATCCAGCCGGGAGATGATGAGCCCCTGGATTAATAGCCTCCTGGTGGCCGTCGGGAGGAGGGGTAGGATCTTCCGGGCTGACCGGAGCAGGCCAAAGCACACGCCTGCGGTCTTTTTGGCGTGTGACTTAAAAGAGAGATCCTGCTCCAGCCACACCCCCAGGCTCTTGATCTCCTTTTTAGGGGTAGGTGGCGCTCCCAGACAGCTAGGCCAGCTGCTTAGGGGCAGGGAAGGAGAAGAGTTCCCCAACATCATCAGTTCGGTTTTAGAACCATTGAATTTAAGGGCTGAATTGCACATCCAGGTAAAGATCTTGGCCAGGCATGCATGCAGCTGATCGGGTTGGTTTGCCGACTGGGGAAGCCCTACCACCAACTGGGTATCATCAGCGTAGCTAATGATCTTAATTCCCAGTGGGAGTACCACACTCTCCAGCGGGGCCATATAGATGTTGAACAATGTAGGGCTCAACGATGAGCCCTGTGGCACCCCACACTGGAGAGGGAGTGATGTTGACTTCTCGTGGCCTTCCAAATACTGCAGTTGCCTGTCGCAATACATTGTTTCTCTTTTAAATGAGGTGTGTCCCCCTGTGCTAATAGTGACCTGGTCTAACAAAAGTTTCGGACAGTAATGACTATAAAAGGCAAAAAAAATAATGTGAATGCTGCTTGACCACCACATATGTATGACTGATTTAAAAACAAAAATCATACTCTCCCTCTTAGACAATACCTCCAACACAAGAAGTAAGTTTACCACCTGCATGAGGGAAGTTGACAATTAGAAGACAGACAACTGTAGTGAACTTTGGCAAGAACACCTCTCCATGTAACTCCAACTAGAAGCCGGCCAAACTCAGACCCACACCCACGTCCCATACCAAGAACCTCGGATCCATCAATGACAACAACCTGGCTTTGATGGCACAAGTCGACGTAGTCACTGTATCATGCTTCCACATCCAAAAGATGCCAAGGAAGATCTTCAAATGACTCTCAAGCAACACCAGAAAAGTCGTCATTCACGTCCTGGTCACCAGCAAGTTTGACTACGGGAGCACTCTCTTCACCAGGATGACCAAGCAACTCATCAGAAAACTATTCAAATTCGAAAAACAGACTCATCCTTGATCTCCTACACTGAGCTCACATGATGCCAACCCTTAGAGAGCTACAATGGCTCCCGATACACAAACGCGCTCATTTCAAACTCCACTCACACATAATCAAGGCACTACACAACTTAGTTCCCACCTACCTGAACAGTCACATCCCCTTCCAACAACCACTCAGACACCTCCACTCTGCAGGACTCCTACTCGCACACATCTCAAGCATACACAGAAGAAGCTCAAGAGGATGGATATTATTTTACATTGCTCACTAAGCATGGAATGGCCTCTTAATCCACAGCTGTGGTTGACCTCCTAATCCACATCATCTCTCTCCTTGAATTCTGCAAGAAGTTTAAAATCAAATAAAAAAATTCTAATTAAAAAAAATTATTGATCAGCTGAATACTGTGATCATGTTACCCAGAAAGTCATATCTCAATAATTACATTTTTATACACTGTATTGACAAATTAAAATATATTCACCTTCCTGTTGAGGAGATAAATATCAGTTCAGAGGATATCCTATCTTCCATTAACGCTGGAACCCTTTGTGGTCTGGAACCCGTAAGCCAGGTATACTGGGAAGCAATTGACAAGGACCATGAAGATGATGCAGCATATTTCTAATTTGATGTTTAAATATAGAGTTAACCTGTGAAGTTCATACAAAATTGTGGTAATGGGTGCAAGCCTTTGTACACCAACCACCATACATGTTCTGTATTGAAGAACAGCTTTCAACTTTCAGGTGCAAGGTGGTTTGTGGGAGGTGAACGAGATGTGTAACACACCATATTCTTCTATTATGTATTGGGGAACTGTGTAAGCCACTTGAAGGAATACAGTAGTTTAAACGTGTTGAATGAGGGCTCAGCAAAGAGAGTTACCAATATGTGTGGAAGCGCCCTGGCATTGCTTAATGCCATGACATCCGGTTACAGAATAATTGGCAGATTTTCCTTTTCTGGAAAGTTCCTATTGCATAAAATAATCACCATCATATACAGAAAACCATTGCTAGCTTCACTATGGTCTGGCTTCAATGCTTAATTTGAGCCGGTGGTTTCCGGTATTCAGCACCAGCACTTAATTGTCAACACCACACTTATGACACCTACGCCACTCAGCCAGATAGCAGCGCTGCTCATCTAATTTAGAGTTGAGCAGAGCAACTGTTCTTTATGAATATGATACTGCCTCACAGCCAATCCTTTAGCTTTGGGGACCTGTAATAATCTGAACTGTTGCCCTTGCAGGCGAGATAAATGGGTAGTTGTTGTTTTACTACCGTCATTAGCAGTGATGATGGGGCAATGGGTCAATGGGTGGTGCAAGCTACAGTGGCCTCCTGATCAGGGCCCTGGCACTTATTATTTTACAAATTAGTCACTGTCTGACTTGACAGCTCAGCTGTCTCCAGACCATCATGTGAGTAACACTAGAGAGAGCGTTGGCTCCACAAACATGTTGGGAACAGGAGTACATGTTTTGATTTAGCAGAAGTTGTGTACTTCCACAAAAAAAGTGCTTGCCCTCCAGCTATGATCATTTCGTTTTTTTATCGAACTGCCTGAGCTTTAACTTTTAGGGTCACACACATGACATTGTAGAGTTATTAAAGTGTCTTAGATAACTCGAAACTTAATGGTATTTTTCTCAAATGGCGGCACAGATGGGAGTTTGGCAGGTATTAAACTACATGAATATTTAGGTCTGGTTTGAAAGTTCAACTGTCACCTGGCCTTTTAACCTTAACCTTGGAGGACAGCAAAGAGCAGCCGACCTCAGTTCATATAGGAAAACCCTTTTTAAAGCAGCTCATGCCAATTAAAGAGAAAGGTGCTGCTAAAAAAAATCTCATTTAGTAATATATTGGGATGAGGCAGCGATCTTTTGGCACGCGGTCTGCTCTCGCTGAGGTTGACCAACACAATTCACAAAGGGGAAGCTGCCCCAAGAACCAACATACCCTTTGCAAGCAGTTACCATACTAACCTGGGGGTGGTTAACCTACCAATGCTTTAAGACCACAATTGTGGTTGCAAACCATTGATACCTACATTTCCAACTCATAAATAGGAGGGGTACATCTTTTTATGCCCACTCCTATATGGGATTTGCAAAGGGTAGCCAAAGACATTTTACGAGGCAGGACATCTCGCAAAGGGGCTTTTGTAATTGGTAGCCAGCCATTTTGCAGTTGCCATTGCTGTTAGTTTGTGAACTTCAAAGGCTTTGTGCATTAGGCTTGTAGAGTTCTTGCTGATAGAAGGAAGAGATGTGATTGACCCTTTAATTGTAATTGTGCACACAAAGGCTGAAAGACTGCAACTAGACTTTGTCTAAAACCATGCAGCTCCTTATCAACAGGTAACCTGTCCCTCTGGGACCTTACCAAGCATCCGCTCATTCACCTCCGTGCAGAAGAAGGTGTCCCTGCACCCAAACTCCCCATCCAGCCCCTCTCTCTGACAGAACAAATTACAAAACAAATTCATTTTATGCATTCTCAAGGATTTCTTTAAAATGTACCTGATATATCTAAGTTAAAGTAAAAATGATTTGGTGTGACATAGTATGGATGTTTTTCCATAAGTACTGACCTAAACATAGTTTCCACTATGTACCTTTCTCCTTTGTTCTACCACACTGACACCATCTCTTTATTCTCTCTCTTATTAGCACTATGACAATCACCAAGTAAATGTTACATGCAATTTTAAGTACTTCAATGCTTTTCTTTCTATCTTACTGCTTGCACTGCCCACTGCATGACTTTGAGAATCACTAACTACAACACAAATGTATTCAACTCGCAAACTTCTGTATAATTTGACTTGGTATTATGATATTTTCTAGCCTTGAGAAAGCCCAAGGCAGAACTGCTGCACAGGGTGAAGCATGTGTTGGCTGAACCATGTATAACTGCATAATAAATTTGTTATCTGAAAAACGATTATGAAGATTGTACCCAAGCAAAATTAACATCATGTATTATGTTTTAGAAGAGACATTTTGAACTTTATGCTAATTAATTTTGGGGAGCTCAAACTAAACATCATCACTGATTAAAATTAAATGAAACTGGAATTTTCATTCCCTTCTCCTTACACTTGATTATTTTACAATATAAGCCAATGTCTTACATTTCTTACCAGTGTTTGAAAAGCTCAAAGTTCACAGTAGCTGTTTGTGCACAAATAATTCATTCTTTGTAATAAAGATGGCCGAATAATACAATTGAAATCTATAAAAAGAAAGGGCTGTACCCATCTAGCAAACTGAGGAACCCCCAATTACCCTTCAAAACAAAGAGGACATTTGCAATTCCACAGTGTAACAGTCAGTTCATTGCTTAATTCTAATGAGCATTATAGCCATTGGTACATATAATGTAACTTCAAGAAACCCCCCACTCACATGACTCGACAAATTTGAATGTATAGACAAATTCTTGTGCTGAAAAAGGGAACCACAAATAGAAGAGTTTGCACGGGGAATATTAAATATACTGCTCTAATGAAAAAGATAGCTCGACATCAGTTGCTTAAGACAAATACATGTTGACGTGACTTTGAAAAGATGACAGCTCCACCTCTGTGAAACACTGGTAATAAGTGGGTGATGCTCAAATTCAGTTCGGAGACAGGCAAAGCGACATACACTCTACAGTAGTTAAAGAAACTTCTCAGACATGTACACACTGTAAGAATTTCACCTTCCTTTTATCTACAGTGTTTGTTTTCAGTTTTTTGGTTCATTCACATGTATCTAGTTTGAGTATTAAAAGAGTGTTTGAGTAAAAAAAAATATTTGAAGTTTATTTGATGATTTTCAGAAATAATCTTTCAATAAACTGTAATTTGATCAATGAGGGCTTTCTAATGCGCTGCATCCAATAGAATAGTGAGGGACTACTTCTATAGAGGCGGTTTAGGAAAAAACAACCTATATTTGGAAGTAACTTATTCTTTCCTTGGTCTCTAGTTTCTGCCAAGCTGCAGTTGTTCAGAGCATAATATTAACTGCCCAGTACACTTGCCGCAGGTCTTTCATGATGCATACAGCTTGAAAGTGCTTTCCCAAAAGGTCAAATGTAACATAAAAGACTGTACTAAATATTAAAAGAAATAGGTAGTACTGATTGACCGAGTGCTCTTTTTCTCACGCTGGTCATTGATTTGCCAGCAGCAACAGTGAAGAAAATGTTACAGCCACCATTACAGGTCTCGGGATCAACCACTTCCAGGAGGTTGTCTGCTCCCAGGACATTGGGTGTGGGGCTGTTAAGAGAATATGATGAAAAACACAGAAATTCACAAAAGAACAAAGGTTATAGTGATGTAATAGTTAGGTATTTGTAGTAACATCTTAGTTTAAATTTAAAAAAGCTGAAATTTACTGAACAAAATAAGGGTTAAAGAAATGTACTGAACAAAATAAGGGTTAAAAATGCATTATACAGCACAGGGAGACTGACTGACTACGAGTCACGTGCCAGAGGAGGAGCAAGAGCGTAGGCGGCGAAGGCGAGGGCAGCGGAGGCGAAAGAAGGTGGCGGACCTGCCGACAGCCGCCTGGGGCTTCCCACGCATACCACATATTCATCTGTTCGGCAAAGGAGGTAAGGCGAGAGCGAGGCGAGGCGCACAAAAACCGGCACAAGGTGCGGGAGCTGAGACGCGAGCTGAGACGCGAGCGCGGATGCCGGTAGAGGCAGCCGCGAAGTAAGAGCCCGGGGCACTGACCGGGAAGGCAATCTGGACTAGGTCTGATCTGCCTGCGGTCCCCCGTGAGCTCCGCTCGCAGGCCGGGCTCTCGTAAACTGTCCCGGCTGCTTTATCCTGCCTCTCAACCCAGCCTTAGCCTCAGAGATTGAAAAAATTAGCAAGGAGCTGCGAGGACTACGAGGTTGCATTACAGCGCCCTTCGATATCACAGTGAATATCGGGAGCCGGAGCCCCAGAGAGGGTGAATTTACAGGAACCGTGGCCAGGGACCAGGAGCCGAATTGAGCCGAACGGTGCCAAGTAAGGTGTAAGGGGGACAGAAGAGGTAGGTGCACAGTGGAGGTACTTGGAGGTACTTGGCTCAAGCCAAACGGGGTATGAGAGAGAGCCTGAACCTGACCCGAGCTGTTCAAGAACAGGGATTGACAGAAATTAAATAAAAGCAAAAGGGGTCGGAGCTGAGAGGAGCAAAGGGAGGTGGGGAGTGATATTTGGACATACGGACATACGGATACATGAATAAAAGGAGTTGAGCTAGAGAAGGGGGTTAACCTGTGGAAATCGTGTCATCAGTAGGATCCCAACCCCCCCCCCCGAAGCCCTGAACATCAGGTAAAAAACCCAAGTGATTAATAAAACTCCTAAAAACAGAAGGATACTCCTAAAAGACTATTAAAATATTCCCAAAAACCCCAAAACTCCCAAAAGTCTCCTAAAAGATTCCTGCAACATCCAGCCAAAAAAATACTGCATGGTACACAAAACCATTTCACTAGAACCATTTTCACCAGTAAACACCAGAACAGTGGCCTTGATAAAGGCAGTCCAGGCACCATTGATATCGTCAAACACGCTTAACTCACCATCATCAAGAAGAGCCTTTTATAAGTGGCCGCACTACCCAACTACCTAACACCTTCCGTCCTTTTTTCCGCTCTCTCCCCCACGGCAGCTGTCCCACAAGGGGCAGACGGGCTTGGGAGGTTTGGGAAAGCCAGCGCAAGCGTGAGGTAGAAGTGAGAGTGACCAAAGTAGCTAGTTAATAGAATGGAAATTATACCACTCTTGTGCAACGAGTAAACTTGTACCCAGAGATCTCAGGAAAAGCAAGTAGGGTGAACTGTGAACCATACCGCGTGCACGCAGGCATAAGATCGAGGTACCACGCTGAGATAACAACGCCACATGCAAATCAGTAAAATAGCAACCCTGAGCAGACCAGAAAAAATCAAGTTTTGGAGAGTTTTGGAAGAGTCGGAGTAGAGTGACAAAAAACATATAGTGCGGAAACACACGCAAGCTTTCAGAAGGAAATATAAATAGTCCAGCAAACAGTGAACAAACAAAGTAAGTTCTCAAAAAATAAAACTAATTCAAACAGCTCGCTGGACAGAATATCAGACATTGGATTATGCGGTCAGGAAAAATTTGAGAAACTCCAAAACAGAAAATAAAAAGAAGGTTGGTGTTAAAAGAAAAAAAGAAACAAGGAAACAAAAACAAGTCAGAAGAGTCGCTCGGAAAAGGAGAAACAGATCTGACACCAGTCCCCATGGTAGAGCCTTTCAAGTTTGGGGAGGAAAAACCAAAGTACAATTTTCATTTCTCAAAAGAGCAAATGGCAGAATTTCACACCATAAGCGAAGAAGCAAAAACCCAACAAAGCCCTATAAAATCACCTTGTTTAACTTTATTAAGCAAAAAACGCAAAAAAAAGAAATGAATCAGAATCAAGTCTGGGCACCAATTTCAAAGAAAAATCTACAATAAAAAATTGGTTGATAAAAACTACGGCACAAATCCATGTACCTCTTAGTCAAGCGATGCCCACACCAAACAAAATAACCACAGAGGGCAACGAAAAAAGCTTAATACTTATTAACCAAAGTAATTTAGGATCTCAAATAAAATTGCAGAGAAGTATAAAAAAAATTGACTGGTCAAAATCATTCTCAATCTTTGAAGAAACAGAACTCCGAAAAATCCTCGAAGAGAACACACAAAAGGAAGTTGAACCAGAGCAACATAGTCATGAAAAATTGAGAAAATCGGAAAATCTGGAAAGAAAGGAAAATGAAAATGGATATAAAAGGGAATTAACACCTTCTCCAAAAATACTCACATCAAGTCCAATTAGACAACTGACCAGTAAAATCCAGGCGTCCGACATAGCGAAAGAGGTGATAAAAGAAGAATACCCAATAACTATCTCTTCCTCAGGCAGTTTTAATACAACCACAAGGGTACGGACGCACTCTGGGGGGACGCTTTTTAAAAAAGCTTACAACAAGCAATCAACGCATTGAATTTTCAATCAAACAAACTCGATGTTCAGGTAGATCTGATGAACCTAATTGCAACACATATAGTGGGAATAAACTCAAAATTGGATAAAATCTCGTTGTATCTAACAAAAGAAAAGGAGGAAGATATACAATGGAAAGCAAAGTTAATGGAACAAAATTGTGTCTGTGGGGACATAATAGACAAACTGGCATCATTACCTGACATTCTGAAAGAAATATTAGCGGTAACACATTCAAAAAACAACAAAGGAGATAATTCTAATGATGAGGCCATAAAAACTGGAAAACAAAATAGAACAACTCCCTCTGTTGAGAAGGAAAAAACCCTAAACGAGTCAGAAGAAAACGAACCAACAAAGAGGGGCAAGATGAAAATAAAACAATGGGATCATCAGGCACAATAGAACCCCTAACCAAAAGACAGCGCAAACGAGCACGGAAGGCAAGGAAAAATGCAATTAAAAGTAAGGAAGGAAAACAGATCTTTGCCATTTTTGAACGAAAGAAGAAAGAGGCTCCAGATGATCAGTTCTTAGAACATTCTGTCAATGAAGTTGGTAACCAAGAGATAAACACATAAGAAGCGGAAGAGTACTTAAAATTTCCAAAGCAGAACGAAATAATATCGATTGCGCAAGGAAAATTAAAGGACGAGGAAAAAGTTAATACAAATATACTGAATAAAAAAAAAAATAATAAAGTAACTGAGACAGTAAAAACAGATCATGGTGAGGCCATAGAACAAAAAAAGTACAGGTAAATGCATCAATACAAAAACACGAGTATGAAATATCGGCACAAAATTTTCCTAAATGGCAGACAGGAGGAAACTCATCACACAGCCTGAACAAAATGGAAAAAGAACAAAGTCAAAAAACACAAGTAGATCAAGAAAGGGAAACAAACATGCGCCTAACCATAACTGTAGGAAAAAAAGCAAGAACATGCAATGATTTCCATGGAATTCCACCAAATGATAAGTTGGGGCAAAACATATGTAACGCACCAACAGATCGAGAATTAATGAATTTTCAAAAAGTGGTGACATTGGTGGATCCCAGTCGACCTGAAATAACAACTACGGAAAGACAATACGGACAAATACCATATATTCGACTCAATCAAATAGAGGGAAAAAGAGAAGTTAATTAAAAACGAAATTTCAAAACAGCAAGCACAGAAACAGACTGTAATTTACTATTTAAGCCGGAATAATAAACAAGAGGAAAACTGGACACGCTGAATCGGGGAAATATACTGAGATTGTTTGAAGAGATACCGAAATTAAGGGGAATAACAACAAGTGACCTGAAATCAGTAGAATTTATCCAAACAAACAAAGAGAAAGATGATGAAATAAGTAGCACCACGTGGGCATCAAAAGACATAGTAGAGCTCATCTTTTCGACAAGAACATACTTTGTAGAATGGGGAATAACTCTAGAGCGCCAAACACCAATAAAGTACCCTTTCCCTTTATTAAACAATAAGGTTTCCCAATCCAACAACACAAAGGAAAAAATGTATACAACCCTGAAGGGAGCAAGAAACAAATCAATCACGGAACAAGATCAGAATTGCACAAAAATAAAGCAGTCGAACCACGGGTTGAAGGAAGATAAAGACTGGTCTTGGTTAGCACGAGCCCTAAACTCTCATCGATCCTGATGGAAGTGATTTTTCCCAAATAATCAAAAACAAAATATCAAGTTAGACCAGAAACCAGAGAGGAGAATAAAAATTTGCTCGTGGAACGTACATGGTTTTAAAGAAATGACTCAAGACCAAGAGACAATAGACTTCCTGAGTAATTTCGAAATAATACTTCTCCAGGAAACATGGAACGAAATTCCAAGGCAAATCATGGGATATGAGGAACATCATGTAATGGCGGAGAAATTTGCAAAGTACGGACACCCAAGAGGAGGATTATCCACTTTCATCACAAACAACCTAAACTGGAAAACCGAATCGCTCGATCCAGGGGAGAACTGGATACAAGTCATCAAACTAGAGAATAAAGGAAGCAAAGACAGTTTAGGATGGAAATTACTGATCATAAATATATACATCCACCCAGATGAGGCCACAAAAATCAAAAAACTACTAACGTTAATAAACTTGATAAAAACTTTACAAAAAACTCACCAATTTCATGAGATGTTTATCTCAGGCGATTTCAATAGTAATATAATAAGAGCTATGCAGGACAAAAATAACATCCAAAAGATATGGAACGAACTGGAATCACTAGGATTAACGATCTTAAATGGAAACATGAAAGGAGATCGACCTGCAAAAACCACCTTCTCCAGTGGAAAGAAAAATTCCACACTAGACTTCACTCTAATCAGTAATGATCTAATAAAGATGGTTGATCACTTTGAAATAGGAACAAATAAGAATAAATATCGAAGAAAAAACAAAGATAGAATCTCTGGCCGTTATTCCGGAAATATACAAAATTAAGAAACTCAAATGTAAGGGCCCCATAAAAAACGAGATGATGGAAATAGTGCTCGAACAAGTAAAAACTATGGAGACCATCGGAAATCTACCACTAGAAAGAAAATGGGAGAACTTACATAAATTTGTGCTAGGAAAATTCTCGGTAAAAACATCAGTAAAATATGGACAAGAAGCTAACAAAGAGCCATGGTACAACACTAAATTAAGAGATAAAAAAAGGGAAATCGCTAAGAAATTAAGAACAAAGGCTTCAGACAAGCGGTTGGGAAAAGAAGTAGACAATACCGAAATACTAAAAATGAGAAAAGAATATAAAGAGGAATGCAGAAAAGCTAAACAATTGTACATGGAGACAATTTGGGAAGATTTGCTAAGGACAAGCAAACTACCAAATAGTGGTGAATTCTGGAATATAATTAATAAATTACCAAAAGGAACGGGTGGACAATATAATATTGGAATCAGTGAAACAACATGGGTTTATTATATCGAACGCCTATATAATGCTCACAGGAATCATATACACAAAGAAATAAATAAAGACTTCAAAAAAAGTTTGGATCAGAAAGAAGCAGAAAACGGACAGAGAAAAAACGACCAGCATGAAAGTACCAACCTAGAAGAACTAACTCCTCTGACAACAGTTAAACAAACAACCATTTTGATAAAAAAAACTGAAAGCAGAAGGAGCAGCAGGTCCCAATGGGATTCCAAATGCCTTATTCAAACATGATCCCGATTTTTGGGCAAAATACCTGACGCCGCTATTTAATCATGTATATAAAGAAAAAAAGATACCGCAGTCCCGGCAGGGTAACATCTTCCACCCAATATATAAAAATGGATGTAGAACGGAACCCGGGAATTACAGATTGATAGCACTAATTGATGCAGAGGCAAAGCTCTTCGCATCTTGTATACTGATCCACCTCCGACAATGGATAAACGAAAACAAAATAGTACCAAAATTCCAAACGGGTTTTATGGAAGGTACGGGTTGCACAACTAATCTTTCAGCTCTGGCACTGCTAATCGAAGGAGCGGGAAAAAAGAAGGCCGGACTACTAGCCTGCTATATAGATCTGAAATCCGCCTTCGACCGAGTTCCAAGACACCGTCTATGGAAAAAACTTGAAACTTGGGGTCTCCCGCTGGCTCTAATTGACATTATAATAGCCTTATACAGCGGAACGTGGGCAAAAGTAAAGCTTGGTGATAGGAGACGAATATCCGCAGAATTAAAAATAAGAAATGGCCTCAAACAGGGCTGCGTGCTCTCTCCAAGCCTTTTTAACATATATTTGGCAGATTTGGAAAGTCAACTGCAGAACGTGAACGGACACCCACCAAAACTGGGCAACGAATGTATCCAGTTTTTACAATATGCAGACGACATTGTGGTTTTAAGTCAAACACCGATAGGTCTCCAAAGAGCAATATCCAAATTAACGGACTATTTTGATGGTGAAGGTCTGGAATTAAACATCAATAAAACGAAAGTAGTGAGATTGGCGGGCTCAAGTAGACGATCATTCAAGTGGTACACAAAGGACAAACATATTGAGGAAATAACATCATACAAATACTTGGGGGTTACAATAAGCAAAAATATGTCCTTTTTACATCAAAAAAGAAAGATCGTTGCAAAAGCACAGTCACTAATTTTCGCCTACAGAACACTTCAAAAGAAACTGCAATGCCCGTCACATGACCATCTCCTAAAAGTAATGGCAGCCCAAGTTTTACCATCTCTTTCCTATGGGCTAGAAATATGGCACGGGAAAGAAACTGACATTTTAAACACACTCCAGACAAAAATATATAAATCAGTATTCAACCTTTACAAAGGATCAGCTCCAGCACAAATAAGATTAGAATTTGGCTTGCAAAATCAGATATATCAAACTGCCCTGCCAAGTATCACGCATCAGACGTGACACTAACGCATTTCAGTGAGGTGCTCCGCATCACCGCACTGAAATGCTTTGTCACGCATAATGCACAGTGTCTCAGCTATCACTGTGACTGAAGTGCTGCAAAGTGTCTGCCTGTGTGTATGTGGCAGCTCAGCTGGCTGGCGGCGCGCTTGGTCTGCCTGCTCTGAATTGCTGCTCCCGTAGGCTTCCTGCTGCTAGCTACAATGTATCTCTATCCAGGATTCCCGTGGCGCCATGCGGCTGAGTCACTGTTAGCCAGATATCCTGCCTGACCTCACAGCCTTCCAGTTAAATTGCGTGCAGCGTGAAAAAAACGTGTGACCGGCGTGGCGCCATGAGGACTTCCCTGTGCGCGTGGAGAGTTTGTGTTCTAAGGCTGGCAGGTCACTTGTTTGCAGCCGGGCCGGCCGCACAATGTACTAGGCCCACAGCGCTGCAGATCGCACCTTTCCTTTTGTGGCCTTTAATAGCCGCTCACCCGCAACTAGATAATTTCAAGTATATTAATGTATAATTCCGTGCTGGTTTAGAGAGAGTGCGTCACGGTTGCAGCAGTCACCAGAACTCACTGAGAACACAGCCCGACAGCCACCTGGACCTCCAAGTAAGACCGATGTGTGTGTGTGTGGGGGGGGGGCTGGGGGATTTGGGGCGGTGGTTCGCTCGTTGAGGCCTCAGCGGCCAGCTGCCTCGAGTCGCACACACACCAGTCAGGCAGCGCTGCCTGTTTGAAAATCATTGAAAGCAGAAAAGTTGTTTAGCACCTGGAATGTGGAAAGATCGCACGGACCCAGTAATGCCGGGCCTTTTTCCATGTATTTTCCCACGAAAAGGGGAACAAATCCACCTGCTCAGAAATGGCCCAAAAATCATGGGGATGGGAGTGATTGAAGGATGACGTTTGGGGTCCCGTGGGTGGGGGAGCAGTGCAGCCTAAATGAGCCTGCTCTCACACGTTTTCTCGGCAGGGAGGAGGGATGAGAAGGGTGCTTATGGCCTGAGACACGGCAATGCCCTGTCTGTCATACTTTTGGCGGTTGGATCAGGGGCAGGGGTTGTTAGAGGGTCTGGGCCTGGTTGGGGGAGCACTATGTGCTTCTCCCATCTTGTCTTACCCTGGAAACTTCTCTTAGGCAGTTCTGTGTCTGCTTTGCGGGGGTCAGACTGGAGTTTGAGACCAGAACTCAGGTTAGGGGGCTCTGTCTCGCTCTCCCAACATTCTGTGGCCTGGAGCACTGTACTTGAGGGTCCGTCTTTGCACTGTGCTCTTGCTGCTTAGGAGGGGTGGAGGCAGGCGTTAGGGGATCACGCTCAGACTCAGAGCGCATTGTGGTACCGAAGAGCCTGGGGAGGAGGGTGCTGATTGTTTATAAATAAAATATTAGCTTTAAAAGCATCTGCTGCAGAGTTCGACTTCCTGTTGCTCAAATGAGGTTACTTTCTGCTATTTGGCAATTTCCATTGACTTCGTTCCATTATTTTGATTGCAAGAAATTGCCACTCTTTGTTACATATTTAGTCTTTGCCTGACTCTCTTAAATCTACAGAATCTATGAAAATGTCACACATAATCAATCTGAAACTTTAGTAGCTATTCTCAAATGGGTGTACTTTCCGATATTTACATGATTCCCTCATCTTCATTGCTTGATTTTGCTAGCGAGAAAGTGTCACTCGTAGTCGTTGAAATGTCACTCATAATTGCAATGAAATTATGAAAATGTCACACATAGCAATCTGAAACCTTGGCAGCTATGATCAAAGGAAAGCGGTCTTAGCGAAATGGTGCTGGAAACTCAGATCAGCTGAATTAGGATCACTAAACAATCTATGTTGGCTAGAAATCAAAAAACAATATGATAAACAAGAACCCAATTCTTGGGGTGGCGATTTGCGCACATCCTTAGAAACCCTCAAAATAGAGGAGATCTGGAACAGCCAACTGGAAGAAGCATCCTTTAAAAAGATTTGCAAACTAAATGCAAAAGCTCTATCGCTGATAGAAGACAAAAAGACTCTGGCCAAACGACGACACGCATGGACTATATTAAACTCATATAAACGATTAAAACCGCAACCTTACCTCGTGGCACACTTTCGCCTATCTTTAAAAATGAAATTCATGGCTTTTAGACTGGGCGACCATTTTTCCAAAGACTTGATTCCGTCATGGAAAGATACACACCAGGGACCAAGATGTAGACTATGCGGGCACCATACGGAAACATCGTGTCATCTACTGTGTACGTGCGATTCATTGAAAAAGGAGAGAAGAACTCTGTTGAAACCAGTCCTAAATATGTTTCAGATCCGCACCTGCAGGCAGGCTGTTATCAGCTGGATGGGAGCTGGTTCGAACACTTTAATACGTCGTGGGGTAAAATTCATGAAAATAGTAGAGACTTTGTTTCTAAAAGTTGAAACAACCTAAAAATGGGGTCTGGAAAATAATGTTTTACTTTTTAAAGAATCAGAAAATATATTTTAAGAAAATGAATTTTATCCTTTTTTTCTATTAAATGGTAATTTGTATATGTATACTTTATGGTTGTGATAAACCAAATAAAGTTATTTTTTGACTGACTGACTGGCATTATAGTTAGGTGTTGAAATGAAATAAGAACTACAGTTAAAAAAAAAAAGACCACTTAAATTTTCCATTATTAGTGAACTTTCAGACCGGCCATGCGCTGCTTGTAATCCTAAATGTTACATAATTCATAACGTTAAATGGCACAGTTGATATATTCGTGGTTTATATACTTCAATGCCAATGCGGAAAAAGATACATCGGGAGCACGACATGCCTCTTGAAAAAACGCATCTTGGAACATACCAGGGCAATACAGAAAAAGGACCCTGCTTATGCAATGGCCAAGCACATGCTCAATCATCCTGGTTACACATGGACAAACATGACATATTCTGGTCTAGCTGCAATACCTCCTAATGAACGTGGAGGTGACAGGAAAATGCAACTAAGGAGACTAGAATCTAAATTAATTATGAAATTTTAAGACCATACAACCGATGGGACTTAATGCAGATGCAGAACTTCATGTACATTTATAACAGAATTGATGCTGAATAATTGATGAATACAAATTGCTTTCTCATAATCATGAGCAAAACAACACATAACTCTTATCCAGTCATTAGTGGGAAATAATAGCGGTGGCCAGGGCACTCAGCCCTAGAAACACAGAATAACACTCCTTTTTGCCTAAATCACAGTAGTTGTACTAATAAAAGTGAATCAATTCACCAAAATACACTGTAGATTTAAATGAGCACATAGGATGAATTCCTCACCGCTTAACCACACATGGCTGGACTCGGGTCTCATAGATACACTATATATATTGACATCAACACTACATGCATGGCATAGCAAGGGCACTTAGTCCCATAAACTATGACAAAAATGCAAATGTTTCATCAAAATGATTTCCTTATACGTTGACAAACTCATTAGGAAATTTTGATTTAGTTAAATGTTGTTAATTTAACTACAATGCCAACAAAGCATTAGGTGAGAAATGTGTATATAAAGTAAAAGTGAAAAGGGACTTATTGTTGAAAATGTTACCGTGATCAAGAACGTAACGTTCGAAACGCGTAGGTCTCCGCAGCCTAAAAATAAATGCTGTTGAAAAGTTTCCCGAGTGGAGTGCCATCATTTTTTAACTTTGTGGCGATAGAATTACGGGATCCTGCCTTGGTCCCGTTGTTGGCACCAGCTTCAATGCGCTCCTCCTGCGACGAGGCAAGTTGTGAATTCGTTTCCTTTTCGCCAGAATTTGCAGCGCTCTCTCGCCGGTTCGTAAATCCCTGCGGCAGAACAACGCCGCATTTAAATCCACAACCAATTCCCCCAGCTGGGAGGAAAACGGGACGAACTCGCGCTTGTCTTCACTTATGTGGTTTTTTATTTAATCCTCACAGCATGGAGTTTCTAAAGCAGACAGGAACAAATCTACGTGTTTCAGGATAGCATATCCCTTGTTCCGATCAATTTGGCTCCAGGCTCTCAGTCTCAATATAGTGAGTCACATTATTACATCATTTCCTGTTTGATGTTATTTTGGCCCTCGGCCTTCTGGATGAAGTAGTTTTTTGCAATTTTTTAATATTTTTTTTTATCCGTCTGCATAGCTTATGCCCTTCTGCTGCAACTGCCCTTTCCAATGTTGTATTGGGTGTTGTGATTGGTGCTGTGGTTACTGAGATTACCCGCCTCAAAGGTTTGGGCTTTCTCTTTATAATATTAGTATGGATATGGATATGGATATATAGCAGCCCCATTGCTCATCAGCAGCTCATTTACATTCAAGCGCATGTGACAGTCGAACCGCTGTTGCCTTGAAATGTCAAACAAAGACAAAAGGCCTAATTCCGGGCTTTTTTTCTGGGACAAATTTCATGAGGCTTTGTCTAGCAAATGTGCACATGGAACCTCCAGGGGTCATTATGAATGTCAAATTATTTCATACAGAATTACCACATAGCCCTTAATTTCTGTTTCGACTGTTACATCTGTTACTAACCAATCGTGAATTCCGAATCGTGACTTCCGAAGCCCTGATAATGAGGCCGTTACGGACAACTACCATGTGCTTAAGCTATTCTGGACCTTAATAATTACCTAGAATGAGAACACTAACAGATGTGCTGTCTGGTTCTTTCAGTAACTGTTTCTGTATTACGCATAAGAATTACACAGCACTCCCACACACCACAAATCAATGTTTAGAACTTACACAAGCACTTTTAAATGATATATCTGCCTAATCACTGACACCAATTTTGAATCCTATTGTGTTATTGTATCATATAGATAATAATAATAATAATAATAATAATAATAATAATAATAATAATAATAATAATAATAATAATAATAATAATAATCCATATTTGAAAGAGCAAACATATCACCCCTTAAGGTTTCAAGGCACTGGGGGCATCGTGGAGATTTTGTGAGCTGTTGCCAAGAGTCACATGGTGCTGAGCTGCCGCTGGCGATTGACCCATGAACCCCGTGCTCCAGAGTCAGCCGCTCTAGCTGCTGCGCCACACTTTTGAGGCCGAACAAATGTGAGAGAGAAAGGTTCCCAGAAATATATGTAAAGTAGAACTGTTCTCTTCCACACAATAGAATGCATGTTCATACTTTGTCACCAAGCATTACTCTTAGAAAATCATAAACAAGCACTGACAAAGCCAATAGGTCTAGGTTTAAAATATTAATTCACAGAGCGTTAGCACATTAGAGGGAGACACATGGGAAGGGGCCAACAGGACTGGACAGAGAGCACACTTGTAAAGAAGTCCATCATGAAGCACAGTACAGGCACCCGCAGGGAAGGACAAATCCTAACACCCAGTATTAAGTGAGAGGTGAATACTTCATTGAGCTTAATCAAGACTTGAATGGTAAAATCTCAAGTCAATCACTAAAAGGGGCTGATTTAATAAAGCCATTAGTTGAAATGCCTACTCTTACTCTGTCTGTTGATAGCAATCAGTCTCTTTGACAGCTAGCTGTGACTACCAATAACACATATTTGCATTATAATAGCATGGCTAAAAAACGCTACTCCAGGAAATACTGGTCTAGAAACCTCTGCTTTCCATAAGTTTCAAATATGTAGGATCCGCTTCATCCATGAGCAGCCATTGTTAGTTCAGGAGGATAACGGCGTTTAGGACTCCCACTTTGGACCTTTAACATGCACAGTAATATTAACACGTTCATCCATGGTTTTCAACCTGCATCTTGTCTGCACATCGCCATGTTAGCTCACCAGTATAATCCTAATATAACTGTAGGAATGTAGGATCCTTCTAGCATGGTTATCCCCCACTTTTTGCCTGATGTCAGTGTGTTTTAGACTAGTTTGACTGGGATCCTGCCAATCAGGCCCACAGTCACTGTGCTTTTCTCCCTAAATTTGACAATGGTAAGTACTTTGGTACCGTCCTAATTGGCTACTGGTGAACACTTCTAAGTCCCAAGTATATGGTACTTAGGTACCCAGGGTATAGCTACACTAGGAGTCTTCCATCGTATGCAGCATATATTATGCCAACCATGAGAGGCCACTCAAACTGTGACTACAGGCCTGCTGTTGCAGCCTGTGTGAGCTGGTGCTAGCACCACTCACAACAGATATATGTTTCCATATATCTGAGGTTACTGCACTTAAAGTCCATAAGTCACCCCTAAGGTAGGCAGGCCCTTCTATCCTGAAGGCAAGGTGCTTGGTTATAGGTGTGAGGGCGCCCTGCAAGAGCATGACACCCCCTACAAACCCAGGAGTCGATTCTCCAGGCTTTGTAAGTGCGGTCAGCCATTTTATACATATAGTTGACATCAAATCAATTACGAGATGTCTAGCTATATATTAGCTGCATCGAAACCAGTCATGTTTAGTATCAAACATGTTAGAATCCTACCCAACCACCGATTCCAGTATTGGATATAGGATCTCATGTACTGGGGGCTCTCCTAGGACACCCCCCCTGTATCCCCAGTCCCAGCCTTTTAGGGTCTTACAGCAAGCTAGTGCTGCTGACTACTGTCATGATTCTGCCAAATCAGTTTCCTGGTGCACCTTGTCTGGCACCGGTTTACTGTTTTCTATTTTCTTTACCAATGCTTGTTGTAACTTTGCCACATGTCTGTGACAATGCTTGTTGCAGACTATGATGTTATCAAGGCCTATTGTCCCTTCTCAGCTCCAGTAGTTTACCTGTGAGCTGGAATCTGGAAGCTTCTTCCTGAGTCCTTTAAATAGGGGCCACACCCTGTTCTCATTGCTGGTTATTGAAAACCATGAGCTTGAGCAGCAGCTGTTCCTCTTCTCCAGTTGCTGAAAGAAGACTCCGGTTGCAACAAGGAGACTTCTGTTCTCTTTTCCCAGGTTGTAGATCCTTTCACAGCTACAATCAGGTAGGATTGTTCCTTTCTTAACCAACTGCATCGTGAAAGGAATTACGTGCTGTTTTTGTTATTTGCTGTTTTTGTTATCTTGCATTTTGAAATAAAGTTGCATATCGCGCTGAAGCGCTCTTTAAACATTTACATGTTTGGTAATTTTAGCACTTTGTACATTGTGCTGAAGTGCTCTTTGCTTTATTACTTGTTTGGTGATTTTGGCACTTTGTACATCGCGCTGAAGCGCTCTTTGGTCATTTACATGTTCGGTGCTTTTGGCAACTTGGCATATCGCGCTGAAGTGCTCTTTGGGCATTTACATATTGATGACTGGCATTTTGGGCACATCGCGCTGAAGTGCTCTTGGGGGGATTTGCATACCTGATGACTTTGGCATTGTGTCACATAGCGCTGAAGCGCTCTTTGAACAATTGCATATTTGGACTCAGTACATCGCGCTTGTGCGCTTCCTGGACATTTGCATATTTGAGCTCTGATACTTAGCGCTGAAGTGCTCCCTTGAGCATTTGAATAGTAATCTGCCTAATTAGTTATGAGTTATGTTATGTGTTGTGTATTGCAAAAAGGTTGTTGGAAGTACCATTGTGATATTTAACAGTGGTTAAAGCACATTATTACGAAAACATTGTGACTAAGCCAAGTGGCTCTTTATATGAATGTGTGCTTCATTTTAAAAACAAGGTTGCTTAGCCATAACATTGTGTCCTTGAAAATTATAGGAACAGAAATTTCCAGGGAAGCCTGAGAAGACGTACACAACGACTGTTCTATGCATAACCTGCTCTTCTTTTACAGGTATGTTGTCATTGTTTAACCCATGTTAGATATAGTCAAAGAATTTACTAAGCACAAAAGGAAAGCTAATCAAGGACAAGTCTAGTTCCAGGTCTTCCTCCCCGCAGTACCTTCCCTAATTCCCTTCTCCCGTCTAGCGCCTGGTCACTCAATTACTGATGCAACTAGCGCTGTCTTGTGCTCCTGAGGTAGCCGCTGCCAGTAGCTCAAATCCATCTACAGTATCAGTACCGGTTCCAATGACTGTTCCTTTGGCACCTCCAGAAAGGTTTGCAGGTGAACCCAACAAATTTCAAACCTTTTTAACTCAGGTGCAATTACACTTTATGGTTAAACCCACATCTGTCCCTGATGCTCAATCGCGAATCGCATTCTTGATCTCTTATTTGGGTGGAGACGCTGTCATGTGGGCAGTCCCTCTGGTGCAATCGGATGACCCATTGCTTTATAGTTGGTCTCGCTTCAACACGAATTTGAAAAGGTCTTTGACCGAAGAACAATAACAGGATCAGCTGATCTAGAGTTATTAGAACTCAAACAGGGAAATAAAAACCTGGTCCGTTATCTAACCCAATTCAATCGTTTAATAGCAGAAATAAATTGGCCAGAGGACAAAAGGGTGGCCTTATATTATCAAGGTCTAAGAGACTAATTAAAAGATTTGATATCTCTGATAGACACTCAACCAAGAACATGTGAAGACCTAATAGCTTTAAATCTTCGGTTAGCCCACAGAGTTTCAGATCGTAAAAGAGACAAGAAACGGTGGGAGTTCAGACTTTCTATTCGAACTAAAGAAAAACCACACTTTGTATCACAGGATACTAGTGAAGCAATGGAGATCGGAGGTATACGAAAACCCTTAACCTCTGAAGAAAAGGAGTCTTGTCGGAAAAAAGGTATATGTCCATATTGCGGCAAAAAAGGAATTTTGTCAAAGACCGCTTAGCAAAGCCAAATACAACTGCGACCAAAATGGGAAACTAGAATACTCGGGGAACAGCCAGGAGACTTCCACGAGTACTAAATCTTTGCCTCCTGATCAATTTGTTGCCAACTCATTGCAAATCCCAGTTCCCCATCTAGTATTAAGCATACAATTCACCATTTCTCAGCAAGAGCCTAAAAGTACGGTGGTCATGGTAGATTCTTAAACCATCGGCAACTTTATCGATGCTGCTTTCGCAACAAAATTAGAAATACCTACCGTGCAAAAAACAAAACCAGAAATGGTTCAATCGGTAGATGGCAAACAAATAACATCTGGACTGATTACTCATTCTACCATTAAAATAACCATGACATGTTTCACTCAGGATCAAATGCACATGGAGGAAATATCCTTTGATATCATTGATGCTCCCCAATTTGGTGTCATTCTCAGGATGCCTTGGTTGACCGACCACAATCCCACAATAGACCTGTCTAAGAGAAGTGTTACTTTTCAGTCAGAGTGGTGCCAACAGGAATGTTTACACCCACAAGAAAATATGTCCAAACTCTGAGTTCAAGATCATACAAGGTCTACTGCTCATTATATCGCAACAGCTGCAGAGCAGGACATAGAATTATCTGCAGTGTATGAAGAGTTCCGGGTGTATTCTGTGAGAAAAGTGCTGAGATCCTTCCCCCTCACAGAACATACAACTGTGAAATAGGCCTTGTACCTGGTGCCAAGATTCCCTGTAGCAGGATCTATGCACTTACTGAAGAAGAAAACCAACACTTTAGAGACTACCTAGACACATTTTTGAAGAATGGTTTCATTCGCCCTTCCAAGTCTCCGGCCGCGCCCCCTCTGTTTTTTGTGCACAAAAGTAATGGGTAAATACGCGTGTGCATAGACTATCGCGCTTAAAACAACATCACGATTAAAAAACAATATCCTTTGCCACTTATCCCCGTTCTCTTGGACCAGGTAAGATCAGAAACTATTTATACCAAGTTAGATCTGAAAGGGGCATACCATCTCGTCCGTGTCTGAGCAGGAGATGAGTAGATGCTTCAGATACTGCAATTGGGATGAACGAACTAACCAATTACATCCCATTGCAATCCTATCCAAAAGATTTTTACCGGCGGAGATTAACTATACAGTGGCCGAAAAAGAACTTTTGGCTATTTGTCTCGCCTTTAAAGAATGGCGCCATAATCTTCTAGGTGCAAAACATACAGTGACTGTCTATATCGACCATCGTAACCTCCAATTTTTTCGATGTTCTCGAGCTTTGACACCTCGAAAGTTACGTTGGACCTTATTCTTTGCAGAATTTAATTTTGTGATAACATTCAGACCTGGCAAAATAAATAACAAAGCAGATGCTTTATCTTGATGCGAAACAGCAGAAGAACAAACAAAAAAGGCAATTGCACCTCCATCCATAATTCCAAAAGAACAATTTATCGGAGTTACCATGTCTGAACAATTTTTTCATGACATAGGAAAAAGAATGCTGTTAAAACAGATCTTAATTTGGCAACAAAAAGACAAAGATAGAACTATTATTCAAGGATTACCGTTTAAAAAAAACACACCTATATTACATTAAAATCATTACAAAAACAAGCCTTACAATGGTGCCACACAACCTTTAGCTGGACATCCAGGAATAGCAAAAACCCAAGAGCTTGTCCAAAGACATTTCTGGTGGCCTACCTGGAGACAAGATGTTATTCAATATATACCTCAATGTGATGTTTGTGCTCAAGCTAAAGGAGATCATAGTGCCATAAAAGGATTTTTGCAGCCCCTTCCTACTCCAATGCGCCTCTGGGAACATATATCCATGGACTTTATTACGGACTTACCCAAGGATCAAGGGAAAATCACCATTTTAGTGGTGGTCGACAGACTGTCAAAGATGGCTCACTTTATTGCTTGTGAGAAAATGCCAACAGCAACACAGTAGTAACCTTACTGGTTCAAAACATAGTAAGATTACATGGCTTGCCTCGCACTATTCTTTCCAATTGAGGGGCAACATTTCCGTCAAAAGTATGAAAAGTTTGGTGCAACACTTTACAGATAAAAAGAAACTTGCCCACAAGTTTCCATCCGGATTCGGATGGCCAAACAGAGGGAGTGAACCAGGTATTAAAACAATATCTACAATGCTATTTAGTTAAACAACAAGGCTCATGGGTGAATCTCCTCTGGGAAGCTGAATTCGCCTACAATAAATTAAAGCATGCTTCCACGAACATGTCACCATTCTTCGAGAATCATGGCTGTCATCCACATTATGCTCCATTGCTGTTAGCACAACCTCAAACTAACATACCATCTTTGGACTCTAGATTACAAGGAATGACTGCTATTATAAAACATTTGCAAAGAAACGTACAGAAAGCAAAAACAAACTATAAAAGATTTGCTGATAGAAAAAGAAAAATAGGGCCAAAGTACAAGACTGGTGACTTCATCTGGCTCTCTACATAACATTTTCAGTTCAAAAAGAAATATAAATTCCATCCACAATTTATTGGACCGTTTGAGATTGAAAAATGTGTAAATCCAGTAGCATTTAAAAAGAAATAACCAAGCTCCATGAAAATGTATTGTTTTTAAAACCAGCAAAGACCAAACAACTGCAATGTTGTGTGCGAGCACAGCGAGGGTGCCTGACCACCTACAGGGGGTTCAGGGGGGTTCTTCCCCCAAGAAAAGTTTGAAAAAAGAGTGGGCAAATGGTGCATTTTCAAGCAAATGTGAGATAGCAGGAAGGTTAATAAAGCAATTGTGAATCTATTCTAACAAAGACAGTGAATGGCTCAGCTCTGGTCAAGCTCTTCCTTTTATTTTTTAACTTGCCCACATATAGTGTCATACATTCCCAGTGCCCACTCTATACTTGCATCCCGCTTCAACAAAAGCTCCAGGGCGGGGGGGGCGTGGCCAGCAGCCGGAGATGGCGGCAGCTTAGGAGGAGAGCTCCGTGATTGAAGCGGCCTCCTAACCTATCCGATCAATTATCCGTCTACGGAATTTCCCAGGCGGGAAGGCAACGAAGCCCAGGACCGGGCGGCAATATTCTAGAGTACCGGGAATTCGATCCGTGGTCAGGAACTCCAGTTTCGGCCGACACTCGTGTGGGCCTGTGCGCAGCATCCGGACCGGGGAGTGTACTGCACCGCAGAACGGACAGGAAGTTCATTGATCCGGGCGGAAGGAGACCGGAAGCGTCCGCCTGTGCCTGGCGGCGACGGAGAAGAACCCTCGGCGCCCTTAAAGCGCCACCGGACTGCAGCGGCAAGGAGTGCGGGCCCAGGCGCCCCCCCGAAGTGAGGGTAAGACCAGCCCTGACAGCCTGCGGGGGAGAGAGGAGGCGCACAGAGCGGCGACACCGGGACGAGGGGCCGCCATCTTGGGATCACACAGAGAGCCCTGCCTCAGCCGCAGCAGACCCGGCGTCGCAATCGAGACACAGAGCCGGGCCGGGAGTGATTTTTCGCCGCCTGGCAGCGTATAAAGTTCTACCGGGGCTCCTCCACCGACTGGGGACACATAGAGCCGACATCAGCCCGGGCAGACACCGGACCCCATTGAGGGGGTCGTCCATACAGGCCTTGCTCCTCGGCCTCTAGCCGACCTCTTTGCTAGTTTCACGGCCCTGCGATTTAACCAGGAGTGCCTGGCAGATGATTTGACGGCCGCGGGGCTGGGGCGGCACATGAGACACTAGAGTGGAGGACCTTCCGCATCTCCGGAGGAGAGTGTTGAAACATCCGCCCCACGACTGGGTAGGGCAGCCTCGTCCCGCAGACCCCGCTGGACACCGCGGGAACGGCGACACGGTGGGGGGGCCCTGTGATACATAGTGCCACCGATTATTGTCTGGGTCAAGAAGAATTCACGGAGACCACGTGGCCTGTTGAACTGCGCCCCGTGGCCACCCAGAGAGTGCATCTGCCCGGGCGGCGTCAGGTGTGGGCACAGGCGTACGGGTGCGCTGAACCGGGGGAGTGGGGCACCGGCTACCTACACTTTGGGTGAGCCCCACTGCTGAGATGGCCGGCAAGGGACCGAAGGCTGGAGCGGCACAGTCTCGCCTTGACAGATTTGCATTTGAGAAGCCCGTTTCCTCCCCCCCAGATGCCAAATCACAGCACAGCAAGTCCGTGGACGCGACAGGGGGCAAGAAGGCGACCCTGGACGACGTCATGCGGGCCCTCACGCAAGTACAGGCCACAGTGGGGTCGATCTCAGCCGAAATCACACTAATAAGAGCGGACTGCCATAAGATGTCGGAGAAAGTGAATAATATGGAAGTGGTGACCAAGTCCTTGGTGGAAGATGTGTCGGAGCTGCAGATTAGTATGGAACGCGTCTCGAAGGAAAACAAGGAATTGCGTGAAAAGCTCGATGATCAAGAAGGGCGTTCGAGGCGGAACAACATCCGTATAATAGGTGTGCCGGAATCGGAAGACACGAGAGCAATGGACCTGTATGTGGAGGACTTGATCAAGCAGAAACTACAGCCTAAAGGACTCTCCGCCTTCTTCACAGTGGAAAGAGCACACAGGGTCCCTGGTGGCCGCCGGAAAACAGGCGCTAACCCCAGACCGATCATAGCGAGACTCTTTAACTTCAGAGATCGTGACGCCATCCTGCAGGCGGCGAGAACTTCGCCCCCTATTAAGATCCAGAACTCTACACTGGCCTTTTTTCCGGACTACACAGCCGAGGTCGCACGGAGGAGGAGAACTTTTTTCGAAGTAAAGAAGGAACTGAGAGCTAGGGAAATCCCGTATTCAATGCTTTTTCCGGCCAAACTTCGGATTGTGGCAGACAATAAAACCTGGTTTTTTGATTCACCGGAGATGGCACAGGAATGGCTGGAGGGATGGAGGCAGGTGGACCTCCCGCGTCGCTCCAACAGGCAGACCAAACACCGTACTACTGGATCCCGACAGGGCTCACAATCCACCGGAGAGGACGCGGAGGCACTTTCCCCTTTGCCTGACCTTCAGGAGGAGGGTGCTGATGAGGACCAATGAATCATTGCTGTGGTATGGCTGAACTGACTGCAGTGATGACCGGCAATGCCACCTTGGACACTGGGCTGAGGGCCTCCGCAGCCGAGGATGGGGGCCGCTGATACCGGAGAGTCCTTCACCCCAGCGAGCAAGTACTATGTTTTGGGTTGGGGTCAGGCACTCTGCTGAGTTGGGGGGGCGAGCAGTTTTGAGTCCGTTGAGCAGGGTGGCCAGGGAGGGGGGAGTTGGGGGTAGGATGTGGTTTTGGTTTTTAGTTAGTACACAGGGTCAGGAACAGTACCGTAGGGTACGTATGCGTAGAATGGTGGTACTACAGCAAAGAATGCATGCTCATTCCACAAGCTGCTTACAGCGATGCGGACGTCGGCTGACTTTCCGCTCATTCAGACATGATGGGGGGGGGCGCTAGCATGGGGCGGGCATCACCTTTGAGCCTAATGTCCTGGAATGTGAGGGGTCTGGGGGACAAAATAAAGCGCGGGTTGGTCTTACAGAGCATAAAGAGATTAAATCCCACCCTGGTCCTCCTGCAGGAAACTCATTTGACTGGCACAGCGACACAGGCCCTAGATAGGAAAGGCTACAACATGATTGTTCACTCTGAGTTTACTAAGGGGTCCCGGGGTGCGGGGATATTAATGCACCGCTCGTCCAGATTCATAACCCAATCCGTTAGCGTTGACACACAGGGACGCTTTGCGGCGATACATGGGCAGTGGGAGGGGAGGCCGCTCAATGTGGTTTCAGTGTACATCCCGCCAGCGCTGCACACCGTGGCTCTCCCGGAGCTCGGGAAATTTTTGTTGAACCTCCCAGAGGGGGACCTTATTGTGGGGGGAGATTTTAATGCGGTGGCACATAATTCCCTAGACCGCTACCCTGTGCGCACACGCACAACAGGGCCTTCCAGATTGCATGACTTCATGGAAGCGCAGGGGTTAGTAGACATATGGAGACAGTTTCACCCAGAAGACCAACAGTACACGTACCATTCGGCAGTCCACGATAGCCTATCAAGGATTGACTACTTCCTCACTCTGGGGGGGGGCCTTCTCAATATCACTGACACTCACATCGGACCACGGGGGGTTTCGGACCATTCCCCGCTGACATTGACTCTTTCCAGCCAGGTATGCACCCACAGACGCATCTACCCTATTTACCCGGGGTTCCTTAGAGAGCCGGTTATAGCCAAGGCTTTAAAGAAGGGCACGAGATCCTACCTCGCTGACAATGTGGGATCGGTGCCATCCCATGTAACCTTATGGGAAGCCTACAAAACGGTTCTTCGCGGGCAGGCAATCTCGGTTATCGCACAGCATAAGCGCACACAGAGCCAGGACTTATTAGACCTAGAGGAGCAGCTCGCCAGGGCAACACAGGAACATGAGAGAAACCCGAATGGGGATACACAACACGCGCTCAGGCTGTGTCAGCAGAGACACGCCGACCATGTACGACGCAAAGTGGTGAACAATATGGCGGCGACTACGAATAGGATATATGACGTAGGCGATAAGGCAGGTAAACTCTTGGCATGGTTGGAAATGAAACGGGGAGGGCAGAGGGCCATACTGCAACTAAAAGATTCGGAGGGGGTGCTACAGACCCGGTCCGGACCGCATAGTGGAGCTCCTAGCAGACCACTTCCATTCAGTCTACTCCCCTGAAACTGAGGTCACGCGGGAGTTGGTAGAAGGGTCTCTCTTAGGGGTACCGACCCGTACGCTCCCCCAGGACGATCGTGACGAACTTGACTCGGACCTGACGTCCGAAGAAATACAGGTAGCCATAGCGGCATTACACCCAGGGAAAGCAATGGGCCCCAATGGAGTGCCGATAGAATGGTACAAGATCATGTCCGAAACACTCTCCGCACCCCTCCTCGAAATGTATAAGGAATGCTGGGAGCAGGGGCGGTTGCCTCCTGACCAGCGCACGGCCACAATAGTAGCAATACCGAAGCCCGGCAAACCTCCTGAAGAATGCGGATCATACCGCCCAATCTCACTCCTTAACGCCGAAAATAAAATTTTGGCAAAACTACTGGCCACTAGACTACTGCCCCACCTGACGCACCTAATTCATCCGGACCAGTCGGGCTTTATGCCACACCGGAGTACGGCGCTGAATTTGCGACGGCTGCACGGAGTACTGGCGCGCGCCCCACGATTGGCTGAACCAGCAGCGGTGCTGTCATTAGATGCCAAAATGGCGTTTGACATGGTGGAATGGCACTATCTCTTTGCGGTCCTGGAACACATGGGTATTGGCCCGAACTTCATCTCGTGGGTCAGGTTGTTGTACACCGACCCCGTGGCAAGGGTGACGGCCAATGGTTGTATCTCGAGGGAATTTCCGCTAGCGAGGGGCACGAGACAGGGGTGCCCGCTCTCACCGCTGCTATTTGCTTTAGTACTGGAACCCCTGGCCACGGTTCTCAGAACCACCCAGCTGCTGAGGGGCATACGATGGGGTGACGGCTGGGAGGATAGGGTCTCCCTGTATGCTGATGACATGCTCATCTACCTCATGGCCCTATGTGAGAGACATGGTGCAGCATCAGGGTATAAACTTAACTGGTCCAAGTCCATACTGTTTATGATACGGGGCAGCCCCCCGGTCCTACCTATTGGGTGCCAGCTGATCGTGGAACCCCTTTCCTTCAGATACCTGGGGATTCAAATCACAGGGGACCCTGCGACCTTTCTGGAGCTGAACCTTGTGCCCCTGCTTGGCAGACTGAAGGCGGACGTGCGCCACTGGAAGACCCTCCCCTTGACACTGCTGGGTAGAGCGGCACTCTTCAAAATGTTGGCGCTGCCTCGCTTCCTCTATGTTCTAGAGAACGCACCGGCAGTGGTCCCATTATCGTTCTTCCGCCAAGTGTCGGCACACCTGTCCGCCCTGCTGTGGAGTGGCAAGCCAGCTAGAGTAGCGCAATTGAAATTGACTAGAGACTGGTACAGCGGAGGGATAGCGCTCCCGAACCTTGAATTGTACTATTGGGCAGCGCACCTTAAGGTGATCAACCAGTGGATCCATGGTGCACACGATGACCCGGCCTACATGGCGGATAGAAGCCAACTGGGCACGAACACCCTTCTGGCCCCACTCTACAACAAGGGTATGGTGGGGAAGCTGGAGGGACCTACCAAGCACACAGTGTCTATATGGCATAGGGCTCAGAGGTGGCTTGGTTGGGAGGGGGTGATTACCAAACTCACACCACTGTGGGATTCCAAGGCCCTCGGTAATCTGCGCAGCTGTAAAGGGTTTGATCAGTGGGATGCCATCGGGATCTCCACGGTTGGCGATCTATGGTCGAGAGGTGGCGTGCTCTCCTTTGCAACCCTGAGGGAGCAGTATGATCTTGGAGTGAATGAAACGTACAGATATATACAAGTTAGGCACGCACTCATGTCTGTGTTAGAACTGGGGGCGACGGTCCCAGAGTCGGCTCCGTTAGAAGACCGACTGCTTACGGACTACATGGAAGCTGGTGCTACCTCCCTCACCTACCGTAAACTGTTGAACAACCTACCGGATCCGCTGGAGAAACT
Organism: Lissotriton helveticus; assembly: GCF_964261635.1. Taxonomy (NCBI): domain Eukaryota; kingdom Metazoa; phylum Chordata; class Amphibia; order Caudata; family Salamandridae; genus Lissotriton; species Lissotriton helveticus. Next base: position 1,043,855,290 of record NC_136061.1, read on the forward strand.
GAAAGAAAAATGGGTAGATGAGATTGGGGACATGGATGAAACGGAATGGAATGCAGCACTAGCGTCGCCCAGGGAGGCAGGTATATCCACCCGATTCGGACTGGTCCAATTCAAAATACTACATAGGGTTTACTACACCCGGACAACACTACACAAAATTCACAGGGCGGAACACCCATACTGCCTAAGGAACTGTGGGGAGGAAGGTACGCTGTTCCATACTTTGTGGGACTGTCCTAATTTACAAACTTACTGGAGGCGCGTAGCAAGAACGGTCAGCCAGACCCTACAGACCTCGTTCACACTTGACCCTCGGGTTTGCTTACTGAATGTATGGGGCCCAACCGACCTGTCGCCGCATAGAAAACGATGGGTGATCATTGGTATGATGCTGGCGAAACACGATATAGCGCAGAACTGGGGGGCGCTGAATACTCCGACCCTAGCTCAGTGGTGCAGGAACATGGACATGCTTATGTTAACGGAGAGGGCGATTTACCAACAGAGGCATAATCCACGCAAGTGGAACAAATTATGGTCACCTTGGAACACATATAGAGGGGATATTTGTGAGCCTCTGCCTGAAGATGAGGAGGGTGATAGCTCAGGGGAAGACGAGGATGCGGAATAATGGGGGGAACTAGGGAAAGGACATTGAAAGCTAAGGTATGCACGGGCCCTAGGAATTGAACATGCAGGCAGACTTGTTTCTAACAGATACTCTGAATAATGCTTATGATGCTTCTATTCACGCTGATGCAATATTTGATCTATGACACGGATCGTTTATCTTGACCCTTTTAGTAGTCTGTTCAGAGTTTGGGAGAAAATAAAAATTTGAAAAGTTGCTATACTGATTGAATGCAGCTGAATGTTGACGCTGCAATGAAGCATGGTTATCCACTGATGTTTATTATGTGTTAGCAACAATAAAAACAAATTTAAAAAAAAAAAAAAAGCTCCAGGGCGGCCCATACAGAATTTTCATGCCCTCCAACAGAATACCTGCAACCACCCACAGAATGGCTCCAAATACCCACAGTATCAACCATTACCACCCACTGAGTCACAAGTTTGGATCCTGGCATTGACAGCCTCATCCGTCCACCCTCCCCAAGGCGAGAACCAGAACACTAGACATAGGGTAACACTAACATCGTATTTATAGTGTGCAGATATATGGTGTAAAGCGCTGTATGAAAACAAATTATTCTTTAAAGCCCGCTCAGACCTTTGGCAGGTGAGCCACTTCATGCAATACCCATCAAATAAAGGTAGCAACACTAAAAAACATTAGCGCAGTCAGCGAGCTCCTTACAGCAGGTGCAATAATGGGTCTAAAATCACGAGTCAATAAAGGCAGCCAAAAAACAAAACTAGCAAAAGTGAAATACCCACACCTGAAAAGAATTAAGTGAAGCCTTTCAGCAAAAGTGGCCAATGAGCGGTCAAATGTGCGCTAGAGGAAGTAACGCAAAGCCCCAGGGTCTGCCATTGGCAGCCAGAGTGTCTTTGTCCTGGCACGCCAGGCATACACGGAAGGGCTTCTAGCCTGCGACTATAGATTTTCTTACACCCTCCCCCCTTAGGGATCACTGCATACTCACTTCAAAGAGACAGCCTGAAATTAGAGAGCCGATCTGGGGCGGCACTGAAAGAACAAGCCAACAAACAAAAACACACACATGCACAAGACCCTTTTTCTTCACCTCCCAAATTTCATTGCGCATAGTGTACATTCACAGACATGTAAATCAGAATTACAAATGTAGTACAAAAAAAACAATAATGTATTTCTACAGCGTACTGAGAGAGCGCAAACTGACCTAAATGTATGAGTGCATCACACTTACCTGTAGTAAGCACAAATCATGAGGAGAAATGCCATGAGTGCTAATAGTATCTGAAATTATATTCTGAATGTATAGCTAACGTAGAGATTTAAGTAGAAGTGGAACTAATGCAGAAATGTGTGACACTATATGATTTTATTAGATGTGATTATTTCTGAATCCATGTCGTGTAGCTGTTAAAATGTAAGATGGTATGTGGTTAAACGCAGAATGTGGTAGGCCTCAGGGCCAGAGCTAAAAGGGAAGGTGTTTCTTTTCACGACATAGATTGTACTAATGTTTGGTCATTGCATTAATGGGCCATGATTTATAGATGTGTTTACTGAATAATAGAATAAGAGTATTAACATGCTTTAATTAATGAAGAAATTGAATGCTATAATCATTATGAGAAATATTGTAGGCCTGAAATGTTTTAACATTGATTTACACGTACATGTCTGGGCCAAGAAATGTTGCGAACCTTTTTGGAAGTCTATGAGAGTTGGGATCTTGGCTGCAGATGTCTGTCTGCAAGAGAAAAGGGGGAATCCAATTATAAATGAAATGAATAGAGGTCTGTTCAAGAGACGGCCCAGACATGGAGGAGGGTTCCGGAATGTTTAAGGGGTATCAGCGGGCCGGAGAAGAGTCTGAGAAGCAAGGTCAACTCCAACGTATGAGGCCCAATACAAAGCAGCATGGAAAAAGCCAGAAGCTACACCACGTGAGAGGCGTCTCGCGAGGGGCGTCTCAAATGTTGTTGATTGTTTTGTATTAGGGACAGCACCCCTGGGTGGAGTTAGAGCAGATACCTGAGGACCCTTTAGAGAGCGGATGGGTAGGCAGAGAGGGGTCATGACTGGAGAACTATAGGTTTTCACCAAGAGACTTAGAGTGAGTGACTTCCCTTGGGGGTCATTCACTGCTGACACCTTTGTTAGGTTGGGATTTGGTTAAGTAGGGATACCATCTAGAGCAGGGTAGGGACAGCCTAACCTGTGCGTTTTCCTCCAACTTAAATGAAGGAGAGATATGCGTCAATGCTGATAGCTTTATTATTCTTAGAACTTGTGTTAGTAATTTCCGTTGCTCGTCTGAGGGCTTTCAGAGAGCACATGTATGTAGTTGGACCTGTGTATCTCGTGAATCTCATTCTGAGATGCCTGTATTTGCAGCTTATCCTATCCTTACAATAAACTTTTGAAAGCTAGAAGTTGTTTGTGATCTTTTGGAGCAGGGTCCTTTATTGGGTGAACTGGTTTGGTAACAGGGGCACTTTCTTCCTCAAAGACAGGCAACAAAGGTTCAGTCGACCAGATCGAGGTTTGGATCAATAGTGATAGGGTATCGATCAAAATCTCGCCCTTCCAGTTGGTAGCTATAGAGGATGGTTGCCTTCTTGAGGACGGTGACCTAGGCCAGGTTAGCTTACCCCAAGGCCCCTAGAAATCGATGATCGGAAGAACCGCCCGCCGAAGAAGATCCGGATGACGTGAGACAGAAAAAGCAGCAGTATCGGTCGAGAGTGAGTATAAAGGGTCATGCGTGTTAGATTGCGGTGTTTTGTATTGTATCTATGTTGTAATGTCTGGCGGAGTTGAATGTCTGTAGAGTGACTGTGGAACAGGTTGTGAGCGCGCGCAACCGGTGGAAATCTTAAGTGAGAGCTTAAGTGGTTCGGGTGTATCGGACACCCAGAGTAATTGTTAACTAGTGTGAAGGGGGTCATGAGGTACCATTGATCACCCGAAAGACCGAGATAGGGGGAACGTAAGAGTGAGTGCGTGAGTAACGGACGCTGGTCGGAGGTTACTGTGTGTGTAAGCAACCTATCAGAGAGACGATAGACATTTCGTCAGTTGTGTTGACAATTACATATAGACTGTGGACGTACAGTCGAGGGAAGTGACCGCTTGGTCGGAAGTAGTCATTTTTCGGTGTATGAATGGGACGCATGCATGACCGGGAGACGAGTTGAGAAAGGAGGGGTGCTGCTGCGAAGCGGAGAAAAGTGACGTCAGGAAGTGTCGCGCAGTGATTGGCTGACCGGAGAAAGACCGCGCCGTGATAGGCCAGCTAGCAAAGACGTCAGAAAGTGTCGCGACGTGATTGGCCGACCGGAGAAAGACCGCGCTGCGATAGGCCAAGTTAGCAAAGCCGCGACAGGATTGGTGGATTGTCATCAGGAAGTAAACAGAGTAGCGAGGCTGGATATTGTGCGCATAATTATGAAGTGTTTTAAATGGCTGAGAGCGGTGTTTAAAAAAGAGAAGCGGGGATCGTATGAAGGGGAAGAAGCCCCGCCGGAGGGTACGCCGGCTCGTTACATGGCAGTAAATGTTGGGTTGCATACGATCCTTTGGATATCAGAGTGGAGTAAGATTACGGAAGGAAATGAGGAACTGACGTTCCCGAAGTACGGGACGTTCAGATTAGAGGTGTTACATCGATTAAAATCAGTCATGACCTCAATGAGACCCTTGCCTAGACCGACCCAGTTTGAAGCTCTTGATGCATGGATTAGGGCAGCGCATGAAAAGAATATGAACAGACGACAAGAAAGGGTGAAACGATCGGTAAGGGCAGTGCAGGATGCCAGGTGGGATGCGGATGCTAAAAGATGGAGAGTGCATAACATGGAAGTAAATAAACTGTACCCAGTGTTAGAGGTGCCCGGAAATAAAAGCCCCCTAGAAGAAGATGATGAGAGCGAAACAGAGGATAGCCTGATAAACAGATTATTGACAGACAGGCCACCCCCGTATAATAGAGCAGGGGGAGAGGTCGAGCATAGTGAAGGAGAAAAGGGGGGCAATGCAGGAGAGCATGGACCGCTTCCCAGTTCAGAGTGGGATCCTGAGGCAAAGAAAGAGCTGTCCCAGCCTAGTCAGGTGCAACAGGTAGTCGGGAGGTTTGTGGTACAAAGAGCGCCGGAAACGGAGAGCGCCACATCCTACGCATTACCAGATGCACTACAGGTACCTGTTACCATAGGTCCTATAATATCGATATATGACCAAGAGAGAGCAAGAGGGGAAGAACGGGTACGGAAGGACAGAGAAAGAGCAGGGACGGCAAGGAGGAACGATACGATTAATTCCCCAAGTCAGATGCCGATACCAAGAGAGTGGAGCACCCCGATGCACACAGCAGGGGACCCAGGAGGGGATCCCGGGGGCCCTAGATGGCCAGTGGATCTGAGGGGATCTGGACGAAAATCCTTTCAAGAGCTAAATGAGTACATGAAGAAGTGGGATGAGGCAGTGGAGGCTCACAAGAGCATCATAGCTGCAGAAGCTGAAAGGGAAAGTCAGGACAGCAGAGCACGGACTCACTGCGGGGCTGGGGAGAGTAGCCCGGAGTGGGACTGTAGAGAGAGAGATAGTAGGGGAGTCACCCATTGGGCCCGGAGTGGAGGTAGAACAGACCTGGAAAACGGGGGCCCCGGGAATGGGAGGGTGGCGCGCCCAATACTCAGTGAAGAGGAGAGGAGAGCGCAAGAGTACAGAAACAGCTTTAAGTGTCCACACTGTGTGCCCGGCACCAGAGAACTGAATGGGAGTTGTGAGAGGTCGCACCATAGTCCCTGTGATGACGGAAATGAGCGCAGCCCAGGGAATATGGGGAACCAGGAAGGATCGTATCGGATACTGAGCGATACGAGGCAAAGAGAGAGTAGCGACCAGAGGGAAAATAACAGAGAGGCGTACGGTGAAAGGAGAGAAGAAGAAGAGAGTGGGCAGAGCAAGAGTGGGGGTAACAGGCCCGTGTTCCATCACCTTCCAAGATCGGATGGCCGAGCATGGGACCTGGAGAGATGGGAGCAAGGGAAGGCACTCATTAACTCTCCCGAGCCCAAACGTAGAGCTCGAAGTTGGGATGGTAGGGAGACTAGTGAGCCCCCTTCGAAAGACATATTGCGAGCTGAGATAAAAGCCAAGAGACTCGATGTCGCCAGCTTAAGGTCAGACCTGGATGACATGATAGATGGTACCCTGCCTTTAGAAAGAATGGAAATGTATGAGCAGGATGAAATACTGTATATGGCAAAGGACATCACTCGAAAAGCGAGAGCAATCCATGAGAAGTTAGTCGAACTAGCAGGCAAATATATGGTGGACCTGTCAAGAACCAAAGCATTACAGGGTAACCACAGGCTACATTACACAGATCGAGACCTAGATGAGAGGAGAACGATTGGGCTGAAAACGCACATAAGGGAACTGATCACTGGAATAAGGACATGGAGGGCACTAGATAAGTGGGAAGAGAGGTGGTCCAAGAAAGGGACCGGCAGGAGAAGCACGCTTGGTATGACACCAGGAGGACTGCAGGGAATAGAAGCTTACCCTTTGCGTGAAGTCGCAAATGGGAACTATGTGCATGTCCCTTGGAGTAGGGGAGATTTAGCTGCTTTTACCACCTCCTTCCCCAAATTGCGGGAAAACCCAGTGGAGTGGTACAAGCAAGTCGAGAGATTTGTAAAAATCTCAAAGGTCCTATGGATAGATCTGAACACGCTGTTTGACATTGTAGTACCAGGAGATCTGTGGACAGCATGCAAGGTTAGCGCTGAGTGGCCCACAACGGAGCCAGAGAGAGATGCTAAGACTAATGGGCCGTCCGAGATTGTGATGGCAAAATTCGAGAGAGTGATGACTTGGCTGAAAGAGAAAGTGCCAATGCAAGACATAGATTGGGTCAGAATAGACCGAACCAGACAGGAACCCAAAGAGACCGTCCACGAATATTACGAGAGATTGCTGAAGGCGTTTAAACAGTATAGCGGCTTGGATGTAATGGATCCAAAAGACATAGGGCAATTCGTGTCCAAGTTCGTCCTGGGACTGAGACCGGATATTAGTTTAATGATTCAGCAACACTCGATTTGTTGGCAAAGTAAACCCCTAGACGAAATACTGAGATATGCCAGGTACTGCTGTGATGAGATAGACTCCAAGGCTAAGAAACTAAAAGAAAAGTTGATGGTGGTACAGATGCAGGCAGCAGGGAAGGGGGGACAACAGCAACAGCAGCAAGGAACAGGTACAGGAGGAAAGAAGCAGTACAGTCAGAACAAGGGCAATGAGGAGAGTTCCACCTTTAGACCCAGAATAGACATAGCTGCCTTGAAGAAAACGACTAGGTGCCACCAGTGTAACGAGGTGGGGCATTGGAAACGCGAGTGTCCCTACAATGTAGAGATAGGAGAACAAGAGATAGAGGAGGAAGAGGTCCAGAGCGCGCCTACAAGAGGGGTGACGCCATACCAGGGAAAGGTGCTCAAAGGGGGGGGGGCTCCTCCCCGAGCCCAGTTCCCGCAACCTCCTCGAGTAGGGACTATGGGTAAGACCTATAGACAAATGCCCCTGTTTGTAGAAGGAGAAGAGTGCTATTATGTGGACCCATTAACCGGACAGAGAGTGGAAAGAGAAGACTGCACCCTCGGGGCAGCCTTGGAGGTGGACCAGAGGGGACCCTATGTCGAAGCAGAAGTAGCAGGGTGCCCTACGACATTTCTGGTGGACACAGGAGCCACTAGATCCACGATCAGATCAGCTGCAGTTCCAGACCTGCCCATGTCTGGAGAGACCATACAAGTGGTAGGGGTCGCAAACAGGAGAATAACCAGCCAATTGACAGAACCGGTACAGGTGAAAATAGGGAAGTACAGCGATGAGCACCAGTTTGTGGTTTGCGATTCAAGTCCTGTGTGTCTGCTAGGGAGAGACCTGTTGTGTAAATTGAATTGTACAATATACTGTACACCTCAGGGAGTGGAGGTATTGACCAATGATGATGACGCAGATTTCAAAGTTGCAAACTCAAGAATATGCGTGGAGCTGTACCCTACTTTGACAGTAGATGAGCTCCCCTGGGACTTGAGAGAGACAGTGGCACCAGAAGTATGGGATTTCACTGGGGAAGAGATTGGATTGGTCAAAGGGGTGGACCCAGTGAAAATTGTAGTGAAACCGCATGCTGAGTTCCCAAGAACACCCCAATATAAATTGACTCCAGAAACGATTGCAGGCATAAAACCCGTGATCGAGTCCATGATTAAACAGGGAATACTGAAAGAAATCGTGGGTAGTCCATGCAACTCCCCGATTATGGGTCTGCAGAAACCAAATGGGAAATTCAGGATAGTGCAGGACCTTCGAAAGATTAATAACATAGTCGTTTCGTGTTGTCCAGTGGTACCGAATCCATCAGTGATACTGTTTCAGATTCCATTCCAAGCTGAGTGGTTCACTGTGATCGATCTTTGTCAGGCTTTCTTTTCGATCCCTCTGGACGAAGAAAGCCATTTTCTTTTCGCATTTAAGCTGGAAAATCGCGTCCTAACATGGTGTCGTATTCCTCAGGGGTATACAGAGAGCCCATCGATCTTTAACCAGCTTTTGAAGAAAAATCTTGAAAGTCTAGTGCTGCCCCAGAAGTCAGTTCTGGTCCAGTACATAGACGACCTCCTCGTGGCGTCAGAAACAGAAGAAGCTTGCAGGGAGGACTCCATTGCTTTGTTAAATCACCTAGCTGCCAATGGGCACAAGGTGTCCCCGGGAAAATTGCAGTACTGCCTGACAGAAGTGCAGTACTTGGGACACAGAATAGAGAAAGGCAAACGAAAGGTGTCACCAGACAGGATAGAGGCGATCATGAAAATGAATGCGCCTAAAACACAGAGAGAGGTCAGGATGTTCCTAGGGATGGTGGGTTATTGCCGACAGTGGATCGCGAACTTTTCACTGAAAGCAAAGCCCTTGCAAAAACTGACGCACAAGGAGGTGAGCGACCCGGTACCATGGGACAAAGACTGTTTGATGGCATTCCTACAGCTGCGAGAGGACCTGTGTCGTGCTCCGGCATTGGGAATGCCTGATTACAATAAACCATTTTTTCTTTACTGTTGTGAGAGAGAAGGTTGCGCGTTGTCTGTGTTAGTCCAAATCCATGGGAATGCCCGTAGACCAGTTGCTTATTTCTCGGCTACTTTAGACCCAGTAGCCGCAGCGTTGCCCGGATGTCTCAAATCCGTTGCTGCAACGGGTGTCAGCATTGAAAGATGTGAAAATATCGTCATGGGGCACCCGTTAGAGGTGTGCGTGCCCCATTCTGTTGAACTGTTGATGACCAGGACCAAAACACAGCATCTGACCAACAGCAGGCTCACGCGCTATGAGCAAGTTATTCTTGCTGCAGAGAATGTGACCCTCAAGAGATGCTCTGTTTTGAACCCTGCCACCTTGATGCCACTCCCAAATGATATCGAGGATGATGATGAATGTACAGACCATGACTGCCTTGATGTGACTGAACTATGCACCAAACCCAGACCCGACATCGTAGATGAGCCACTGACCGACCCAGACGAAATTTTCTTTGTCGATGGCTCATGTGTAAGAGACGAAGTTGGGCAGTTGAGAGCAGCTTATGCTGTTTGTACAATTACTGGAGTTGTGGAAGCTGGGTGCCTGGAAGGAGTACACTCCGCTCAGGTAGCCGAGATTATTGCCTTGACACGTGCTTGCTTGGCAAGCAATCAAATTCGAGTCACCATATACACCGACAGCCAATATGGTTATGGGGTGGTTCATGATTACGGGCAGTTATGGTCTCAAAGAGGGTTCATGACCTCTTCAGGCTCTCCCATTCGCAATGGAGAGTTTGTGCGCCTGTTGTTAGAGGCGTTGCAATGCCCAGCAGGTATCGCAGTTGTAAAGTGCACCGCACATACCAGAAATGAGGACTTCATTTCGAAAGGCAATAGATATGCTGATGAAGTTGCGCGGTATTGCGCGGAGCAAGGGTACTCTTTCACAGAGGTGGAAGTGGGTGGAATAAATGTAAGAACTGAATTAGCCATGATATTGGAAACTGTTGATACTTGGGATGAACTGTCAAACATGCAAGAAAATGCTCCTGATTCTGAAAAAGAAACATGGGAAAAGGCAGGATGTGTAATGGGTGAGTCCCATTTTTGGGTCTCAGCAGACGGCAGAGCAGTGTTGCCCAATGAGATGGTGAGTCCAATGGCCAGACTCATACATGGTCCCGTACACTTGGGGAGAGATGCTATGCTGAGAGTGTTTAGACAGACTTGGTACAATCCTAAGTTTAGAATAGCAGCAGAAGCAGTGTGCCAGCGTTGTGTGACCTGTCAGCAGCTGAACGTAGGGAAAAGAACACCAGTTGCACTGAGTCACATAGGAAGGTCTGGAGGTCCATTCAATCGAATGCAGATAGATTTCATTGAGATGCCAAGGTGCAACCGCCTCCGATATGTCCTGGTGGTTGTTTGTGTATTCTCCAGATGGGTTGAGGCATACCCTACACGTAGGTGCGACACCCTCACAGTGGCTAAGTTACTGCTTAGGGAACTCATTCCGCGCTTCGGGGTGCCGGCCTTTTTGGAATCAGATAGGGGAACGCATTTTAACAGCGAGCTTGTGAAGATGATTTGTGCAGCTCTGAATATCGATCAGAAGTTGCATTGCAGTTACCGACCAGAAGCCTCAGGAATTGTGGAGCAGATCAATGGCACGATCAAAGCTCGAATTGCCAAAGTGTGCTCCTCAACGACCCTGAGTTGGCCTGACGCCCTGCCATTGGTCCTCATGAGCCTTCGTAGTACCCCAGACAGAAGAACGGGGTTGTCACCACATGAGGTGTTAATGGGGAGAGCAATGAGGCTGCCATCTGTCCCAACTACTGCACTGTTAAATATCACAGATGATATGATCCTGGACTATTGTAAGGGGCTGTCTGACGCCATTCGTTCTGTGTCCCTTCAGGTGCAGGCTGCCGAGGTTCCATCGTGCCAGGGCCCGTGCCATGACCTGTACCCTGGGGACTGGGTCCTGGTGAAAAAACATGTGAGAAGAAGCTGCTTGGATATTCGTTGGCGTGGGCCCTTCCAGATCATCCTGATCACGAACACAGCTGTGAAGGTGGGAGGCCTGCCCAATTGGATCCACGCGTCACATACGCGAAGGGTTCCAGCACCTCGGGAAGAAACAGCTCCTCTCTCGGATAGACGTCCAGAAGAGGACCGAGAAGCCATAGAGGGGGCTAGCCAAGCTGAAGAGGTGCCAGCGGAAGCAGGGAACGAGTCTGACCAAGCTGAGGACGGTCAGTACAACAGCGAAACAGAAGACGCTACAGAAGGAGAAAGTAGCTGGGAGTACGAGTCAGACACTGACAGGTCTGACAGAGAGCGAGAACAGACAAGAAGGAGAAGGAGTAGAAGGGCACGTGGAGAAGCTAATTGGCCGCAAAGAAGGAGCTCTAGCCTGAGGTCAACTCCAGAGGTAACCCTTCCTCCGATATCAGAAGACTCAGACCCGGAAGAAGGTGCTCAGGGCGCTGAAGCACCGGACCGAAGAAGGTCAAGAAGAGTGCGTGTGCCTAACAGAAGATACTCCACACCTGAGTGGACATATCTGGCGACAAATGTCTGTGAAACAGGAGACAGGGAGGATTCGAGCGGTGGTGGTGTCCAGTTCTGAGCCCATCGTCACCGTGGAAATACGACTGTTGGTACCCGGAGTCGAACAAGAAGGGTCACTAACATTCATGCTCCCCAGACCTCCCCGCCTCAGCAAGTTAAAACACATGTTTCTCTCAGAATTGCAATTCCCCGACTTTGGTACAACGATAACAGCACATGAAGAGCACAATCTTCGTTTGGAAATACTGAACTTTGCTATCGAAGCTGCAGGCACAAACCTGATAGTAGACTGTTAAAGGACTTTGTAAATAAAGCAAGCAGAAAAAGAAGATTACCTAGCGCCCAGGAAGCAGAGAATTTTAGGGAACTTCCCTTGAGTTGATGGAGAAGGGCTAGGGTTGTCTTTATTGAACTGTTAAAGGACTTTTGCGAAGAAGGTTGTCAGCTTCCAGTTGTGTGGATTCTAAAGACAAAAGGATTAAAAAGAGACTGTAAAGGAACGAGAAGAAAATAACTTTTTGCTAAGATAAGAGAGAGCCATATTGTCTGACGAAATGGAAGCCGGCACCCAGAACCGCAGAGCTAAATGTATAATAGGTACACTAATAGTAGGAGTGATAATATTAATAGCTTTAGTGGTAACAATTTCTTATGTAAAGGGACATGAGGAAGAGGCAAAGGTAACTGATGTGAAATCTGTAGAAACGCTTACACCTACTGTTGCTGGTGAGAAAAGGGAAAACACTCAAGAGAAAGCGTTATTAGCTGCAGAAGCCCGCAGGTTACACGTAGATGAGTCCCAAGGAGACTTTAGGTCAAATGCTTATGCTAAACTCTTATATGAATACGTGGATGCCATGGAGGTTAAGGACTGTTACGTCTGCATGCAGTTGCCGGCGTCTGTAGATGAAGGCATTAGATACCATCACCTCCCGCTGACATATGGCATTACATGTAGCTTATTGCTTAGTATATTTTATGAGAGAGATAGTTTTGAATACTATTTCTCCAACTATGATTCAGTGTTGCCAGAAGTCCCAAATTATAAGCAGATGAACAAATGGGACTACTGGAAGAGTGAAGACAGATTGGCCAAGTTCTTCATTCCTTGGATTACCTTAGATACTTCACATGCCCGTAGAAATAACCTGACATGCAAGGTGTCAGAAGTCGAGAAGAAGTTCATAGGGCAGGTGGATGATCGTTACAGGAGACAAAAGATTTTGAAAAAATCAGGGCAATGGAAAACAGATTGGACCGAGGAAGAGAAGGCACACAAGAGAAAGGGTAGTAGTGGTCCAATAGCTTTAGATAAAACGCAGAGAGGAAAGCTATGTCTTCACCGAGCCAAAACGTATTATGAAAATGTATACGTGGGAGAAGTCGACTGTGAACATGCTTTCAATATAGAGTACTATACTAAAGATTTCCTGAAGGGAATGCAAGTGATTCCAAATGTGTATTTTGTATGTGGAAGAAATGCCTACGTGAGACTACCTGACAACTGGTATGGATCATGTTACCTAGCAATTGTTTTCCCCAAAATATATCATGCACAAGACTTAGTGATCATTGAGGGCAAGACATCATCGAGGGGAAGGAGAGATGTAGGAGATGCAGAAATGGTTGGAGATGTCTTTGGAGCTATGTTCCCTCTTTTGGGTCTAATCCTTAATGATGTTAAAATTAGACGACTGGCAACAGTCGTCGACAGGTTGTCTGCCAGCACTGCTCAGTCCTTAATGCTGGTAGAAGGAGAGATGCAATCGATAAGGGCTATGGTTCTTCAGAACCGTCTTGCGTTAGATGTCCTACTAGCAAAAGAGGGCGGAGTCTGTAAGGCTTTGAAGGTTCAGGAATGTTGTACTTACATTCCAGACAATTCAAAGCCCCTTGAGAAAGTTATTAGGAACATAACTGATATTCACAAGGAGATCGAAGACTTGAGTAGAGAAAATGTCTGGGAAAAGGTGGGTCACGGAATGAGTAAAGTTGGAGGGTGGATTTCCACCTTAGGCAAAAGCTTTGTGTGGTATATACTGAAACCTATCATCATAATATTGATCTGTGGGATCATATTGTGGGGATTGGTGAGGGTATTCAAATGGTACAGAGCAAGAAGGTCAGAAAGGGCCCAAAGAGAGCAGCTGCAGAGATTGGCTGCCATACAAGATAATCAGTACAGGAGTCTGAGGGCTCTGGAAGCGCAGAGACAAGTTATGCTAGCAATAACTACAGTTTAAATGTTAGTGATGACCCCGAGAGGTCATCAAAGGGGGGAACTGAGAGAGCGCAAACTGACCTAAATGTATGAGTGCATCACACTTACCTGTAGTAAGCACAAATCATGAGGAGAAATGCCATGAGTGCTAATAGTATCTGAAATTATATTCTGAATGTATAGCTAACGTAGAGATTTAAGTAGAAGTGGAACTAATGCAGAAATGTGTGACACTATATGATTTTATTAGATGTGATTATTTCTGAATCCATGTCGTGTAGCTGTTAAAATGTAAGATGGTATGTGGTTAAACGCAGAATGTGGTAGGCCTCAGGGCCAGAGCTAAAAGGGAAGGTGTTTCTTTTCACGACATAGATTGTACTAATGTTTGGTCATTGCATTAATGGGCCATGATTTATAGATGTGTTTACTGAATAATAGAATAAGAGTATTAACATGCTTTAATTAATGAAGAAATTGAATGCTATAATCATTATGAGAAATATTGTAGGCCTGAAATGTTTTAACATTGATTTACACGTACATGTCTGGGCCAAGAAATGTTGCGAACCTTTTTGGAAGTCTATGAGAGTTGGGATCTTGGCTGCAGATGTCTGTCTGCAAGAGAAAAGGGGGAATCCAATTATAAATGAAATGAATAGAGGTCTGTTCAAGAGACGGCCCAGACATGGAGGAGGGTTCCGGAATGTTTAAGGGGTATCAGCGGGCCGGAGAAGAGTCTGAGAAGCAAGGTCAACTCCAACGTATGAGGCCCAATACAAAGCAGCATGGAAAAAGCCAGAAGCTACACCACGTGAGAGGCGTCTCGCGAGGGGCGTCTCAAATGTTGTTGATTGTTTTGTATTAGGGACAGCACCCCTGGGTGGAGTTAGAGCAGATACCTGAGGACCCTTTAGAGAGCGGATGGGTAGGCAGAGAGGGGTCATGACTGGAGAACTATAGGTTTTCACCAAGAGACTTAGAGTGAGTGACTTCCCTTGGGGGTCATTCACTGCTGACACCTTTGTTAGGTTGGGATTTGGTTAAGTAGGGATACCATCTAGAGCAGGGTAGGGACAGCCTAACCTGTGCGTTTTCCTCCAACTTAAATGAAGGAGAGATATGCGTCAATGCTGATAGCTTTATTATTCTTAGAACTTGTGTTAGTAATTTCCGTTGCTCGTCTGAGGGCTTTCAGAGAGCACATGTATGTAGTTGGACCTGTGTATCTCGTGAATCTCATTCTGAGATGCCTGTATTTGCAGCTTATCCTATCCTTACAATAAACTTTTGAAAGCTAGAAGTTGTTTGTGATCTTTTGGAGCAGGGTCCTTTATTGGGTGAACTGGTTTGGTAACAGGGGCACTTTCTTCCTCAAAGACAGGCAACAAAGGTTCAGTCGACCAGATCGAGGTTTGGATCAATAGTGATAGGGTATCGATCAAAATCTCGCCCTTCCAGTACCAATACATGTGAAACGAAATCAGAGGTATCTTTAAATTTAAATGCTTTAAAAAATGCAAGATAAAAGTTTTTATGTCTGGGGCGTAAGGTGGGCAGAAAATGAAAATAAGAAGGCACACGTTTCCAAAAAAAGGTGAAAGTACATTTTAAGGAAGAGCATGTACATGCTAATTGATAGTGTGCTTCAAACAAATGGCGCTAACAAAGAATTCCACAAAAAAGGATGCCCTAAGAAAGGAAGCCCGTTTTCAGTGACCAGTTCTCTATGGAAACAATGACAGGCAGACTGCAGGTGGCAGGCCAGCTCCCTCATTTGCATTTCTTTCAGTGCCAGGAAAGCCACAGGCTGCCCCAGCCAAACAAAATGACGGACAGAACTCCGTGACTCTGAGTAGCTCAACTGCCCACGCAGTGCGAGCTCAAGTTAGACGGAACCAAAACATTGCATTACAGGACACCCACCCGCTCCAACAACAATTTCCTGGTTGGCGTGGAGTGAGGATAAACATTTCAATTTCAAGTGGCTGTCCTAGGTCAGCGGTGAGCTGCTCAGCCAGTCCTGTTTTGCTACTTTGCATTCGGGTACAGCGGAATATTGCGATAGGCAAAACAACATGCTCCACAAAAACAAGAAAGAAAAAAAACAGGGACTGAAAAGACTGCTAATACCCTTGATTTAAAACAACAATCTCCCAATAGCTTTATTCTTTCAGAACATGACGTGGATACTTATTTTAAACTGCAAAGGATTTACAGTTCATAACATTACGTAAAGACATACTATTTCAAATGGGTGGCAAAGAAGACAGTGCTTTGGGCCGTAAATGAAACTATTTAAACTATGAAGTGTTCAGTCACGGCTCGCAATACTCGCGGCGGGAGGGTTCGCGCGAGGGTGGGGGCCTGGGGAGTTTAAAAATAAAAATAAAACTTACTGGGTCGCACCACCACTCCTCCTGGTCTGGCGTGTTCAACTGCAGGAACAGCCGCGTCACTGACAGCAACCCCTCTCAGGCAATACTGATGCAGGATTGGCTTAGCAGGGATACTCCCTGCCCTGCCACCCATTTGGAGAACGAGGATAGCTCTCCTAATGGGCAGCCACCAGCCAGACTCAACAATAGTGCGCATGACTGGGCTGGTTGGAAACATTCTCCGACCTAAACCCAGCATGCACACTTGTGATGCTGCCTGCTGTGCGCTCCGCGCCACCCCCTGGTCTGACAATGCATGTCAGTCAGCATGACGCCGGACCGCCCAGGCCCTTCAGATTCTGAAGTGGGTGGGCGGTCTAGCGTCATGCTGACTGACATGCATTGTCAGTTCAGACTGAGCTGCCGAGGGAGCTGCGGGCGCGGCTTGTGGGTCTACGCCCCAGCGCCCCAATGGACACACCGCCACTGTGTGAAGATACTAAAAGAGTTTCCACTCTGTACTGTTTTCCAGCAAATGTGCATCATTTGCCTGTTTTCACCTTCAGAAAATAGGCATGCATGTCTGTCCTCAATATAAGACTCCATCCAATGCACACCTTAAATTGTTTTGGATGAAGGATCATAAGATACACCAGTCGTAAAAGTTCTGAAAGGCCTACCACAGGTCTTCTCCACTAGAAGAACAATGCCCTTGTAGTCTCAAAATCCACTGACACTTTTTTAATCCACTCCTAGTCTTGTATATAGACATTTCGCAGTCATGGCTTTGGGTCATCCCATTGCTCATCATTGGTTGGCTTTCATATCAATCTAATTTGCTTGCTTCTTACTTGATAGCTTTTCTTCCTCTTGTGTTTTTTCATCCCTTGGTACATATATTCTTTACCTTCATTCTGATTTGAAAACATGGCTGACATTATGGAACTACTTTTTTCTTTTTGTTCCTGACCTCCTTGGGAGGGCATGTGGTTTATTGCTCTCGCCTGGATGTTGTGATCCCTCCCCACGTCTCCACACCCATGTTCTCCATGTTTCTCCTCCTGTCATCTATTGCTTCCTTGCCCCTTCCTGTTCTGAGTGTGTATTTGTATCCCTCCTGCCCCAGCTAGTCTGTCGCCTTCCTGACATTTGGCAATATTGAATCTTTCACTACTCCCATTCCTCACTGCTCCCTCTCCATTACATTTTTGTTGTTGTTGTTATTTTCTTGGCAGGGCAGGGTACCTGAAATTTGCTGCCAGCTGCCAGACACTATCCTAGAATGGAAAATCCGAAGTAAACTAAACGACCACAGTAGTCTCAAGATTCATAGGTGCACATGCATGGGAACACATGCATGTGCAGCGGTCTCATGACACTGTGGTATTCAGCATACAGCACCACAAGTATTTTATTTTTTATTTTTTCCGATGCTGTTCAGCATTAGCAACAAGCACAGACAAATATAAAAAGTTGGGTAACAACTTTCAAAACCGAGACCTTTTGGCCAATGTTTGTCAAGTGAAGGCATAGTGGAAGTTAAATATACACCATATATTGAAATTGCGGGCACAAACTCAACATGACAGTACCGATTGAATCAGAGGATCCATTTCCCAAAATGCATTTGGCAATATTACTGACATGTTACAAAATACAATTCACAAATCGGTGGCTCTGTGACCGCCACCTCGTCGACCATTTTAATGTGGAGATCTCTGCTACGGTGGTGAAGATTTTCATACTCAAAGCGATATGACATAGGGGCCGATTTCGATACCCTACGGATTTGGGCTTGCCGAATCTGATTTGGAACCCTTGTTGCTGGACGAATCGTACCCAGTCCAGAACGACCGATTACGGAAAACCATTTGGGCTTTCCGAATTGGTTCTGAAAGGCATTCGGAGCCGATTCGTACAGCTCTATGAACACGGTTTCCAAACGAGCGAATACGATGACAGATTTGGACAGCCGTTCTGATTCAGTTTTCCCGGAACAAAATGGCTGTCGGAATCGGTCTTTGGGGGCCATAGCAGGCCGCCCTTCACCCGGGGCCCTCCGAATCAGACCCGGTGGGGTACCCAAGGGACCCCCCTTTCCTACCATGCACAGTGCGGCAGGTTACCAAGGGGTGCTTGCCACAGGGTGCACAATTTTCCCCAGCCACCCCTTTCTTCAATGGGAGCTTGTGTTCTTGTTTGGAACACCGGCTCCCATTAACATAAATGGGAGTCTGACCGAATCGTATCTGGAAGCATCCGGATGCATCCAAATCCCTCGGTCGGACTCCCCTGATCGGAGCTGTCCGGAAAGCATTCTGGAACTGATTCGGTCGGAATGCTTTCTGAGCTAGACCATAATGGGACCCATAGTAGTAAATATGGGAAGGACCAAGGGAGGTGATGGGAAAATGTGGAATTATTATTACTAAATGAGAGGGGTTTAGGGAAATTAAAGGAAGATTGGGAAGAGCATGCTAATTTAAAACACAGCAATAAAAGAGTAAGACAATTGCAATTCACAAAATACTCAATTCAATTCAATTCAAAAAGGCTTTATTCGGTGTAAATAAAACAAACACCATAAAAGCATACTAGTACATCAATAAAAAAAAGAACACACACATATTGCATCATAAACCATATGAAGTTAAAATCAGATTTACAGTCTGCTTTCCACGAGATTTTTAAATCAGTATAAAATTGATGAAATATTAATACATATATATCACAAAGCGAAAGTACAAATTGCCGCCAAATATGCAATAAAGTACTAGTGCTTAGAGAACCTAAAAGTATATGAAAACATATATGAACAAATGTATAATTACATTTATTAATCTTGTCTTTCGTATAACAGTACATCCAAATGTGCCTATTCTTTTCTCTTCCTAATAGAGAGTTGTACGAAACGAATGACAGAACTTATAATTTTCGCATTATCCAAGCTACAAATAAAATTAAAAAGCATTCTTATAATTAAAAAGTCTATTTCTTCAGAAAAGGGGTTTTAAAACTGATTTCCGGATATCCATATAAAAAGGATAAAAAAGGATGAAATGCAAAGTTGATTGTAAGGTTTTACCGTCACATGGGCAGGGTGGTAATGTGTGGCACAATTTTTCAGTTTTCGGAAAGGCAATTAAATAATGTAGGGTGCCAATCCTTAGCCTCGTCAGATAAAATCTATGCTGTGTATTCTTTACCAATATCAATTATAACTGAGTGCCCCTCATAAGCGGGGGTTCACAGTAACTCGCTATACTCTTTTTTTGGCTGATAGTCCTTTCCCGTTCCTGCTCCATTGCGATTATATATCTTAGTTTTAAATCACTTTTACTATAATTCTGTATAATTATGGGATTAATCTTATCCACATTTACTTCGCATTTCATTAAAAGTTTAAAAATATGCTCCAGCCATTGTATTTTAAAACTATGGTCAAGGGCTAGGCAATCCTTTATTAGATCCTTTGTAAATTTAGTTTCTTCCTTTGCCCATCTTCCCTACCAAAATGTAAGGCCTGATATGTTTATTGTATCACTGATATGGTACAAATAATTCCTTGTGCACAGTGATATTTGGAGTGGCACTAGGTAAAGCCAACAATCTTTTTAAAAAAACGTATTTTCCTTAATTTGTAGTGCATCAGTATTTGCTATCCCCCACAAAATACTCTTGTAAAGCTACCTCAGCCCTAATGGTGTCATAACAGGCTCAAATGTACTCCAGCCAAAAGATTTGGAGTAAGTTAAGCACCACACCTAATCAAGCATTGGTACTACAACACATTCCCATAGAAAACAACCGAGGGAATTAAAATAACACCCTATAGTAACTAATATTAACTTAATTAAATTAGTTTGAAATGTAAAACTATATAAATTATTTATGTGATACAAAATTATATTTAATTATTGGTTTCATTTAATAAACTAAGTACAAAATAAATGAAACTAAATGAATTATGTTTATCATTTTTAACCAGGTTTACTGAACATAAAAAAAATATGTTAGGGCGAATAATTTTAACCAACATTTTTTTTTTAATTATTGGTTACAATTCTATTTATAAATTAGAGTATTAGATTTAAATTATGTTATTATTTATTAGATATCTAATTTGGTGCTTTAATGTGCTGGAAAATTGTAATTATTCTCAAGTTAATAATACATATTTTAAATTAATATATATGTATATTATGCATTAAAATATATTTTATTCCAAAATAATATACTGTATTAAACTGTATTACATTTCTCTATACTTTCCCATAGGGATGCTCTCTTAACCTCGGTGGCAGAGATTGCCATCAGCAGGTGTACAGCTACCAATGCATTTAGATACATCGCACATTCAGGCAATCCCAAATACATCAATTTTTCATACAAAGTTCCTAGGTTAATACCTAAGGGGCAAATATCAAGAGAGAAACACAAGTAAAGAGTAGGAATTCAGGATTTAGTACGTTCAAGAGAAATATAATATCAATATATTAAAAACGTAAAAAGAATTACTGCAGCTGTTCAGCTGATAGCTAAATAAAAACGACTGAAACTATAATGTGTCAGCACCACTAGTCTTAACCCCTTCGGCACTGCCCATATTTTCGCCCTGTGCGGGTGATTTAAATAGTGGGTGGGATTCAGATGGCCCCGCCCCCCGGCCGTCCTCCGCACACGCCCACCGTGACGCATGATGGCCGGGGGCTGTCATGCACACCGAAGGGGTTGACGAGGCCACACAGTGGTCAGGTTTTATCCAAAAAAATAGGAGCAAAAATTACACTGACCACTTAGATCTCTTAATAATAGTGACAGGAAACTCAAATTGGTGCTGACTGGATGCCTCTAGATAGCAGCCCTACCAAGTACAGAAGAAGCAAATCATGTGTCTTTCTACATGTAGAGTTAGAAATTATCTGACCTCTGGCTCAGACCGAGACTTCAGTATATGGGATATAGAATAGCAATAGGTGAAATGTTTTGGCCTTCTATCATGTTTGCTGTAAGCATCACAAACAGTATCTATAGTCCTGTTTACAGGCATTAGGGCTTTTAGGCATTGTTGGTTTGCCCTACGCGTCTCATCACCTTAACTTATTTCTAATGATTTTCCTATTGCATTCTGGATGCTGCTTTTTCTGGACACAACATAGCTTTTTTACTCAACATAAGTGCCAATTTTTTTGGCATAGCATACAGTTTTTTCCCCCAGAGTTTTATATAATGCAAACTTGACCCAAAGGTTGTGGGTACCAGAGGGCTTTACATGAGCACCAGTTGCTTACACAAGGATACATTCAGTTTTGTTAGGCACGGGGAGATTAAGTGATTTGCCCAGAATCACAGGATGTTGAGCGTCCTTGCCGAGACTCAAACCCGGTTCCCCCGATTTGAGAACGACCGCTCTAGCCGTTAGGCTACATCCTCTCATTTCTTCTGAAATTGACTGAGTACTGCTTGTATCATAGTGTGTTCAACTTGTAAGAGGCACTAGAAGAGTACCTACTGATCCCACTCACCATGCACCAAACGACAGTGAGAGGAACTCCATGTACAGATGGACAGTGTTACTGGCACAGGATATCCGAGTGGGCGATCATGCACATGAACTCTGAGATGGCTATTACAGCAAGTAGGCATGGTTACTACGATAATAACTTTGTAGGTTCTGATTATTGGTACAATATTTCTAAGCTGGCCGTCTACCTGGCGCTGACATCGCTTCAGTTATCGGAGTCTTCTTTATAGGGGCAGTTGAAGTAAAAGCTTAAGCACATAAAGTTGGCCATAGTCTCAGGATTTCACATTCACACGGAGGCGTGAAGCTCTGTGACTTATTCCCAGATGTATCCCTGTAGCTGGATTTCCACCCTACATGGGAAGGATCGAAGGCTGTAGCAAATATGCTTATCTGAGTTCACAGCGTGCTACCATAGTCCTAACTGGCAGTGGGCACCCCCCCTCCCTGCTGCCTGGTAAGGTCCTCACCATCCATGCTGCCAAAGTCCCACACTTGGACGTAGTGTGTACATGAGACGTGCAGAAAGGTTTTGTGGAAAGCTCACAGTACTGTAGAGCAGCAGGAATGTTTCTACTTCAGCGCAGGGACACTTTTTTGCCCCTATAAACTTTGCGAGCTACATGGTTTACAAAGCTGCTAAAATGACATTTTAAAAAATTGGAAAAGAAACATCTAGAACTTTCGAGCTTCCCACATCCCAACATAATAGATCGGATGATTACTGGCAGAAAGCTTGATGGTCTTATATGTATGATATCAGACATAGCATTTATTAAAAGATTAGTATTTACAAACTCATATTGATGCCCTTCGCGTGTTGAACGGTTGTGGTGCACAAAAAGATGATGGGGTTAAAAAAACAAAAGAGTGTCACAAAATTACAAGTTTTCAGGTATAGGGAAGATAAGAGCATAGACTGTTGGTATTCAATTTCTATTAAAAAAAAACTCTGAAGAGCTAAAGTTAAGAAATAAAATATTCATGTGTGCCAGGCACCCACCCATTGTCATGCAATGTTTGGAAAACAGGTATATTGTGTAGAGATACTTTAATGGGGCTAGAACGTTCACATGAGCAAACATGAAACAACGCCTCCTCGTTTGTAGGGAAACTCTCAGCAGTTAAATTGTTAATGTAAAGTTGAACTCTATTCCTTATCTCAAGGAATCTCCAAGCGTGCGGCAAACCTATTTATACTGTTACATGATGAAATACATGTTGGCATTCGTGGGTAGCTCAATGCACCAGGGGGCTAGCCTAGAAATTGTGCTGCGCAGAGGAAATTATGTCTCCATTTGAACTCCTAATAAATGTCGCTTGGGATTAGAATAATTATCCACAGAATCTAGCTTTATTATCTCAAGTCAGTTTCCCAACAGTATTATGAAACTATGACAATATATCTAGAAATACAGATGAATGCACGTAAAATGAAGGCACAATTTGGATCTGCTTGGCAGCATTTGCACCCTGGCAAAGTATAGAGAAATAGAAACACTGACATGAGGTACACAGAATTATTTTCAATTTTGAGTTTTTCTGATATTCATAGCTTGGGACACAAATAGGTATTTGCCCATTACTGTTCTGCTTCCACCTAGGGAAGCCTTTGCTAAAATATATATATATATTGTTTTTTTAATCAATTTTTATTGCGGGATCACATGACATTATTTGATTATTTTACAGCTTGTGCCTACTTTTTATATTATAACATACATTCGCATTCCTCGTCACTACAGCATTGTTTTCTAACGTACGCTATGCATATCTCAAAGAGGTTATATATCCCTATTTTCTTGTTTGCACCTATATATATGTTCACTGAAACACAACAAAGTTTAAAGTGACTTCACAACTAGGTTAAGGGCTAAGACCTTGAAAAAAAACCTGAAATTCAATGAAAAAAACAGTTAAAGTGACGATCTACTAAAGTGTTGGAATGAAACACACGCTAATGTTAAAAAGTCAAAAAACACTTAAGTATGCTAGTTATAATTTAGTGAGCTAGCTATAATTGTACCCCCATGACGGGTACGGCTGCTGCTATTGGAAGTACATGTTTCACTCAGAATGCGAAACTTAGTTTTCATATGCCTGAGGAATATAGTGTGAACTCTTAAAAAAGTGCTCTTATTTTAGCTTCTGGAACACTTTTCATAACAGCTATGAGAACAGCATTAAAGAAAGCTGTTTTCTCTCGAACATAGTTCACCAAATCCCTGCAAAGTGTTAGCATTTGTCACAGGCTAAAATCACCTAAGAACTCAAGAGAATTCCTAAAATGAGTATAACACTACTAACAGATGATTTATATTGTGACTACAATCTTTTATCACTGTATATATATGCTCTCCTTTTGCGACCTTCAAAACCTGGCATTCATTACAATGCATTTCAATGGGGACCATGTCAGCCTTCCTGTAATGGCTGCCACTTCATGTTGGTCATGTCATGGCTAGTCTGTCGGGAGGGTCCCTTTGTACCCTCCTCCACACACCCCTAGGGGTCAGGTTATCCGGACATGCTTTCCCTGCCCACTTATATTTTTTTCATACAATATCAGGATGCAGGGACCGTGTCCCTCTGTCCTGTAAGGCTGCACCACATATTGTACATGTTGTGGCCCACCAAGCAGGATTGTCTAGTCGCCTTTGAATTGGCCAATCAGAACATATCTGGACATCAGCAGTCCAGTCCCGCTAGAACTAACTTTTTAACCCCTTCAAACCCAAACTATGCTCTTTTTTAGATGTTAATTTTTCAAAAATAGCAGAACAAATTTACACTAAATCACAAAAAGCACACTTTCTGAATAAAGTTCTAATTTTCTGACAAATGTGGTGCAATTCCATTCAACCATTTCGTTCTGCATTTGGACAGCAAAGTTTCCAATGGGAATGAACATGGAAAAATAATCAACATTTTGGGATCACCCCACCCCCTTCTAGGTCCCACTTGACAGATCAGGCAAAACTTTCCATGAAGGACTTGAGGAGGGTGAACGCTTTTCTTAGGGGAAACTTTGTGCAAATTCGTCACACGGTGCCTAGTCATTAGCAAAACAATAAATACTCTTCCTATGTAGACTGTGCCCTAACTGTAACTACACAGTGACGACCACTGTTTAGTATAAACAAATGTTTACTATTTATCCTCACGGAAAAAGCCACAGTTATGGTTCTGCCCTAAACTTGCAAAACCACTGAAATGTGACAGTTCTGGTTAACAACACATGCCCTGTGGGGCTTTGAGCAAAGCAGGTGGCGTGAATTCTGGTGTGTTGTGTGCCTCAGTACACATAACTGGTGAATTTCAGTAGTTTTACACTTAAGAAAAAGAGCTCAGTTTTAACTGTGTATTTTCAGTGAATTACATTGCTTTGTTTTATGATGTACCTTATTTCCAACCCAGTGGGGCAATATGGTAACCATACTGCAGCAGATTTATTTGGGAGCATCAGGATACAGCATCATGCTCAAAGTTGCTAGCTTGCTCAGGCTGAAGTATTTTATGCTGATGCCTCAAGACACACCTTATCTCAGGCACTATTTGTTTTATCACACATCCAGAGGTTTCTTATTGCTTCAGGGCTGAATCAGAAACAGCGTGCATGATCAAAATAGTCATTACATTCATAGTACTGGCCACCTGACTATTCCTAACCTTGGGCCACACATTTCTCCTCTCTACTATGCTTTGCCAGATGCCGATTATTGAAGTGGCCCCACTCTGCAGACAGCTGGAGGATTTATCAACTGGCAGCGCTAGTGTTTGGTATGCAGATTAAAGCTACTCACATGTTCACCTACCCCTAATTGATAACCCTATCCTACCTTTATTCTTAGCCTTATACACACTCTCAAGCCACCCTCCCTTTTACATGTGCTGACATTTTCCAGATACCATAACAGAAACGGTCAGGTCCTTCCAGTGAACCATTTCTCAGATTCATTTGTATCCAAACTTTCAGATTCCATTGACTTTGATAATTTCACCAGCCCCTGCCACATAGTACAGACCATTGGGTTGCCCTTTACCCATTGCTCCCAATGAAATACTTGGGTGTGAGTGATATATTTAAATGTAAATGGTTTCTAAGATTTTGTAAAAAAAAGAAAATATTATGAACTATCTGGGAGGCAATGCCCTGGTGTTGTAAATGTCCTCACTTGTGTCTAATTGATTCAGAGAAAATGAAGTGAGGCTGGGAAGAGGCTGTGACTTGTAGCAGTCACATGAAACCTCCTACAGACCCCTCCACTGATATCTCCAATAGCTTTAAGAAATGTGTGTGGAGTAGCAATAGTATACTGTAAGACATTCACACATAAGTGTTTCAAAGGCTTGGACAGATTGCAAAGGTAGTTATGCTTGAATAAAAATTAGAAGATTGTACTAAACACACACAAGAAATCTTTCCTTTCCATCTTGTCTAAGTCACTCACACAATTTGGCAATACTAAACTCTGATAGGAGGCAACTGGAACCTGGCGCTTGATCTTCTTATTGAAAGGGCTAGCCCAGTAGAAATATACAATAATACAAATGTTTTGTTAACCAATGTTCTAGGAGATGATGGGCTGGTCAATGTATCGTGTTTGCTTCACTCGACAGATAAAGACTACTCTTTTTATTCAGAAGGACACAATACATAACATATTTATTTTCTCATTCATGACCCCTTACTGCCTTCAATACTATCCAGTGATATTGTGAAAGGAGGCATCTCAGTCTACTCTCTATTCCAATTAGATATCAATTCAGGTCATAAACCCTCCTTAACCTTCTGTATAACACGAACAGGCAGATACAGACTCTTGGAAGAGAAGAGGACACTTAAGGCTGAAGTCTGATCTTATAAGTCTGAAAATTAGACATTATGAGTTTGGGTCTTCTGGGATGCGGAAAAGACACTTGGAGAAGCTTCCTAATGCAAGACTCTACTTTCATTAGAAGGAAGGTAAGCAGGTTTTGGTACAATCCCTTACTTGAATAATATGTAAATCCATCTGTGGCCCTTCGGGAACAGTCGAAGCAGAGACGTTTTCCTCCAATTCACTGTACACAAACAAGGCTGAGAAAACTTTAGTCAAACTCTATTCCTGTCGCTAAGAGCAGGAGAAGAAAGCAGGATATCCTCTGTCCTTCCCACTACAGCAACAAGAAGGGCAGATGGCTATTCCAGCCATTCTTGGCACAGATGTTCGACTGTTCACCCATTCCACTGTTATTGTGGAAGCATGTGCTTCCTACTAGAAGAAGCCGCATCACTCAGTGACTACCACATCGAGGAATGTATTCTTGGACCTTACATTCCTCTCACCAGATGGGTGGAATTTGCTACAGTGGAAGATATCCATGGGAAATATTGCTGAAGTAATATTGGGTCACCCGAGGTGCAAAACACCAGGCAAACAAGGCTACCCTGAAGAATTAGCATGTAAGCCCTTAGTAGTACCTCAGCACCATGTATTATTCAAAGAATCAGACCAAACTGTTTCTCTCTAACAAGGCTGTCATTTCCTTTGGTCCAAAGGATAGGAAAGACATCTTGATTTCGACAGTCACCAACTTCTCCCAACTAATTAATTTTTGAAAGTTTAACACAGATCCCACCCAACAGGTCAAGGAAGGTGATCTTCTCCCTGATATTATACTTGCTGCTGGGTTTTGGAACAATGCAGTCCTCTTATAATTATATTAAGGTATTGGCACACCTGCTATGGAAATTCAAAGATCTTCCAAAGGTTGCATTGGCTATTTTGCTCAAAGATAGGAGAAAAATTAAAATGTGTCATATCCTGGAATCATATAGCCTAGGATAGAGTATCATTTCTATGGCAAGGTGGTCCTATGAATGTGTAACAACTACAGCCAAAAGACAGGTATCCTAAACAATCATTTCATCTGCACCTGCTTTCCAACTTTCCAAAATGCACTGCATCCAGTTTATTCCTCGTGGACACCCTGAGCCCAGACAAAACCCATATATTCCTGGTACCCCCATGCTCAGGAGCACCAAAGGAACACATCTGGTGGTCATGCATGTTCTGCATGAGAGCTACTGAAGAAAACTATCAAGTTCCACAAAAAAGTAATTCCAAAACACTGACAAAACATGTTCAGCACAATCTCTTGGCAATCAATGAGGGTGAGGGAGGTCTAGCACTCAGTGATAGAAACCTTAGAATGTGTAGGTATTACAAATACATGGTTGTAGTATGTTTCCACGGGGCCCAGGCATGATATGAGTGACCAATGGGAGAATAATGAAACTGGCATTTCAATTGCAGCTGCTTCACAAATTTAAAAAATGTACTGCAGACTGTTTATCCCTTGTGAGCAACATGAACGGATAGAAAACCTATACATCACTAGTAACGCCACATTCAGGAGTCCAAGAGGAACAACATGTAGGGTCAAGTCTTGGCACACATATGTTCCTGTGTGAGGGACACTGGAGTGATTTACCATCGTTTGGAAAAAATGCTAAAAATAATCCAGGTGAACAAAGTCAGATACCCAGCTGTAGAAACATTATGATGTGTAGATGTTATGTTATAAAGATGTAGTTATGGTATCTTTTCATAGAGTATAAGGATGGTATCTGTAATTAAAACACAGCTATGCTAAACCAACATTTTACTTGCAACTGTTTTCCAAACTTTGCAAAATGCATGGAAGTCAGGTTACCGCCTTTTGGCACCTTACAACCATGCACATCTGCTACCCTCAGACTTAGGTAACACAGGAGAAAAACATTCTTGGTCAAGCCTTATATGTTTTTCCGCACAGAAACTGGAGAAAATCACCATATTTTGGATACGAATTACTATAAATCTGACAAAAGGTATGTTCTATATTCTACTGGCCAGCCAGTTAGGCAAGTGAGATCTGGTTTGTAGCAACAGATCTGTCAGGTCATACAGAAATGAGTTTCATATATGTCGGCAAATGAACAGAGCAGAGAACACTAAGATTACATCATTGATTGCACAGATTACATTCACTTGAAAAAAACACACATATTAGGGTCCACACTTTTAGTCCAACATTTCCTTCAGTAAAGTTTTGGGGTTGAAGTTTATCTATTTGAGAAATGGGGCCAAACATCGAACAAAAAATTACAATACTTCAACATTCTTCCTCATCTTTGCATTTTGCAATGAGAGATGAATGCAGGGATTATTCACCAATGCATAGTCCTGAATAAACCAAAAAACATCTCTTGTATTGGTGCACAAAGAGGCATATACGCTTCAACAACCTAGGGCCTCATTACGATGTCGGGCGGAAAGCCTCTGCCCGACAGTCGGAATGCGTAGACCGCGTTGGAACCCTTCTGACCGACTCGGTCAGTTTACAATCTGCCTGACCGATTACTATGTTTGCGTTCGGATTGTAAACCTCACGGTCCTTCTGAATCTGTTCCAACTGGCTCTCAGAGAAGTCGTTTCGGTGGGAACCGCATCCTGCAGCTCTACGGACAGCGTTTCCGGCCAACCGATATCGATGTCTATTTCCAACAGCCTTTCCGAGTCGGCCTGTCCGACACGAAAAGGCTGTCCGAAAGTGACTTTGGGGACCCCAAGCGGGGCCCCATTTATCCTGCGGCCTCCGCTTGGGGGCCAAGGGGATACCTAAGGGACCCCCCTGTAAAACCCTGCACTGTATGGCTGGCTTTGGGGTGCCAGCCACAGGGTGCAGGGTTTTACGCACACACCCCATTTCCCCATAGGTGTTGTCAGTTGGAACACGGGCTCCCATAGGGATCAATGGGACTCCGACTGAACAGTGTTCATTGCATCATAATCGGTCAGGCGGAACCACCAACTGCGAGTCGGTCGGTTCCCGAATCTGAGATGGCGATATCGTAATGAGGCCCATAATGCTGAATTTATTTCAAAAGCTCTGGCACAGAGATGCACAAGCCCTTGAAAGTGGAAGGGAAGGGGTCAAGAGGGATGTCGGATAGAATATGCTTCATACACCTACTAGACATTTATACTATGGAATCAGTACTGCTCCAAAGCTGCTGTAGAATGGAGCTATGGGTTTTGACGATTCTGCTTTACCATGAAGGCAGCCTCTATATCATCTCCTTTTTAATAAAGACTTGTTGCAATAAAATAAAATAACACACTATTCGTGTATTATTCTTACCTTATTGATTTGTCATTAAAGTGTACTTCACTAGGGGTATACAACGGGTAATTTTCGGTACCACTTTTATTACATATGGTCATTATTGAAATGTTCATACAAGTTAAGGATACATGAAAACAGTTACAATTGGTTGCATACTTTAATAAGCAACAAATGATGGCTACACCTGGTTATGCCCTACATTATTCTTTCAAGTAATAATTGCGAAATAACGGTACACTGTTGTTACTAATATAACACAACCTAGTTGAGATGTGTGCTTGCCGGAGATACAGGAATGGTGAAAAACATGCTGCACAGGCTTAGACCGTGAATATAGGACACAGAGGTGGAGCATCGCAACAGCGACCTTCAAGGTGTCCTTTGTGTAGGAATAAAAAAAAAGTTGAGTGTCGTGGCCCGCCCATCCCAGATTTGGTAATGCATTCCTCGACCTGATGTGAAATCAAATTAGGAAATCTCAAACACAGAGGAGAGAGAGAGCACAAAAAACGCATCACTCATTCCTGTTTCTGTACTTAGGCTACTGGACTGAAGTTATTATTTTGTGTTTGATGACTAGTTCATGTTTTTTAGCGCAAAATAATGAACTGACGAGCTCATGTTTGAATATAAATCTGGGTCAGCCTGAACAAACCTCGGCTCAGTCACTGAAGATGCATTTGACCCTGCGGGTTCTAATTAGGGGTAGTTTTGCCCTTGAAACTGGACATTGACCAAGCAAATTGTCCGATGGTTATTGTTTTAATAATTTTTTATTGAAAGCATATGCCACAAAAAAGAAAAAAGAAAATATGCCATCCCTTAACGTGGCCACCTTATCATTGCAATAAAAAATTTTAGATTTAAAAAAACATTCACAGATGTAACTGTTCAAATCACAAGAGGTGATTTATAACATAAACTTTAAAAAGAACTGAAGGCACAATAAATAGCTGGCATTTAAAGATAATACAAAAATAAATTACATTAAAAAAAACACCTATTTTGAGTCATTTTTGCAACTTAAGGGAAAGGAACTCGTTTTAAGCGGCTAAGAACAATGCATTGGCTTTGTGCAGTCACTCAAACTGAAGGGAACCAGTAGGTAAATTGGGCTGACCCATTGCCCCATGCTCTGTGCTGTGGTGGGCAGAAGCAAAATGTGACAATTTAACAGGAAAATTGATGAAACATGCTAATTAAAAGGTCATATATGCACGTGTACAATGTACGTTTTTACAAAGGAAAAGACAAAAGTCTGGCGAAACTGCTAAAGCAGTATTTAATGTCAGACCTATAGAAGGATATCAAAAACATGTTCACTTTGTGTAGAACCCACTCCTTGCCCTTCACCGAGAACTTTAGTAACACACATAAGTATGGAACAAGGGGTTAACCGTGTGATGTTATGGGATGTCCATCAGTGTGATGCTATGATGTCACTCCTGCAACCTCTGGCATTTTTGTGGATCGACCTCCATGTGTGAACTTGGGATAGTTATGTTTTGCACACATTAAATAGAATGAGTTCTACTACAGCAAAAAACAGAATTTCAAATATGAACTTTATGTACTTTAAAAAAGGGAGCTAAGCAGTGAAAGCGGTGTGCAGCTCCTCGTGAATATTCAGGGACTTTTCAGTCTTGCTCATATTAAATTTAATGACTGGCCAAGATATTATTTTAAGGGATGGCTCGGGCGGGGACTTTTTTAATTTAAGAACTACACAATACAATGCCAACTACCTGATTGTCACGGTCAGCTAATTTATGAGCAATAATGAAGGGGGATGGCAGGGTACAGGATGTGCTGAGTTGTGCAAAGTCACAGCTGATAAATTAGAATGCTCAAAGGATATAAGTCTCGGCCACCTGGCGGTACCAGTCGCGTAGACAACAGCCCATACGTATAGCCAAAAAGAGTGTTAATATCCGGAGCAATAAATGTCCACAGTATTAAGAACAATCCTCAGTTACAGTCGTCACAGAATTCTTCTTCTGGTCTTTATTTTCAGTTGATAAAGTTCAACACAGATGTGGATGCTAGCCAACACATGTTTCGTCTATTTGGAGTAAACCATAGACTTCTTGAGGGCACAATGAAGTAAGTTTTGTCAGACACGTAGTATATGAAACAAAGGTACAAAATTCATATGAATTAATCCAATTATGTTTGGAATGCACAACAAAAATGTAAAACTCCGGGCGAAGAGAAATTGCTAAAACCTCTCTGATTACTACATGTATTTTCTGCCAGTAGGATTGGATGTAAGTGCAGTCCCAGATGATGTGCATAAATGTGCCTAGCTGAGTGCATCCCCTCCTGCAGTCCCCCCCTCCAGGCACTCCCATATGTAATAGTTGAGGCCCGTCACATAAACCCTGAGTAGGATTTTGAGCTGTATCAGTCGCAGGCGCGCTGGAATGGCAACTATTCTCGTGGAGGAAACCGCCTCCTGCCACTCCTCATCGTCCATTTCAATACCGTCACTCACCCATTTTTCCCGTAGTGTGTGGAGAGGGTTTTCCATGTTATTAATCAGTTTTTTATATATTAAGGAAATGGTTTTCTCTGGTATATGACCGTCGAGTATTCTGTCTTCTAAGGGAGAAGCATCAGGAGGGGAGGACCCCACCGGAAGGAGCGATCGAAGTGAGTGTCGTAACTGTGCGTAACAAAAGTGTTCCGAGTCTGCTAGCTCATATTGGTGCTGAAGTGTTGCAAATGACTTTACTTCGCCCTTGACCCAGAGATCCCGGACGCGTGAGATCCCAATAAGTTCCCACTTATCAAATCCCTTTGATTTCCAAAGGTCACCCAGCCCCTAGGAGTCCCACAATGGCGTTGCTAGAGTGAGTCTTTTCCCCCATCCAGTCAATCATTGGCTGTGTGCCAGACATCAGTAGAATGTTTAGTAGGGCCCGTAAGGGGATATCTACCTTGTTTTGAACATAGCACCCGATCATAGGTCCCCCCAGGGAGGAGCCACCTGTCCATATTATGGCCGGGGTCATCTCGTCGGCCAAAAATAGATCGCTGCAAGGTGCGTTGCCCAGAAATATTGTTTAATGTCTGGTAGGCTAATTCTACCATCATACCAGTTGGGGGTTAGTTTTTGCAGCGCTATTCGTGGTTTTCCGTCCCACAGGAGATCTCGCTGAAGCCCCTCAATTTCTTTAAAATATGAGTTAGGGATAGGGTCAAGTGAGTGCTGCAAAGCGTATATAAACCGGGGTAAAGACATCATAAAATCTGTCCTCCATTCAGCAGCTCGCTTTATTTCAGGGTCCAAACAAAGTGACCACACCACTCCTATCCTGTCTTCTCTTCGATAGCTTCCCATTGAGGCAAGATCTATTTACAAAACTGCCTGCATCACCCATAAAGCCTTGCACACTTCCTTCCCTCGTTACCTGGCGAATAAACTGAAAATGTCAGGAGGTTCAAGACCTTCTCTGAATGCGGAAAAGTTTCTGCTTGAGCCCCCTCCTTCAAAAGGGAAAGATTGATGGCTCAATCGTTCTTAGGTAATGCTGTGAGTATCTGAAACTCGCTTCGGCCATTGCTCCGTGCCACCACCTCCATCCAGATCTTCAAAGCTGACCTCAAATCTCTTCTCTTCCTAAGACACTTTCAGAACTAATACCCTCATTCTCAGACCCCTCTAGGAAGTTAGTTCATCATTGTAAATTTGTAATATCCTCTTGTTCATTCCCCACCCTTGATTGCTGTGTTTGATATTGTGTTATTGTAAATTTGTAATATTTCTTGTTCATTCCCCACCCTTGATTGCTGTGTTTGATATTGTGTTATTGCCTATATGGTTTTACTCTACTTCTTCTGTTTATTTTTGTAACATTCTATTTTGTACCTTTTCTCTCATGTAATGTAACTGGTTCTATTGTACAGAGCACTGACACCTTCTGGTAGAGTCTGCGCTATATAAAAATGCATTAAATAAATAAATAAAATAAAAATCATTTTAAAAAGAGCTGCTTTGCCCAACAGCGAGAGAGGGAGTGCCTTCCAGCTCGTTATATCTTGTTTGAGTCTTTGCAGCGGTGGGACGAGGTTATGGGTATAGCGAAGCGTACGGTCTAGAGAGATGTAAATTCCCAGGTATTTAAAACCGTCCGCTGCGATTTGTAATGGGCAACCTCGCGTTGTTTGTGGTGGGTCTCCCCATAGGGCATAAAGAAGGGATTTTTTCCAGTTTACGTTGAATCCGGAGTACCTTCCAAATATAGCAAAAATGTCCAAAATAGCAATCAGGGACCTTCTGGGGGAGGCAAGGTACAACAGAATATCATCTGCATAAAGGGAAATACAATCTTCCCAGTCCGGGGACCATCGTAGTGCGCGGATGACTGAATCTTTCCTGATCCAGGCCGCAAGGGGCTCAAGGGCTTGGGCAAATAACAGGGGAGAGAGGGGGCATCCCTGCCGGGTCCCCCGACTGAGTTGACAGGTGTCTGATGTTTTGTTGTTGACTACAACTTGTGCAATGGGTTCATGATTCAGGAGGCGTACCCATTGTATAAAGCCTGGTCCAAACCCCATCTTCGTGAGTGTCGCAAAGAGGTAGGAACATTCTAAGGTATCAAATGCCAAGGTGGCATCCAATGAGACAATTATCGCCTGCTCTTGTATGTGGATCGCTCTGCTCAGAACACCGTGGACCCGGCGTAGATTCAGCGCAGTGTTTTCGTGCGGCATAAAGCCAGACTGGTCTGGATGTATTAGGTCCCCTATAATTTTCACTAACCGATTAGCCAATAATTTGGCCAGGATTTGGGGTTCCGCCTTTTAGGAGCGAAATAGGGCGATACGATGCACACTCAGTCTTAGGTTTACCTTCTTTATGGATGGTAATAATAGAAGCTATCCTCTGGTCAATCGGCAACAGACCCCGCTTTTGACTATCGTCCTACATAGCTTTTAGGTATGGTGCTAGTTTGTCAGACCTTAGTTTATACAATTCAATCGGGATACTGTTAGGACTCAACGCTTTGCCTGAATGTAAAGTGAGTATTGCTAGAGCTATTTCATCTGAAGTCAGGGCGCTGTCAAGGAATTGACAGTCTTCTGGCAAAAGTCTGGGGAGAGAGATGTCTCTAAGGAGTTCAGTAGAGTCGTCTTCATTTTGTGGGGCTACGGAGGTGTAGACAGTGCGGAAATGTTCAGCAAGTTGGTTAACAATGTCCTGTGGGTCCGTGATGGGGGACATTCTGGCCTCTCGAAGCTCAGGGACCAGTCTGCTGACCCACTCTTTTTTGTCAAGCCAAGTAATTAGCTTCCCTGATTGTCACCCAAGTCATAGATTCTACCCAACTTGTCCCTCCCCAGGGTTTTGGCCTTCTCAGTCACTAACACCCTATAACTATCCTGCTTAAGAGGAAGTGTGTGGGGCGCCTTGGGTGTGATGTCTGTTTCCATATCTTTTTCTAGCTGGTAAATCTCAGCCTCAGCATCCGAAATTTCTTTACATTTGCCCTTTTTTCCCCCGGAAATCAAAGACAGGGCTTGGCCTCGGATCACTTTCTTAAAGACCTTCCACAGTCTTTGAGGAGATTCCACTGTTCCCTTATTCTCCCTAAAAAAGTCATCTATGGATTTGATCACTTCTTTACGTATTTTGGGGTCCCGGAGATACCATGGATTACTGGGGGCAATCCTTCCCACTTGTGTGAGACTGAGGACTATATGTACCCAAAGTGGGGAGTGTTCAGAGATTCCCCTAGCCAGGTGTCTAATTTCCTGAATATATGTAATTTTATGGTCCGGGACTATAATGTAGTCAAATCGAGAGAGACTAGCATGTGCCCCAGAGTGAAAAGTGTGTTGTATTTTATCCGGGTTCTACGTTCTCCAGCCATCAACAAGTCCCATGGCCTCAAGACAGTCAGGCAACCAGTGGGATGACTGTCCCAGCACACAAGGGGGGTAGCGATCTAGTGTGCCTGAGATTACAGAGTTGAAATCCCCTCAGAGCACTAACAACCCATCCGGCAGTGCTAATAGGATGGCGCTTAGGTCTTTGAATGTAGTGGCCTGCAGACCCAGTGGAACATATATTGACATGAGTGTAACCCCAATCACATTTGCGCACAATTCATTCATTACTAATTGATCCATATAATACTCCACATCTTATAGCCAAAAGCTACAAAATTAACTCACGTCTGATTGTAGATTAAATACTTTCATGCCAAATTACCTGTTGGAGTTCATTTTCTCTAGAATATATTTTTCTTAGCTCACAGAGAACACATTTCTTCGTCTCCAAATAAGTAGGCGACTGGACTATGAGAGGCACAGAAGACATGTACCTAAGGGTTACCCTACATGGTAATTTTTAAGCATATTCTTTCCATTAGATAACTGGGAAGAAAATAGAATAATGAATAGCAAGGAGGAGGCAATGTACAAAGATTTAGCTAGAGGAGACTGAGATTTAAAGGAAAATGGAGTCGATGTGGAAACAGCCAGTCAGCCAGTCAGACAGTCAGCGAGACATTGGTGAGGGGTCGAGGTTGCAGACACAGACTTCAGTGGATGCAGAGACAGTAATGGAAATAGAGATTACAAAGGAAGAATAATACTGGAAAAGTAGTAAGACTACAGGGGAGACATATTTCAAGATATAGAGCAGGCAAGGTAGACTGCTCAACCCCTTGAGTGCTAAGGACAAGATGCTCTCATCCTCAGCACCACTGGGGCTGGCTGTGCTGAGGACGAGACCATCTTGTCCTTGGTACTTGAGTAGTTAAAGATTGGATTATGGAATAGATAGTACTAGAGATTTGAGGGGACAGCTGCAGGTTGAGACAGGCTGCAAGGACATAGCAAGAATGCTGATGAGACACAGACTATAGGGGAAAATACTGCCTGGAAGAGGGATGATGGTACTTAAGGAGTGATGATGTGGAAGAGGATATGTAATGAAGTGTCAAAATACATTGACAGAAACACAGCAGTGTAGTAGAAAAAAGACCATGATTGTGTAGTGTAGCTCCTATTTTCCCAATAGGCTCTGCGCATTGGAATAGTACCTACAGCAGTAAAGGCCTAGGCCAGACATTAACTAGGTCTACTACTGTCGATACTAGACTTAATTTTTGGGTTTGCCAGCTAAGCTCAGAGTTCGCTAGAAACTTTCTCGAATGTTCAAGGAAGGGATTAACTCCCCTGATTAGACAAGAAGGGATTTAGTTTCTGACAACCATAGAACATGACAACTTTGCTCTCCCCTAATCAAGAGTCAATCTCGAGAGTCGTGTGAGCACAAGGCAATTATTTTACTCAGTCAGTACGTGCATTCTTAGTCTCATCAGAATGTAGAGAAAAGGAAGAGACGGGCGTGTTCAATAAAAGATGTTATTTATTGATCAGTCTCTTTTCTCATACATGAGAAATGGATCGATATTATTGCAATACTTATAGTTAAGTAAAGTGCATACATTAGAAGCAATAGTATAAAATAATACTGTAAAAACATTGATATGGTTTCTGAGCCATATGATGTTTAAAATGATTAAAATATATTTACATACACATATACATTTGACTAAACGTACTCAACTGGTGTTTCTAAATACGCCTACCCCGTGTACCTGACCTAAGTCTAATGCGTGGGCGGGAATAGAAAGTTACAGTTTAAGTTAAGTTTGTTTTTGCCAAGTGAATAACTAAAGAATTCTCTGTGAGGGGTTATTCAGTTCTGTACCTGGAAGTTAGGATGAATGAGGAATGGTATCTCTTTCTCTGCTCTCGATATTCCAGGCTGCCTGCGAGGGCTACCCGGAAGCGCCGGTGCTGGGTCTCTCGGCTTGAGATAGCAGCGCGTCTCTCAGCGCGTCAGGAAGGCGGGGCTGCTGCCAGCGGGGTCTGCTTCTGCTCTCGGCTTCGGCAAGTATGGCTGCTCCGTCTTGTCACCACGCGTGTCTTTGCATAGGGCAAGGTCGGCAATATTTATACCTTAAAGGTGCCGAGATTGACGTAAGGATGGACATAGGTACGTCAATAAAGATGTCATACGACTTGCTCGTTAGCACATTCTTTTGCAAAAGTTCTCTGTGAAATCAAAACAATGGCCGCACGGATTATCCAGGTTGTCATAGGTTTGATTTGTTATGAGAACGTCGTATGCCTTATCAGGGGCTGGAGGAATGTCGCTTGTCTAATTAGATCTCAAGCGTTATGACCTAATCAGATAACACGTTCCTGTGCCGTAGTGTGACTGCGTCAGATAACGGTATCTGCATCATGGGGGTTTTCTTGCCTCATGGGCTGACTGTTAGTTAACTTGATAGTTAGTTTAACCAGAATAGGGTCAGGAATAGGGGGACTGATTCAGAACCTATAGAAATACACGACACCCACTCCACGCTAACTATGGTCATATCTACTAATCTATGCATAGTATAACATAGTACAACATACTATAGAGTATAGTGTATACCTTACCACCCCAAAATACATAAATGCATTTCGAAATTTTCAAATATACTGAAAAATTGCAGTCATATATATTGTATGCACTTAAGCTATGAATTAAATGCAAAAGTAAACACGCATTTTTATGCATTATTGCTTATCGGTATATGAGAAATACACATGAAATGGCTCTTAATATGGCTATACAGAAAGGAAGTCCGAGACCATTTCATCACATAATAAAATATTTGTGAACCTACCAGCGGGCAGCTAAAGTCTATATAAAGTATCT
The DNA here is from genome assembly GCF_964261635.1 of Lissotriton helveticus. Lineage (NCBI taxonomy): Eukaryota > Metazoa > Chordata > Amphibia > Caudata > Salamandridae > Lissotriton > Lissotriton helveticus. The sequence goes on from NC_136061.1 coordinate 1,043,893,581, forward strand.
AAAAATAGAAATCTTAGTTCTCTAGGAATAGTTTCTTACTTTAAGCAGAAGATCAGTGTCCCGGGAAAAAATATGTAGAAAAATATTTTAAGGGGCATGCTGAAAAAATTGCTGTCCGTGAACTGGATTGTAATTGTTCATGTGACTTTATTTTTAAAGTTGAAGGCCGAATTCAGGGAACGCCGTGTGCGAGTTTACTCAAAAGTCTCTATTTCTGTTCCGGAGAGAACATCATATCATTCAGGCTTTCGAAAAAACTGTCAACAGCTTCATGGGAAAGTTCCACTAAGTCGGAAATAGGGGTAACCATGCATTCATGCGCATGATTGTCTCCATTGACATTCTGATTTGCATTGCTGACAGAAGGTCGTACCTGTTCGATGTTGCTTTCATCTTGAACTTCACTACTCTTCAATCGTAGTGGTGAAGATTCCAGGAATGCCGTCATCAGGATTGGCAGCCTTTGAGGGCAGCACAAAGCGTGAACCTTGGTAGGAACCAACAGTGTATCTGCATCCACCGGCGCATCCGATTGTAGCGTCAGACAGGTGTCTAACACGCATTCTTCTCCGCATAGCAGACACCTTAGTACAGGTAAAACACACCTTTGCCACATTGGTCGAAATGATAGAAACCAAGTCATGTTTAGGTCTCTAAGCCGGGAGAGTCCCAGGATTTTTGATATCCGGTCCCGGTATCCAATGGCTAGGATCGTATCTTCCATTGTCGCGAGAGTTTGATCTGTGACATGGGTTGCCATAACGAAAAATAAGGACTAGGAATAGGATTCCCGCAATTAGTCCTAGGATCAGGGGAAGTCCGCCAAAAATCGAATGGACGAAATCTGGAAAAATACCCAGTTTGGCTTTGAATGGTGTTAATGCCATCGAAAATACTGTCTTAAATACCTTTGAGACCCCAGTGGTATCAGAAATATTTAAGATTTCGCTTAGGATTTCCGCGAAATGTACGGGGGAATTAGTTGATAATAATGTATGTATCTCTGCAGTCGTCCTTGCGACTTGTAGATCATATGTTTCTTTTGATGACGTGAGCCTTGTAGGCGTCTGTAGAAGCACTGTTTTCATTCTGCTTAAAGTATCTATTCGAATAGAAGTAATTTTCAAACCGGGCCATGCCCTTGCCTCCCTGTCTGGAAAGGAGCTGGGGAATAAAGAACGTCCACAGCACTTGACCTTCGCCGTTGTAGTTACTAGATAAGGAGTCCCGGGCATAAGACTGCAACATCTGCGGTCTACAATAAGAATGTAACTCCCATTATAGAGTCTTTGAAAGAATGGTTCTATTTCAGTTGCAGGTGCGCCTTGCTGGAGACATGAAAGGTTGTATGAATTCCCTTCACAGGCTCCATGCAAACTAATTCCGTTACACAGAAGCGTGCCGCTTAGTGACATAGCACAATTGTTGCCACTAAGAAACACTTTCTGTCCTTTATTACTGACACATGCATGTGAATAGGGCAGGTTCCAAGTTGTTTTAAGGTACCCCTTTCCCAATTTCTCGTACATGCCAGCCTGTATATATTTTTGGCAGTATTGAAACCTGAAGGTTGAGATTGGAATATTTATGATTCCGTGGATTATCCATTCACTGACAGGTCGTTCTGACATTGTCAACGGTAATCTTTCTAGTTTTTCAATGCTCAAGATTGTATAATCAGCACCCTTTTGCGCCATACTGATTTGTCTATCAGTAAGGTTAAAGATTTGGAATAGTGACGTTGTGTTGATTAAACGCCAAGGCACATAGCCTGAACGCAGATTTTGTAACGTCCAGCCAAGCTGTACAATGGAACGCAATTGTGACTGACCATGTTGTAATAACAGTAAGTCTTGCGATAATATATCGATTGCTGAAGACACAATGCTGTCCAATGAAAAAATTCTGGAGGACAGAGTCATTAACCCATTATCCACTACAGAAAGTGATTTTTCCAAATTAATACGGTCAATTTCCCGTATTCTTTCTGCTGTTTCAATTTGAGTAACCTTCCAGGCCTCATTGTATGCTGCATATACAGAGGCTGCTATGAAACGCTTTTGACGCTGTTTGCGTGGTCCCAGTATGAAATCACGCAAGTCAGCACCATCAGTAAGTAAAGTTAGGTGTTGCTTAATTTCAGGCAGTGTGGAAGTTTGTAGCCATTGAAGGCATAATTTGCCCACACTGTAGGTTGTTATTATCCCTGGGTGATGTCTTTGAGGATATCTTGGGTCTGGCCTGGTCATTTTAAAACCCTGTGTTTTATTCAGGAATCTTTCTTGACAGTTATTTGTATCTGTGGGCCAGATCAACCATTGTTTCCAATCAGGATGTGTTCTGTTTTGGTTAAGTATATGGTTTACGTCTATTTCTTCATCTGTATTAGAGCTGTTGCTAAACATTGTTGGCTTTGGAATAGACGGGTTATTTAAATCTTTGATTTTGGCTAAGCCAAGACAGGTGGTTTGTTGAACAGTGTCATTTAAAAATATCATTTGTTCTGGGATCATGCAGGCTCTAAACAAAGCTTCTAAACCCTGTACTTGCCATTCTTTTGTACCCCAAACACTTTTCAAATCAACATTTTTGTCCCAATAATCAAATTCAAAAGTATTCATTTTTTCAAAGAATGAATCTGAATATATCAATTTTGTGTTGGTTATCATGGTTTTCATCCCTGTCTTGTTTGACAATTTGTAATAAAATGTTTCAGCATTAGTTATGTTAAAACCTGAAAAATATGAATATTTGTCATACAAGGTTCTAGAGCTCCCTTTTGGAGGTGTAGCACAATGTTCCCATTGATTATAATTTAAAACATTTCTAGGTTGTGCAGATTTATGCAAAAAATGGTTACCATAATGGTTATAGCAATACATACTATCATAATTTGTAGAACCTTGCAAATAATCATGTTTTGTAAATTTAGCAGACATTACTAAGTCCGACATCATATTGTTAATACTTTCAAAGTCCCAATCATCAGCAAATGAGTTTGGTTTTGCAAAGTCACTCAAGGAGATCTTGATTTGGTGTGGATATTTCAGGATCTCGACCGGACCATAAATTTCATAGTCAGTGTTGTCCCAGGCTACCCCACCAGGTATTGGAATTGCTGTGAAGTTGGCTGAAGAAAGTTCTCTTTTCTCGACGTGTGAAGATGTGTGTGGTTTGAGGACCAAGTTGATGTTCTGACTTGCTGTGTCCATTTTAGCATATTTTCCCTCAATGAAGCGTCCCAAAGTAAATACCATGATGAGCCAAAGTATGAGGATAAATGCACCAAAACCCACCCAAAATTCAATCCATGGAGAAACCAGATATGTTACTTTCAGTTGTTTCAAAAGTTCCTTAGCTTTGTCTTTAAAGGATTTTGATGATGGCTGTGTCTTTGGTTCACTGAAGCCTTCAGAGGAATCATCGAAGTTGATGAAGTAACCAGATGCAGTTCTGTCAATTGTTCCAATTGGTTCAGGATTTTTGTTTTTTGCATTGTCACTTGGTACTTCAGTATAGATTGGTGTGTCTCTGCTAAATGTTTTTATTTGGGTTTTCAGAGGTCTTAGTTCTATTGCATTGTTGCATAGTCCTTGTTGTTCTTCTGTAGGCGTTTCGAATGTGATGAGCCTCTTTGTTAGGACCTCTGTACTGGTAGCAAACCTTGGTGTTCTGCTACTTATTGGGAGTCCACTTGGCCTACCGTTTGTTATCGGCCACATGTTGTGGTTTTACCAGGTCGATGGATACAACTCGGTTCTCCTTTTTTCCAGCAAGTGGCTGTAGTACAACTGATCTTGTCCCGTTGACAGACAAGACAGGAACTGCTTTTCTGTAAGAAGGCCCAAATTCCTTCTTTACCGCGATCTTCTCCCTGACTAGATCCCCGACTTTTGGAATCCAGACAGGTCTTGCTGGGACAGGTGGTGATTCTTCAGTGGTCGTTGGCTGTTGTTTCAACTGTATGTTGCTCAGGTCTTTTCTTGTTTTGTTTAAGTCCTGCAAAATAGCCAAACGGTCTTTGACATCAAGGGTTTTTTCTATTACCACTGAAGTCTGACTATCAAGGTCAGAGATCAACATCCTAGTTCCGAATAATAATTCGTACGGACTGAATCCCTTCAGAGAATTTCTTGGCAAGTTATTTAGACTACGTTGGACACTTATTAGATGTTTGACCCACCCAGCTCCCGAACCTAATATCCTTTCTATTATAGATTGCTTTCTGCCTTGGTTTTTTCTTTACACCATCCCATACCCTCAGGAAGGAAGTGAGAAGATTCCCGCTGGGCTGTGCTCATTTGGCCATGTTTCCCCCCCAGGCTGGATTGCCTGAGTGAAAGAAATGGTCGAACGTAGCATGCTCTTAGCGTATATGCCATTTAGACTCGCAAATCTTGTATAATAGTCCGGACGTCAGCCGAGTGCTGGTGATCTACATTATAAGTGGAAACTAGCCTGTATATGTTAATCGCAAGCCATTCTTTTTAGTGGTGATGTTATCTGCCTTGATACGACGAGGTATTAAACTGCTTCTCTCCCCAATGCGATTTCTGTTGCAGTTTGGGCAGTTTTTTACAAACATGGTGTAGTGCAGGCTCATGCCTGGCCACCAGTACCGTGATTGTAATTCTTCCAGAGAATCTTTTAATTTGAGGTGTCTGAGACCCTCGCCCATGTGTGCGTCTGCGATTAACAAGTTTCTCCTGTCCATGTTTGGAATCACTCTATCCCCCACTCCAGGGATTCGAGCAAAAGGGACGGAGTTTGCATCGATTATGTATGTGTAATTGAGTGGATAGTTGATCGGTAACGCTGAGCAGTCGCCTTTTGATGACGTTTTCACCGCCAGCAATGTTTCACCGTCAATGTATTTTAATGTACGCTTTTTTCGATCTACGGGAGCCGGTTTAGTGGCTGCCGCTGCGGCTGCTTCAGCCAATGAATTCCCTACAACGTGAACGCCATCACGTTGATGACTCAGTGAGTGTGTCACGTGAGTCTTTGGTAGTTCTTTTTTCAAAAGAGCTACTTGTTCCCAGAGCAGTCTCTGCTTTATTGGTGCATCTGTGTCATCTTTGTAACCGTTCTGAATCCATGTCTGCAAATCGCTGTTATATGATTTGACGCAGTAATATGAATCTGACACTATAAGTGTCGGGAATTCGCGATCCGCATTATCTAGCGCCATTTTCAATGCGATTATTTCAGTTTGTTTTTCTGAATTAGTTTCTACTGAGTGTGATTTTGTTAATAGAGGTTTTAATTTACCTCCGCGCCACACTTCTTTTGTAATCTCACATGTGGGGTTGTATGCTTGTTCTCCCCAAACGGAGGGTTGAGCATGTCCGTCTGTATAGATTACACAGGCGTAATGTCGTAGAGGCAGAATGTCGATTGGCAGAGGATACGTCTTTTCATATTTTAGATTTTTCAATTCTTCTAGTTCTGGATCAAAGTAGTAGTATACTTTGTCCGTTGTGATTGAATTCACCCATTGTATCCATTCCGGATTCAATGTTGTTGTTGGTAAATTACACGGTGTTGTTAGTGCCTCAAAGGCTGATTCTGCTGTTCTGACTGTGATATGTCTACCGTCAGCTATGTCTTTTTCTCTAGCTATTGCGGTTTGAACTGCACGAATGATTTTTTCTGTATTACTGAATTTCTGTTCAGCTTCTGTGTACATGTGTGATTTGAATGCAATTGGTACCTTATCTCCCTCATTAGAGGTTAGGTATGTGAATCCGCATCTCCCTGGGATGACTCGGATCACAAGGTTGCGTGTATTATCACGGGTTTCTAATTTTGTTTTAATTAGCATGTCTGTTTGTAAGGATCTCAAAATTTCTGTGTGTGTTTGAGTCCAACTGGATCTTTTAAAGTCTGGTTTAATTAGATCATAAAGGGGTTTGACCCTTTCTGCGTAATTTGCAATGTATGTTCTTCCGAAATTTAGGAAGCCTAGAATTGACTGTAGGTTTTTTAGTGCCATTTACTGAGAATGCAGTTAAATATCTGCTCTCTGGTGCTATATTTTGACAAAAGAATCCATTGGAGATGTCCAAGGTTGTTTTGTATTTTTTGCGCACTATGTTATTCATTAGTGCAGCACTGTGTGAGTTTTGCACTGCAAAGGTTTTGCAACATGTGTTAAGGTGTCGGTAATCCAAAACTAGACGATATGAATTGTCTGGTTTGGAGACCGGAAACAAAGGATTGTTCATTTGTGAGGTGCAAGTTTCAATCACCCCCTGGTATTCTAGCTGATCTAGTATTTCATTTACTTGTTTTTTAGCTTCTTGCTTAATTGGGTACTGCCTTTGTGCAGTAGGTTGTGATTTTAACTGGATTTTGTGAGGAGGAGAATCCTCATCCCATCCTACGTGATTTTTATATAAAGCAGGTGCTAAGGCCACTGCCCACTTTCTAGCAAGTGTGTATTTTTTATGAATCGGGATTTGATTCGAGAAGGCAGGCATAATTACTTCTTCGCCATGAGGGCACTCCCTGACAAACTCTGGTGGCCAGTCTTTTTCAGCTAGAAGGATGTCATAGCCTTTGGAGAGGTTATCCCAAAATAGTCCCCTTATTTTCCTAGTCTTATCTCCCTCTATACGTAATGTTATCTCGTATATCTTGTGGGGCTTGCTAACTCTGGTATCTGCAGTTTCCACTTGAAGGTATTCATTCGTGTCCACTGTCTCCAGATGATTCATAAGGACTTTGCGAGCTATGCTCACCTCTGCTGCGCTGTCTAGCATTGTCTGAGCCCACTCTCCGTTTTTCAGTTGTGTCCTCAGTATTCTCTGCATTGTTAACTACCTTGATACTGGCTACCTTTTTTTTTGGAAATTGTAATTTCTTTTTTAGTTGAGCAGGTTCCTTGTCTTTGGACTTGGCGTGCTCTTCTGATCGTCCTCTTCTTTCCGATTTCTGCGAGGAATTCTGAAAAGATTGAGAGGGACGTGTATCAATGTCTTGATATCTATCAGGTTTTTTAATATTATCCCTATTTCTAAGGTTATATCTATTCCCAGAGGGGTCACTCTGTGGTGACCTCTGTCTTTGGTTTGGAGATTTCTCTCTTCGCCTAGGAGACCTTCCTCTGGGCTGGAATTTCTTTTCTTTAGGATTGGATTGTTTATTTCCATCCCAGTTCTTTTTTGGTGAATTATTGTTAAAAAATATTTTTTCTGGACTTGTAGTCAGTTGCGGTTTTACTGGTATTCCACCTAGACTATCTCTGCCTAGTTCTTCATAGGATTTTTCTATGATTCTGGCAATTTCAGCTGGTTGGTCTGCTATATCTGTCTCTTTTAACCTCTGGCGGATCGCCACGTTTGCTGCTTCACCTTTTATGTTGGCTAGTAATATAGCCGAGACCTGCTTGAAGTCTTTTAATAATTTCATACCAAGAGTTAAAGCAGGTTCTGGACCGTATTCATCTTGAATTTGTTTTAGCACATCTGGTATCACCGAAATGGATGGGACACCGTGCGTTTTTGTGTAGATGGAAGCAAAGACTGTACCCCAAGTGTCACAGTCCTCAATGTGTGGTGCGATTCCCATTGGGAGACATATAGTCAGAATCCTGTGTTTTTCCAGCGGGCTGGTGTCAGGAAACACCGCCTCTATTTGGGTAATTTTCTGTGCCAACCAGAATGGTATCTGTTCCCGTTTAACTGGAACTTTACCTAGGCAGGATTGGATGTTTTGTGGTGTAATTTTATTTGTGTTCCCCTGGTGAGGGGTCAGCTGTGGAAGTTTAATCGCTGGCTGAATTGTTGAAGTCCGCATTACATACTGAACTAATTGTCTATGAATTTTTAGTAGTTGTTTTAGCTGTATTAATAGCTCTGCTGCAGGCATTCTTTCGATGTCTGGATGTGGTGTGTATCCGGCTAAGACCGGCCACGTTGCTCCTGGTCTACCTAAAGGACCGAGCCTTGTAATGTGATTGTTATGTATTAGGGCGCCATCAAATAAGAGCAAATGCTCTTGGAATTTGAGTGGTACTTCCACCTCCTCGAAAGGAGTGTAAATGTCAGGTGGTACCTCTATTTTGTAATAGTGGAAGTACTTTGTTACAGCATTTGCTGCTGGAAAATGTATCCATGTATAGTATACCTCTGTCTGCCGATATTCGTGTGCCTCAATTACGAATATGACTGTGCCACCTCTAGGTGTCAGTCCATTTTCTATAAGTTTTAAGGTTATAGATCTCCTTTTGCTGACCGGAATGAGTATTATATCCGCGTCTGCATCCTTTAGTGCAGTATCTGCTGCTGCTATTTCAGCTGCTAATCTAACTGCCTCTCTTTCTTCATCACTGTCTCCCATTTTACAGACAGGATGGTATTATGTCTATTTGCAGATCAGGTTTCTTTATGGAACAAAGATTAGATGCACAATAATATGGAACTGTTTTTATCCTTCAACGTTGACTATAACAAGAACCATACATAGGAGTTCCTTCCTGCGAGGTTTTGGAGGATATAACCTTTCACCCACTCCAGACGTCTTTGGAGTATTCGGGAAAAGGGGTCTGAGTGAGAAAGCACGACTGAGTTACTCTAAATGTCTTACGTTAGTTTTATCGCCCTTTCCAAACACGTTGGGCGCCATGTAGTGTAGCTCCTATTTTCCCAATAGGCTCTGCGCATTGGAATAGTACCTACAGCAGTAAAGGCCTAGGCCAGACGTTAACTAGGTCTACTACTGTCGATACTAGACTTAATTTTTGGGTTTGCCAGCTAAGCTCAGAGTTCGCTAGAAACTTTCTCGAATGTTCAAGGAAGGGATTAACTCCCCTGATTAGACAAGAAGGGATTTAGTTTCTGACAACCATAGAACATGACAACTTTGCTCTCCCCTAATCAAGAGTCAATCTCGAGAGTCGTGTGAGCACAAGGCAATTATTTTACTCAGTCAGTACGTGCATTCTTAGTCTCATCAGAATGTAGAGAAATGGAAGAGACGGGCGTGTTCAATAAAAGATGTTATTTATTGATCAGTCTCTTTTCTCATACATGAGAAATGGATCGATATTATTGCAATACTTATAGTTAAGTAAAGTGCATACATTAGAAGCAATAGTATAAAATAATACTGTAAAAACATTGATATGGTTTCTGAGCCATATGATGTTTAAAATGATTAAAATATATTTACATACACATATACATTTGACTAAACGTACTCAACTGGTGTTTCTAAATACGCCTACCCCGTGTACCTGACCTAAGTCTAATGCGTGGGCGGGAATAGAAAGTTACAGTTTAAGTTAAGTTTGTTTTTGCCAAGTGAATAACTAAAGAATTCTCTGTGAGGGGTTATTCAGTTCTGTACCTGGAAGTTAGGATGAATGAGGAATGGTATCTCTTTCTCTGCTCTCGATATTCCAGGCTGCCTGCGAGGGCTACCCGGAAGCGCCGGTGCTGGGTCTCTCGGCTTGAGATAGCAGCGCGTCTCTCAGCGCGTCAGGAAGGCGGGGCTGCTGCCAGCGGGGTCTGCTTCTGCTCTCGGCTTCGGCAAGTATGGCTGCTCCGTCTTGTCACCACGCGTGTCTTTGCATAGGGCAAGGTCGGCAAGATTTATACCTTAAAGGTGCCGAGATTGACGTAAGGATGGACATAGGTACGTCAATAAAGATGTCATACGACTTGCTCGTTAGCACATTCTTTTGCAAAAGTTCTCTGTGAAATCAAAACAATGGCCGCACGGATTATCCAGGTTTTCATAGGTTTGATTTGTTATGAGAACGTCGTATGCCTTATCAGGGGCTGGAGGAATGTCGCTTGTCTAATTAGATCTCAAGCGTTATGACCTAATCAGATAACACGTTCCTGTGCCGTAGTGTGACTGCGTCAGATAACGGTATCTGCATCATGGGGGTTTTCTTGCCTCATGGGCTGACTGTTAGTTAACTTGATAGTTAGTTTAACCAGAATAGGGTCAGGAATAGGGGGACTGATTCAGAACCTATAGAAATACACGACACAGAAGACATGTACCTAAGGGTTACCCTACATGGTAATTTTTAAGCATATTCTTTCCATTAGATAACTGGGAAGAAAATAGAATAATGAATAGCAAGGAGGAGGCAATGTACAAAGATTTAGCTAGAGGAGACTGAGATTTAAAGGAAAATGGAGTCGATGTGGAAACAGCCAGTCAGACAGTCAGCGAGACATTGGTGAGGGGTCGAGGTTGCAGACACAGACTTCAGTGGATGCAGAGACAGTAATGGAAATAGAGATTACAAAGGAAGAATAATACTGGAAAAGTAGTAAGACTACAGGGGAGACATATTTCAAGATATAGAGCAGGCAAGGTAGACTGCTCAACCCCTTGAGTGCTAAGGACAAGATGCTCTCATCCTCAGCACCACTGGGGCTGGCTGTGCTGAGGACGAGACCATCTTGTCCTTGGTACTTGAGTAGTTAAAGATTGGATTATGGAATAGATAGTACTAGAGATTTGAGGGGACAGCTGCAGGTTGAGACAGGCTGCAAGGACATAGCAAGAATGCTGATGAGACACAGACTATAGGGGAAAATACTGCCTGGAAGAGGGATGATGGTACTTCAGGAGTGATGATGTGGAAGAGGATATGTAATGAAGTGTCAAAATGCATTGACAGAAACACAGCAGTGTAGTAGAAAAAAGACCATGATTGCTGGTCAACAAAGAGCCAAGATATTTTTGTTACCATGATTGGTGGAAGATCCTTTTTGTATCTCGGGGCTAAATCCTGGAATAAACTCCTGCTGGCACTTTGTGCTACCAGTGCTTCAGTTTTCAGGAAAAAGCTGAAACCCTGGTGGTTTAGCAAGTGAGGTCATCATTAGGCCTCAAGTTTGCAGGTAACCTTTCACCTCCAGTGCCTGGACAGGTCTCGGAGTAGCTGTGCGATCTGTAAATGTCCTTTCATTTCATGATGAGTGCATAAAGGTAAATTTATGGAGCATAGTTTTTTTCAGGGTTATAAACAAACCCTGTATAAAAACTATGCTCCATAAATTCCTTATTTTTCTTAAATGTTATTCTCTACCACTGTTGACCTGGTACATTTCACTTAGGTTCTAAATCTTCCTTTTCATTTGCATGGATAATCACTGCTTTCTTTTATTTTGTTGGCTGCAGATCAAGATAGTGTTTAATTTTGCTTTTGATTTTCCTAATACTTCATTATTGTTATATACTGCTGTTTTGTTATTTTTTTTTACTTAAATTATTTGATAGAGAACCTACATGATGATGTAAGAATTTAAATTTAAAATGTTTCAATTTGTGAAATTATATAGCTGTAGGTTGCGCTGCGTGAACTGTTTAGTCCATTGCACAGACACTGGCAGCCATCTGGACTACTTCTCTGCATGGGGAAATTGAATTCTAAAGGAAAATGAATCATTTTTCTTTAGTATGTGAACTGTTTTCCTTAATCGGTAGGTTACCACCAGCTCTATTTTAAACACATTGTAGCAATTTTCATTCTATATTATGAATGCAATACCAAATGATGCATTTTGCACTATTTTTGTTTAAAAAGATGTCCTAGAAATACTATAATGTCTTGCTTTCTGTATTAATGGCATGTCATCCTTATGCGTTGTAGCATAATTATAACAAAAATAAATAAGAATCATTTGAAGAAAAAATGTTGGTGTTATTTTTTGCGTTCAGGTTGAGACAATGTGTCCTCAAATCTAAGCGTGGCATCTCTGAGAGGTTCACAACGTTAACGTACAGGAAGTAAAAAAAAATGTCGTCTATTGGCCTCGTCGTTATAATTTTGCCCCATATTTGAAGTTTGATGGGTGTTAAGGCTTCTCTGGTTATATAATAGATGAGATCTGGGTCGGTGAAGGCGCGCATTTGGGCTGCATCTTGGCTACAACACTATTTACCAACATCTTTAATATGCTAGATTTCTTGAAATCTAACACTACGGTGCCCTTCCCGCTTTACAACATTTGATGTAATGCCATTTTCATGCACTGAAAACAATTCTCAAAATCTTGCTGGTAGTCTTTGAGCAGTTTTGATACTAATGGGCTTTGTGGAAGAGTAACTAAAAGCAATTAAGAGGCTTAGGACCAAGGAGGACAAATTCACCCTACTTTGTTTAGTCTGGCTATAGATAGCTTTAGGGGCCTGATATGGCCCATGTCATCAACACACAAATACTCAGAGAGTGTGCTTTGGGTCAACCCCATTCAGCTATTGGCTTGGTAGGGTCAGCCTTCTTTAAATATTGCTTGCTGGAAGAGTCTTTCATACTTTGTATCAGCCCACAACAGAAGGGTTCAGAGGCACCTTTTGCAGTGGTGATTGGATGCAGCATCCATCTCCATCATCTCATATATGATGAAATTTGAAACTACACAGATGTTGAACAGTGTTGAATTTAAAGTTGTTTTCTCAAAAGTTTAAACAAAGCCTGACACTGAAAGCAAAAGCCACATTGCACATACACTTTACATGTCCACTCACATTTATTTATTTATTTGATGAGTTTTATATAGCGCTGGCTAGACCCGGAGGTATCAGAGCGCTTTACATGAGAGTTACATATTGTTACAAAGTTACAACATATGCAAGATACATCAGTTACTAGGACGTTACATAGAATAGAAAAACGAGAATAAGGGAGCGTAGATGGTGGGGAGAAAGAGGGGTAGCGAATGCAGATCAGATCGCAGTCAATAGTCAGTAAGGTGGAACAAGGCGCTGATCAGTTGAATGAGTCAGTCAGGGGGAATACAAAACTAGCTTAATGTCACAAGTTGTTTGATGTCTTGGAGTACCCAAATTGGTCGCACCGTTCAGGAGTAAACACAGCTGAGGGGTCAGCGTGAAACCCTGTACTCGTCAATTGCGCGACCCAGTCTTTCCACAGTAAAAACAGTAGTTTTGTTTGTTTTGCTGTCAGGAAATGCAAAGTATATGTCCTGCATGTGTCTTATGTTGCACATATTTTGAAATCCTTCATTTGCGAGGCTAAATGACAATTTAAAGGAAGGAACCAGCCCAAACACTAAGAAATCATGGGTATGCAAATGAACCCTAAAATGCTGGCTTTCCACAAAGTGTACGTTCAGGGAAGAAATTAAACAAGTTATATGTACTATGGCAGTGGGAAGCTTCTTCATACTGAACAATGACAAAAGTCCCCACAAGTACATCTGAAAAACAGGTCTAATGGCAGTTACTATCAAAAACAAAAAAGGGGTTTCATCGTAGGTTTTGAGCTTTTATCAATATCATTTGGAGAGTGAAAAAGAGTTAACAGACCTATATCAGAAAACAACATGGGTGAGCTAAGGGATGTCTCAGACAATCTTCAGTAACTAAACGTGAAAAGGTGTTGTACTTTGAATGCTAAATCTTAAACCAAATAAGTAGTGGCATGACCTGAACTAAATTCATCTAAGAAAGGGAGTAAAACCTCCTGGTGAGAAATAAGGCTGGCTATACTTTTGGAGAGTGTGTGAAGCATTTCAGAGAAATGCATTTTCAATTCTCTAGATGACGCCAGGAAGGTACCCCCAGACACCAGTACCAGCCCCATAACACACCAAGGAAAGATATTTACCTTTGTACAGAGTGATAAGTTCTATGATGGGATTTTGGCCTATTTTGGGGGGAAACCTAAAAATACCATCCATAGCCCCAATGAATTTGCAAACTTTCTGGGTTAAAAGTCCCTCCCAGCTCAATTTTTCTGAAAGAATTATACCAAGGCCATTGGACCCTGTTATGAATTTTATCAATTAATGCATACAACCATTGGGATTTGTACAGTGTCTTCTATATATATGTTCTTTGTATATATAATCAGCATTTGAGCACTGCGTCATCTACACTATGATCACTTACTTTGTTGTTTGTTACACTTGACTGGAGACAAAACATGATAAGATGCAATCTATATCAGTACTGTATTTGGTCTTCTTTGTAATTCATTAAGGTCCGATGAATAAGTCGGAGTAACTCTTGGTTCTTTCGAAGACACATAGGAAGGTACCACTTTTCAATGAGTGCCACAGGACAATTGTTATATTAATACATACCTATCCTGGCCCACATATTGCAGATAGGGTTGTCCTTGTTATTTAACCCCTTCCCTGCTGCCGTCGGCCGTTGTCCATCGCGAGCACTACCTCGCTGGTGCTGCGAATGTCCAATGCGGCCCTGCCCACTCCGAGGAACTGCCGCACTGCCGCGAAATAACAGCCGCGGCTAAGTTGTTAAACACACACATACAAGTTAACAGGTCACCACTTTTCCACATGAAAGTTCAAAACTTGAAGTGTACACTAACTGCTCTTAGACTGGCATGTGGGTGGTCTGTAGGGTCACCAGCGCAAAGTGGAGTTTTTTCACCGCACTGAACACAGAGCCACCTTATAACAAATGGTTACTAATCTGTTCCACTTCAAGAGATCTTCATTTTGAGCCTATGAGGTAACCAGGAGATCAGGTGTGCGTATTCTTGTGAGAATCAAGTACAGCAGTCACAAGTAGATTAAAGCAGATTCTGTCTTTCTGATCTGTCATACTCCTGTCCTATGTATGTTTAACCCCTTTGCCGCGGCCGCGATTTCGCGGCAGTGCGGCACTTCCGCAAAATGGGCGGGCCATGTCAGCCGTTGTACGTTCGCAGCACCAGCGAGGTAGTGCTCGCGACGGCCAACGGCCGATGGCAGCAGGGAAGGGGTTAAGGGCTGTCATTCTTCATGACATGTGCAGATTCCAGTCCAGGCCTTTTCTAAATGTTTGATGCTAGGCACCATTCATTGTAGCAGATGATAACAGAGTTGGATGGATGTCCATACATTGACCTCCTCTTCTGACGACTTCCTGGTTACTACTATTTTCCTCACTTAAAGTCAAAACCCTTCAAAATGAGTAAACTTTCATGAGCTTTTCATAAATATTTCAACCCTTTGCCCCCCTAACTTGTTACATGAGGTGCCACATTAAGTACTATTTGTGTTCCTCTGACAAAAGCAGAAGGAAACCCACCTGAACTGTCTGAGTTGCCAATAACACTGACCCCCCCATAGCAAGCTTCTGCAATTTGCTTCCTTCCACTGTCCTGGGCTCATTGGTGCTCCTTTGAAGTTAAGCAGAAAACTGACCGTACCCAGTCCTTTGTTAAACAATCTTCCCAACGGCTAGAGGAAATGCCTTTCTAATAGTTTCTCTGTGTGATCAAGGGTTTTTTGGGAGTCATGGAGAAGTGCTCTCCTTCAACACTCGATGAGCAGAGCTTCTCTGGCCTCCCTCAGTTGAAGCAAAGAGGCAGGTTTTGTTTCAAAGATAGATATGGAGTACATGGCTGCTTCTCAATCTTCTTGTGTTTAGAATGAAATACCAGCAGCCAAGTCATGAGAAACAAGGGAGGGGACCAATTTAAGAATGACCGATGAGCCATTCACCAGAATCCATATTTGAATCACTTGTGTTTTAGAATAGTAAGCAAAGTAACCTAATGACTTTGTGATATTGCGCTCTGTGATGATGGGGCTATGTATCTGTGGCTCAACAGATCAGTCACCTGGAGATCAGGTCGGGTATCACAAGGTCAACTACCAGGTTCTAGAGCTTCTAGTGGGACCTCTCTTTGGTCTTACAACCCCATAATGGCTGACATGTGCTAGTTGCACTGTCCCCTATCGACTGATGCAAGTGTGATAATATAGCAGTCTTAGAAGAGAAACAAGTTGCCAGGTACGGTCAGTTTGTCAAATGTTCATCGTGGCTTGTACATGCTTTTGTTCTCGGTCGTGTAATGACAGTGGTACTCTGGGATATTTAGCCACTTGTTCTTTCTCTGGGTTTCGATGGTACTCATCATGAACAGTGTCTAGAACATGGTATCTTTGATCATAAGCTTTCCTTTCAGTGTCAACAACTTCATCACATTCTGCGACTATTCCCAGCCCATTGTGATTAGAGAGAATAAGCATTGTAGTTGGCTCTAAACCAATAGTCCACCATGAAGTTGTATTCCTGTAGCTTGCAACAGATGTCAATAAACATACAAATGAAAACCGCATCATCCTTATTGATCTGCTGCTACCTCTGCGGTGTATGTGCCACAACCAAGTAAGAATTTCCAATTAGTACTTTCCATTACTATTGATCCTTCTGGGTTTGCACGGCGCACTGCTCACAGATGCTTACATCAACTATGGGCCACATTTTTAGACAGGAGGTTGAAGAAGGATTAGTTATGTCAGGTAGCTTTATAATCTTGATGGCTTGAAACGCCTTGTGTTGGCTTTCTTTTTATGAGCAACCTATCTCACAAGGCCTCTTCCAATGACTATAAATGTGATTACTTTGTGGATGAACAAGAAGCAGTGCCATGCCAAGATAACCATTTACTTCAGAGGGAGTCTGAGGTGAGGCTCTAATGTTTACATTGCTGGCCTTCAGGAGGTCAGCAGAGACACTGTCCCCCACGAAGTTATATCTAAAGAACATCAATCTGAGTTCACAACCTTACATTTGTCACGATCTAAAATGAATCGATTTTCCTCAGAGCCTTTTCAGCACAGCCTTTATGGACTCTCTTACAAGGCATCTATATAAGAATGTTGTTTCTGATTGATCACACCTGTGATCCAAATACGGTCTCTCAGATGAGATTCTTGAAAACTTAAATGTTGAACAATATGCCAAAGCTCAGCCTTCTACATTGGCTGAGGCCTATGCGGATAAAAATGCCTCATAGAGTTACAGCTGGTGGTACTCAGCATTGAGGTCCAACGTGGACAACAGATGTGCGTCACTGAAATCTTCCATTGATGGAGATTATTATGTGGCAAGTCAACCAATTGCCACACATATGTTCAACACCCGGGATCATTCTGCACCTTTATTCCAAGTTCAACAAAACTGATGGGATGGGGCCTTTGAGTAAAAAGGCACCCAGAACTAGATTAAAAGAAAACCTTAAGAGCAGGGGGACATATATATATAAATATGAGTATGCAGCTTCACTCATCTGTAGGGATAATAGTATATGCTAGACTTTCCGCGAGACGCATGCCATTTTCCAAACAAACCTAGTGCGACGAAACGAGGAGTAGTCATCCGGCGAAGAAAAGCAGAACGCTGAGAGCGGCTGAGATTATAGAAAGCAAAGCGCATCCTGATGTAAGATGGCCCCAGGTCACGCAG
Organism: Lissotriton helveticus; assembly: GCF_964261635.1. Lineage (NCBI taxonomy): Eukaryota > Metazoa > Chordata > Amphibia > Caudata > Salamandridae > Lissotriton > Lissotriton helveticus. The sequence continues at coordinate 1,043,910,780 of NC_136061.1, forward strand.
GGCTCTATGGGCAAGGGTGAGAGCCTTAAACTGCACCCGCTGAGCCATAGGAAGCCAGTGCAGATCATGCAAGTGCAACCTCACACTAGATCTCTTAGAGATATTAAATAAGAGTCTGACCACCGCATTCTGAATCATTTGTAGTTTGTAGTTTATTCATCAGATAGCCGGGGATGCCGATAAATAATGCATTGGCATAATCGAGCCGGGAGAGGATAAGGGCCCGAGCCACCATTTCATTTGCCGGCCACGGCAGCAAAAGGAAGAACCCTTCTAAGGGTCTTGAGGGTGCCGAAGCAGACATCGGTGAGTTTTTTTATGTGATCTGAAGGTCATCTCCGAACCATACCCCTAAGTTCTTCGCTGGCCCACCTTCAGAGCAAGGGCATGGGAAATCTGGAGGCCACAGGTCTTCTCTGAAAAAGGGAGGAAACTGGCCATACATAAGTACCTTAGACTTCTCCTCGTTGCACTTGAGTTGGGCCCATGCCAGACATGTAAACACGGCTGATAGGCACCTCTGGGCAATGTCAGTGTCCAGGTCGGAGCCTTTCCAAGTAAATAGTAGCTGGGTGACATCAGCGTAAGCCAAGATTTTAGCACCCAGCTCCTCTGCTAGGAAGATCAGGGAGGTCAGATAGATATTAAAAAGCAAAGGACTCAGAGTGGAGCCCTGAGGGACCCCGGTCGATAACTTCCTAGCAGAGGATGAGAAGGGGAGCATCCAGACCTGCTGGGTGCGCACATCCAAAAAGGATTTTAACCAATCCCAAACGGAACCATCCATGCCAATGGATGAGAGCCGGGTGAGAAGGAGCTGGTGAGGCACCGTATCGAAGGCGGCAGAGAGGTCCAACAAAATCAGGGCCGCTCTGCCGCCCCCGTCCAAGCACTCTCTAATCACCTCTGCCATTTCCACCAGCGCGGTCTCTGTGCTGTAAGATGTTCTAAACCCGGATTGGGCTGGATGAAGAGCCCCAGAGGTTTCTACAAAGGCCTCAAGCTGGCGGAAGACCACCTTTTCGCACACTTTAGCCAGGGCCAGCAACAGAGAAATAGGGTGATAATTGGTGGGTACAGAGGGATCTGCGGTAGGTTTTTTGAGGAGAGGAAGAAATTTGGCCTGTTTCCATTGCGCTGGAACAGTAGCAGACTGAAGAGATAAATTAATATTAGCAGCAGCTTCTTAATACACAATCTCAGCAACCCCCGCTAAAGCTCTAGCTGGGCACGGGTCAGAGGGGGAGCCGGACTTAAGAGATTTAAAAATGGCTAGAATGTCAGGCCCCTCTGCCGGCAGAAACTGAGAGAATGAAGGGCTTATGAACTCGCAAGGCAGGGGAGATAAAAAGGAGGAGATCCTCTGCTCCTCCGAGAGCATTCCTAAACTGTTCTGAATGGACTGTATTTTATTAATAAAAAAGGAGGATAGCTCCTCACACCCTTGGTTGGAAACTGGAAAAGTCTTTTGTTCAGCACAGGGGGACAAAAAGCTTCTAACAATGGAAAAGATCTCCTTACTATTACTGTTGGCTTTCGCGATTTGTTCGGCATAAAAATCACTCTTAGCTTTTCTAACAGCTACATAGTAATCTCTCTGGGCAGAGCGAAGTGCAGATTTAGCAGCCATACGCCAATGATGTTTCAGTTTTTTACAACCCTGTTTCAACTCCTTCAAAGTCGTCGAAAACCAGGGGTTAGAAGGAAAGGATCGATGATGACTATAAGCAGGGGGTTTGGAAGAAGAGTCAACCCCCTGACTAACCCAGGCATTGAAACAATCCACCGCCCCCCGAGATCATAAACAGGAGCCGGGTGCGTGTGTAACAGAACTTCAGATAGCGCCGGAATGTTGATCTTCCGGGAGGGCGGGCCATGAGTCAAGGCCGAGGTAGAAAAAGGCTTCCCCATGGCCCACGAAAACCTTATCAGAAAATGATCAGACCATGTAACTGGTAGAGGATCCATGACAGAAACATCAAAATTAGAGCACACCAGATCGATCAGGTGGCCCCCGTATGTGACAGCAACTTAACCCACTGAGTCAACTGTGTCAAATCAAATAGATCCAACAGAGCTGCTGAATATGGGGGCTCTGGTGTATCTAGATGAATATTAAAATCACACAGAAGTAAATACTTAGGAAGCGAAGAACTCGGGGGCAATGGCATCATCCAGTGTCTTCAGGAAAGCTCCAGGAGGGCGATACACCAGCGTGCCCCCCAACGTAAAGTGGGGTGACAAGGTAAAGGTAAAATCCAGGGCCTCCCCCTCCACCAACTCCTTAGATGTTTCACTCATAAAAGACCAATCCTCCCTGAATACCACTGCAGAGCCTCCCACTCTCCCGGTTAAGCGATCCGCACGAGCTATACGGTATCCCCGCGGGACGGCAAGCTCGACCACCGGAGCACAAGACTCACGTAGCCAGGTTTCAGTGATAAATAGAGAGTCTAGTTTATCGTCCAGGATTAGCTCATAGATATTAAGAGGGAAACATCCTTTACCACGCAACTTTTACCACGCAGTGCTTTTACAACGCAGGTTTTACAACAAAAACCATTACAACGCATTGCACTGGGGGGCGCTCTAGGATAAGTAATAGTTTAATTTACTATCCAACACCTTCCCTACTATCCATGGGGACTGGAGTTGGAATAGTAAATTAAACTATTCACTATCCAGCACCCCCAAAAGCAATGCGTTGTGATGGCTTGCGTTGTAAAACTTACGTTGTAACGGCATGCGTGGTAAAAGCATGCGTTGTAACAACGTACATCCATAGTAAGAGCATGTTTAACCATAGAACGAGCATTGATAAGTGCCACAGAGATTCTATGCTCCCTGACAACTTGAGGATCCGGGCAGGGCTGTTTAGTGGGCAGGGCTGTTTGGTGTTAAAACATAAATTGCAAACGGGACAAGTCCTAAAAAGATTGTGTAGGATGGCCCACTGTTTGTTTCCAACACAGGGCGGTGAATCTAGAGCCAAAAGTTCATCATGGCTATAGAATCGCCTGCCACCCAAGTCTGCTGGCACTAAACCGGCAGCATGACTGGCACCGGGCGCTCCCTGGGCGCAGACGGGCTTACCTTTGGTGCGCCTTTGGCGTGCCGGTGGCGCGCCCGCAGCGTGCGTCCGCTGCGCGTCCGAGGGAGCATGTGCGTTTTATGCTTTTTCCCTCCCCCAACTAGACCGCTAACTTGCGTCCCACCGGGATCCGGGACTCCCAAGATGGCATCCTGCCCTCCACTCAATCGGCACTGGGAGCCGCAGTGGACCGGGGCAGGGACAGCACACCTCCCTGGCCTAAAACCGGGTAAGTGCGGGCCAAAACAAATGAGTGCAAAAAGAAATTATAGCAGCAGTGGAGAGTACGTTTTTTTAAAAAGCAGAACACTTTAAAAAACAAGTAAGAGAAAGATCACTCGATAGAGCTACAATGCACAGTTTAACAAATAATTAATCATTACAGACAGCCTGAGTCCAAAACGGTTCGAGCGGGGACTGCCACTACCTGCTCTAGCCGCCGCGAACCTTGCACTGCCAGCCGTTTTATGCGTTTTCCCTCCCCCAGCTAGACCGCTAACTTGCGTACCACCGGGATCCAGGACTCCCAAGATGGCGCCCTGCCCTCCACTCAATCGGCACTAGGAGCCGCGGTGGACCGGGGCAGGGACAGCACACCTCCCTGGCCTAAAACCGGGTAAGTACGGGCCAAAACAAATGAGGGCAAAAAGAAATTATAGCAGCAGTGGAGAGTACTTTTTTTAAAAAGCAGAACACTTTAAAAAACAAGTAAAATAAAGATCACTCGATAGAGATACAATGCACAGTTTAACAAATAATTAATCATTACAGACAGCCTGAGTCCAAAACGGTTCGAGCAGGACTGCCACTACTTGCTCTAGCCGCATATGAAACTTCAGAGTAAACTTTAGAAATGTTCAATCTACTTTTAAGTCATACCGTCGCAGACCAGCATCACTGAAACCTCACTCATTTAAGGCAGTATTGCAATGTGAGGCAGTTATTTTTCAAGGAAGCCAACATGCACCCTACCTCCATCCACAGCGCCTGCTTTATTTGGCAGAATGCAAATAGTTTATGATTTTTATTCAACAGAGGGCCTGATATTGCGGGTCACCAATATTGTCTTATAGTTATCATCGAAACTGCCATAAGGTAAGATTTTATGTTCCTCTTCACAACCAAAATGCAGACTTAGGGATGGCTTTACTGCTGCGGTCGTCTCCTAGGTAACCAGAAGATCATTTGTGAGCCAAGTCTGCCACAGCTTCCTTTACGCAGGTGAAAACGACACTGGGTGTGGGCTTCCCACAGTAAGGCCAAGCCTCTTTAGCACTATAAAACAACACAGAAGCCAGTACTGTAACTTCTTTTTAGCTTCAAATTCCTACGCGCAAAGAATTAAACTGAGTGCGAATTGAAAAGGAATTTCACAGATTAAATCTCTTTTATTTTTTAGAAAGTTTTTTTTGATAAATTCGTTGGTTAAAGTTCACCAAGGATTCAAAACAATTAGCAATGACAAACAATACAGGATACAATACTCATAAAAATGACATTTTCATAAAAATACACATTAGTGAAAAAGCGAACATTCATACGTAGTTGATCAACATTCACATTCAAAACTCACTCTCTCAGACAAACCATACATACAATGATCAATATTTACAATTTCGAATGTCACAAACTAGATTACTAAAGGGAGGAAACACCATAGAGGTTTAACTTTGGATTACATAACCTATTTTATGCCTATTTGCAATATACTAATTTGAAAGCATAATATTATGGTGTTGAAGAACGGTCTACGCGTTTCGAACCCCTAACTGGTGGGGGGGTTCTCATCAGGACCTCATAACTGGAAAAGAGAGAAATGAGATCAGTGTCACTAACGTCAGCGATTGCGTGAAGGGAAATGCTAGCTGCCACTGCCGGTTCAAGCTTCTTACCTTTCATGAGAATGTACACTAATTATGAAAAAACCGGACATTGACCCACTGTAAAACAAATGAACAGAAAGACCAAATCAGCTGACCATTAGGCATTCCAAAGATTTAGTGAATGCTCAGCATGCTACCCAAGTACCTACTTACATAATTTCAGGTGGGACCGTGTGCTGGTTATCTGTCAGAGAATACAGGCCTAAAAAACAAATCATCATTCGTTCCTCCTAATAATAAAATTCCAAAGGAAGTCATTACTTTTGAAAGGACATTACTTTCGGCGATTTCAGATGTGGAACATAAGAAAAAATGGACTAAATTCAACACAACAAAAAATGAATCTTAGGCACTGATGGATTTAAAGAAAGATACGTCGGTCATTTACAAACAGGCCGACAAGGGAGGAGCAATTGTGCTTTGGGACAGGACACTTTACGTGACTGAAGTCAAACGCCAGTTGGATGACAAGCGTTGCTATAGAAAAATAAATCATGATCCCACTATGGAACTGAAGAATGTACTGCATTCAATTGTAAATGAAGGCTATGACCAAGGTTTCCTTGGCAAAAAAGAGACGGATTATCTGAAAATAAAAAATCCAAGAATCCCGCTTTTTTATGTACTGCCTAAAGTGCATAAAAATGAGACTCAACCGTCTGGGAGACCGATAGTCTCTGGGTGTGAATCCCTCATGGAACCAGCATCAAAATTTGCGGATTATTTTTTGAAACCTTTTATGGCTAATGTCAAATCATTTCTAAAAGATACTACAGATTACATAAACAAAATTAAGGAAATACAATTCGAGGAACATAGTCACTTTTTATTGACAATGGATGTGGTGTCATTATACACCCAAATACCCCAAGAGGAAGGTCTCCAGGTTTTACAATACTTCCGGGACACAAGAACACGACCGCACAAAGTTCCAACTGAGTTCATTCTTAAACTAGCAAGTTTTGCTCTTAAGAAAAATTATTTTAACTTTGATGGGGACTTTTACTATCAAATAAGCGGAGTGGCGATGGGGTGCCCATTTGCCCCGGAGCTGGCCGTATTGTTCATGGCTTCATATGAAGAAACCTTTGTATACAAAAATAATCCTTTCGTCCAATATATAGAGCATTGGAGTAGGTATATAGATGATGTCTTTTTCGTGTGGACGGGACACGAAGAAGAACTAAAAGAATTTCATCTATGGCTCAATAATTGGACAGAGGAGATCAAATTCAGTCTGAACTATTCAAAAGTCAGAATGTCGTTTCTGGACATGGAAGTGTATCCGGCAGATGGAGGACTTGTTACCACCTTGTATAAAAAAGAGACCGACCGTAACAAATCTCTCCACTTCAAAAGTAACCATCCTAGGAGTATGAAGGATAATCTCCCCTATGGACAATATTTACGGATTCGCCGTAATTGCCACTTCAAAGAAGAATTTATGGACAATGCTGCTAAATTGACTGATAACCTCTTGGAAAGGGGTTACCCAAAAAAACTCCTGAAGAGATCAATAAAACGCGCATGGTGGACACCACGCGAGAGCTTATTGGAAAGGAAAACGAAAAAGAAACAGACAGAATAGTCTTTGTCTCCACCTATTGCCCCAATTCGAACCTACTCAAAAAGGCGGTCGCCAGGAATTGGCATTTAATCAAAAACTTACATACTGCATTTAATGTCAAGCCATTATTCGCTTTCAGAAAAAAACGAACTATTGGAAATCACTTGGTCAGAGCAGCTATGCCACAAAAAGATGCTGTATCAGTCAGAAGCTACATTGGACTTCCTCCGGTAGTGGGACATAAAAAGTGTGGAAAGTGCGTATGTTGCCCAACGACAGAAGAAGGATCGGTGTTCCAATATAAAAACATCTTTTGGAAACACAATTCCTTTACAAACTGCAGGTCACGTAATGTGATATACGGGATTAAATGTCCATGTGATCTGTTATATATTGGTAAGACCAATCAGGAAGTCAGGACGCGCATTACACAACATAAATCACGAATCAGAATGAAGGTTCTAACAGCACCATTAGTTAATCATTGGCTTATGATGGCCCACAAAGAAGCTGATCTAAAATGGACAGTCATCCTGAAGGTTGATAAGGACCAAAGAGGCGGAGATTTGGACAAAAAACTACTGCAAAGGGAAGCAATGCTCATTTGAAATTTAACACAGTGGTCGAAGGATTGAATGAAATTTCGGAATTGCACAAACTTAATTAATGATCCAACCCAATAAGCAATCAGATGCTTCATAGGTTCTCAATGATAAAGGAATTCGGTGCATTTCTTGTCTCTTCCACATATTAGAATGACATATACAATAATTAGTAGCCTCTGTTAAATGCAAGCAATCTACTATATATAATAACTGGACATCCCCTACCTCGGTCACCCACGCACCAATCATCAGCTGAGCAACATGGCTAGACATGGTGTAAGGTTCTTTGCCCAACGTCCACATAAAGTTGCTCTATTCAAAAACACATGGATGCCTCTTCGTGTTTCTAATCAAGTAGCCGTTTGAGCCAACTGATTTAGCAACTCTCTTCAACCACAGTCTAGACCTTAATTCCGGTCATTTCAACGCCGCACTGGCTCCCATAATTATTGATATACAGATTGTATATAGCAAGATTATAACGAACTGTGCACATGCGCATCCCGCGTTTGCCTTCGAAACTACATTCCCCAGAGGCCTCGGAACCCGGAAATACGTGACGAGCAGACAAGCACGGACGGCAATCTTGTTTGCTTCCCGTGTAACTTTGAGACACAGAAACGATACAGAGGCACGGACGCTGTACTGGCCGAAGGTAAGCATCGCTGGATCAGAGCGCCGAACATTGTGTTAGGTCGTAGGTCCTTTACCTACCTGGAGCCCACACGCTAACATCATTTCTGTGTACCCAACAGATCCCTGATTCATTCGAGGCATCCCACAAGTGGCGTTATTGGCAACAGCTCCGCATTGAACTTCATCCAAACCAGTAAGCCAAGCACTCGAAAAAATTCCCTTCCCCTTCGACAGACATGCCTGAAAACATCCCTTAAACTCATACACGTCCCCCTCACAGATAACCAGCACACGGTCCCACCTGAAATTATGTAAGTAGGTACTTAGGTAGCATGCTGAGCATTCACTAAATCTTTGGAATGCCGAATGGTCAGCTGATTTGGTCTTTTTGTTCATTTGTTTTACAGTGGGTCAACGTCCGTTTTTTTCATAATTAGTGTACATTCTCATTAAAGGTAAGAAGCTTGAACCGGCAGTGGCAGCTAGCATTCCCCTTCACGCAATCGCTGACGTTAGAGACACTGATCTCATTTCTCTCTTTTCCAGTTATGAGGTCCTGATGAGAACCCCCCCACCAGTTAGGGGTTCGAAACGCGTAGACCGTTCTTCAACACCATAAGATTATGCTTTCAAATTAGTATATTGAAAATAGGCATAAAATAGGTTATGTAATCCAAAGTTAAACCTCTATGCTGTTTCCTCCCTTTAGTAATCTAGTTTGTGACATTCGAAATTGTAAATATTGATCATTGATTGTATGGTTTGTCTGAGAGAGTGAGTTTTGAATGTGAATGTTGATCAACTACGTATGAATGTTCGCTTTTTCACTAATGTGTATTTTTATGAAAATGTCATTTTTATGAGTATTGTATCCTGTATTGTTTGTCTTTGCTAATTCTTTTGAATCCTTGGTGAACTTTAACCAACGAATTTATCAAAAAAAACTTTCTCAAAAATAAAAGAGATTTAATCTGTGAAATTCCTTTTCAATTCGCACTCAGTTTAATTCTTTGCGCGTAGGAATTTGAAGCTAAATAGAAGTTACAGTACTGGCTTCTGTGTTGTTTTATAGTCCTTTACGCAGGTGCCACACAAAATGGGGCCACATGCAGGCTGAAGACGGACCACAGAGCAGAAGGTCCTGCCCATACATGCTTGGAAGGGACTCCCACAGCATCATCTGCAGACACTGGGGTGTGTAGGGCATACACCTAGTGCCATCTTTGTTGCCAGTCTTATGTGTTTGGATTGAAGCACTTAAGGTGCCATGCTGCAAGCAGCAGCAAGCACACAGAGATGAAGTCAGGCTGGTGTTATTGAGTGGAATGCTCCCCCGAGCCCAGCAATCTGCTTGTATAAGTCACTCACAGGTCTCTGGGTCATGCTCTGTTAGTTAGAAATCCTAGATTCGAAAGTCCTGCCCCAGTGTGCCAATAACCATGAGTAACCAAATCCAAAGTGCTAGTGCTGAAAGATAAAAGAACGTGCTTTAACGCTCATTGAATCACAGCCGTCATTCAAAGATGTGAAATCGTATATATGAAAAGAATATAATTAAAAAGAAGATTTACATATAAATGTGAGTGAGGGCGGTACTGATGCCAGCTAAAAGATACTGGGTGTGAGAACAGGGTTATTCATAGACAAGTGAAAAAATCCTCACTGATATTCAGACCGTAGGGTGTTTTACAGTTAAGCTCCAAGATGTATTTGGTTTCAAGTTTCCTAAGTAGGTATTCATGGTTGCCACCCCTTCTAAGGGGCAAGACAGTGTCCACAGCAAAGTACTTCAAATGTTTTACTTTGTTGTCATGGTGTTCCTGGAAATGTCTTGCCACGGGATATGTGACATCTTTGTTGTTTATGGTCCTCATGTGCTGGAGTATCCGTTTGTGGACCTGCAGCTTCGTACTTCCCACATAGCGCAGGCCACACGGACACTCCAGCACGTATACTCCAAATTCGGTTTTGCAGGTCAGGGACTTATTGATGACAACAGGTTTTGGTTTAAATGGGGTGGTGTACATTTTGGTATTAAGACCCTGTTTACAGGCTTTGCAAGTAGCACACTTGTAAAAGCCAGTCCTGCAGCCCAACCAATTTTTCGCCGAAGTCACCTTGAGGCTACTTTTTACCAGGGCATTGCTCATAGAGCGGGCTTTCCTGTAGGAAATGCTTGGAGTGGCTGTCAAGCACCTACCTAATACTGGATCATTGAGTACAAGTGGCCAGTTTTTATTCACGATTTTACAGAGGGTTTTGTGTTGGCGACTAAAAGTTAATACTAATCTGGTAGGCTGTGACATAGGTTTATTAGTCTGATTCCCCTTGGTGGCTTTGGGTGTTAATGCCGCTGAACGCTGTAGTTTGTTGGCCTTGTCCATGGCCGTCATGACTACCCCCTCTGGGTACCCCCTGACCAAGAACCTCTCCCTGCTTTCCCTTTGTGCCTGCATACAGTCATGATCCGTACTGCATATCCTTCTGATCCGCAACATCTCCCCGTAAGGGATGCTGTTGATCAGATGGCTGGGGTGATGGCTGGAGGCGTGCAGTACAGTGTTGCAAGCAGATGGCTATCTGTTGAGACAAGTGTCTAGCTTGCAGTTTTCAACATATTTCTCTACATCGAGAAACACTATGCTGACTTTGCTCATCTGAGCTGAGAACTGTAAGTTCAAGTTGTTAATGTTGAGTTCTGATACAAATGTATGCACATCACATTCACTACCTTTCCAAACTAAAAACAAATCATCGATGTATCTAGGTAGCCCTGCCACGAGGGAAGTGGACCAGTGCAGCAGGGAACGCTAGCAGCACAATTTTGGGCAGGAAGGTCGTTTTGGAAGGTATACAGTGCAGTATGCTGTGTTTTGAGACTCTTTCCAGACCCACTGGGTTTGGAAATAATGACATTTTCACTGCGTATGAAGCCACTCATTTGAGCAAAACAACGGCACTACCTAGACCAGGAGGCTCAGCGAGAGCCAACGCCCACTGAGGCAGGTGGTTGAAATAAATGGAATGCCTGGGCTACACGTAGTGTTTCATCTTCTGTCTCTGAGGAAATGCGGTTGCGCATGAAACGCGTCCGGCAGCTTGAACTTTGGTAAAGGATCTCTTCCAGCATGTTGCAGCTTCCTTGAATAAACGAGATATTTACCTACCTGTGTGAGGCTCTTCTAAATGGGAAACTCTTTTGTTGGATATATATATATATACATACATACATACATACATATATATATTGCAGTGCAGTTTTTTGCTCGAGGGATCGAGATAGTTTGTTGTCCACCAAAGCAACAGGAGAAGGAGTGCAAAAGGTGGTACTTACCCCGGGACGCTGTGTGCTTACACTGCTTTCCTCGCATAGCCAGAATCTCTCTGTGATTTGGTCCAGCAGTCCGAGGGGACTTGAGGAGGAACTTTGGGACACGGAGGTTTCATTTATAAGTCCCACCATACGAGGCTGTAAAGGACATTGGAGCGGACATTGATAGACTGTCTGCACCCACACCACCGGCCCAGCTGCAAGACCATGTTGCATGCTGGGAGTTGAAGTCTCTACATACCCACGTGACTTCCAACAGGTGAGCCAACGCTTAAGGGGAGGAGTACAATGTCGACTGCAGCACTCGCAAAACAGCCTTGATGGAGATATGCGTGACTTTGTGTTGGGGCGTAAGCACTGAGGAAGGCTTGTGTTAAGCCGAAATGCATTTGCTGCTGCCAACTGATACCACCGAGAAATAAAGGGCTTCCACATGACCCCCCTCTGGCCTCCGCGCTTCTCTTTTTAAGGGAAGTGGTTTGTGTATATTTTCGCGCCAAGCCAGGAGCGCTTACGGATGGCCCTGCTGACAAGAAGACACGAACGAGACTGGCACCGCGCTGCTTGCAGTGCAGTTTTTTGCTCGAGGGATCGAGATAGTTTGTTGTCCACCAAAGCAACAGGAGAAGGAGTGCAAAAGGTGGTACTTACCCCGGGACGCTGTGTGCTTACACTGCTTTCCTCGCATAGCCAGAATCTCTCTGTGATTTGGTCCAGCAGTCCGAGGGGACTTGAGGAGGAACTTTGGGACACGGAGGTTTCATTTATAAGTCCCACCATACGAGGCTGTAAAGGACATTGGAGCGGACATTGATAGACTGTCTGCACCCACACCACCGGCCCAGCTGCAAGACCATGTTGCATGCTGGGAGTTGAAGTCTCTACATACCCACGTGACTTCCAACAGGTGAGCCAACGCTTAAGGGGAGGAGTACAATGTCGACTGCAGCACTCGCAAAACAGCCTTGATGGAGATATGCGTGACTTTGTGTTGGGGCGTAAGCACTGAGGAAGGCTTGTGTTAAGCCGAAATGCATTTGCTGCTGCCAACTGATACCACCGAGAAATAAAGGGCTTCCACATGACCCCCCTCTGGCCTCCGCGCTTCTCTTTTTAAGGGAAGTGGTTTGTGTATATTTTCGCGCCAAGCCAGGAGCGCTTACGGATGGCCCTGCTGACAAGAAGACACGAACGAGACTGGCACCGCGCTGCTTGCAGTGCAGTTTTTTGCTCGAGGGATCGAGATAGTTTGTTGTCCACCAAAGCAACAGGAGAAGGAGTGCAAAAGGTGGTACTTACCCCGGGACGCTGTGTGCTTACACTGCTTTCCTCGCATAGCCAGAATCTCTCTGTGATTTGGTCCAGCAGTCCGAGGGGACTTGAGGAGGAACTTTGGGACACGGAGGTTTCATTTATAAGTCCCACCATACGAGGCTGTAAAGGACATTGGAGCGGACATTGATAGACTGTCTGCACCCACACCACCGGCCCAGCTGCAAGACCATGTTGCATGCTGGGAGTTGAAGTCTCTACATACCCACGTGACTTCCAACAGGTGAGCCAACGCTTAAGGGGAGGAGTACAATGTCGACTGCAGCACTCGCAAAACAGCCTTGATGGAGATATGCGTGACTTTGTGTTGGGGCGTAAGCACTGAGGAAGGCTTGTGTTAAGCCGAAATGCATTTGCTGCTGCCAACTGATACCACCGAGAAATAAAGGGCTTCCACATGACCCCCCTCTGGCCTCCGCGCTTCTCTTTTTAAGGGAAGTGGTTTGTGTATATTTTCGCGCCAAGCCAGGAGCGCTTACGGATGGCCCTGCTGACAAGAAGACACGAACGAGACTGGCACCGCGCTGCTTGCAGTGCAGTTTTTTGCTCGAGGGATCGAGATAGTTTGTTGTCCACCAAAGCAACAGGAGAAGGAGTGCAAAAGGTGGTACTTACCCCGGGACGCTGTGTGCTTACACTGCTTTCCTCGCATAGCCAGAATCTCTCTGTGATTTCGTCCAGCAGTCCGAGGGGACTTGAGGAGGAACTTTGGGACACGGAGGTTTCATTTATAAGTCCCACCATACGAGGCTGTAAAGGACATTGGAGCGGACATTGATAGACTGTCTGCACCCACACCACCGGCCCAGCTGCAAGACCATGTTGCATGCTGGGAGTTGAAGTCTCTACATACCCACGTGACTTCCAACAGGTGAGCCAACGCTTAAGGGGAGGAGTACAATGTCGACTGCAGCACTCGCAAAACAGCCTTGATGGAGATATGCGTGACTTTGTGTTGGGGCGTAAGCACTGAGGAAGGCTTGTGTTAAGCCGAAATGCATTTGCTGCTGCCAACTGATACCACCGAGAAATAAAGGGCTTCCACATGACCCCCCTCTGGCCTCCGCGCTTCTCTTTTTAAGGGAAGTGGTTTGTGTATATTTTCGCGCCAAGCCAGGAGCGCTTACGGATGGCCCTGCTGACAAGAAGACACGAACGAGACTGGCACCGCGCTGCTTGCAGTGCAGTTTTTTGCTCGAGGGATCGAGATAGTTTGTTGTCCACCAAAGCAACAGGAGAAGGAGTGCAAAAGGTGGTACTTACCCCGGGACGCTGTGTGCTTACACTGCTTTCCTCGCATAGCCAGAATCTCTCTGTGATTTGGTCCAGCAGTCCGAGGGGACTTGAGGAGGAACTTTGGGACACGGAGGTTTCATTTATAAGTCCCACCATACGAGGCTGTAAAGGACATTGGAGCGGACATTGATAGACTGTCTGCACCCACACCACCGGCCCAGCTGCAAGACCATGTTGCATGCTGGGAGTTGAAGTCTCTACATACCCACGTGACTTCCAACAGGTGAGCCAACGCTTAAGGGGAGGAGTACAATGTCGACTGCAGCACTCGCAAAACAGCCTTGATGGAGATATGCGTGACTTTGTGTTGGGGCGTAAGCACTGAGGAAGGCTTGTGTTAAGCCGAAATGCATTTGCTGCTGCCAACTGATACCACCGAGAAATAAAGGGCTTCCACATGACCCCCCTCTGGCCTCCGCGCTTCTCTTTTTAAGGGAAGTGGTTTGTGTATATATATATATATATATATATATATATTCATATATATCTATACAAATATATCTATCTATCTATCTATCTATCTAAAACATGTTTCTCAGAAGCCGACTGCTCGCACAGCCGAATGTCGCCAAGCAGGGCCAGACTGAGAACCAAAACCGGCCCTGGCAAAGTGCTCGGCCGGCCCCCTGGGGTGCGACCGAGCTCTTTGCTGGGGTCGGTTTTCAGCCGATTTTGTTACCCGGTGCCCGCAACGTCCAGTCCGGGCCTGGCGCCATGAGTATTCCTTCCACCGACTACTCTCCCTCTTCATCTCACTCTTCCCCATTCTTTTAATCCCTGCTTTCCATCCTTTGTCACTCCTTCCCAGACTTTCATTCCTCCTCCTTTCTCCCTTTTCTGCTCCTCTCATTCTTGCTCGGGGTCAACTGGATGATGAACAGTAAGTCACGGCCATGAATGCCGGTGACCGCCACCTGCAAGTTAAGCACTTGTCGTGGTTGCGTGTAGGTCACATATATTTTATCTCACCTAAAGATAACGACCAATATATTATATATGAATTAGGATAATATAGTTAAGGCTACCCGAAGTGTGAGATAGGCTGGTATAAGAATACTTAGCATAAATAACCTGATTTAACAAGCCCTATTGCTGTCTCCTTGGCAAACCTTCTTATGCTGCGATACTTACTCCACCTGCTTTGTTTTCATGGACCGGCTCCGGAAGTGCCATTTAAGAACGCACTTCCTGTAATATTGTAACTTACCCTTTCATTTCAAGATGGCATGTTGCGGCCAGGATATTATTATCTTTGGTCAAGTGTTCTAAAGGGATATGGCTGTGAAAACAGACTTTCAAGTAATGAATAATACATATTCCATACTACTTTGGTGGGAATGAATATTATTACCACGAGCCATTTCACATGAAATTTATGACCTACGCGCTGAAAAATGCATCATGGAACTTTACCCACAGAGAGGACAGAGGGAACACTTCCCTTCTGAAACTCTCCAGATATTTCAAAAAGAAAGGCCTGTTAAACGTGCATGGTTGATTTTCAATGGCTCCTTGACATAAAAAAATTAAAATGAAATTGTTTTTCTACGTTCAGATTTCTTCCCTGCCTCAACTTGTCTCCTTTTACTACATGAATTACTGTAGTTCATATTAGTTGATCGGTATTTACTGCTCGAGTTTCTCATTTAAACAGCGCTCAAGTGCACAGTCAAAAAGCCCAAACGATCAAAGCTAATTTTAGATAAATACTGAGCTAAAGCAAACAGACCTGGAGCTATTAACCCGCAGCTGACCTTGAATCCCTTGATGCAAGAAGCAGACTGTTGAATACGATGGTTTGAAGGGTAGCCGGGGAGGACTGCTAATAACTCAGCGATGCGGGTTATATGCAGCAGAAAGAGACTGGCGCTGAACGCTTAACATCTGAAAGCTGGGGACAAGCGGCTGCGGTAGAAGTAGCCAGCCAGTTACAAATTGTAATGGACATTTGTTAAGACGCCTCATTCTTCTTCCCTGCAAAATTTAGAATCATTACATCGGATTTATATCTTGCAAATTTTAGCAGGCAAAACCCAACCATGTGCTATCCAGGGCGGGACTGACCGTAGCGATTTTGGGCCCCTGGGGGCCGTTTTTGAAGCATAGCTGCAAAATCGACACCTGTTGCAAAATCGGCCGAAACCATCCCTGAAAAACAGCTCGGCTGCTCCCAGGGGCGGCTGCCCGAGCTCTTTGCCAAGGCCAGTTTTGGTTCCCAGTCCGGCCCTGGTGCTATCCCTTAGCAGTCCAAGCCCCTCATTCCAAGTGGGGCATTCAAGGATGCAGGAAGGTGCAGTAGCATTTTACTACCCAACAGGGGGCAGAAGGCTCGTTTTACTTAAAATATATCCCCACTGGCTCCCCGTTGAAAGAAGAATAGGCTTCAAGCTCCTCTCCCATGCTTACTAAGCCCTTCACAACATCGGACCAGCATACCTAAATGACCGACTCTCTTTCCTCGCACCAAAGAGACTCCTCCGATCAGCTGACCTCTCTCTTGCCACCGTCCAACGCATCCACAAGACCAGATTGGGAAGGAAATCCTTCTCCTACCTCTCAGTCAAGGCCTGGAACGACCTCCCCCTCCACCTCCACCAAACCCCCACACTGCCCCAGTTCAGGAAAGACCTCAAGACCTGGCTCTTCAGAGGACCCAAGCACACTACAGAGCCATCACTCCCCACCCCCTACCTATTTAAGTGCCTTGAGACCCTCACCGGTGAGTATTTACACTTTACAAAACCCTGACTGATTGATTTAATATATATATGTGTACATATATTTATATATGACGCTCCAAATCCTCCCAAAACTCCAAAGAAAGGATGAAACAGCACTCGAAGGGCGAAATGTTACCAACACGCTAGATTTTATTCAGCGGAGAGGCACACACAGACGCGTTTCGGCGTGCTGCCTTCGTCAGTGTGTGTTATATATATATATATTCACCAGTTATAGTTATCACAGCTAACAATATATCTTGCGCCCCAGTCATGCACTGCTTATGACCTCTGCTTATGACAGTTTTCTCATATTGCTGCAGGCAATCGGAATTCTTGCTCCCGTGGGAGTCTTGCTCCCATGGAAGCGAGAAGGCCCAAGGCAAAAACGCTCTCTGGGCCAATCAAAAAGCTCTACTTTTTCAAATTGAGTTTGAGGGACTCTTGCGAGAGTCCCTCAAACCCAACCATCCAGATATCTATATTCTTTTGAACCTTAATTTCTCAACAACTATTGGACAGATTTACACCAAATCACAAAAAGCTCAATATGTAGACCAGGATCTAGCGCCCTGCCAATTGTGGTGTAATTATGTTCAGTAGGTTTGCTTTAGCCCTGCCTAAAGAAGTAGATGCAAAATGCATAGGGATTTAGCATCTTGGGACCCCCACTTGTCTCTGCCCCTACCCGATGAATCACCCTGAAACTTTCCATGCACCATTTTGGAAAGTGTCATGGAGATTTGTCAAATGGTGCCAAAGTTATTAGAACAGCTGAATTAACCATAACTATCCAGTGGCAGCCACTACGCGTTTCAGCACGAAAAGTGTCTTGATCAAGACACTTTTCATGTCGAAACGCGTAGCGGCTTTACAGAAATAAACCTTTGGTGTTAACAAACGGATTCTGAGAGTGCATCAATATCAAAAAAATTGTTTGTTGAACATTGAATTAACCGGCTTGGTGCTCCTGCCGGTGGATGCAACACCCGACTATGGGATTAGTCCAGGAAGGACCCGAATCTTGTGCAATATATATATATATGTATGTTTTCAGCAAAAACTTGTCAAAAAAGACAACGCCGCACACTGCTTCGATATGTTGATTTTTCGTTTATTTTCTGTAGGTTCCCCACCTACGCGTTTCGGACAAACAACTGTCCCTGCTCACGGTTACAAACACATGTCCATCATTTGTGTTTACTTTTTATACCTGATGACACCACATGGCTAGTTAAGATGCATTGTGGGCTCAGTAGTTTATAGTTTGAAAATTCCTCCAAACAAAGCACTGTGTTCAGCCGGATCGCGGCACTATGGCCCATTTCAGACTGTTTGAGTGTATTAAAGTAATGCTTTATAGTAGCGCAAAATGTTGCATAACATACCGTTATATCTCAACATAATTATGTATACGCATAATTGCTGGCGCAGTTTTCTAGCAAAGTGCTAGAAAGGTTGGTGATGGACTAAGTGTCCATACATTATGGCTATGTGCCAATGGGTCTGATTGCGCCATCGATGCTTTGATCAACAGCTTACACAGTGCTATGATAACATTTTTTCAAAAAATCTTTGTCACATGTATTGCATTCGAATCATTCGTAAAATATTCAGTTTGTGTGGAGACAAGTTAAATATATTCAGTCTTTCGTATTCAGTTCATCAACACTATAAGTGTACATAAAGTTCCTCATCGGCGTTGAGGCCCCATGGGTTTCTAGTTTTGAATCGTATTATTAATTTCGATTCAAGTCGTCTTAATCTGGTGACTCGATCACCACCTCTTTCATTCTCCCCCACCATAGCAATTCCAGCATATCTCATATCTTTCCAAGTTTTTCCTGGGTGAGTCTTTAAATGTTTCGCTGTCGCATAACTCAGATCATTGTTCTGAATAGCTCTGGTGTGTTCGAGTATTCTCTGTTTGAGTGGGCAGATTGTTGAGCAAATGTACTTTTTCCCACAGAAACACTGTATTTGGTAAACCACGAATTGTGAGTCACATGTTATTTTGTCATTTATTACAAAGGTTCTTCCTTTTGGATCTTTTAGGGTTTTCATGTTTTGGCCGATTTTGCATGCTTTGCATGTTAAGCATTTGCTGAACCCCAGTTGGCGTTTTTCTAACCAGCTTAGAGTTCTCACTTGTTTGAAATGGCTATTTACTATTGTGTCTTTAATGGAGGGTGCCTTGCGATAGGAGATTAAAGGTCTGTCCCCAATCAGCATTCCTATCTCCGTGTCCTTTTTTAACACATTCCAATATTTGAGCAAAATCTGGCGAATCTTGTAACTTTCCTTTGAGTAGGTTAGGATTAGCCGTGGTTTGTCTTCTTCTGTGACTTTTGTAGGTTTGTTTTTTGTTATTAGAGTTTCTGCTCTTGATTTTGCTTTAGCTTTTTGTTCTCCTTTTGTTATATCTGCCTGTTTGTATCCTCGTTTGGAAAAACGATCTTTGGTTTCTTTGAACTTGCTTTCCATTTCACTTTCTTCAGAGCAGTTCCGTTTCATTCGTAAAAACTCCCCATAGGGGATACTTTGTTTCAATGAGACAGGATGAAAGCTAGAACCGTGTAAGACACTGTTTGTTGATGTTTGTTTCCTGAATACTGTTGTTTCTAATTTATTGTTCTTGATATAGATTTTAGTATCAAGAAACTCAATTTCTTTCTTTTGAATATTTGAAGTGAATAGCAGTCCCACTTAATTTATGTTCAAAATATCAATATACTCCATGAGTCTTTGTTTGGTACCCTTCCACAGGAGGAACAGATCGTCGATAAATCTGAGCCATAAAACCACATCCGTGGCATATGGCTCGTTTTCTTCTCTCCAAGCTATGCTCTTCTCCCACCATCCCATGGTGAGATTGGCATAGCTTGGAGAGAAGGAAACTCCCATGGCAGCGAGAAGGCCCAAGGGAAAAACGCTCTCTGGGCCAATCAAAAACCTCTACTTTTTCAAATTGAGTTTGAGGGACTCTTGCGAGAGTCCCTCAAACCCAACCATCCAGATATCTATATTCTTTTGAACCTTAATTTCTCAACAACTATTGGACAGATTTACACCAAATCACAAAAAGCTCAATATGTAGACCAGGATCTAGCGCCCTGCCAATTGTGGTGTAATTATGTTCAGTAGGTTTGCTTTAGAACTGCCTAAAGAAGTAGATGGAAAATGCATAGGGATTTAGCATCTTGGGACCCCACTTGTCTCTGCCCCTACCCGATGAATCACCCTGAAACTTTCCATGCACCATTTTGGAAAGTGTCATGGAGATTTGTCAAATGGTGCCAAAGTTATTAGAACAGCTGAATTAACCATAACTACCCAGTGGCAGCCACTACGCATTTCAGCACGAAAAGTGTCTTGATCAAGACACTTTTCATGTCGAAACGCGTAGCGGCTTTACAGAAATAAACCTTTGGTGTTAACAAACGGATTCTGAGAGTGCATCAATATCAAAAAAATTGTTTGTTGAACATTGAATTAACCGGCTTGGGGCTCCTGCCGGTGGATGCAGGCAACACCATCCTCCATGCCTCTAGTCAGCACCCCAACCACCTGATCCGCAGCATCCCTTACGGGGAGATGCTGAGGATCAGAAGAATTTGTAGCACCGATGAAGACTGTTTTGAAGCACAGAAAAAAAGCAAGATACGGTTCCTACAAAGGGGCTATTCTGAAAATATAGTGTCTAAGGCCATGGAAAGGGCAAATAAAATAACACTATCTCCAAAAACATCTATGGGGGTAGATACAATAGTGACTGATGCGAAGGTGGACCAACCGAGATTTATTCTTGGTTATAGCTGCCAGCATAAACAGCTTCAGAGGATGGTGAGGAAAAACTGGCATATAATTACAGGTGATCCTGTGATTGGGAAAACCATGTCTATATGCCCGGCGATTACTTATAGCCGTGCCAGATCCATGAGCGACATGCTAGTCAGTAGTAGCCCGGAGGTACCAGCTCGAGGCAACTGGCTAGGGAAAAGCAAGGGATTCTTGAAATGCGCAGTATGCAAGGCGTGCACCATAGGCAAGAGTAAAATTACCTACTATTCCCCATTCAGTGAGAAAGAACTCCCCATTACTAAGAAAATCACTTGCAAATCAGACTTTGTCATCTATGTCTTGGAATGTGTTTGTGGACTTTGCTACGTTGGTAGTACTAAACTACAGGTCCACAAGCGCATATTGCAGCACATGAGGGCAGTTGTGAACAAAGATGAGGCTTACCCAGTAGCGAGGCATGTCAATCTCTGCCATAAAGGGGATGTAAACTGCTTGAAATATTTTGCTATTGACATGGTGGAGCCTTTGCGTAGAGGGGGTAATAGGGAAGCCCGTCTGCGCGTACTAGAAACCCGGTACATCCTTGAATTAGATACTAAGGCTCCGAATGGACTGAACGCAACAGAAGATTTGTATACTTGCTTGCACATTGAGTCTTGAAATTGTTGAGTGAAAAATGAGACGCAAGACATCTGAATAGGCTATTCTTAAATTAATTTTTTACTGATTTTTGCCGGATTTTAAGATTTTAAGATTATATAATATATCAAACACAGTTGGGATATCACACATTTCTTTTCAAGAGTGCTGGTGTCAACATGAATACCCAAGCAGTGTAGATGCAGTGGTCCAGATGAAATTTTTAACCAATGCCCACTTGGGCAGTATTAATCAAACCCCTTCTGTTGTAAATTTTGCACAAAGCATTTTATACGTCTGCTCAATATTGCACTGAATGTGACTGTACATATTTTATCCACTGTGATTATTTGTACATAGTAATATTGGCGATTTTTGCACACTTGTAAATATTGTTCCATCATATTTATTGCGCAAATTTGCACATTTGACAGTATTGTTTGTCGCTCATTAATTGTGACAATTGGGGGTGTATAAAAAGTAAAAGTATTGGTTACTTAGTCTGGTCCAGGCTGAAGTATTTTCTCTATTTCTATAGGCTTGGGACCATGTGACCAGACCGGCACTACAAATCACAGGGTGTAATTTGACCACGTCATGTGATCAAGGGCTCCAGGGCCCGAAACGCGTCATGGCGATCGTGAGGGTGCACAGTGTGAAATAAAGACGCTTGAAATATTCTCATTGGGTCCGTCTTCGTTATTTGGCTCCTACTGAATACTGAAGTTCCAGTCATATATATATATATATATATATATATATATATATATTCTGGCTCCAGTTCGCACCGTTGCGAGGGTCACTCTTTATGTCGGGTGCCGAAAAAACGCGTCAGTGCGTCGCGTTTTAAAATTACAGCTCCAGTCCTTTAAACATTTACCCAGCCGGGTCAGGAACAAAGACACAGCACTCCCGGTCTCAATTCAAACAGCGGAGGTATTTTATTCAGGCAAACGCGTTTCGGAACAGCGTCCCTTCGTCAGTGGTTCAACCATGAATCACGCAGTTTCATCTTTTTAAATAAAGATGATACTTGAACTAGTGGACTTTTGTCTAAATAACAACATATTCCTTTTCCAGGACACTCTATACAGACAGAGGTCGGGCACGGCGATGGGTTCCTGCTTCGCCCCCAGCTACGCAAATTTATTCGTGGGCTGGTGGGAGGAGCAGGAAGCCTGGGGTCCAGGTAAAGCCACATGGAACAACAAAGTGGTGACCTGGCACAGGTACATTGACGACCTGTTCCTGGTATGGGATGGGTCCATAGACGAAGCACGAGAGTACATTGGGTCGTTAAACCATAATGACTGCAATCTTAGGTTTACGGGAGACATCAGTGTATCACAAGTTAATTACTTGGATCTACAGGTATCCATAAAGGGTGGGAAAATATCAACTTCCCTGTACCGGAAACCAACAGCCGGGAATAGTGTGCTGTTTGCCACCAGTAGTCATCCCCGAAAACTGATCAATAGTATCCCCTATGGGGAGTTTCTTAGATTGAAACGAAACTGTACCCATGAGGAGGACTTTGATCTAGCAGTCAGAGAAAGTATGGACAGATTTGAGGAAAGGGGTTACAGACCAAAACTTTTACAGGATACCCTCAATCGTGTTAAGGCTCTGCCACACGATGCACTGTTCCACAAGAAAGAAAGGCCCAAAGTGGAAGGGAAGTTTCGCATGGTAACAACTTACTCAGAAAACTCCTTTAAACTAAGGACAATCATGTCGAAACATTGGCATATCCTAAAGACAGATCACATTGTGGGGTCGGACATACCTGTCACCCCTCAATTCACTTTTAGGAAGGCAAGATCCCTAAGGGACCACATGGTCCACAGCCATTTAGAACCTGTACGAAACACCAAAGGTACGCTGAAGGAAGCTAAAGGTTTCTTTCCATGCGGGAAGTGCAAAGCGCGTGCCTTCAGTAAACGCACACTCACCTATAAAGTAAGAGACTGTTGAGGTGAAAAGAAAATCAGCAAATTCATGACCTGTCAGACGGATCATGTAGTTTACTGTTTACAGTGCCCCTGCCAACTGAAATATATTGGCAGCACAATCAATTCTGGAAAATTAAGAATTTTAGAACATATGAGAGCGATTATGAACAAGGATTTTACATACCCTGTCGCTAGACACTTTGCGATCAAGCACAATAGTAACAGAGATCTACTTAGGTTTTTCTGCTTAGACTGTGTACCGGAAAATATAAGGGGAGGTAACAGATTGCAGACCCTTAGAAGGCTTGAATCGCGTTACATTATTGATTTAGAAACGAAGGCACCAGGGGGCCTGAACATGGGAGAGGAGATGGCAACTCACCTTGGATAAGGGGAGATATGAACTGTAAAAGTACGTGTAAGTTGGAATAATTTCTGAAACTGAGAAACTGTGATAAGAAGAATATATGAACTGAGAAAATGTGAAATGATTGTATATATATGAAGGATTGAACATTTGAGATGGGTGGTGGGTAGTATGCAATAATGAAACTTTTATCATGTAATAATTTGATCCAGTTATAATTGTTCGGGTAATACTCGGGGTAGTAGTGCGAGTGTATGCAGCCATGAAGGCTGCCATTGCCGATACACGGCAAGATTTAGTCTGAGGTAAATTCCAGTTGAAACTGTATCAAGGTCGATGGGCCCTGATTGTCATTGAGACTATTGAATAATTCACACCACAAACCCCTATCGTAAGAGTGAATTACTTGAACGAAATTATGAAAACGGGCTTTTTTCGTGCATAGGCCGATACACGGCAAAATGTTGAAATGTAAATACTAACAAATACTGTGATTTAACATGCCGAAAATATAGATTGAAACCAGTCTAAGATGGCGCTATGTTATTGTGGACGTTCTAGTCCGTTTTCAATGTTTATCATCAATTCTGGCGTCTCATTTAAAAAGATGAAACTGCGTGATTCATGGTTGAACCACTGACAAAGGGACGCTGTCCCGAAACGCGTTTGCCTGAATAAAATACCTCCGCTGTTTGAATTGAGCCCGGGAGTGCTGTGTCTTTGTTCCTGACCCGGCTGGGTAAAGGTTTAAAGGACTGGAGCTGTAAAATATATATATATATATATATATATATATATATATATATATATATATATATATATATATATATATATATATATATATATATATATATATCCACTGAAATAAACCATAGGTTTCAGCCACGTTATAGTTAGGAATTAGCATTTAAAAAAACCTTAGAAATTCACTGAAAAAACCATAGGTTTCGCACATGTTATAGTTAGCTGGACATTTCACTCATACAAAACCATTGAAATGCATTCGCCTTGTTGGTGTGATTAAAGGCTTCCACACTGTCCCCTGCTGTGGCTTCTACTTTCTTCTAGGCGAAGGAGGTTCGTTTGATATTTTCTGCGTCTTTGCCAGAGTCGCAGCTGTGAAGCCCCCGCTCCATCAAGTTGGCCCGGACCCCTCTGGCTTTGCTTTGCTTCGGCATTTCTGTGTCACCAAGGGATTGGTTCGGTCCGGGGCCCGCCAAGAGGTACAGTTGGGATTGACACGGTTGCGAGGATATTCTCCCCGCTACTGGGCAGCGTGCACTGTCACCGCCGCCCCCGTGAACATTTGAGCTGCAACTTCGGGGCTGGAGCGGTAAGGGGACATAAGGAGGCATTTGGTTTACATCACGAACAAGACCTGGGATTCCACTCATGCCACCCTGCTTCGCGCCTCACCATTTGGGTGTTATTCCAACGCACTACCTACCTGGAAGCAAACAGGTGCATTCTGGGAGTTGCAGTTCCTGATGATGCCCGGAACTGCAATAGGTTGGCCTACAACATCGGAGGCGGGGCCTAAGTCACTTGGCAATTAAAGGCAGCAGGACACTACTGGGGCGTGATTGGCAGTTTTCCTGGGACACTTGTGGCGCTGAGGAAGGCTAAGATATAGCCGAAATGCATTCGCCTTGTTGGTGTGATTAAAGGCTTCCACACTGTCCCCTGCTGTGGCTTCTACTTTCTTCTAGGCGAAGGAGGTTCGTTTGATATTTTCTGCGTCTTTGCCAGAGTCGCAGCTGTGAAGCCCCCGCTCCATCAAGTTGGCCCGGACCCCTCTGGCTTTGCTTTGCTTCGGCATTTCTGTGTCACCAAGGGATTGGTTCGGTCCGGGGCCCGCCAAGAGGTACAGTTGGGATTGACACGGTTGCGAGGATATTCTCCCCGCTACTGGGCAGCGTGCACTGTCACCGCCGCCCCCGTGAACATTTGAGCTGCAACTTCGGGGCTGGAGCGGTAAGGGGACATAAGGAGGCATTTGGTTTACATCACGAACAAGACCTGGGATTCCACTCATGCCACCCTGCTTCGCGCCTCACCATTTGGGTGTTATTCCAACGCACTACCTACCTGGAAGCAAACAGGTGCATTCTGGGAGTTGCAGTTCCTGATGATGCCCGGAACTGCAATAGGTTGGCCTACAACATCGGAGGCGGGGCCTAAGTCACTTGGCAATTAAAGGCAGCAGGACACTACTGGGGCGTGACTGGCAGTTTTCCTGGGACACTTGTGGCGCTGAGGAAGGCTAAGATATAGCCGAAATGCATTCGCCTTGTTGGTGTGATTAAAGGCTTCCACACTGTCCCCTGCTGTGGCTTCTACTTTCTTCTAGGCGAAGGAGGTTCGTTTGATATTTTCTGCGTCTTTGCCAGAGTCGCAGCTGTGAAGCCCCCGCTCCATCAAGTTGGCCCGGACCCCTCTGGCTTTGCTTTGCTTCGGCATTTCTGTGTCACCAAGGGATTGGTTCGGTCCGGGGCCCGCCAAGAGGTACAGTTGGGATTGACACGGTTGCGAGGATATTCTCCCCGCTACTGGGCAGCGTGCACTGTCACCGCCGCCCCCGTGAACATTTGAGCTGCAACTTCGGGGCTGGAGCGGTAAGGGGACATAAGGAGGCATTTGGTTTACATCACGAACAAGACCTGGGATTCCACTCATGCCACCCTGCTTCGCGCCTCACCATTTGGGTGTTATTCCAACGCACTACCTACCTGGAAGCAAACAGGTGCATTCTGGGAGTTGCAGTTCCTGATGATGCCCGGAACTGCAATAGGTTGGCCTACAACATCGGAGGCGGGGCCTAAGTCACTTGGCAATTAAAGGCAGCAGGACACTACTGGGGCGTGATTGGCAGTTTTCCTGGGACACTTGTGGCGCTGAGGAAGGCTAAGATATAGCCGAAATGCATTCGCCTTGTTGGTGTGATTAAAGGCTTCCACACTGTCCCCTGCTGTGGCTTCTACTTTCTTCTAGGCGAAGGAGGTTCGTTTGATATTTTCTGCGTCTTTGCCAGAGTCGCAGCTGTGAAGCCCCCGCTCCATCAAGTTGGCCCGGACCCCTCTGGCTTTGCTTTGCTTCGGCATTTCTGTGTCACCAAGGGATTGGTTCGGTCCGGGGCCCGCCAAGAGGTACAGTTGGGATTGACACGGTTGCGAGGATATTCTCCCCGCTACTGGGCAGCGTGCACTGTCACCGCCGCCCCCGTGAACATTTGAGCTGCAACTTCGGGGCTGGAGCGGTAAGGGGACATAAGGAGGCATTTGGTTTGCATCACGAACAAGACCTGGGATTCCACTCATGCCACCCTGCTTCGCGCCTCACCATTTGGGTGTTATTCCAACGCACTACCTACCTGGAAGCAAACAGGTGCATTCTGGGAGTTGCAGTTCCTGATGATGCCCGGAACTGCAATAGGTTGGCCTACAACATCGGAGGCGGGGCCTAAGTCACTTGGCAATTAAAGGCAGCAGGACACTACTGGGGCGTGATTGGCAGTTTTCCTGGGACACTTGTGGCGCTGAGGAAGGCTAAGATATAGCCGAAATGCATTCGCCTTGTTGGTGTGATTAAAGGCTTCCACACTGTCCCCTGCTGTGGCTTCTACTTTCTTCTAGGCGAAGGAGGTTCGTTTGATATATATATATATATATATCCACTGAAATAAACCATAGGTTTCAGCCACGTTATAGTTAGGAATTAGCATTTAAAAAAACCTTAGAAATTCACTGAAAAAACCATAGGTTTCGCACATGTTATAGTTAGCTGGACATTTCACTCATACAAAACCATTGAAATTCCCCCATTATAGTTAGTTCAGCTAACTATAACTCGCGCGTCCACAATACACTGCTGATGAAGTCACATACTACATCACTCATGCCATGGTCGGTGACATCACTCATGACATCACTGATGACATCTCAAATGACATCACTGATGACATCACTGATGACATCATCCAGTGAATGTGTGTCTTTCTGAAAAATAAATATTTTTTATATATGTATATCTAAAGGTCGATGGAAGAATAAATGGGTAAATACATGTCTAAATGGATGTTTTTTTTGTAAAATTGATAGTATAACTGACTTATTAAGTGTATCTTAGTGAATACATGTATTAGCGAGTAATGTTTAACTATATAAATACCTGAATGAGTGTCTCACTTTGTGTATAAGCGGCTGCATGGGTTGGTGAGTACCTACATGAGTGTCTATATGGGTTATTAGTTAGTTTTCTGAGTATCAGTATGAGTGTCTGTATGGTTTGGTGGGGCTTATTACTTAGCGCATAGATGCATGAATGACTGACTCACTGTTTGTATGTGTTTTGAAGGCAGCATGTGTGCAGGACTATATGTGTGGATGAGTGTGTATATGGGTGTGTTAGCGAGTGAATGACTGTCTCAAAAGTGTCTTTATGAGTAACTACTTATGTTTTTAACTAGTATATGTGAGTATTGATGTATATAAATGAGTTTATATGAGAGTGAGCGATTGGAAGAGTTCCTGTATAAATAAGTATGTGTTTCTATAAGTGATTGTTTAAGAGAGTAAGTATGTGTACGTTTCTGTAGAAGTAAGTGTAGTGGTGTGTGTATAGCTGTATATGCAAGTAAATGGATGTTTGATACTTTATTTGCATGTGTGAGTATGTGTGTGAGTAACTCTATGTATGAGTGTAGGTGTGTACCAGGACCTATAGGTATATGAGTACATATGATGAGTGAGTGCATGCATGAGTGACTATATAGAACTGTTGGTAAATGAGTGGATGTGTATGTAGATTTGGGAATTACTGAATAGGTTGTTTTAACTGGTATTGGTATCTCCATTGTTTTAAAAGTTTTAGTTTCTATTTTTCAATGTGTGTATCAAAGGTTATATTAGGCTGAGAGGAGGTCTGCCACTCTTTCACAAGGATGATGTCATCAGTGATGTGATCAGTGATGTCATTTAAGATGTCATGAGTGATGTCACTGACCATGTCATGAGTGATGTAATATGTGACGTCATCAGCAGGATATTGCGGGCACGCAAGTTATAGTTAGCTGAACTAACTATAACGGGGGAATTTCAATGGCTTTGGATGTGTGAAATGTCCAGCTAACTATAACGTGTGAAACCTATGTTTTTTCAGTGAATTTCTAAGGTTTTTTAAATGCTAATTCCTAACTATAACGTGGCTGAAACCTATGGTTTTTTCAGTGAATTTCAAAGGTTTTGTAAATGATAATGTTTAAATGTATTAATTCTTATACTTTTTTATACTGATTTACTACATTGTTTAAAACTATTTATTTTTAGATATTTTATTTTTTAAATTACATTACATATTTTTAATATATATTGAAAAAAATGTTTTTAAACATATTGAACTTTTAATATTTGTTTTTTTAATTTGATATATTTTTTAATTTATGTATATTTGATATAGCAGGCAATGATATCCTATGGAAGGAAATTCAAGTTATTGTAAGTATGGTTAGAATTACTTTTCAGGATCTGTAGTGGGCTGAAAGATGCAGCACTGAGGTCTCTCCTGATAACAGGTGAGTAAATCGGAATTCGTAGTTTGGCTGATTTTAGAGGAATGTTTAAAAATCCAAAACTCCACACTTAGAAGAATTTCCAAGTAAAACCACTCAATGTTACCCTATGGAAGGAAATTCACTTAGCAGGTAAGTAGTGTTATCATTACTTTTCCAAGTAAAA
Organism: Lissotriton helveticus; assembly: GCF_964261635.1. Taxonomy (NCBI): domain Eukaryota; kingdom Metazoa; phylum Chordata; class Amphibia; order Caudata; family Salamandridae; genus Lissotriton; species Lissotriton helveticus. The sequence goes on from NC_136061.1 coordinate 1,043,939,732, forward strand.
CCACTCAATGTTACCCTATGTAAGGAAATTCACTTAGCAGGTAAGTAGTGTTATCATTACTTCTTCATACTCATTGGTGGATCATGGATCTATCACTGGTGCATCTCCTGTAAACAGTTGAAAGAATGTGTTCAAGTCATACAGGCGATTTTTAAGGAATATTTTTAGTTTGTGAAAATAGACAGAAACTTTTCTGGTGAAAACCAGACAATGGATTCCTATGGAAGGAAATACAAGTTACTGGTAAGTACGGTTAGTATTACTTTTCAGGATCAGTAGTGGGCTGAAAGATGCAGCACTGAGGTCTCTCCTGATAACAGGTGAGTAAATCGGAATTCGTTGTTCGGATGATTTTAGGTGAATATTTTAAAGTTCCAAAACTCCACACTTAGAAGAATTTCCAAGTGAAACCAGTCAATGTTAGCCTATGGAAGGAAATTCAAGTTACTGGTAAGTATGGTTAGAATTACTTTTGAGGATCAGTACTGGGCTCAAAGATGCAGCACTGAGGTCTCTCCTGATAACAGGTGAGTACATCGGAATTCATACTACATCCAGTAAGCGCCACAGAGCTGCATAGCCGAGAGATGTAAAAAGGGGCACGGCATGCACCACCTGCAGAGAGGTGTAAAAAGGGGTGTGGCCTCTTTACACCCCTAAGCAGGCCTAGGGGGTCAGGGTGTTTCTACCCTGCCCCCTTTTCTTGTTTTTCACGTTTCTTTTTCTGTTTTCTTGTGCCTCGGTTCTACCGAGGCACAAGATGGCTGCCAACAATTCCTGGTTTGGAGGGCTGTCAGCCAATTAGCATGCAGCTTGTGTTCTGGAGGGTACGCGTATAATCCTCGGACGGTACTTCGTCTATAGATATATCTATGATTTTACTTTTGATTTTCTCAGGAACTACTGAACAGATTTACACCATTTAACAAAAAGCGTCATCTGCGAACCAAACTCTACCTTTTTGCCAAATTTGGTGTAATTCCATTGAGCAGTTCGGGCTGTAGCCCGTCTTAAAGGTCCCTATGGAAAATTGCATGGGGAAAACATGTTTTGGGACCCCCCTTTTTTCTCGACCCCCGCTTGACCAATGACCCCCAAACTTTCAGGTGCGGAGCAAACCATCTTCTTGGAGAATTTTGCGAAGATTCGTCGACCGGCGCCAAAGTTATTCCAAATAGAATGTCCTATGGAAAGTAGGTCCTAACTATAACTACCTACTGGCGGCCGCCAGTAGGATATATATATATATTATGACAGATTGCTGGCAGAATTTGGCACGAATAAAACACTGAAGAAATGAGCACTTAACTGTGGTCTCGCTCTAACGTTATTTTGGTCTCCATTGAATAACGGGGGACATGACGAATGGCGTTTTCTACATATATATATATATATATATATATATTACCTACTGGCGGTCGCCAGTAGGTATATATAGTTAGGATTTTTTCTCTATGGGTTTTTTGAAAATTCTATGTCTAATAACTTTGGCGTTTGTGGACGGAATTGGCTGAAATTTTCAGGAAAATGGCACATTTTGTTCCTGAGCAGCCCTTGAAAATTTGGGGGGGGTTCGTCCAGTGGGGGCCGAGAAAAAAGGGGGGTCCCAAAACGTGTTTTTAACATTGAGTTTTCCATAGGGCGGTTGGCCTCACTTTTAGCCCGAACGGCTGAATGGATTTGCACGAAACTTGGCAAAATTGTAGGGACTGGTAGCCCGATGTGCCTTTTGTAGGTCTCAATATATGTGCTCCAGTGGATTTTGAGAAATTAACGTTTAAAAAAAGATATATATCTGTAACAGCGGACCGGTTAGCGCTCTGGTTCGCGGACTTTTCGCGCAACGGAGCTTTGTGAAGCGAAGCTGATTGGTTCTCCGGCGTCTGTCAACATTCCAAACAGTCCGTAGCGGCCGCCATCTTGTCTCTCGGTAGGATCGAGAGACAAGAGGAGGTCAAAACAAAGGGGGAAATAACTATAAGGGGGCATAGTAGATCCTCGCTGACCCCCTAGGTTTGATGTGGAGGTTTTAAAAGGGCCCCGCGGGGCAAAAAAAAATAATAAAAATAATAATTGAACGGCTGAATGGATTTGCACGAAACTTGGCAAAATATTAGGGACTGGTAGCCCGATGTGCCTTTGCTAGGTCTCAATATATGTGCTCCAGTGGATTTTGAGAAATTAACGTTCAAAAAAAGATATATATCTGTAACAGCGCTCCGCTTCGCGTAACGGAGGTTTGCGAAGCTGATTGGTCATTCTGTCACTGGGCTATAGTTGGGCTACATCTGGCTGATATTTGGGCTACATTTGTTTTTTTGTGTGTCTGGCGGCCATCTTTGGGCTACATTGGGCTACATTGGGCTTCATTGGGCTACATTCGGCTAATTAGCAAATAGCTCATCGCAAACTAGGAATGGTAAAGAATCGCTATTTATTCCTTAAAGTTCGCTATTTAGGAAATGCAAATAACTTTGATGATACATATGGCGGTTCATCTCTAACAAGATAAGAAGCATAGGGATAGATTTATGATGACTGGCGCATCACCAGGGATGTGTTAGTCATTCTGTGCCGCTGTTCCGTCACCTATGGTGTGCTGCATTTACAATGCGGCGCATCATGGGGCAAAAACAGCACAGATGCGTGATGTATCTGTGCCGTAAAGGTGGCGCATTGCTGGAGTTGTATCGCAAGTGTGATGAAGCTCCAGCAAGGGTCGGGGGTGCCCCTGTCGCAGGGTTTCTGTTCTCACACAGAACTGTGGACAGAGGATTGGAACCTCGGCGAATTAGGGTGTCCCAAAACTCACGTTAGTAATCAAAAACTATTTAGCAAGCTAGGTACAGTGTCACATTGGATATAACAAACTCTCAATGTTTAGACAATCCAGAATATGAACTTATAGTACCTCAGGATACGTGGAACTCATGAACAGTCGGTCGTTATAGATTTCTTAGAAACCAGAACATGGAGTTAAGAAGAACAGATGTGTATTTGAAATGTTTATTTACTAATGCCGTCTTCTCAGGCGTAGTACCTTAGATAATAAAAGTACACATATTATCAGTAGCAAAATTACCAGCATAGTTACTAGTACATAAAAAGTGAATGGTGATAGTATGTTAACATGCTGTAAATGAATAAGAGTTAGCAACACTTATAAGCAGCCGCGGGCCGTGGAGGGAGTTACGGTGAGGCAGGGAGGCGGGGAGGGGGAGAAGCAGGGTGGAGAATACAAGTACACATATTATCAGTAGCAAAATTACCAGCATAGTTACTAGTACATAAAAAGCGAATGGTGACAGTATGTTAACATGCTGTAAATGAATAAGAGTTAGCAACACTTATAAGCAGCCGCGGGCCGTGGAGGGAGTTACGGTGGGGCAGGGAGGCGGGGAGGGGGAGGGGCAAGGTAGAGAGGGCTCCACCCTGCTTCTCCCCCTCCCCGCCTCCCTGCCCCATCGTAACTCCCTCCACGGCCCGCGGCTGCTTATATCTCACCCTCCCTAATACACATATTATATTATTTGCTAAGAAGGTCTCTTTGTGTTGGTTTAGGGCGTGCCCATACTTTAGTGTCTTAGATTTGAAGGAATCACATCAGCATACACCAGCTCTCTCTTCATGTGAACCGCATCAACTGTTGTGTATGTGTGTTCGGCAAAGCAATATAAAACCCGCCTCATGCCCAGAATTGGCAGAAGTTGCACTTATGTTATGAGTATGAAGTCGTGGAGATCAGACCTCATAACAATTCTGTATCGTGTTGTTCTTGAAACTTTAGCACTCGCTGTACAGATATAGTTTAACAAGTAAAGCAGATAGTAGACCAATAACATATTATTCTCATGTAAACCACGATGAACTACTAGGTGGAAAGCTAAAGCAACAACTAAGTGTCGTGTGCAGAAGTTGCAAAAAAGGAAAAATGGCGTTTAAACCGGTAATGAGCCCATGCTAACTTAACACGGTGTAAAGATATCCAGGACCTAGATGACACCTCCTCATGATCCGGAAATGAACTGAATAAGATAATAGAAGTGCCATCTCATGAGAGCAGATTGCAAGTTTATATGTGGACGGTCCGCAAGGTAAAGCATTAAAAACTAGGAAAATTCAATGCTAAAGAAAAATAAAACAGCCAAGTACTTTATCGAGTCTTAAGCCAATAGGCAAGGTAAATAATAAAAACTTGACAAATAAGTCAATGAATTGTCAATGAAATGCTAGTACTCAGCATATCAAACATGAAAAAGGTCTATGACATAACTGTGTATGCAAAATAAGCTGCAACAGCCTCCAATAGGAAGTCACCGTCTTCATCCGAAAACAGTTCAGCCATCCAATTTAAAAGCGGAAAAGAACATACGTGCTCTCCCAGCACCGGATCCTCTATCACCATCAGAGGACAGCTCGGTGGGTTTTCAAGAAAGCTGTGTTCCAAGAAAGACTGTGCTGCCGCCAGTAAATTCCAGGGACCAAGTAGTCCATGCATCAATGCCACAGCCATAATCCTTTCGCCAGGACAAATCAACTCGTGAGTAATGATAGGAGTCATCAGCTGATTAAAGTCGACGTCAGGAGAAACCGGTCCGCAGAGACACAAATCAATGGCCCAATCGAAATCACAGGTCAGGCAGTGAAATACAGGCTGGACACAGGTGAAGTAGGAGAACCGAAAAGATAATCCATATGCCGTGCTTAATATCGCCAACGGCATTGTGCCATAATATTCTAGCATGCGATTGCGGAACAGTGTCAGCAGCTGCAGGGTCGGAGGTTGCATAGGAGGGACATCCATATTTAAAAATGTAAAAAAGCACAAGAGCGTCCGGTGGTAATGCAAGTAAAAATGCCAATCCACGAACCAGAGTGCAGAAAATACAATGAAAGGGAGCAGGGATGACTCCAAAGATTTCCTCAAATGAAGTCACGAGACCACTGGTAACAACTTTAAAAAAGTGTGCCAGGGATTTTGTGGAGGATGCGTTAAAGATAGTCGGAAACATGTTGCTGAAATTGAAAGGCAAACCTGTGTACGGGTGTTCGCTATGTGAAGTACGAAAGTTTCACGGGCCGAACTCAAGGCCACCTCTCTCTGAGACAAAAGAGCTCTTATTCTTGTCATGCCGTTGAAACGTGTCCCAAGGTTGGTATTTGTGGCCAGATTGAAAACTCCCTATGTTCATGTGTGGGAGGAAATAGAACATTTCTGCAGCAAATAACCCGTTCACTTACTGTTACGATAAAAGGAATACTTTTAATTAACTCAGAACAATCTTCATTATTGAGCATCAAATAACTACCATTTTCCAACAACTTGAACGTGGGGATGATAGCAGGAACTGGCGTGCCTTGCAACACGCAAGCCATATTTGGTCGGTGTTTGTTGCATGAATCGTGTAACTGTATGTGCCTACACATTAGTGAATGATCTGGCGTCTCAGTGCATTCCTCTCCATTCAGATAAACTTCTTGATCATCTTTGAAACATCTGTATGTGTATGGAAGCGACCAGACCTCATGAACAAAAGCACTACCTAAAGGTTCATAAAGACCTATTGGTATATATTTCATACAATTTGAAAACTTATATAAAGCAAAAGGCAGCGTTATTAAACCGTGGATAAGGCATGTTGCCAAAAAACCCGCAATCCTCTGCTGATGATGTCACTGAGCATGTCATGAATGATGTAATATGTGACATCATCAGTAGTGGATTATGGGTAATAGTATCTCTAGTTTACTCCCCTATAGCTGTCTTTCTTTTAACATAAGTGTGTGTTTCCTTCCCTTATACTTACTGTTTTTGGTTCGCTTCCAGTTCGCGTACCAGCGAGCGAACTAGGAAGCGAACTAAGAGAAATAGAGGTTGGCACAGTTCCAAATATTGTACCAATTTTTTAATAACGGGGAGGTAGTTCTGAAAAGAACTTTTTTTTTTATTTTTCTGAACATTTTTTTACTGTTTTTGAATTTTTCGGAACAGTTTTATATTTTTTTGGGTTTTTCTTGGAGGGGGCAATGAAAACGATTCATTGTAAAGGGCTCAACAGGAGCAACAAAACAAAAAAAAGAAGTATTTATTATTTTGGGCGTTTCGGACAAACTTGCATATGATAGTCAATAGCTCTGTTGATCAGAGTGATGCTTCTTTCTCCGTAGGAAATGAATCCATCGCAAAATACGCAGGTGTGTTTTACTTCACCAAATCTCATTTGTATATTTGGCACCATCTCCCTGCCCTCTGGTCCCGTTACTTCCGGTACAACAGATCTTCTGGCCATAATAGGGAGATTATCTAGGTCGTTCCGAAGCTGTGCAGCACTGTAGTTGTTAGGATGCCACCTAGTCATATGGCGATGCATTGTGTAGTTTCCGAAACTGTATTTTTTGTCGGTCCCTCTGGACAGTCTATCTTGACATATAAGGCAAGTTACGTATCTTGCATTTACTTTTTTCTGACCTTTGGGAATTTTAAAAAATTGCCAAATGAAGTTTTCTTTCCGGTGAGACGTCTTGGGCTGCTCAGGCAAAAACTGCCTCTCTTCGTGCTCGTCCTCCTGTTCCTCTTCTTCTTCTTCTTGTTGAATTACAACTTGAGCAGGTGGTCCACTCTTCCTTGGATGTGGTGGAGGTGGTGGGGAAGCACCAGCTGAAGCTACTAAAGAAGCCATTGCTCAGTGATCACAAAGGGTCTTTCTCTCACAATGATGAAAGTCAGAGTGAGGAAAGAAGGAGGGATTTTCATCATTTGGGAAAAACAAGAGTTCTCTACCAATCAAAAGTGTTCATTTTAGATTATATGACCTAGTCTTACATCATTAGGAAACCAAAAGTGAAAAGAACCAATGAAAAGTGTTATTACCAAGTCACATGACTTGCTGTGTTTACGTTAAGCGCTTTGCAGGGCCTCCCGGTTTGCTTCCAGAAACCTGCGCTTTGGCACTCGCTTCGCGTACCAGTTCGCTAACGTAGCACGTCATATGACGTATCACGCGACAACGTGGAACGTCATGCGGACGGGAGGCGTCACGATGTTGTTTTCTAACGCGGCACTTGCGGTAAAGAAACGTTTACCGGCTCGCGGTCTATTTCGCGGCATCAAGGTCAGCTAACGGGAAGCTTCCCGATTCGCGAAGCGGGAACGAAGAAAAAAAAATATTTTAAAAAAAAATTATTCATAAACATATAAAATATATTTTTGGATTTAAAGAAGAATACATTTTACAGCTACAGATATTAGCTGTTAAAAAACCAATGAAATTCACAGAAAAAACCATAGGTTATAGACCATATATAGTTAGGAATTAGCATTTACAAAACCTTGAAAATTCACTGAAAAAACCATAGGTTATAGACCATATATAGTTAGGAATTAGCATTTAGAAAACCTTATTTTACTCACACAAAACCATTGAAATTCCATATATAGTTAGTTGCACTAACTATATATCGCGCACCCGCAATCCACTGCTGATGATGTCACATATTACATCATTCATGACATGGTCAGTGACATCACTGATGACATCACTGATGACATCTCAAATGACATCACTGATGACATCACTGATGACAACATCCAGTGACTGTATGCTTCTGTAAAGTTAAAATATGTCTTACATATTGAAGAATGAGTGGATGTATAAGTGTCTGGATGAAGGATTTAGTAGGTGCATGACTGACTGTATAAGTGAGTGATTAAATGTGTCTCACTGAGTGCATGGGTTAGTGACTAAACTGTTTTAAATTGTGCATCATTGTGTCTGTTGTTTTGTAATCTGATGCATGTGTTGATCATTAGCTATATGACTAACTATATGGGTTATTGATTAGTTGCCCAAGTATTTGTATGGGAGACTGAGTGTGTGTGTGGGTGTCTGGGAGGTGTATGACTCTGTGCATAGATGTGTGAGCAGTTGATTCACTAGATGTATGGGTTCAAAAGTGCATGTGGAAACATCTGTATGGGCGGTTGACTGTGTGCATGAGTGTATTGGTGAGTGAATGGATATCTCAGTGCTACATGTCAAAGTAAGTACATATGTAAAACACAGTACATGTGATAGTTGACATATATAAATAACTGTGCATAAGAGCCAGTGAATGTGTGAGTGGCTGTATGGATTATTGTGAACTTGTATCAGGGATTGTATAACAGAGTAAATATGTGTTATTATATGTTCCAATAAGTAAGGTGTGTATAACTATATAGTTGAGGAAATCGAGGTGTGATTGATTCTTTGCAAGACTGACTAGGTGTGTGAGTAACTCCATGGATGAGTGACAGTCTGTGAGTGTCTGTTTACACTGAGTGTATCTAAGGTTATATTAGAGTCTGAAGAGGTTCATTGTATCATCACATGAATGATGTCATCAGTGATGTGATCAGTAATGTCAAATGAGATGTCATCAGTGATGTCATCAGTGATGTCATTTGAGATGTCATCAGTGATGTCATCAGTGATGTCACTGACCATGTCATGAATGATGTAATATGTGACATCATCAGCAGTGGATTGCGGGTGCGCGATATATAGTTAGTGCAACTAACTATATATGGAATTTCAATGGTTTTGTGTGAGTAAAATAAGGTTTTCTAAATGCTAATTCCTAACTATATATGGTCTATAACCTATGGTTTTTTCAGTGAATATATATATATATATATATATTCACAGAAAAAACCATAGGTTATAGACCATATATAGTTAGGAATTAGCATTTACAAAACCTTGAAAATTCACTGAAAAAACCATAGGTTATAGACCATATATAGTTAGGAAATAGCATTTAGAAAACCTTATTTTACTCACACAAAACCATTGAAATTCCATATATAGTTAGTTGCACTAACTATATATCGCGCACCTGCAATCCACTGCTGATGATGTCACATATTACATCATTCATGACATGGTCAGTGACATCACTGATGACATCACTGATGACATCTCAAATGACATCACTGATGACATCACTGATGACATCTCATTTGACATTACTGATCACATCACTGATGACATCATTCATGTGATGATACAATGAACCTCTTCAGACTCTAATATAACCTTAGATACACTCAGTGTAAACAGACACTCACAGACTGTCACTCATCCATGGAGTTACTCACACACCTAGTCAGTCTTGCAAAGAATCAATCACACCTCGATTTCCTCAACTATATAGTTATACACACCTTACTTATTGGAACATATAATAACACATATTTACTCTGTTATACAATCCCTGATACAAGTTCACAATAATCCATACAGCCACTCACACATTCACTGGCTCTTATGCACAGTTATTTATATATGTCAACTATCACATGTACTGTGTTTTACATATGTACCTACTTTGACATGTAGCACTGAGATATCCATTCACTCACCAATACACTCATGCACACAGTCAACCGCCCATACAGATGTTTCCACATGCACTTTTGAACCCATACATCTAGTGAATCAACTGCTCACACATCTATGCACAGAGTCATACACCTCCCAGACACCCACACACACACTCAGTCTCCCATACAAATACTTGGGCAACTAATCAATAACCCATATAGTTAGTCATATAGCTAATGATCAACACATGCATCAGATTACAAAACAACAGACACAATGATGCACAATTTAAAACAGTTTAGTCACTAACCCATGCACTCAGTGAGACACATTTAATCACTCACTTATACAGTCAGTCATGCACCTACTAAATCCTTCATCCAGACACTTATACATCCACTCATTCTTCAATATGTAAGACATATTTTAACTTTACAGAAGCATACAGTCACTGGATGTTGTCATCAGTGATGTCATCAGTGATGTCATTTGAGATGTCATCAGTGATGTCATCAGTGATGTCACTGACCATGTCATGAATGATGTAATATGTGACATCATCAGCAGTGGATTGCAGGTGCGCGATATATAGTTAGTGCAACTAACTATATATGGAATTTCAATGGTTTTGTGTGAGTAAAATAAGGTTTTCTAAATGCTATTTCCTAACTATATATGGTCTATAACCTATGGTTTTTTCAGTGAATTTTCAAGGTTTTGTAAATGCTAATTCCTAACTATATATGGTCTATAACCTATGGTTTTTTCTGTGAATTTCATTGGTTTTTTAACAGCTAATATCTGTAGCTGTAAAATGTATTCTTCTTTAAATCCAAAAATATATTTTATATGTTTATGAATAATTTTTTTTTTAAATATTTTTTTTTCTTCGTTCCCGCTTCGCGAATCGGGAAGCTTCCCGTTAGCTGACCTTGATGCCGCGAAATAGACCGCGAGCCGGTAAACGTTTCTTTACCGCAAGTGCCGCGTTAGAAAACAACATCGTGACGCCTCCCGTCCGCATGACGTTCCACGTTGTCGCTTGATACGTCATATGACGTGCTACGTTAGCAAACTGGTACGCGAAGCGAGTGCCAAAGCGCAGGTTTCTGGAAGCAAACCGGGAGGCCCTGCAAAGCGCTTAACGTAAACACAGCAAGTCATGTGACTTGGTAATAACACTTTTCATTGGTTCATTTCACTTTTGGTTTCCTAATGATGTAAGACTAGGTCATATAATCTAAAATGAACACTTTTGATTGGTTGAGAACTCTTGTTTTTCCCAAATGATGAAAATCCCTCCTTCTTTCCTCACTCTGACTTTCATCATTGTGAGAGAAAGACCCTTTGTGATCACTGAGCAATGGCTTCTTTAGTAGCTTCAGCTGGTGCTTCCCCACCACCTCCACCACATCCAAGGAAGAGTGGACCACCTGCTCAAGTTGTAATTCAACAAGAAGAAGAAGAAGAGGAACAGGAGGACGAGCACGAAGAGAGGCAGTTTTTGCCTGAGCAGCCCAAGACGTCTCACCGGAAAGAAAACTTCATTTGGCAATTTTTTAAAATTCCCAAAGGTCAGAAAAAAGTAAATGCAAGATACGTAACTTGCCTTATATGTCAAGATATACTGTCCAGAGGGACCGACAAAAAATACAGTTTCGGAAACTACACAATGCATCGCCATATGACTAGGTGGCATCCTAACAACTACAGTGCTGCACAGTTTCGGAACGACCTAGATAATCTCCCTATTATGGCCAGAAGATCTGTTGTACCGGAAGTAACGGGACCAGAGGGCAGGGAGATGGTGCCAAATATACAAATGAGATTTGGTGAAGTAAAACACACCTGCGTATTTTGCGATGGATTCATTTCCTACGGAGAAAGAAGCATCACTCTGATCAACAGAGCTATTGACTATCATATGCAAGTTTGTCCGAAACGCCCAAAATAATAAATACTTCTTTTTTTTGTTTTGTTGCTCCTGTTGAGCCCTTTACAATGGATCGTTTTCATTGCCCCCTCCAAGAAAAACCCAAAAAAATATAAAACTGTTCCGAAAAATTCAAAAACAGTAAAAAAATGTTCAGAAAAATAAAAAAAAAAGTTCTTTTCAGAACTACCTCCCCGTTATTAAAAAATTGGTACAATATTTGGAACTGTGCCAACCTCTATTTCTCTTAGTTCGCTTCCTAGTTCGCTCGCTGGTACGCGAACTGGAAGCGAACCAAAAACAGTAAGTATAAGGGAAGGAAACACACACTTATGTTAAAAGAAAGACAGCTATAGGGGAGTAAACTAGAGATACTATTACCCATAATCCACTACTGATGATGTCACATATTACATCATTCATGACATGCTCAGTGACATCATCAGCAGAGGATTGCGGGTTTTTTGGCAACATGCCTTATCCACGGTTTAATAACGCTGCCTTTTGCTTTATATAAGTTTTCAAATTGTATGAAATATATACCAATAGGTCTTTATGAACCTTTAGGTAGTGCTTTTGTTCATGAGGTCTGGTCGCTTCCATACACATACAGATGTTTCAAAGATGATCAAGAAGTTTATCTGAATGGAGAGGAATGCACTGAGACGCCAGATCATTCACTAATGTGTAGGCACATACAGTTACACGATTCATGCAACAAACACCGACCAAATATGGCTTGCGTGTTGCAAGGCACGCCAGTTCCTGCTATCATCCCCACGTTCAAGTTGTTGGAAAATGGTAGTTATTTGATGCTCAATAATGAAGATTGTTCTGAGTTAATTAAAAAGTATTCCTTTTATCGTAACAGTAAGTGAACGGGTTATTTGCTGCAGAAATGTTCTATTTCCTCCCACACATGAACATAGGGAGTTTTCAATCTGGCCACAAATACCAACCTTGGGACACGTTTCAACGGCATGACAAGAATAAGAGCTCTTTTGTCTCAGAGAGAGGTGGCCTTGAGTTCGGCCCGTGAAACTTTCGTACTTCACATAGCGAACACCCGTACACAGATTTGCCTTTCAATTTCAGCAACATGTTTCCGACTATCTTTAACGCATCCTCCACAAAATCCCTGGCACACTTTTTTAAAGTTGTTACCAGTGGTCTCGTGACTTCATTTGAGAAAATCTTTGGAGTCATCCCTGCTCCCTTTCATTCCATTTTCTCCACTCTGCTTCGTGGATTGCATTTTTACTTGCATTACCAGCGGACGCTCTTGTGCTTTTTTACATTTTTAAATATGGATGTCCCTCCTATGCAACCTCCGACCCTGCAGCTGCTGACACTGTTCCGCAATCGCATGCTAGAATATTATGGCACAATGCCGTTGGCGATATTAAGCACGGCATATGGATTATCTTTTCGGTTCTCCTACTTCACCTGTGTCCAGCCTGTATTTCACTGCCTGACCTGTGATTTCGATTGGGCCATTGATTTGTGTCTCTGCGGACCGGTTTCTCCTGACGTCGACTTTAATCAGCTGATGACTCCTATCATTACTCACGAGTTGATTTGTCCTGGCGAAAGGATTATGGCTGTGGCATTGATGCATGGACTACTTGGTCCCTGGAATTTACTGGCGGCAGCACAGTCTTTCTTGGAACACAGCTTTCTTGAAAACCCACCGAGCTGTCCTCTGATGGTGATAGAGGATCCGGTGCTGGGAGAGCACGTATGTTCTTTTCCGCTTTTAAATTGGACGGCTGAACTGTTTTCGGATGAAGACGGTGACTTCCTATTGGAGGCTGTTGCAGCTTATTTTGCATACACAGTTATGTCATAGACCTTTTTCATGTTTCATATGCTGAGTACTAGCATTTCATTGACAATTCATTGACTTATTTGTCAAGTTTGTATTATTTACCTTGCCTATTGGCTTAAGACTCGATAAAGTACTTGGCTGTTTTATTTTTCTTTAGCATTGAATTTTCCTAGTTTTTAATGCTTTACCTTGCGGACCGTCCACATATAAACTTGCAATCTGCTCTCATGAGATGGCACTTCTATTATCTTATTCAGTTCGTTTCCGGATCATGAGGAGGTGTCATCTAGGTCCTGGATATCTTTACACCGTGTTAAGTTAGCATGGGCTCATTACCGGTTTAAACGCCATTTTTCCTTTTTTGCAACTTCTGCACACGACACTTAGTTGTTGCTTTAGCTTTCCACCTAGTAGTTCATCGTGGTTTACATGAGAATAATATGTTATTGGTCTACTATCTGCTTTACTTGTTAAACTATATCTGTACAGCGAGTGCTAAAGTTTCAAGAACAACACGATACAGAATTGTTATGAGGTCTGATCTCCACGACTTCATACTCATAACATAAGTGCAACTTCTGCCAATTCTGGGCATGAGGCGGGTTTTATATTGCTTTGCCGAACACACATACACAACAGTTGATGCGGTTCACATGAAGAGAGAGCTGGTGTATGCTGATGTGATTCCTTCAAATGTAAGACACTAAAGTATGGACACGCCCTAAACCAACACAAAGAGACCTTCTTAGCAAATAATATAATATGTGTATTAGGGAGGGTGAGATATAAGCAGCCGCGGGCCGTGGAGGGAGTTACGATGGGGCAGGGAGGCGGGGAGGGGGAGAAGCAGGGTGGAGCCCTCTCTACCTTGCCCCTCCCCCTCCCCGCCTCCCTGCCCCACCGTAACTCCCTCCACGGCCCGCGGCTGCTTATAAGTGTTGCTAACTCTTATTCATTTACAGCATGTTAACATACTGTCACCATTCGCTTTTTATGTACTAGTAACTATGCTGGTAATTTTGCTACTGATAATATGTGTACTTGTATTCTCCACCCTGCTTCTCCCCCTCCCCGCCTCCCTGCCTCACCGTAACTCCCTCCACGGCCCGCGGCTGCTTATAAGTGTTGCTAACTCTTATTCATTTACAGCATGTTAACATACTATCACCATTCACTTTTTATGTACTAGTAACTATGCTGGTAATTTTGCTACTGATAATATGTGTACTTTTATTATCTAAGGTACTACGCCTGAGAAGACGGCATTAGTAAATAAACATTTCAAATACACATGTGTTCTTCTTAACTCCATGTTCTGGTTTCTAAGAAATATATAACGACCGACTGTTCATGAGTTCCACGTATCCTGAGGTACTATAAGTTCATATTCTGGATTGTCTAAACATTGAGAGTTTGTTATATCCAATGTGACACTGTACCTAGCTTGCTAAATAGTTTTTGATTACTAACGTGAGTTTTGGGACACCCTAATTCGCCGAGGTTCCAATCCTCTGTCCACAGTTCTGTGTGAGAACAGAAACCCTGCGACAGGGGCACCCCCGACCCTTGCTGGAGCTTCATCACACTTGCGATACAACTCCAGCAATGCGCCACCTTTACGGCACAGATACATCACGCATCTGTGCTGTTTTTGCCCCATGATGCGCCGCATTGTAAATGCAGCACACCATAGGTGACGGAACAGCGGCACAGAATGACTAACACATCCCTGGTGATGCGCCAGTCATCATAAATCTATCCCTATGCTTCTTATCTTGTTAGAGATGAACCGCCATATGTATCATAAAAGTTATTTGCATTTCCTAAATAGCGAACTTTAAGGAATAAATAGCGATTCTTTACCATTCCTAGTTTGCGATGAGCTATTTGCTAATTAGCCGAATGTAGCCCAATGAAGCCCAATGTAGCCCAATGTAGCCCAAAGATGGCCGCCAGACACACAAAAAAACAAATGTAGCCCAAATATCAGCCAGATGTAGCCCAACTATAGCCCAGTGACAGAATGACCAATCAGCTTCGCAAACCTCCGTTACGCGAAGCGGAGCGCTGTTACAGATATATATCTTTTTTTGAACGTTAATTTCTCAAAATCCACTGGAGCACATATATTGAGACCTAGCAAAGGCACATCGGGCTACCAGTCCCTAATATTTTGCCAAGTTTCGTGCAAATCCATTCAGCCGTTCAATTATTATTTTTATTATTTTTTTTTGCCCCGCGGGGCCCTTTTAAAACCTCCACATCAAACCTAGGGGGTCAGCGAGGATCTACTATGCCCCCTTATAGTTATTTCCCCCTTTGTTTTGACCTCCTCTTGTCTCTCGATCCTACCGAGAGACAAGATGGCGGCCGCTACGGACTGTTTGGAATGTTGACAGACGCCGGAGAACCAATCAGCTTCGCTTCACAAAGCTCCGTTGCGCGAAAAGTCCGCGAACCAGAGCGCTAACCGGTCCGCTGTTACAGATATATATCTTTTTTTAAACGTTAATTTCTCAAAATCCACTGGAGCACATATATTGAGACCTACAAAAGGCACATCGGGCTACCAGTCCCTACAATTTTGCCAAGTTTCGTGCAAATCCATTCAGCCGTTCGGGCTAAAAGTGAGGCCAACCGCCCTATGGAAAACTCAATGTTAAAAACACGTTTTGGGACCCCCCTTTTTTCTCGGCCCCCACTGGACGAACCCCCCCCAAATTTTCAAGGGCTGCTCAGAAACAAAATGTGCCATTTTCCTGAAAATTTCAGCCGATTCCGTCCACAAACGCCAAAGTTATTAGACATAGAATTTTCAAAAAACCCATAGAGAAAAAATCCTAACTATATATACCTACTGGCGACCGCCAGTAGGTAATATACATATATATATATATATATATATATATCTTAGTTTCGAGGTTTCTAATAAATTAACATCTGCCTCATATTGCTGGGTTTGTGTCTCTGTTCGCCGGACGGAGGTGCAGAGTTTTAAAGGTGTTTTTCACAAATATATATATATATATATATATATATATGCATTGCTCTGCTCCGTGGGGTGTCCATTGCAAAGAACCGCACTACAACGCGAGTAAGCTTCCCCAAAGGTCATTTATTAGGTACGAAGAACAGCATTATTCAGTCTATGTAGCACTGACTGCAAACGCCGATGCGTTTCGGGAGAATCCCTTCTTCAAAGCAAAGCAGTCAACGAGTGCACAGAGAGCCGCACCTTCCTTTTAAAGCACTATCACACTCCAATTAGGTAGCTCTGTATGCGTTGCTTGATGGGAGATGGAGTTCTTTATATGTATATAAATATATATATATATATATATATATATATATATATATATTACCTCCTGGCGGTCGCCAGTAGGTATATATAGTTAGGATTTTTTCTCTATGGGATTTTTGAAAATTCTATGTCTAATAACTTTGGCGTTTGTGGACGGAATTGGCTGAAATTTCAGGAAAATGGCACATTTTGTGTCTGAGCAGCCCTTGAAAATTTGAGGGGGGTTCGTCAAGGGGGGGCCGAGAAAAAAGGGGGGTCCCAAAACGTGTTTTTAACATTGAGTTTTCCATAGGGCGGTTGGCCTCACTTTTAGCCCGAACGGCTGAATGGATTTGCACGAAACTTGGCAAAATTGTAGGGACTGGTAGCCCGATGTGCCTTTTGTAGGTCTCAATATATGTGCTTCAGTGGATTTTGAGAAATTAACGTTCAAAAAAAGATATATATCTGTAACAGCGGACCGGGCATCGCTCCAGTTCGCGTACTTTTCGCGCAACGGAGCTTTGTGAAGCGAAGCTGATTGGTTCTCCGGTGTCTGTAAACATTCCAAACAGTCCGTAGCGGCCGCCATCTTGTCTCTCGGTAGGATCGAGAGACAAGAGGAGGCCAAAGCGAAGGGGCAAATGACCATAAGGGGGCATAGTAGATCCTCGCTGACCCCCTAGGTTTGATGTGGAGGTTTTAAAAGGGCCCCGCGGGGCAAAAAAAAAAAATAATAATAATAATCGAACGGCTGAATGGATTTGCACGAAACTTGGTAAAATATTAGGGACTGGTAGCCCGATGTGCCTTTGCTAGGTCTCAATATATGTGCTCCAGTGGATTTTGAGAAATTAACGTTCAAAAAAAGATATATATCTGTAACAGCGCTCCGCTTCGCGTAACGGAGGTTTGCGAAGCTGATTGGTTCTCCGGCGTCTGTAAACATTGCAAACAGTCCGTAGCGGCCGCCATCTTGTCTCTCGGTAGGATCGAGAGACAAGAGGAGGCCAAAGCGAAGGGGCAAATGACCATAAGGGGGCATAGTAGATCCTCCTTGACCTCTTAGGTTTGATGTGGAGGTTTTAAAAGGGCCCCGCGAGGCAAAAAAAAAATAAATAATAATAATCGAACGGCTGAATGGATTTGCACGAAACTTGGCAAAATTGTAGGGACTGGTAGTCCGATGTGCCTTTGCTAGGTCTCAATATATGTGCTCCAGTGGATTTTGAGAAATTAACGTTCAAAAAAAGATATATATCTGTAACAGCGCTCCGCTTCGCGGAGATAAAATTATATTTGTATTACCTAGCTGTTGCTAACACCAGTTAGCGACGGCTAGTAGGAGATAGCGACCATCTTGGGCCCCACTTTGCATGTGAGTGATATTTATCACTAATGACATGCAAAGTGGGCATGCCAAGATGTTAGCGACTGGAAACAGTCGCTAACATCGCTATCTCCTATTATCAACTTTTGGAAATATTCGCGATAAGCGCGAATATCTCCAAAAGCTAGCACCTGCCCTGAGCAGTTCTAAGGCATGTTATCCAATGGGAGGTGGATAACATGGCTAAGAGCATTAGCTCGGTAATGCATGAATATCGCTGAGTTTTCAGCGATATTAATGCATTGCGGTCGTTTTTTATCGTATTTGTGATAAACCTTGATAATAGCAAGGTTTATCTGCGATAATTTCTGACGATGCTTAGCGGTAAAAAAATCGTTGCTAAGCATCGTTAGGGATAAATATCGCTTAACTTTGGTAATATGCCCCAACGTCTGTTAACGTTCGATTCGAAGGAAATCAGGAAGTGTTGAAAAACATTGTCTGCGCCATCTTGCCTTTTTTCAAATGCCACACTTTTGTCGTGCACGGCAGTCATTTTAGATGCCTTGACCAGACCCACTCTGTGCACGCTGTCGATCCTTAGCATGACTCCCCACCCTCGCAAGCATCTCCCCCAGGCAGTGGTCACCCCCGCTCTCTGTCTTATGCATGGGTAATAAACCACCCCCCATCTGCACTGCTCTTCCCTGAGAATCACACCCTGTGCCCGCCCGACACCTCCCTTTCGCCCTATTCACTACCGCACCCTCTGACACTCCTTTTCCTCTGTGTCCGATTGTCCAGGCCGGTCCTAGGGTATCAGCTAGCCCTGCAGATGTAGTTTATGGCCCCAGCTGTAAAGAATCACCCCTCTTCAAAGGAGTTATAGTAGATCAAGGCCCACACTCGATGAGATCCGTCACAGCAGACGCGTTCCTATTATCTGAAAACCATCCTGTATTGTGATTGGGGAGGGGACCGAGCCTGAAGCGGAAGATTCCAGGGATGACTCTTTGTACATCAAAGTTTTTACAATTATGTGTCACATTAAAAATATATAGCACTCCAACAAAGTAGTAAGATTATAAAACTTTAATAACTTATAAATATATACAAGAAAACAAAAACAGTAATAACATATAAACATTTTTAGGGAAAAACAACGAAGTAGCGGTTGGCTGTGCGAATAGTCCCAACGCAGCACAACGTCCAGATTTCTGGCGTGGGGCGTCGCGGGGGGTGGGTCATCAGTAGCAAACTGTTGTGCGAATAGTTCTAAGGCAGCAGAACGATGGCACCAAGGTGATGTCCAGTAAGTTGCCGCACTGGTTTTGGTATCCTACAATGCTGCTCCGAATAACGGCGTGGGGCGCCCCGGGGGAGGCGGCGTGAACGGGCCTCTCCAGGTGGAGTGTCATCTGTTGTAGTGGGGCGCCCCTTTACCGTTTCAGTTGCCATTCCGTCCGTTTTTGGTCCACTGTGTCAAAAGCCGCAATTCAGCTGAGTTGCGCCCACTCTTGCGGTTGCAGCGATAGGCGGCTGTCACAGGACTCTCTAAATGGCGGCAGGCTCTTTCCTTTTTGGGCCTGGTCCACTGAAATGGCCCTGGGACACCTTGGAAATCGGACGCTTGTCTGCTATGTCTTGGACCCCATTTTCGAAAGCGTCCCCTCCGCCTTGAGGATTTATCAAAGGTTTTGGGGGCCCCCGACTCCTGTAGGCTTCTGGTGGGGAGCGGTTGCCATGATTGCTCGCGGAATGACCACGACGGAGCTACGAGATGGTGGTGCTCTCATGCTGAAGCCAGCTTCAGTCTGAAACATCCAGAAACAAGGTGGGGCTTTCATCGTTTGGGAAAAAAAAAAGTTTTCATCCAATGAAAAGTGTTGTTTTTAGGTCATATGATCAAGCCTTCCGTCATTAGGAAACCAAAAGTAAAATGAACCAATGAAAAGTTTTATAAACAAGTCACATGACCTGTTATGCGGCATAGGGTATAAAATGCGGAGAAAATACGTTGGCACGTGAGGCGGCGTCAGTAGCGGACCGATGTGCGAATAGGCCGAAGGCAATACAACGCGCCAAGATCCGGATGGCACCGAGGTGGTGTCCAGCAAGTTGCAGCACTGGTGTGGCCATCCTACAATGCTGAAAGTCGGCGTGGGGCGCCCCGTTGGCCTGTGAGTTTGCGTCAGTAGCGGACCGATGTGCGAATAGGCCGAAAGCAGCACAACGCGCCAAGATCCGGATGGCACCGAGGTGGTGTCCAGCAAGTTGCAGCACTGGTGTGGCCATCCTACAATGCTGAAAGTCGGCGTGGGGCGCCCCGTTGGCCTGTGAGTTTGCGTCAGTAGCGGACCGATGTGCGAATAGGCCGAAGGCAGCACAACGCGCCAAGATCCGGATGGCACCGAGGTGGTGTCTAGTAAGTTGCCGCACTGGTGTGGCCATCCTACAATGTTGAAAGTCGGCGTGGGGCGCCCCGTTGGCCTGTGAGATGGCGGCAGTAGCGGACCGATGTGTGAATGGGGCCAAAGGCAGCGCAACAATATTTTCGGAATAGAAGACACCACAAGGCGCTGAGATGCCAAGATCCGGATGGCACCGAGGTGGTGTCTAGCAAGTTGTGGCACTGGTGTGGCCATCCTACAATGGTAAAAGTCGGCGTGGGGCGCCCTGTTGGCCTGTGAGATGGTGTCAGTAGCGGACTGATGTGCGAATGGGGCCAAAGGCAGCGCAACAATATTTTCTGACTGACACCACAAGGCGCTGAGATGCCAAGATCCGGATGGCACCAAGGTGATGTCTAAGTTGCGGACCGATGTGCGAATGGGGTCAAAGGCAGCGCAACAATATTTTCTGTATGGAAGATACCACTAGGCGTTGAGATGCCAAGATCCGGATGGCACCGAGGTGATGTCTAGCAAGTTGCTGTACTGGTGTGGTCATCCTACAATGCTGAAAGTCGGCGTGGGGCGCCCCATTAGCCTGTGAGATGGCGTCAGTAGCGGACCGATGTGCGAATAGGCCGAAGGCAGCACAACGCGCCAAGATCCGGATGTCACCGTGGTGGTTTCATAGTTGAGAGGCACTTCATCTGCAGTGGGGTGCCGAGATCCGGATGGCACCGAGGTGATGTCTAGCAAGTTGCTGTACTGGTGTGGTCATCCTACAATGCTGAAAGTCGGCGTGGGGCGCCCCATTAGCCTGTGAGATGGCGTCAGTAGCGGACCGATGTGCGAATGGGGCCAAAGGCAGCGCAACAATATTTTCTGAAGAGAAGACACCAAAAGGCGCTGAGATTCCAAGATCCGGATGGCACCGAGGTGGTGTCTAGCAAGCTATGCAGTTGAGTTGTGTGCGCACTTGCGGCGAATAGGTCGAAGGCAGCATAACAATGTTTTCTGAATAGAAGACACCACAAGGCGTTGAGATTCGGTTACCACCGAGGTGATGTCTAGCAAGTTGCCGCACTGGTGAGGCCATCCTACAATACTGCTCCGAATAACGGCGTGGGGTGCCCGAAGGGGGGGCGGGGGGGGAGGCGGCGTGAACGGGCCTTCCTAGGTGGAGGCTCGTCTGCTGTAGTGGGGCGCCCCTTTACCGTTTCAGTTGCCATTCAGCTGAGTTTCGGCTGCTCTTGATGCTACAGCGACAGGCGGCTGCAACAGGACTCTCAAAATGGCGGCCTGTTCTTTGGATTTGGGCCTGGTCCACTAAAATGGCCCTGGGACACCTTAGAACTCGGACGCTCGATTTTTTTTTTCCTTTCCTGTACATGCAAAAAAAGGTAAATGCCCGGTACGTTACACGCTTCATCTGCCACGATGAACTCTCCAGAGGAACCGAAA
Source organism: Lissotriton helveticus (assembly GCF_964261635.1). Classification (NCBI taxonomy): domain Eukaryota; kingdom Metazoa; phylum Chordata; class Amphibia; order Caudata; family Salamandridae; genus Lissotriton; species Lissotriton helveticus. Next base: position 1,043,961,319 of record NC_136061.1, read on the forward strand.
AAAAATAGTTATGGTAACTATACCATGCATCGTCATATGGAGAGGTGGCACCAATTAATTATAGTGCTGCATAAAAGAGAGATTTGGAGGAGAACCCCTGACCTGCTAGTACATTCATCAAAGAAGTGGCACTGACAGCATCAGAGGCAAGGGAAACGGTCCCAAATATTTAGAAGAACTTTGGAAAGATTAAAATGACATGTTTAGATTGTGGCAAATTAATTTCATATGGACAGATGAGTGTTACTCTAGTAAATACAGCATATGAACATCATCATAGTCGATGGTTGGTAGAGACATTTTGACTATATCCTGGACCTGCCCGTCCTCGCCCAAATTGGCGCCAGAATAAATGGGACTCGTAACTCCTTGTTGTGTACTGGTTGCAGAACCTTGAAATCACGAGATACGTATGCAGTTTTGAAGCACATGGCGGGCGGGGACGAGAATTGATTGAATATTTCGACATCCCTATTGATATTAAGTTCTGATGTGTTATTGATTACTGTACTATTGAAAGTTCGAATTAACGTCACCCATGGTACTTGCCCGCAAATGTATATCTAGATAATTTTATTGTAACTGGCCCTGTCGTATTTTAATTATAAAATGTACGTCCACCGATTCCGTAACTGTTAGACACCTTAGTTCTTGCAACCTAATGGCCCGCCCGTTACGTTCCTCTACAGTGTAAATGTGTACTCATCATATACGATTACAGTTTGCTCCGTGGCCGGCCCACGTGGTTATAGGCTCGTATTTGTATAATGAAATTTTCACAATAAAGGTTTTTAAAAGAAAACATGGTAGTAGTATATACATTGGTAAAGTTTTTAATAATAGTCACTGTTTTAGAATCATTAAAAGGCAAGTGAAATAAAGCAGACCAATTACATGAAGGGTAAAAGGTATAATACGAAGGAACGCAGTAAAGATAAATGGTCAAGGGCTGTTGTGTTTTCTATTCCTGCAACATAAAGTGATCGATAAGAATCTCATATTCAGGCGTATCGGCGACTAAGACAGCAGGTCGACCCTCTTTTGCTCAACGGCTCCGTCATGGGACGAAGAAACGCTCTTTTTCTCGAAAAAAGAATATATTTTACTTGCAGGACAGTTGTAAATTTTCCGGGAAAGTACATTAGCCTGGAACATTATAACATATATTTAAGAAAAAATAATGTTCGGAAGTAATAAAAAGCGTAATTTTTAGGTCATATGACCAAGCCTTTCATCATTAGAATAAGAAAAGTAAAATGAACCAATGAAAAGTTTTATTAACAAGTCACATGACTTGTTATGCTTACGTTACGCGCTGCGCGCCCCGGATGACTTCCGGATGCGCTAACGCGGCGCGTCATATGACGCATTACGCGACAACGCAGGTCCAGAATATAGTCAAAATGTATCCACCAACCAGCGGTCGGAACACAACCCCTTTCAGCAGGCTAAATAGTTCTGTTAAATGACAACAGAAGGGACAGGCAACAAGAACCATCAGTCAAAGAGGGGAGGGCTAGTTCTTCTCTACCGGGTTACATTGGGGCGCTACCGGAACTGATCGAATTGGTAGTCTACAGTGTTTCTGGATGTTTCAGACTGAAGCTGGGGTTAGCATGAGAGCAGTACCATTTCGTAGCTCCGTCGTGGCCATTCCGCAACCAATCATGGCAGCCGCTCTTTATCGTTATTTTGGGCGGGGTGGGTGGCGCAGCCGAGCTGTTTTGCAGCCATCATTGTGTGGAGTTCAGTTCATTTCACTAGTTTTGTATTTGTCATGAGGGGTTGTTCCTAATGTTTCTATTTTAGCGAGGTCAAAAAGAGATCCCGTTAGTGGCCTACTGATTTTGCTCGATTCCTTTTCTTTTTTTTTTACACGATTTTTCGTTATCTGCAAAGACTAAACAGAGTATTGCGACTCTGTGTTTGTTTGTAAATAGAGAATGAACCAAAGAGAACCAATTCTAAAACAGTAAATACTTGGATAACAATCAATCAAATGGAGAGAGAAGCAGGCACGACGTATTACAACGGGGGCAAAGGCCTGCGTTAACTACCCTTAACTATGTGCAAAGAGAGAGTACTCCTAATAGAAATGAGGGGGTGGGGGGCACCATTCAAAGCAGATCAGTGTGCATAAACACGAAAATGTTTTCACTTACCACGTACTTGACATTCGACAGCTTATGATATTTGCTATTAAAAAACCATTGAAATTCACTGAAAAAACCATAGGTTATAGATCATATATAGTTAGGAATTAGCATTTACAAAACCTTGAAAATTCACTGAAAAAACCATAGGTTATAGACCATATATAGTTAGGAATTAGCATTTAAAAAACCTTATTTTACTCACACAAAACCATTGAAATTCCATATATAGTTAGTTGCACTAACTATATATCGCGCACCCGCAATCCACTGCTGATGATGTCACATATTACATCATTCATGACATGGTCAGTGACATCACTGATGACATCACTGATGACATCTCAAATGACATCACTGATGACATCACTGATGACATCTCATTTGACATCAATGACCACATCACTGATGATATCATTCATGTGACAATACAATGCATCTCCTCATATTTTAATATAACCTCTGTTTCACCCAGTGTTAAATACAGAGTATAATTTTTGAAACCATTGACACACCAATACTAGTTACTACATATGTACTCACTGATTCCTACGTCTACACACACATTCACTCATTCACCCATACAATCATTCATACATACAATCACTCATCTTTACAACACTATCATATGCACTCATACACCTATACAGACACTCACACTCTGCCACTCATCCATGGAGTTACTCACACACCTAGTCAGTCCTGTAAAGAATCAATCACACTTCCATTTTCTTGTCTATACAGTTAAACATAGAGCACCTTATATTTTCAAACATATACTAACACATACTTACCTTGTTATACAATCATTGATATAAGTACACATTGATCTGCACAGAGTCACACACCTCCCAGCCAGCCACACACACACTCAGTCTCCCATACAAATACTTGGACAATCAATCAATAACCCATATAGTTACTCATATAGCTATTGATCAACACATGCAACAGTTTACAGAACAACAGACATAATGATGCACAAATTAAGACAGTTTAGTCACTAACCCATGCACTCAGTGAGACACATTTAATCACTCACTCATACAGTCAGTCATGCACCTACTAAATCCTTCGTCCAGACACTTATACATCCACTCATTCTTCAATATGTAAGACATATTTAAACTTTACAGAAACATAAAATCACTGGATGTTGTTATCAGTGATGTCATCAGTGATGTCATTTGAGATGTCATCAGTGATGTCATCAGTGATGTCACTGACCATGTCATGAATGATGTAATATGTGACATCATCAGCAGTGGATTGCGGGTGCGCGATATATAGTTAGTGCAACTAACTATATATGGAATTTCAATGGTTTTGTGTGAGTAAAATAAGGTTTTTTAAATGCTAATTCCTAACTATATATGGTCTATAACCTATGTTTTTTTCAGTGAATTTTCAAGGTTTTGTAAATGCTAATTCCTAACTATATATGATCTATAACCTATGGTTTTTTCAGTGAATATATATATATATATTTATATACATATATATTTATATATATAAATATATATATAAATATATATATATATATATATATATATATCCTTTTCACGAATGCTGGTAGTGGAGAAGCACTGTCAGCGGGCGGTCCGAGCTGGACACCAGCAGTCCCAATTAATTCTTTACGCCAATCAGTTCTGTATGAAATGATAGCCCGGACACCTTTTCTGTGCAAATATGATAGATTTAATGGCAACAACAACGCGTTTCGGCGGTTAGGCCTTGATCAGCGTGATCAAGGCCTAACCGCCGAAACACGTTGTTGTTGCCATTAAATCTATCATATTTGCACAGAAAAGGTGTCCGGGCTATCATTTCATACAGAACTGATTGGCGTAAAAAAAAAAAATATATATATATATATATTGTGGTAAATAAATAATTAATTACCGGTACTATTTTTCAGTATAATCAATAAAACAGGTAGCTCAATAAATAAGAGTCAGGATTCGAGGTATCTTGAGTCGACAGGCTTTAATCAGGCATAAAGGACAGGAACAGGACAGCCTGTACGGGAAGGGAATGAAGGCAGCTGCCGGGGGCAGGATCTGGGCATTAACGGGATAACTTTTAATATGGGTGCACAGTATATATACTTAAACAAATACATTACATTCAATACAGTAGGCGTAGCAGTAGGCGTGACTCGTAGCAGTCGCGAAAGATAAGGGCAAAATGATGTAACAAGAAGGCGTGTACAGGGCGTATACATAGACATGTGATGCAAACGTAACAGAAGTGTCATAAACGGGGCGGAAACATGGAGGGGGCTACCTGAGCAGCTGGGACCTCTGACCTAGTGGTGCGCGCAAATGGGCAATGACGTGTTACCAGGGAGAACTGGGGGCTATGACTTCTGTGCTAGAAGAGGAGACTAAAGTCTGGAGTGTCAGAGCGACATGTACCCAAGGCATATCTGGTATCTGGTGTTTAGAGTACATGTTGATAGAATCCAAAAGTTATCAGGGCAAAAGCTAATAGACTTTAAGACTGGTGCATACATAATACTACATGTATTGCGTGTGAGAGGAATATTCTATGAATATTAATACAGTATTCTCTTACATGGAGACAGAAAGGCTAGACCATGACGGAAACTATTGATGCTATTCAGTAGCTTAGGAATGCAGAGAAGGAGGGCTGGACTGATAACTAGAATCATAACATACTCTTGGCAGACTGGGAGGCAGAGCCAGGCCGGGCCGGGCACTGCGAGGCATGAAAGTAAGCTAGGGGTCAGGGATGCAGGTGGGGGCTGTATCGCTCCTCGGAGAGGGTTCAGGAGACAGGAGCTGAATCTGAGTCGTTAACTGTATCAGTGGCTTGGCTAGAAATGCATACTGAGGAATCCATTGTCTGCAATAAGTGAGGCCAATAAAAGCTCGTACCTCCTTCTGTGTCTTGGGCTGTGGAAGACTCGCTATTAACTGGATACGGTCTGGTGTCAACTGCCTACCCCACTTGGACAGTAAGTGGCCTAAGTAGATCACTTGCTGGACACAGAACTGAAGCTTCGAAGGGGACACCTTGTGCCCCATCTCGGCTAGGAAATACAGAACTGTAAGTGATGCACGCTCGCAATCACGTTCAGAACGGGCTGTGATCAGTAGATCATCGACATACTGGAGAAGGGCAGTGTCAGTTGGCATGTGAATATTGTCTAGTTGTCTTTTAAGTGCTTGACTGTAAATGCTAGGACTTTCTGTGAAACCTTGAGGAGCTCGTGTGAATTTATAGCTCCTTCCATTTAAACAAAAACCAAAAAGGTACTGGCTGTCTGGATGAATGGGGACACTGAAAAATGCGTTCTTGAGATCGATAACTGTGAAAAATGTAGCTTCAGAATCAATCGCTGTCAATAGGGAAGAAATATCTGGGACTACTGGGTACTGAGGTATGATACATTTATTAAGCTCTCGAAGGTCAATCACTAATCGATATACTGGAGGTGCATTTGGATCAGTACGTTTCAGGACTGGAATGATAGGAGAATTACATACATTGGAGTCAGTTTCTACAACCACTCCTTGAGCAATAAGTTCGTCAATAATTTTGGATAAGGCTGCTACAGCCTCAGGTGGCAATCTGTACTGTCTGATTCGTGGCAAAACTACACCTTGTTTGAGAGTCACACGATGGGGTGTGATATGCATACATCCTACATCAGTTGGACCTTGCGCCCATAAATGCTGCGGTACATTCAGTAATCTTGGATCAAAATCACGTAATACATAGTGACCTTTAAAGTCGCGTAAAAACAATCGGACTCCTTCTGGAGAACAACAAATTACTGCACCTAATTCTTTCAATGTTTTAATGCTTAACAAATTTTCTGGACATGATTTCGTAAGTAACAAATCAGTAGTTCGGGACAATGGACCAACTTCTAGAGAAACTGGTTTTGAAATTTCATTAACAATCGGCTTTCCTGAAAATCCAAGGGAAACATTTTTAGAGCCTTAGAGCGGAGCCCCTGGAACCTCGTCATGACTGATAGTAGTCCTACTTGCCCCTGTATCAATCAAAAACTTTCTGTCTTTCCCTAATACTTGACTGTGTACATAAGGACCCTCTTGATCTACAGGTATCTCGATGAGAGGCAAGCCTACCTCCCTCTCTAGGCTGTTTCATGAATACTGTTGATACTCTGGATACTCTGACTGGGCATACTGGTACATTTGCTGTGTAACATGCTGTGTTGCAGCGATAGGCTGCGGTGCTGGAACTGTCTGTCGTGCGTTCTGTGGTGACTGAGAAGTCTGTGAAACTTGTTCTTGTCTAGGCGGACGTGGTCTTTCTTTAGTTTTACCAGTAGCTATGTTGTGTTTCAGAACTGCACACTCGTTTATAAAATGACCTGGCTGTTTACAGTAATTGCAAGTCCCTTTAACGGGAGCTGCAAGATGACTGGCTTGATTTGGACCCCTCTTCTGACTGTCTTGTGGAACAGATTGTGCAACTAATACTTTCATTTTCGTATCTTTCATACGTCTCCTTTCGTGTTCTTGCTCTTCCCTGATTCTGTTCTGGTGGTATTGGAGCATCTGTAGCATTTGTGACGGGGTATTAGCTTGCCAGGTACTTTCGACTTTCAATACTCGATTTTTAACTTGTGGACTTGAATTCTCGACTAGTTTAGTAACAAAAAGATGAGGGTACGATTCACTACTCGTCTTCAGACCACTGTTAATAATAAAACATTTTTCAAATCTAGAATAAAAGTCACTAGTGTCTTCATCCTGTTTCTGTTTACATGCTGAGATTGCATCCCAATCTTCCTTTTTCGTGGTTAATAACCTTGGCAATACCTGGATCAATAACTCGGGCAATTCCTTAACTTTACCCCCAAGACCGGTACCTGGTACTCGTGAAGTATCTTCAGCTTCTAGAGCTGTCCAATCTATCTTTTTCTCTCCCACCTCCCATTCTTTTTCCTTGAGTTTTTCATATACCCCTGCGGGCAACAGGACCTTTAGCATTTTAATGATATCAGGATATGTGTATTCTCCCATACGGAGCATGTCTTTTAATTCTCGATGGAACCCTGCTGGATCTTTGTCGTGACAGGGAATTAACTTTTTCATCTCTAAGAGTTCCATCTTTGTGATAGGGGTGTAAACAAATACTCGTTCTAGTCCACCACCCGTTCCTCTAACTGGATGTACTTCTCGTAACAGATGCTGTCTATCTATGTAAAATGATTTACTTTCTGGGGGTGAGACATGAACAAAATGCGGATTCAGAAACGTTCGGTATTTGTGGCGCTGTTCTAGAATGACACTAATTAAATCGGTACCTAAACCTCTCCATCTATACTGGAGTAACTCGTTCAGAACATCATGTAACGGACCTGGATCAGAATGTTGTCCCTCATATAGTGTAATGAGGTGCTGGATCATATACATACCCACCAGTCGCTGCTCGGCTGGGGGCAGTTTCAGAAACATTTGTGCCACTATTTCGTCAGGAAAAGTGGTAGAATCAGTAGTCCATCGGACTGCTGATCGGGCTAGTTCTTGTTCATGCATGGTACTAAGTTCACTATAACCGATTCGTGATTTCAGAATGTGATCGGTGGCTTGAAATACTTGTTCAAGAGAACCTTGTTCTGGGGCTGGAAGAGGAAAAACTTTCTTGTGTTCTAGGCGTGAATGTCGGTCGGGAAGTCTAGTTTTACCTACATACGCTATTCTGGTAGGATTCTCGTCGTCTACCTCTTCAGTAGAAGAGTTGTCTTCTTTCTCGGTTACTTGTGCTGCTTCTCGTTTCTCGTGTATCTTTATTATTTCCCTACGGATTTTCTTGTACATACTCTCTATACAGTTCTGTGTCTTGTGTCTTCCCTCGGCTATATGGTCACTCCACCTGGTCAGGACTTTCATTTCTTCTGGATCTTTATCCGGATAATCTTGTTCCCTTATTAAACAATTAATTAGAAATTTTAATAGCATGAGCTGAATCTCGACTTTTCTTTGAGTCATGGCCTCGCCAATACTTCCTGGATCTGCTCCTGTACGGATGAAACGATATATTCTGTCTAGATATCCTTTCATATTCAGTAGGGTGTCCAAATACTCGGTCACCCGTCTTACACGCAATGAATACAGGACCATATCATCATCGCCTGGGACTGGATCATAACGGCATTCGGTAAGGGCTCGCTTGATATCTGCAACTGACTGAAGTTTGGGCGAACGCTGTAACGCTCGTGCATGTAGCTCGAGTAACGTTATACGTCTGGGTTGAGGCGGGGTTCCAGGAGGACTTCCCCCCACGGCCCCTAGACTAGAATCGTCAACGGGTACTGTACGTGCTGGGAGAGTGACTGATGTAGCGGGTACATGTACTGTAGGCTGGACCGGGGGTGCCGTAACAGGTGCTGCAACGGGTGCCCCGGTGGCTGGAGGAACAGGAATTACATTATTTACGGGAGCTGGCGGAACAGGATTCGCATATGCTGGAACTGTGTCGTCCAAATAGGACGAGAGAAAAATATCAGCTGCGGTCGGTTTGTGACATAACTTAATCGGAACTAATGGCGGCGGAAAATTACATGGTGCTTCCGGGGTTGCTTTCGGCAAGCCCTCGGCAAGAAGAGGATACATACCCTTAATAAGGGCATTTCTCTGTCTGTCTGACTGTTCGGCTTTAACTCGTTCACCTACTTCGATTAATTCCCTTTCTTGGGCTTTTTCTGAGGATTCCCTACTTAATTCTGTCTTTCTGATTTCTTTTTCCGTTCTTCTGTGAGATTCTTTACGCCATAACTCGATGGCATCTTTCTGGGACTGTCTGGATTTCTTTTTCCATAATGCTTCTTCTACTCGCATGATGCACTCGGCATCCCATGTACCTGACATGGGCCATCTATATTTTTCTTCTAATTCCTTGGTGTAATCCACCCATAAGTCTAGATATAATATGGCACTTAAGCCATGCTTATGATACATAAAATGACCTGGACTGTCCCTAGGCGGGACAGGAACTGCTTCCTCGAGCAACCCTTTTCGGGTTTTTAACTGACGTAACTTAGAGAATAGAGGCATTGTATGGGCTGGAATCTGGACACAATACAATACACGATAAACACAAAAATGACTGGAAAAACAAATCACTCATACCACGACATTGAAAACACATGGAATAACATTTAGAATAACAGTTTGGACAGAACACATGAATTCTCGAGAACAGAACTTACTAGACTGACTAGATGCACTGCTAAACAGTACGAAAACTTACCGGTCCCATAAAGAGACACGTCAGGACCCGCATCCACCTAGGTGGACACTTCGTGTTGGATCTGTGTACCCAAACCCACGGACCAGAGACAAATTAATTGACCCTGTCTAGATACTACCCCAGCAACGGTACTCACCGGGCAGCAAGAACGGAAGGCCTCGGACTGGACTGGACTGCTACGACGACGGACTACGAACTTCGGACTTCAGTTACAGGTGGGCCTCCGGATACCTCGGACCTTGGACTCTCGGCTTGGGCTCTGGTCGGGACTCGCCGCGTTCCTCACCGCCTCGTCTGGATGCTGGACCGCAACCTCCGTCTCCTCCGTGGGCCTGAGGGATACTTGAAGCAGAAATATCTGCACGTGCACGGTATGGTTCCGTCACGGCTGCAGAGGATCAGGGGGCCTGCGTGGCTTCTCCGGCGCATGGGGAAAGGGCAAGTCCCTATTCGGGCGCCATTATGTGGTAAATAAATAATTAATTACCGGTACTATTTTTCAGTATAATCAATAAAACAGGTAGCTCAATAAATAAGAGTCAGGATTCGAGGTATCTTGAGTCGACAGGCTTTAATCAGGCATAAAGGACAGGAACAGGACAGCCTGTACGGGAAGGGAATGAAGGCAGCTGCCGGGGGCAGGATCTGGGCATTAACGGGATAACTTTTAATATGGGTGCACAGTATATATACTTAAACAAATACATTACATTCAATACAGTAGGCGTAGCAGTAGGCGTGACTCGTAGCAGTCGCGAAAGATAAGGGCAAAATGATGTAACAAGAAGGCGTGTACAGGGCGTATACATAGACATGTGATGCAAACGTAACAGAAGTGTCATAAACGGGGCGGAAACATGGAGGGGGCTACCTGAGCAGCTGGGACCTCTGACCTAGTGGTGCGCGCAAATGGGCAATGACGTGTTACCAGGGAGAACTGGGGGCTATGACTTCTGTGCTAGAAGAGGAGACTAAAGTCTGGAGTGTCAGAGCGACATGTACCCAAGGCATATCTGGTATCTGGTGTTTAGAGTACATGTTGATAGAATCCAAAAGTTATCAGGGCAAAAGCTAATAGACTTTAAGACTGGTGCATACATAATACTACATGTATTGCGTGTGAGAGGAATATTCTATGAATATTAATACAGTATTTCTCTTACATGGAGACAGAAAGGCTAGACCATGACGGAAACTATTGATGCTATTCAGTAGCTTAGGAATGCAGAGAAGGAGGGCTGGACTGATAACTAGAATCATAACATACTCTTGGCAGACTGGGAGGCAGAGCCAGGCCGGGCCGGGCACTGCGAGGCAGGAAAGTAAGCTAGGGGTCAGGGATGCAGGTGGGGGCTGTATCGCTCCTCGGAGAGGGTTCAGGAGACAGGAGCTGAATCTGAGTCTGGGCCCTTTTGAGGCCTAGAAACGGGGACAATTCAATGAATTAACGTGCACACTGTAAAATGTGGTAACGTAGGTTTACATAGGCTTAATATTCGTTGCTTTCACAAGGACTGGAAACTGGCATACTAAAGATGGACACAACTATAATTGCGTCTTTAATCGATCAGAGGGGAATACATGCATATCGATCATGCACATATAGCATAAGATGGGGAACACGTAGGCACATATAACATGGCAAAATTTACTTTTCCACAATATATACTTATGTTTTTTCACAGAAAAAAACATAGGTTACAGGACCGGATTAGTTAGGCTGACATTTCACTCATAAAAAAACAGAGAAATTCAGCAGCTATAGTTAGCTGAGCTGACTATAACTTGTGCCCCCCCAATGCACTGCTGATGACGTCACATAAGTAAGTAATATTTTATTTGCAGATTAATTAAAATCAATGCAATTTACATAAAATGTCTGGGTAAGAAAACATTTACAAGTTCAAATAATTGATTCATTATTAAGATTTCATAATTTTTGATGACAAGGGTTTTTTATTTAGCAATATGAAGAAATTGACGCTCAGTTCAACTGGCAGCTTTCTAGATCCTCATTTCAAGGTTCCCTACCCTGGAACTGCTATTGTCTTTCTTGGGTGGCCCATTTGGTGGAAGGAAAGTGTTCACTTGTAGAAGGAACTTGGCGGCCCTACAGGAAAGCTGAATTGATTTGCTGTTTATTAAAGTCGGAATAAGGAAGTGGGGAACCCAATATACCCTTGGAGGCTTGGAGGCTTTTAGCAATCAAATCAAATAAAAAGTAAAAGGTGCCTACAAGGGATTTTGTTTAAAGGTCCTTACTCTGATATAATTTAAATATAGTCACTTGGATGTTCAACCCCAACAGGTCTTGAACCTTTGAACAATCAATGCATACGCCAAACTATTTGAGATATACACATCTAATGAATGCAAAGAAAATTTCAAAGCCACAGGAATATCTTTTTTCAAGAAAATACAAAAACATTTTGTAGATAAAATCAGAAAGGGTACAATCAAATATCCCAAAACACCATGAAAGAGGATGTACAAATCCACCTACAAGTCATGAATGTATACATCTATTCCCAACCAAAATAATCTATGAAGTAACAGATCTGAAGACACAGAAAACAGTTACTCAAGTACAATAAATGCTCAGGGATTAAATGAAAAAGTCGACGTTTCTGTCTGTTGTGGCGTAATTTTCCGTCAGACCATCTTCAGGACGTACAGACGATTGTATAAAAAGACCCTTTAAAATTGTCAAATGTTCAATTTTTGAATCAGGCCGGATTTACCCAGAACAATCTGTTGAAGTCTTCCCTCTAGCACTAAATTGCTTATTGCTGTTCACAGAGAACGAAGGTGGAGAGAGCGTCAATCAATGCGCATTGTTCCACTAGACATGAAATCTCATAATTTTTATTAGTGCATTTGTACATATAGTTACTTTATCACCAAAGGAGTGTATTTAAACACACTGGTCATTTTTGTCACTATAAGATGGCCGCCAAAATGAGGATTCAAGTTTGCACATGAATATTCACCCATTTTCTATGTCTAGCACCATTACGTATATATGTTGCCTGGTAGAACATTGTCAGCGGCGTGAAAAAGGCTCAACGCCAAAACACGTAGGTGCTTGTAACAATATTTTTTCTGATGGAATAAATTTCACTTCCTGATTTTGAAGCCCATCGAGTGCCGTTTGCTTTCTCTGGAATTTATTTGATAGTAGGAGTATATATATATATATGTATATATATATATATATATATATATATATATATATATATATATATATATATGCAGGGGAAGGTCCTTTTAGTTAAAAAAGAACGGAGAGACACCATGGGGTACTTAAAAGAGGGAACTTGATTTCTTGAGCATGGGCATGACGCGTTTCGGCATACTGCCTTTTTCAAATGCCTGCTCTCACCCCAACACTAGCAGCAGTCCACAGAAGTACCCTCTTTCGCTCCGCCTTCAATGGTCATCCTGATTGGTCATCCGAGGTCACATACAGATCTGTAGTTTAAGTGGTAAACCACAGATCCCAGCATGCACTGCCACTGCATACAGAGTGTGTGATTCTTTTAACCACGGTGTAGTCCGTTGTAATCAGGTATTTTCACGAGCGCTGATCGGGGCTGCAGCAGGTAGGGTAATTGGAACAAAGATTCCCTGTCAAGTCCCCAAAACTCCTCAAACCAACACTTGTCCACTCCTACTTGTGGCCTGGAAAACTCAATACAGTGAGTGAGAATCCTCCGTGTAGTCACAGTCCGCTATCCGCAGTCGGCCAGGTACGAGGGCGGGTGTGGTGGGAAAGAGCATTTCACTACCATGAAAAGAGAAAATATCCCGAAGCTGTCCGGTTGGCTCTTTCCCACGCTGAGACGGGTCCCTCCAGAGCGCGCCAGGACTTGCACGCAAATAATGCAGGAGAAGGTCCTTTAAGTTAAAAAAGAACGGAGAGACACCATGGGGTACTTAAAAGAGGGAGCTTTATTTATTGAGCATGGGCATGACGCGTTTCGGCATACTGCCTTTTTCAAATGCCAGCTCTCACCCCAACACTAGCAGCAGTCCACAGAAGTACCCTCTTTCGCTACGCCTTCAATGGTCATCCTGATTGGCCATCCGAGGTCACACACAGATCTGTAGTATAAGTGGTAAACCATAGATCCCAGCATGTATATATATATATATATATATATATATATATATATATATATATATATATATATATATATATATATATATATATATATATATATATATATATACATACAGTAGTCACTCTATTGTTATAGTTACCATTCCCAGAAATATGGATTTCTCAGATTTTTGCTTGCTAATAACTATGCCACTGTTTGGCAAATCTCCACGAAACATTCTAGAGTTATTGCTTTTTCTACATTGGCAAATGATGCAAAGTTTCGTGTTGATTCATGAAGGGGATGAAAAGAAAAGAGGGGGTCCCAAAATGCGTTTTTCCACTAATGCATTTTCTGTAGACATTTTAGACAGACATAGTGCCGAAATCGCCAGTCGAAATATAGAATGTGGGGTGGAAAGGATCCTTTTTGGTGATAAATGTAATTTGGTTAGTAGACTTAAAGTTATAAGGCATAAAATCCTAGTGATATATTGGGCCACAGTATACTGTAGTAATTTTGTGGTACACCGTTGTACATGCAGATGACATGGCAGTATATGATTGGGTGAAGAAAGCTCTTAGAAAATTGAAAGGCAGCCATGTTGTTTAACCCACACTTAGGGCCTGATTTAGATCTTGGCAGACAGGTTACTCCATCACAAAGGTAACGGATATCCCGTCCGATGAACGATAAATCCCATGAGATATATTGGGATTCATATTTCAACGGATGGGATATCCATCACCATTCCGACGGAGTAACCATCCACCCAGATCTAGATCAGGGCCTTAGTCTGCATTGTGGGTTAGAAGTTGACATATAGTGTCTAGTGGTTTTAAATGCCTAGGATGGATTGAGGCACCTGAGGTAAGTAAATAAAGGTAGGGGAAAAGTAGTTTTATTACTTTCAATTTTATGTTTAAATGTTTACGGAGTACTGCGGTACTACCTGTGGAAAAAGCGATTCTAAATAGTGACATTTCCCCTGACCTTCAACCATTCCTATTGGAATTAATGATCTACACTCTATATCACAGTTACTTTTCCTATGACCAACATTGGTATGCACAACTGTCCGGGATGGCGATGGGAAATTGCGCAGCACCGACCTATGCCAACATGTACATGGCAGAGTTTGAAAACGCGTTCATTTATGATAGCGACATTTGGAAAGACAACCTCAAATTATTTGTCCGTTATATAGACGACTTGTTCTTCCTATGGAAAGACACTAGAGAAAAATTGGAATCAGCGCTCATTGAATTGAACACCAAAGATGAAAGGATCCAATTAACCTGGCAAATCAGTTATCACATCATCAATTTCTTGGATGTAACTATTGAGCTCACCTGATTTATTCAGGAAAAACACCGATCGCAACAACACTTTGCACTACACAAGCTTCCATCAGAGCTCTTTAAAAAAACATCTTCCCTACAGCCAAATGTTACGTGTCTATTCTATTCTATTGTATTCTTTATTTGGTAAAGCGCAAAACAGCTGCCCCAGCAATGAGGCGTCCCGGCGCTAAAGAAGTCACAGCCCTAACCTAGAGGCGCAAGGTGAGGGGAGTTAAGGGGAGGGGAATAGGTAGGTTTTAGTAGCTTTTCGGAAAGCAGATAAGCTTTCTATAGAACGAATGTTAGGAGGTAGATCGTTCCATAATTTGCCTCCCAAAACCCTAAAGGAGCGGCCGCCCATGCGGCAGAGTTTGGTGCGAGGGACGCATAAAAGATGTTGGTTGGAAGATCGCAGATTGCGCGATGGAACATAAGTGGTGAGAAGAGGTCTCAGCAGTGTAGGACTGTCAAATTTAAGGATTTTGAAAGTCATGATAAGGGTTTTGAATTTAATTCTGGAGTCAACAGGTAGCCAATGTAATTTGCGAATAGTAGCTCTGGCCGAGCATCTACGAGGAAGGCCGATCAGGGCTCTCGCCGCGGAGTTTTGTACACGTTGCAGCCGTGCTATCTCTCCTTTGTTAGCGCCTAAAAGGAGAACATTGGCGTAGTCCAAACGCGAGAGGATGGTGGCTTGGATGATAAGCTGGCGGACTTTAGCATCGAAAAAAACCAGTATGTGGCTGAGATTTCTCAGCAAACCGATGCACGTGCCTGCGACTTTTTTGGTGTGGGTCTGATAGTTAAGTGAGGCATCCATCCACACTCCTAGATTTTTAACTAGGGATTTAGGAGGTGGTATGGTGCCTAAGGAAGACGGCCACCAGTGCTCATTCCAATGGCTGGTGTTTTTGCCAAGGAGTAGCACTTCTGTTTTACCAGCATTAAGCTGTAAACAGTTGTCCGTCAACCATTGGGCTACTGCGGAGAGACCATTTTTAAATCTAGAAGCCGAGACAGACGGACCTTCTGTCAGAGTAATGGCCAGCTGTGTGTCGTCGGCGTACGACACCAGTGTCAGACCCCACTCTTTGGCCACTGTTGCAAGAGGTTGCACATACAGATTAAAAAGGGATTGGCTCAACGCAGATCCCTGCGGAACTCCCTGTGCAATAGGATGAGATTTCGATGGAAAAGGGGGTGCTGAGACCCGGAACGATCTGTCTTTAAGGAAAGAATGGAACCACCTTAGAGCCAGGCCAGATACTCCGAATGTCTCCAGACGATCAAGAAGGATGTCATGGGACACCGTGTCAAAGGCAGCGCTGAGATCAAGAAGAATCAGCGCAGCGCTTTGACCGGCATCTAGGACCGTCCGGAGGTACTCGGTGGTGAACCAGGAGAGCAGACTCCGTACTATGGCCCGGTCTGAACCCATTTTGAGATGGGTCCAAGATGTTGTTCTGGACCACATGTTGGGACAGGATGCTGTTAACATGGGCTTCAGCGAGTTTAGACAGCCATGGAAGCAGCGAGATCGGTCGAAAATTTTCCGGTTTGGAAGGATCTAGGGAGGGTTTCTTGATGATAGGTGAAACCCATGCTTGCTTCCATGCAGATGGTACTACGGCTGATGAGAAAGAGAGATTTAGAATAGAGGCCAGGGAAGGTAGGAAGAGGTCTAGTGACTCCAGAAATTGAGCCGGACGCATGGGGTCTGACGGGGAGCCAGTTTTAATTTTACGACACAGTTTGATGAGGTTGTCGAAGGATATTGCTGGAATGTGGGTCATAATTGTGCAGTTGGGGAGGAGGTTGGTGCAATTAGCAAGGTTAGGGGAGTGTTGTGGGAAGGAGCTGTAGATCTTTTGAACTTTGTCGACAAAGAACGTGGCGAGCTCCTCACATTGCTGTGCAGAGGAGATATTGGGGGAGGGGGATTTGCAGCTCTGTAGTTCTTTGACAAGCTTAAAGACTTCTTTGGCGGGAGTGGGGCTTGAGTTGATTTTATCAGCATAGAAGGCGGTTCGTGCACCCCGGATGGCTTTGTGCTACATTTTTTGTTTAGCTAGATAGTTATTTTTGTCTTCGATGTTGTATTCTCTTCTCCAGAGACGCTCAGCTCTTTTACAGTCTTTGCGCATGGCTTTAAGGATGTCATTATACCAAGGATTAGTCGGTGTGCTACGTCCTTTCGTCCATTTCGCCGGAATAAGAGTATCCAGTCCTCCTGTGATCCAACTATGGAATGTGCTATAGATTGAGTCTATGTTTGAGTTAGTCTCATAATGGAATTCCCCAAGAGTGGCCTGAAGATCACTAGTGGAAAGTTTATGCCATGGTCTTTTAAGCAGTCGGACTGGTGCGTTTTTGTACGTAATTTTATTGATTAGAATAGTCAATTTAATGAGGTGGTGATCAGTCCATCCCATTGGTAGGGGCAACTCAGTTTTAGCCTCTTCGATGTTAGTGAATACTGGGTCTAAGGTGTGACCAGCTGACTGCGTTGAAGTGTGGATGAGGGAGTTGAGTTGCAGGGCGGAGAGGTCGGCAAGAAGATTTTTGATCGTGGGGTCAGTAGGTAGATCAAAATGAAGATTGAGGTCACCTAATATAGTAAAGTTTGCAGTTTTAGTCACTAAAGAGTTTGCTGTCTCAAGAAGAGCTTCAATGAATTTTGAGGCAGGTCCTGGTGGGCGATATATGTAGAGACCTGACATAGTGAAGTTAGGGTTAATAGTGATTTTGAAGTGAGCACATTCACAGTTGGAAAGTTCTTCTTTGGTGAATGTGCATATGTAAGTTTTCCTATAAATTACCGCAATGCCTCCACCTCTCCCATCTCTATTCAAATTTCGCATATGGTATTCATCTGGAAGCGTAAGATTAGGCATGACAGAAATGCCATCGCATAACCAAGTTTCACAGAGGAACAGGATGTCAGGGTTTTCATCCAGTAAAAGGGTATTAACTTCAGGATATTGTTTGGTGAGTGACCTAACATTGAGATGGAGGACGTAATAGGGGTAGTTGTAGGAGAGTTCTGGAGTTGTCGGATGCGGTAGGGGGTAACAGTGGTAAAATGACAGCTGTCACATTGGAGGCATGTTTGACCAAACGTACCTGTTAGATGGGCACAGGGCCGTCCCAGGTTACAGGCAAGTAGTTGTTCCTTGTCATAGTGACGGGGTGCTGATGCAGTCCGGCCAGGGGGACTGGCGAGAGGCGATGACTTGGCGATGACGGGCGAAGACGGGCTTGGCTTAGGCGCGCCCGCTGCACCCGTCCGCTGCGCGTCCGGTGGATGCGCATGTTTAATAGGAATAAAAAGGGGCGGTGGCGTGGCCTCAAAGTGGGCGTGGCCTCGCTGCACGCCGTCAATGGCGGTGGAGATTGGGTGTTTGCAGCCTCTGTGACAGCGCTAGCTCCGCTGTACAGAACGTTCAACCTGAAGGTGCCAGGAATCAAAGTAGGTTCGCTTTTTCTTAAAAACAACAAGATTAACAGTGACACAAAAGATTAAAAGGAAAGAACTAGCTCCCGGCTATTTTGCCTCAGGAGGTATGTGACTCTAGTACACAGCGCTCGTAGTCAGACGTATAACATCAGATTCAATGACTTACAACACCCGCATCAAAGAAATGGCCATAAGATTTCAAAACTGAGGGTACCCTCAAGAAGTTATATCTGAAGCCACTGAAAGAGTCAACACCATCTCACGCAAAACAGCTCTAACCCGCACCACCAAAAAAGAAGACAACAGGATGATAGTGGTCTCACAGTATTCCACTCAGAGTAACTTTTTCAAAAGATCCATCTTAAATCATTGGCGCATACTTGCAACTGAACCTGACTTTAAGGAACTGTTTAAGAATCCACCAATTTTTGCGTACACACGAGCATCTAACTTGAAAGAAATTTTATCAAGAGAAACCAAGGAAACCATTGTTTACAACGGCACTCGTCCTTGCCACAACTGCAACAGTTGCAACAACATCATAAGGGGAAACACGATCAACCATCCAATGAAAGGAAACAACATCAAAGTGAATGTTAACGCAACATGCGATTCCATGAATCTCATCTACCTATTAAAATGCCCATGTGGTAAAATTTATATAGGGAAAACCGAGAGAAAAATCAAGATACGGCTCAATGAGCACAAGTCAAACATACGAACTAAAAATGAACGTTCCAACATAGCCATCCACTTTAATGAATTCAGGCATAACATTGCCCAATTCAAATTCATGGTACTTGAAATGGTAGAAAAAAAAGAAGGCAAAGGCAATAATAAAATACTATTGCAACGCGAGACCACTTGGATTTATCGCCTTCAGTCGCTGAAACCGTTCGGTCTTAATGACCGCATTGAACTTAGTTGCTATCTGTAAATATAACAACCTTTAATGCACTGTATCTTTCATGTATATTTTATTTATTTTTTAATTCATTTTTTTCTTGGTCAGCCATATGACACACCCTGTCATTTACACGCATCAACGTTTCAATTTCACCATTCATACCTGCACTACGAGCAGTAACATGGCCGCCACGATCAACATAGTTGACCCAGTCCCGTTTCTATGCTTATGACATCGCAAACTCCCGAACCGCACCTGTGTTTAAAACTTCCCCTCACGGGTACACATAGTAATCCTTAACCTTCACGGACCCATTGGGACAATGTGAACCCTCGACCCAAGACGACTTTATGCTTCACACGAAGTAAGTAAAATTAACACGTGATGATAGTCAACTTTCACGCACCCACCAACCACGCACCATTCAATGTTCTAACTCCCTGTTTTCTCCCATGAACAGATTGAACCTCAACCCATTTTCCACATAGCACAGACATAAGGAATTCCCGGTACGTTTTCCAAACCCCCATACAATACATAACGTGATGCAATTTTTTTATCGTTTTTTGCTAAACTTTATTTGTTCTTGACACTCAACCTGGCCAATGTTTTGTTTGTGATTACGAAATTGTATGATGTACCTCATTCTAAGATTCATGTAGCTGAAACGTATCACTTTCTTACCAACAGAGCTCCTCGAAAAAGGGCGTTGCCCGAAATGCATTGAAGCGTTTTGTGCTTCTCATGTAAAATGAACTTTTGAAACATTCATAATAAGGATATGAAATTAAATATCTACAAAATAAAAGATTCGGATACTGATAAACCTAAAGAATTTGTATAGTCATCATTTGAATAAACTTCACGGAGTCAGTTTGGATAGACGACCCATACGGTGTGCCCAATAGTAGGGACACACTCACTTCAGTGTGTGTGCAAACATTCTTATCAATTCAAGCGTACTTGGACGGTTACGCTACCTCAAGGAGCACCCAATATTTCAAAAACTCGCTAAAAAAAACTCTTTCAACAAAATCAATCAAACACAATACAAACGATCAGCTGTGCACCTAGCCACATTACAATTTCAACTACCTAGAAGGTACCATGGTACTTAAAAACATTTGTTTTGGAAAATTCAATATTTAAAACAATTAAAAATACACTGATTTTCCACAATTATAGTGCATGTCTAATGTTTTACATATATAATTAAAAAAAAGTTTACTGAGTACCACAATACTACCTAGAAAGTACTGCAGTACTTACACATTTTTTAAAGGAAATATTTGTTAAAATTAGAAATATACTGTACAACACTATGGGGTCCATTACGATGTCGGGCGGTTTGCCTCCGCCAGGCTGGCGGTGGCCACCGCCGGCCCGGCGGAGGCAAACCGCCCGACATCGCAAGCCCAAATCCCCTCCGCCAGATTAGGATGGCGGAGGGGAAGGCGGCGGTGAGAAACACCGCCCGCCTGTTTTCCGCCCCGGTCGCCTTGGTGGCGGTGTCTGTAAGACACCGCCCGCCATATTACAATGGGCTGTGAGACAAGCCTTTCCCGCCACGGAAAGGCAGGCGGTCTTCACTCTGGGGGCCCCCTGTGGGCCCCCAGAGTGAAGGACAGGGGGCCCCCAGAGTGAAGGACAGTAGGGGGGTGCACACGGTGTGTGGTACCCCCCTGCATTTGCATAATGAAAGCGGCAGGCACCGCGCGGTGCCTGCCGCTTTCATTATGCAAATGGCGAAAAGCATTTGCAGCATTGTGGCGGGCTGTGCAGAGAGCACTGCCCACCACAATGCTGTAAATACAGGATGTGCCCGCCACTGTGGCGGGCACATCCTAATCTCACCCCCGGGACCCCCGCCCTTATGGCGGGCGGTCCCATTCCCCACTATGGTGACGGGCGGACAAAGTCCGCCCGTCATCATAATGACCCCCTATATTTTACAAATATAGTGTACGACTATGCTCTTTCCGGCAGCGGATCTCAGGCGAGCTGCGAGATGAAGCTCAACATCTCCTTTCCGGCCACTGGCTGCCAGAAGCTCATCAAAGTTGACGAGGAGCGCAAACTCCGAACTTTCTATGAGAAGCTTATGGCCACCGAAGTTCCTGCTGATCCCTTGGGTGATGAGTGGAAGGGATATGTTGTCCGTATCAGCGGTGGCAATGACAAGCTGGGGTTTCCCATGAAGCAAGGTGTCCTGACCCACACTCGTGTCCGGCTGCTCCTTAGCAAGGGGCACTCCTGCTATCGCCCAAGAAGAACTGGAGAACGCAAGCGTAAATCTGTCCGTGGTTGCATTGTTGATGCCAACTTGAGCGTGCTCAACTTGGTGATCGTGAGGAAAGGCGAGAAGGATATTCCTGGCCTGACTGACAACACTGTCCCCCGTCGTCTTGGTCCAAAGAGAGCGCGTAGAATCCGCAAGCTCTTCTTCAGCCTTTCCAAAGAAGATGATGTCCTCCAGTATGTTGTGAGGAAGCAAGAAACCTAGAACAAAGGCACCCAAAATTCAACGTCTGGTGACTCCTAGAGTGCTGCAGCACAGGTGCAGGCATATAGCTCTGAAGAAGCAGCGCACTAAGAAGAACAAGGAGGAGGCATCAGAGTATGCCAAACTTCTGGCCAAGAGAATGAAGGAAGCCAAGGAGAAACGCCAGGAACAGATTGCCAAGAGACGCCAGCTGTCTTCACTGAGAGCCTCCACCTCAAAATCTGAGTCCAGTCAGAAATAAAACAAGCAAAATAAACTTTATTTTTTGTGGTAAATAAATAAATAAATAAATAAATAGTGTACTACTATGTATATTTTTTTTTTCTTTTTTTCAACGCCGAAGCCGCCGGACAGCGAGCCACACCAGCCGACCTATCCAATTCCGGGCTTAACACAAAATTGAAATCACCCCCCCACAACAATCTGGAACCCACATACTGTCTGCACAAGTCTGCTAGTGAGGAGTAGAAGGTAGGGGTGTCATAGTTGGGACCATAGACATTTACAATCATTAAATCATGACCCTTCCCAACACAGCGTACAATTAGGTAACGACCTTCCTGATCCACAACCATCTGCGACAACTTCAGCTGAGCTTTAGGGTTAGCCCAAGTGATCAACTACTATGTATATTTAACGTTTTACATCTTTATTTATTGTTTTTCCTGTAACTACCACATTACTTTCTAAGTACTAGAGTGGTACTCCATAAACCTTTAAAAAACAATATATTAAATAATAAAACTACTTTTCCTTACCTTTACATACTTGCCTACATTGATTCAGTCCTTCCAAAGCACTTATAATAGAGTAGCACAAAACATTTCCACTTAAGACCAAGAATGCAGAGTAAATGTGGTCGAAACAATATGGCTGACACAAGGAGATGACGGATGGAGCACTGAAACTTTTCAGACACTTACCCCCAGTCACAGATCTGGGTTGAATACATCATCATTCTTTAGCTCACTTTGCCACCTCAGTTCAGACCCAGCTATATGCAAATCAGTCTTGACCCTGTGCCTCATGGGAACAGTCCAGCCCAACTGCCAAGCTAGGTCTTCCCTGAACCGGAAACAAGCATCGTGGGACCGGTTTCTGGGTAGCACCCTTCATCAGTCAGGCTACCAAATTTCATCTAAATATATAAAGCCAATTTCCTGATATGTGGGTTTAAACTACACTGTATGGCACAACATGCCACTCCACTCCACTGTGCAACACACCACTCCATTTTATGACACAGCATTTCACTCTAAGACACACCACTCCACACTACGACAGTCCACTCCACTCTATGACTCTATACACTACTCCAAAGTACAACATGCCACTCCACTCTGGGACACGCCACTCAACTTTACGCCACTTCACTATATGCCCTCCACTCTATTGCACCTCCACTTTATGCCACTCCACTCCACATTATGCTAATTCCAGTCTATGCCAGTCCACTCCATGCCATTCCAATTTAGGTTACTACACCCTATGCCACTCCACTCAATGCCACGCCACTATATGCCATTCCACACTTTGCACTCCTAGCCAATCATCTCTATGCTATTCTACTCTAAGCTTCTCCAATCTATGCCAATCAGCTCCACTCTACTGTACACCACTCCACTCCACTCTATGCCACTTGACTATACGTTATTCCACTCTACTCTAAGCCACTCCACTTTACTCTACGGCACACCACTCCACTCTATGCCACTCCACGCTATTCCACTCTTCCATACTCCATTCTACGCCACTCTATTGTATGCCACTCCACTCTATGCTATTCCATTGTATGCCTCTTAACTCTGTGCCACTCCACCCTACGTCACTCCACTCCACTCCATGCCACTCAAATCTGTTAGTACACTCTACCCAGCTCCACCCTACGCCACTCCAATCTACTCTGTGCTATTTATTGACACTCCACTCTACACAACTCCTCTATATTCTATTCCATTCTATGCAACTCCATTCTGCGCCACTCCCCTCTACGTCACTCCACTCTATGCCACTCCACTCCACTCCATCCTATTCCACTCTACGCTATTCGACTCCACCCACTCTACTCACTCCACTCTACACCATTCTAGTCTATGCCACTCTGCTCCAATCTAATGTATGCCACTCTATGCCACTCCACTTTACGCTATTCCACTTTACACCACTCCACTCTGTGCTATTCGACTCTACCCCACTCCATTCCACACCACTCTACTGTACCCCACTCCATTCTATTCTAGTTGACTCTATGCTATTCTACTGTATGCCACTCTCTATGCCATCCTACTCTATGTAACTTCACCCTATGCCACTTTAGTATATGCTATTCAATGCTATGACACTACACTCTATGCCACTCCACTCTATGCTATTCCACTTGATGCCACTCCACTCTATTCTACGCTTTCTACTCTATGCCACTCCCCTCTATGTCACTCTACTCTATGCCACTCTCGCAACTCCACTCTATGCCACTGCACTCCACTCCATCCTATTCCACTCTACGCTACTCGACTCTACCCACTCTACTCACTCCACTCTACACCATTCTGGTCTATGCCACTCTGCTCCAATCTAATGTATGCCACTCTACGCCACTCCACTTTCCGCTATTTCACTTTACACCACTCCACTCCACAACACACCACTCCACTCTGTGCTATTCCACTCTACCCCACTCCATTCTACACCACTCTACTGTACCCCACTCCATTCTATGCCATTTGACTCTATCCTATTCTACTGTCACTCTCTATGCCATCCTACTCTATGTAACTTCACCCTTTGTCACTTTAGTATATGCTATTCAATGCGATGACACTCCACTCTATGCAACTCCACTCTACGCAATTCCACTATACACCACTTCACTCTATTCCACTCCACTCTATGCTATTCCACTTGATGCCACTCCACTCCACTCCACTCTATGCCACTTTACTCAATTCTACTCTTTCCACTCTATGCCACTCGATTTTATGCTACTTAACACCAATTTACTCGACGCTATTCTATTCTACACCACTCCACTTCATGCTACTGCACCATACACCAGTCCACTCTACGCTATTCCAATGTACACCACTCGACTCTATGTCACCCGACTCTATGTCACTCCACACCACGACACTCCACTCTACGGCCCTCCTCTCTATGCCACTGCACTCTACACTATTCAACCCTACGCCACTCCACTCTAAGCCACATGACTGTACGGCAGTATACTCTACTCCACTCTATGCCACTCCATGCTATTCCACTCTACTTCACTCAACTCTATGTCACTCTGAACCACCCAAATCTATGCTATTCTACTCTACACCACTCCACTCTACACCACTCCACTCTATGCCACTCCACTTCATGCCACTCCCCTCTATGCTGCTCTACTGTAGTCTACTTCATTCTATGTCACTCCACTCTATGCCATTCCACTCGATCCAACTCCACTCTTTGCCACCCTATTGTATGCCACTCCACTTAATGCCACTCCATGCCCCTCCACTGTAACACACTGTACGACACTCTCTATTCCACATGACTATACGCCCCTGCAATCTATACTGTATGAATGTATGCCTCTTTACTTTAAGACACTCCACTATATGCTATTCTAATCCATGCCACTCCACTCTACACCACTACATGCTATTCCACTCTACACCACTCAAATTTATGCCACTCTACACCACTCCATTCTGCACCGTTCCACTCCACGCCACTCCACTCTAAGCCACTCAACTTTATGCCACTCCACTCAATGCTATTCCACTCTACGCTATTCTACTCTGCGCCATTTCACTCTATGCCACTCTATTGTACGCCACTCCACTCTGCAGCACTTCACCCTATGTCACTCTACTCTATGGTATTTCACACTATGCCACTCCACTTTACTGTTTGCCTCTCCACCCTATGCCACTCCACCCTTCAACTACTCCAGGCCCCTCCACTGTAACACACTGTACGACACGTCACTCTGTGACATGACACTCCACTCTACTGTACAACACACCACTCCAATCTATGCCACTTCACTCTACTCTAAGACACGCCATTCCACTTCACATTACTCGACTCTAGGCCACTTCACTCTATGCTATCCCACTCTCGCCACTCCACTTTAGACTACTCCATGCCCCTCTACTGCAACACACTGTACGACACGCCACTGTGTGACATGGCACTCCACTTTACTGTACGACATACCACTATATTCTATGCCACTTCACTCTACTCTAAGATACACCTTTCCACTCCATACCACTCCACTTTATGCTACTCCATTTTATGCTGTTCCACTCTGCGCCACTCCACTCTATGCCACTCTACTGTACGCCACTCCACTCTATGCTACTCCATTATATAGCACTCCACACTATTTCACACTACTCTATGCCACTCCACTCTATGGTATTTTATGCAATGCCACTCCACTCTACTGTTCGCCTCTCCACTCTATGCCACTCCACTTTAAACTACTCCAGGCCCCTCCACTGTAACACACTGTACGACACGTCACTCTGTGACATGACACTCCACTATACTGCACGACACAGCACTATACTCTACCCCACTTCACTCTACTCTAAGATATGCCATTACACTCCATAGCACTTGACTCTAGGCTACTTCACTCTATGCTATTCCACTCCCCACCACTTAACTCTATGCTAATCTACTGTACACCATTCTACTTTCTGTCACTGCACTATAAGCCAGTCCATTCTACTCTATTCCTCTGTACGCCACTCAACTCTACTCCACTTGACTCTTTGCCATTTCAGTCTACAACACTCCACTTTACGCTATCCCACTCTACGCCACTCCTCGCTATTCCACTCTACACCACTACACACTCCACTACTCTACACCACTCCACTCCATGCTAACTTTACACCACTCCACTGTACACAACTCCACTCTACATGATTTCACTTTATGCCACTCCACTCTAAGCCACTCCACTATATGCCACACCACTGTATGCTATTCCAAGCTATGCCACTCCTCTATGCCACTCCACTCTATGCCACCCACTCTACCCTATTCCACTCTACGCCATTCCACTGTAAGTTATTCCACTTTACACCACTCCCCTCTATGTCACTCCACTCCACATCACTCTACACCATTCTACTTAACTTCACTCCACTCTACGCCACTCCACTCTATGCTATTCCACTCTATGCTATTCCAGTCTATGCCACTCCACGCCACTCCACCCATTCAACTTAATGCCACTTCACTCTACACCACTCCACTCTACGCTATTACAGTCTATGTCACTTCACTCTACGCCACTCCCCTCCACGCTATTCCACTCTATGCCACTCATACCACTCTACCGTATGCAACTCCACTCTACTGTATGCCACTCCACTCTATGCCATTCCACTTCACGTCACTCCACTCTATACCACTCCAATCTATGCCGCTGTATGTCATTCATTTATCTTTCTCTACACACCAAACTTAAACTGCACAAACATTAGAAATTCCAAAGATATAGTTATACCATAAATGAATCATTTTCCCACCACCTTCAAATTACTATAACCCGCACACCTCTATACACACTGTTGTCAACTCACTAGAAACACTACATTAACTATACCTCATTCCTTTATGATGCACTGCTTATGCCTTTTCATATTACATCACTTTATACCATGTGAAATCGTAGCATTTATAACAAAACTTATAACATCTCAAATTATTTCATTTTTGAGAACAGTGTGCATGGTAAAGTGGTAAGGGAACTGCTACATGTGGTATTTTATTTTAAAAAAGCACTGCTAAACATTGCGTCACACTCGCTGGACCCACAGGCTGACCCAATGTACACCCCTCTGGCAGGGCACTTAGCTCCAAGAGGGTAGTGGGCTGCAAAAGTTTAAATCATGGGATCTTATTCGAATCTCACAACTTGGGGATGTCCGGGCTAGCGGCCACATGTGTTCATTTCAAGACCTCCAGACCCGTTCCTCTCTCCACCCATACCAATTCTACAAATACTTACAGCTGCGACATGCCCTCCTTGCGCATATCACAGACAATACTACGATCCCTGAGTGTAGCCTTCCCGAGGCACAGACTATGCTGGGTGACGTGGGCAAAGGGGGTATTTCCCACATTTACCGAACTTTGGTCAACAACACCCCCACTACACTGTACAAGCTAAGAGATCAATGGGAAGAGTGGGTGAGTCCCCTTGACGAGGAAGACTGGCGTGACGCCGTCATGGCGCCCAAGACGGTCTCTGCGTCCACCAAACTCAGAGTGATCCAACTATACTACTTGCACGCTGCATATCTCAGCCCCTGCGCCTCCACCGGGCGGTCCTGTGCCCGGATGCATCCTGTGCGAGGTGTGGCCATACCCCAGCCGATTTTTTCCATATGGTCTGGTCATGCCCCCATTTGTCGTGATTCTGGGGTGATATCAAGGAGGAGCTCACAGAAGTCCTGGGTTGGGTGGTTCCCCATGACCCATGTCACTCCCTATTGGGGATCACAGATGGGTTGGATGGGTCCAGAAACTAAAAACTATTTTTTAACACAGCCATGATTGTAGCTAAACGTTACATAGTGGCGGCGTGGAAATGTCCGGACCCACCCGGCCCCGGGAAGTGGTGGAGAGGGGTAGACCGGTGTACAACCCAAGAAAAAACCCTGTATGCAGCACGAAGATGTCCCAAGAAACACCGTAGGGTGTGGGGAAAGTGGCTGGGCACTGGGAATGATTAAAATACTCTGCTCAGTTATTATATCTGTGTATACCTTCAGAGGACAGGACTCATGAGATGTTATGCCCCTGTAAATGCTAATGATTCATCATTTTCCGTGTCTAATGCTAATTTGCTGTTTGCTTTTCAAAACAATAAAAATTGATTTTCAAAAAAACCAAAACTCTGCTAAAACCAAAGGTTAAAGTGATGTTATGGTTAGCGTAGGTCATAATACATTATTATATGTTTAAAATAGCCTTAGAGCTTGGTGGCCAAAGGCAGTGCTTATGACCTCACAATGGGCCAGATGTAGGTAATTTTAATTTACCACCTCTTAAATACCGATTCATACCGAATCGGTATTTAAGAGGTGGTAAAATAGAGGGGGGGAGATGTAGGTATTTCAGATTCGGTAAATACCGAATCGTTAAGATTCGGTATTTACCGATTCTGTAAATACCGATTCGGTATTGCCCATTGATTCCTATGGGCCTTGCAGCCCATAGGAATCAAGGGGCAATACCGATTCTGTAATTACAGAATCGGTAAATACCGATTTTAGCAAGGGTGCAGGGGGTGTCACTTTGACACCCTCTGGCACCCCAAAAATAGGCATGTGCGCCATGTGGCACACAGACATGCCCTAAGGGCATGTCTGTGTGTCACATGGCACAGGTGTGCATGCACACATGTGAATGCACACCTTGATTCGGTATTTTACCACCCAATTGGATTGGGTGGTAAAATACCGATTCTTAAAGCCCTGTGGCACTCTGACATGTGCCAGCTACATCTGCATTTACAGAATCGGTATTTTACCGATTCTGTATTTACCGATTCGGTAATTTTACCAAATCGGTAAATACAGAATCGGTAAAATACCGATTCTGTAAATGCATGCCCTACATCTCAAAATCCAATTACCGGTCGGTAACAGCCGAATTCGGCCGTTACCGACCGGTAATTGGCCACCTACATCTGGCCCAATATGTTTCTCAATAATTAAAATCTAAAAGCACAAGGCAATCGAATAACAGTACACACTCAAACCAATACATTATAATACATTCATAGTCCACATTCAAGTACAGGTTAGAAGTTCTTAACTCCACATGTACGTACCACCACGATATGTATATGGTCGATATCATGAATATGATGTTATTGACAGTAAATATAAAATGTCTTACTTTAGGTCCAAAGATCTAACCTGTTCTGGAATCAATTTCTAGGGGCAGGGATACAAGGCAGACATAGGAACAGAACAGACCGTAGCAGTTTCATATCTGATTTCTGTCAACATTTTAGTTATCCTAGACCCCTGACAGAACACAAAAGACAGACATAAGCTCATGCCTCCTAAAGGTGTCAGGTTTATGGGCTGGTAATGCACACCCTGTGGCATCCTGTGGCCTCCCCACTTGTTGTCTACTTAGGACTATCAGGAAATCAGATTTACGGGTATTTCATCGCAGGACAAAGAACCAACACACTCTTAATACCAGTGTTTGCCCTGAGGTGATTCCCATTTTGTAATGCTTTTTTATGTGGGTGACCCCCTGTGCCCCTGTTGCCCTCTCCAGCACCTACAACGGCAGAGCTGTTCAATTAAGTGCTGAAGAGCAGGCAGAGAAATCTCAGTTAGCATAATAAACAAGGCACAAAGTCTGCACACCAGGAAGTCAGAGAGACCCCCTCCAAGAAAATCTATCTTGCTTCAGTGGAAATCCACAATTTCTTCACTGTGAGTTGCAACTGCCTGGACCTGTAGAGAAGATCTGCTTTACCAGCACACAGGTGCATCTTGTTAGAAAATATATTTTTGAAGAACACAAAATTCTTGCTGGAGCAACTGGGATGATTCAACCAGGACTGTTAGAAGATGAACAGAAACCTTTAATACTTCTCCGCTAATGGAGTGACCCCACAAGAATAAAGTATTGTAGAAAACAATAAAACAATATGAGTATCTGGTTAGAGACACGAAAAAAGAAGGCTTAGCCAGAAAATGGAGAAAAGCTAAAGACAAAAAAACACAAATCAATCTGGAGAATGGTGCCGTAGATGTGTCTGGGAAATCAAGACCTGCAATACACATCCATCACAACAGACACTTCAAACTATTGAACTCTCTCCTTACCACCTGTAAAAGTGCCCCTCATCTCTCATATCATAAGATATTGCTAAACACAGCGACCTCCTGAGGTCACAGCGCCCCCGCCACAGGTCAGCACCCATTGCGGCCGCGCCAGTCGCACTGCCCTAAATAGGGCCCTGCTTCAGACGCATATTCAATAAAAAGAACATTAAGGCACCACATGATCAAACCCAGATAACTAACACCACAAATAAGAAAATCCTGCCAAACACAAGGGGAGCTACACAAAAACTGCATTTTGTAGTTTGTTAGTAGTACTATAGTAGTACTACAAATGTACTAAAAAATATTGTTCACAACAATAAGTGCGGCCTTTCAGCCTAAACTTCTCTTATATTTTTCTATGCGAAGATCCCTAAACTGACTGTGGTGTCTGTATACAGTTCAGTAGTAAATGCGCGGGGGACAAGGAGGAATACTTACTACTATAGAGGAGGGGATAAAGGAGGAGTATGAATTGGTTAAGGAAGGATTAGGTAGGGAGTTAGGGAGGTACATGCACACACCCAGAAAAGATTAAGCCCTTTCCTTTTCACAAACTGCACTTCTAAAGTTACTGCATCCAAAAAAGGACGGAAAACAGACATAAGTGTACTCCAGGTCAGAGCTGGAGTACGTCCAGCGCTACACATGGCTAACCAATGGTGCTACAGTCCCCTCCTATGGACGAGGAAGGGACTTAAAATAAAACCCCACAGACACTAATGTTAAATTAAATTACATTTTTTGAAATAGTTACAAATACAAATACATTTAATTTAATGTTAACAAAAATATCCTAAAATATTTTTTTATTTATTTTAACATATATTAATAACCTTTTTTAATGTAAAAAATAATGGAATATTAATTTTTACTAAAGTATAACTAATTTACTTTTCATTGACTGTATATATATCACTTTAATGCTGTAACTTTTTATTTTTTTCACAATTTAAAATAAATACAAAGAAATAACTGACATTAATATTTAACATAAAAATATATTTACTGATTGTTTTCAAGTTTAATAAAAAAAAATACTTTTCCATATACTTTACCATAGGTAGAGAAAAACATATTACAAATGTTATGTCCAAAAATATTGTAAATTAATTTAAATTTTCTATTATAAATGTAGAACATTTAAAAAAAAATGCTACAGCATGCAAAAAAATGCTACAGCATGGTTTGTGCATGACTGTTTGGCCGGCCCTCTTATTAAATGTAATAAGGTAACTCCAATGTTAGACTATGGGAGAGGTAGGCCTTGCAGAAGTGAAAAACACATTTAAGAGTTTTTCACTACCAGGATAAGTAAAACTTAAAAGTACATGTCTAACTTTTTAATTACACAGCACCCTGCCCCATGGGTTGCCCAGGCCCTACCCTAGGGGTGACTTACCCCAAGGTAAGTCACCCCTAGCTGACTTACCTAGGGGTGCGTCACCTAGGTAAGGCCCAAACCTTCCTGTATTAAAAAGGAAGGTTTGGGCCTGTCAAAACTTTATACACAATAAAGGTGTACTGATAGCATTTAATTTACAGGCCCTGGGCACAAGTAGTGCCACTTTACTAGGGGCTTACAAGTAAATTAAATATGCCAATTGGGTGTAAGCAAATTTGACCATGTTTTAAGGAGCGAGGACAAGCACTTTGCACTGGTTAGCAGTGGAAAGTACGCAGAGCACTAAAGACAGCAAAAACAAAGTCAAAAAGAGGCGGGTTGGAGGCAAAAAGTTAGGGGAAAACCATACCAAGAATGCCAGGTATAACAATGGGCCTGATAATTTTGGCAATATAGGACCAGGGAATTGCGAATGAGGGGACGATTTAAGCCTATGAACCTTTATTTCAGTGCATGATGACAGCCAGATGTGATTCCCGGTGACTCCATTGGCTTGTGTTGTGGGTCATTCAAAATTGGAGCTCAGCATTGGAAGACAGGAGCCAGTGAACAAACACCCCGGTCCTTCTGTGCTTGCCAGCTGCCATAGGCTGAGAAAGACTGTTATAGGTCAGCGGGCCTGCTGGTGACTTGCAGGAACCTAGTACCCAGCACTGCTAACATTGACTCTTAAAACCAAAGCTAGACTTTGTCACATGGGTACTGGGGTGTCCATATCTGGGAGTCACGTTCATTATTGAACAGGGAATAATCAACTCCACCAGAAGGGAAAGAGGGACTCTGGAATTTCACCGAGGATGACAGAAGTGTGCCAATCTTAAAATATGTGGGTGTTATTTGGTGTGTTGTTTCAATGGTTTGTGCTTTTACATTAAATGTCTTTGTTTTTCACGAAAGCAAGTATTTGACTAGACAATCAGTCTATTACCATTATTGCCTTTATTGTTTACACTTTGAGTCTTGTGCCTGTGTATATCTTTCACCTCCCCTCCCCCCAAAGAGTCTTGGAGTGCTCAGCCAGTGCTATCACTGAGTGTCAAGTGCAGAAAGGAGTAGAACTTGGCCCAGTTACTCAGGACTCATAGTAGGCTGTGCCCTGGATAGCAGGAGTAAAATGTCAAAACCCCTATGGTTGGACCCAGTAACACCTGTTTGCCCAGTGACCCTCTGAAAGATAATATTTATCACCCCATTTTCTTATCTCCTTTTTTCAGCACTGATCTCTCTTGTTTCTTCTCATATCTTCGTAGCTGCTTTGAGTCTGTATCCGGGGTGGACCAAAGGTCTTAAATTCCTCCTTTACTTTTTGAGGTTTCACAAGACTTAGTCATTATGCTCCCTATGGACATTAGAGCTGCCAACTTTCTTGCCTCTTTCAGAAAAGACCTGAAAACGTGGTTATTCTTAAATTAATTCTTCTCCCCTTTCATTCCCCAAGGCTTATGGTCAGGTTAGCGCCAAGACACCTCCGGGTATTCGTACGCTTAAAAGTTATATGAACATAACATAACATCAGAGCTCTGATCTTTTCTTGTGGCGCCACTTACCTTGTAACAAATATTTCCTTGTTTGGGCTAGTTCTTCTTTTCTGTGCAACTGACTCAGATCTCACTTCTCTCTTATCCTATGGCTCCCCTCTGAATTAAACTATTTGAACTGCCTCTCTTAGTCTTAGGCTGAATGCCTTTTTATTACCACATTAGTTCCATAAAAACTGATATTTTATTCTTCCATGCTTCCCTTGCTAAAGGATGTTCCTCAAGGTGCAGGCTGGGAATTTTGAAACCCAAGTATTGATGGGACAGAATATTGTTACAACAATATTGAGGGACTCAATATCAAAGGTAAGTTTCTGTACATTTTTTAGACCTAACTACACATATACTTATGTTGGTGATGTATATATATTCAAGGTGTGTAGATGTGATATTAAGAATACTAAATCCGTATCTATCTTACTGTTATATATTCCATATAGGTACCCTGATATAGGCCCAGGTGACTTCATAACCCTCCACCTATATTCTTCCCTACATTACAATTATAACGGTTTACATGGACTGACCTTTTACCTCAATACGACACTGCATTCAGAATGCGGGTTTTGCCTAGTTCGAAATCTCATACATTATGCATGAGGATTCTTGGAAGCACAGCAGGACTACAGTCTCCTGTATAATATCTATGTATAAAGTTCATGCCTGACATCATCCTTAGACCAACACAGTAATACAGCGAGGTAGGACCCCAGGAGAGACCTATGGGTATATATACATCATATCTTGCTAAGATAGACAGAGGAGACCAGGACTTCCCAGCCGATAAACTGACCAGAGATGCTGAGGTTCCTGCATGCAGATACTCCAGCTCGCAGTGGTCTAACATCCCCTGTCCAACCCGAGACCAGGACAGGGACCCACAGTCTCTTACTTCAGGTAATGGGGTTGACTTTATCCTAGAGGTATTCTTGGCTTAACACCTACACACATGCTAGGTACACTTAGGTACATTTAGTTAGGGAGGTATCGTAGGAGTACACACCTTTTTATTATCATGTATTTTATATACTTGTATGTATTCATGATTACTGCAAGATGGTAGAGCTTTACCATCCGTTTACTTTCATAGTGCTTCTAATCCTATATATCTACTACTGTCTAACAGTTGTTGCAATTCATCTATTTTACACCAGAATAACAACTGTTCAATAAATACTTATTGAAAACGCCCAGCCTGTTTATTCTGTGTACCTCTCTAAGACAGACTAAGGGCCCTATTATAATGGCCGACGGACTTGCGTCCGTCCGCCACCCCTGAGTAAGAGGGACCGTCCGCATGGGCAGCGGCGGTCCCTCCATGGCAATTAGGATGTATACAATTGTGCTCTCGCTACTACAGAAAGTATTACAAACAGTACAATGACTGATGAGTATTCAAGGAGACAGAAGCAGATTCTTTGGTGTGTTCTTGATACAGCAAAACGTTGGTTTATTCTCTCCAGATTCAAGTAATATAATGCAAGGCCGACACGTGTTTCGTCGTGTACAGTTGAGTCAACACGACTCTTCAGGGCTGATGATACAAGAAGTACATATACACAATCAGTAATGCCGTAGTCACATACTGCCTCCATGGCAATTAGGATGTGACCGCCACCCTGGCGGTCACAGCCTGTATTTTTTACATTGCGGCAGGTGCTGCTTGAAGCAGCACCCGCCGCAATGTAAAAAATGAAAGCAGTGCATTTGCATGCACAAAGCGGCAGGCACCGCGCGGTGCCTGCCGCTTCGCGCACGCAAAGGCAGGGGGATACCATAGGTACCCCCCATGTGCCCCCTCCCACCCCCCTTCACCCAGGGGGCCCGCTACGGAGCCCCGAGGTAAAGAACCACATGCTTTTCCTCGGCGGAGAATCAGCCGCGGAAAAGCATGTTTGCACAGCCATCCTAATATGTCTGGCGGTGTCTGAGAGACACCGCCACCATATTAGGCCTTTTCCGCCGCGGTTGTAAGCCAACCGCGGCGGAAAAGTGGCGGACTGAAACCAGGACCCACCAGCCATCCTAATGTGGCGGTGGGTCTTTGGTGGGTCCGCAGAGGATTTTCCGCATCCTCCGGGCCGGCAGTGGCTTCCGCCGGCCCGGAGGATGCGGAAAATCCTCCATCGTAATCAGCCCCTAAGTAAGCACGAGTGACTGAGAGAAAAGTAGTATATTGTTTCCACGGTCCTGATGGATCAGGGTTGTCATGTTTGATGGTTGCCAAGAACTATTCTCTCCTTGGTAAGAGGAGATTCTAGTGGCACTGTGAGCTAGCTGGTACAAAAGGCCAACATACCTGGAGGAGGTGTTGAGAATCAGTCTGACACCAATCCTACAGTGTATGCTGTCTGAATGCGCAGATCCTGCATCCGTTTTTTTAGGAACTACACAACATTACCAATCAATATTTTTCTTCTATACTGTGATAATGATATCCCCCATCCATAGACTTAGGTAGCTTGCCTAGCCAGTTAACTCTTCATGCCATAATGATAGAATTATGCAGATCGAACCTGTTTCTTAATCTCCCCTCTAACCAGTGAATTATTTTTAAAGCTTTGGGAAGTGTTCAATTATCCCAGGTTTGAGGAGGGGGTGACAGAACCAGGTAAAGCATTAGAGATGAACGCTTCCTTAAGTACAGAATCTCCTTGATGTGAAGCAGCAGATCTGTTTAGTAAAAGCAGCTTCCAGCTTAGCCAGTCTATCATTGCACACTGAAAAATACGTTCTGATCAGGTTCTCTAATTTGCTGAAACAACTAGCAAAAGATCACCCATAAGTTAAAGAGACAATGAGGTACTTTTAGGTGCTCCAGCTGGCAGCTTTTTACTTTTTTTCAAGGGAGCTGGAAAGGTGATGTTGAGGCACAACTTTTTACTGGAGGTTGGTATATAATAGCTTTGACTAGATGTGAATTGCCCGTAGAGTGTGGTCTAAAGACTACATTTGGCTTAGGAACACCCCCAACAAGAGATGGCCTAGCATCTGAGTACATACAGATTGATTTTTAGCGGGTACTCCTAGTCCCAGCTACTCTTCAACTGTGTTAATTTCATCAGTAATCGCCCCGATGACAAAGTTAAAACACCAGACCCACTGAACTGACATTTCTGGGCACAGGGGACATTTTTCGCTTGCCCATAACTCAAGCTGGAATGAGGGACCCCCCCAAAAAGGTTTAATAAAAAATAAATGTTGCTGACTCATGTTTTGGGCAGAAGCGGCAGGCTGGTGGTAATCATCCCAAATACCCAGGGAGGGGTTGGTGAATAGACAGCTCTCACAGAAAAGCTATGCAAGGTCCCCTGGCATATCCACCCTTACTTGATGAAGCAGTAAATGTTAGGGTGGTGGCCTAGTCCAGCCTAGATGGTCCCGCCCTTGGCATGGGCTTTTTCTGCGCTTCCCGCACCGTGGGGGTCTGGTTTGCTCTTGTAGTGCTGCTGCCCCCCCTCCGCACAGGCACACTGGAAATTGGGACTTGTAGTCCCAAACTCCTGGCAACACTTACAACACTTTCTGCGCTGCGGGGGTCAAACTACTCTCTTGTAGCATTGCTGCTCTCCTACCCCTTCTCACAAGTGCACTGGAAACTGGGATATGCTGCAACACTGACAAAATGTCAGAGCAATAAATAAAGCTATCTTTATATTCTGTGTTCAACTTGTCACATTTGCCACATTTGACCAGTAAAGACAGAGGTCAAATGTCAGGCTGCTTTATGTGTTTTAAAATGAGGATTTGTGTTTACTTTTCTTTCTTTAACTGTAAAGAGAGGGGAGTTTTTAAAGTGAATTATGCGACAATGTAGGATGCTGTTTTTTTTTGCAATCTACAACAAAATGTAAATACCTGTGAAAGAACTGTATGAATCCAGCAGTTAGGAATGCACAAATTAAGCACTTTTTTGTAATTCTGAAGTGTACTGTAAACAGAGATGTTAATAGAATCAAAAGAAATCAAGACACTTACTTGATGATTCAAAAATAATACATATTCACAGGAACCCAAATTGTACACATTATCATTTGTGTGCTATATAGTTTTATCATTAAAACTGTATGTCTGAGCAAATTTAGTGGCCATTTTAATGGAAAATGTGCTGTCTGTAAATGACAATGTACTACTAAATGATGCTTTAGTTACATTAAAAAAGTCCATTAATGGTAGGTGAGTTGCAAAAGATTGTTTTTCTAAAAAAGTGGGTTGGGATTCTAAAACACTTGGGAACGACTGATCGAGATTGTCTATGCTCTTACTGTTTACATTGCCTTTAAGATAGTTTAAGCAAAACTGAAGCATTTATTTTCTCACTTATGCATTCTCTGCACTAACCCTTGCAGATATCTGTAATTGTTATTTCTCTCTCTCTCTCTCTTTCTCTCTCTCTCTCTCTCTCTCTCTCTCTCTCTCTCTCTATATATATATATATATATATATATATATTTATTTTATTGCATTGCAAAATTGCAAATCATATGAAGCTCAGGACACAGGAATTTTCAATTGAGTTGATTTATTAAAGGTTTACTAAAGTATTCATTCATCAGCCTTAAATATCCCTCTTTCTACAGTATATTCCTTCATATTTGGTATATTTCAATTAACAAGTATGGCCCACATGTACAAAGTCACTTTACATTTTCTAGCAAAGCGATTTGCAATTTCAGGCCGTTTGATATGTACAAAAGGCATTTTCGGTGGTGCGAAATGTGATTTCCATCATGTAGAAATCGCACATTGGGAATCCCTAGATCGGAAATCACAAATTGGGATTTCCATATAGAGAATCACTAACACTTTTTGATTTCCTAGTTGCGAATAGTCGCAAAATGGCACTTTATAAAATGCAATTACCATCAAGGTGGTAACCGGGTGCAAACTATAAAGAGTCACCAAAATGCATCAGGCTCTTTCAGAATGGCTGCCCTGTATGTCTTGGTGAGGAGGATGAGGATTTTGGCTGGTAGGCAGAGAACAAGGAGTTAACATATTTAGAGCGAGCGTCACGCTTTTTGAACGGACTGAGGAGTAGATAATTGAGAAGTACAGACTCACTAGTAAGGTAATTCTGGAATCAATTGCGGAGTTACAACCTCAGCTTCAGTTCCCAACAGTCAGAAGCAATGTAATCCCACCACCTGTGCAGGTATCATGTTGTCTACACTATTTAGCTTCTGGAAGTTACCAGGGAGTTATAGCAGTGGCAGGGGGAGTGTCACAAAGTGCATTTTCCCATTTTTTTCACAGATTTCTGGACATAATGGTTAGCAAAGTGAACCAATACATATTTTTTCCAAATACTCGCCAATATTTACAACATCCAAAATTCATGTTTTACTGAGTAGCACAATTTCCCAATGTAATTGGCTGTGTTGATGGCACACATATTGCCATATGTAACCCCTCTACAAATGAATTCATTTATAAAAATAGGCAAAACACCCATTTACTCAATGTACAGGTAGTGCGTGATACCTCATGCATCATAACTGACCTTGTAATCAGATTCCCAGGCAGCACACATGACTCCATTATGCTCTGCCATAGTGGAATACTTAACGTCACTCTCTGGGTGATTTTGATGATGGCTTTTTACTTGGTAAGAGAATTGCAAACTCAATTCATACAGTGTCCAAAAGTGTGTTTGTAATATGACCTAGCGGTTTCTCCTCATACAATTTAAGGAGACAGTGCATATGCCTTGTATCATTGCATACTTACACCATACTTGAATCCTAGAACCACAAGTGAAAGGCAGTACAACAGGGGACATAAGACAACGTGATATATAATAGTATGTACCTTTGGAATACTCAAGTTTTGATTCAGATGTCTCCAAACTGGTGCAGCATTGCTTTACAGACCTGAGACGTTTTGTAAAATCATTGCAACATGTGTCATTCTCCAAAACATAGCCATGACGAAGGGTCTGCTCAACATCAACATAAAGTCAGAATCAGACTCAGATGAGGAACGACCACCAACACAGATTCAGCAGGATGGGACGCGTGCAGCAGAGGGTTGAGCTCAAGGCTCAGAGATCACCACCAACAATGTTTAAGGTAAGAACAATGGCCATATCTAAGAAATAAACAAGACACATGATGGTAATGTTTGTGCATGACAAAGATTACTTTTCATTCAGTTTGCAACAGTGTAAATCTTCATCATCAACTGTATCCATGGAGGATGTACTGTAATTTAATTTAATTTTTATTAATTATTGATTAACTGTTAATTATTTATTTGATCAATAATTATGTTAATAGTGTAAGTTAGTATTTTTTTTAAAGTTTTATGAGTGGATTGTGTGATTTATGGGTGTACAGGGTTGGAAGTTATTTAATGGTAATTGTTTGTTAATTAATCTGAATTATTTATTGTGGAAACTTAAATTTAATTGACTAATTAATAATTGTAAAATAAATAAATAATATTTATTGTTAATATATATTTAGGTTAATATTGTAAAATATGTTTGTTTAAACTTTAGTGTTAGATTTTAGTTGTACGTTTTGGAGGGTACCTGTTGGGAGTAAATTATACATTATTGTATTAATTCAATTTATTAATAAATAGTTTTGAGAGAATCTTTTTTTATATGTAAAATAATACTGCTTTGAATGTTTAATATTGTTTGTAATATTTATATATATTTATTTTCCAGAAACATTTGTTTGTTATGACTAGCTATATAATAAAATAGATTTTTTTATTCTCATTTTGTTTTTAAAATTAGTTTATGTATTTGTAGAAAATGTGTTTGTTTGGATACACTTAAAAAAACACTTACTCTAAAAAAAAACATTGCAAAGAAGATCTCATAAAGACTTGGGAACATCTATGCCTCGTTTTAACCTGAAGTTTCCCTGTCATTAACGCTAGCAAAGGAAGAATGGATACTGGGAGGAAGCCATGGTTTAATCTTAGCCTTCGAGAGGAAAAAAGGAAGATCTTACGCGAAGTCCGAAGGCGAGCCCGGGTGGTGAAAATGGGAACGAAATTAGATAAGGCGAAACTAAGGGTCCTCCGATAAAATTACAAGAAGATGCTGGGAAAAGCAAAAAAATCATACCAAGAAGGTATTTGGACAAAACTATAACTGGCCAGCAAAAATCCAAATGGTCGGACATTCTGGGGTATTATTAATAACTTGACAAAGGGCAACCAACTAAGACAAGAGGCAGGAATTGGAGAAGACAACTGGATTCAGTACGTGCAAAATATGTTTATTTGCAATGAGCTAGACCAAAAAAGGCACATTAAAAAAGAGTGCGAAATATGTGCCAAGAACATGGAGTTCGCAAAAACATTTCGAAAAAAAGAAGAAAACCTGCACGAAGAACGCAATAATAGCATGCCATTGCAGGGTAAAGAGATCTTGCCTTTAGGAGACACTTGTAATGATACAGTTACCTCGACAGAACCTAACTATTCAAAAGAAGTAACAAAACGTACAGTATTAGTCTCAAACATCCTGACAGACATCATACAGCTGAAGGGAATAATAAAACGCCTAAAAACAGAGGGTGCGGCAAGCACTAACGGGCTCCCTAATGCTCTTTTCAAACATTCACCTGATTTTTGGGCAGAGTACCTTACACTGCTTTTTAACCAGATTTATAGTCAAAACAAACTGCCCAAGTCCTGGAAAGGGAATATCATCCATCCCATATTCAAGCAGGGTGACCATAATATGCCTGGAAATTACAGACTGATATCGTTGATCGACGTAGAGGCGAAATTATACGGATCATGCTTACTTATGCACCTTCAAGACAGGATGGATGAAACAAACGAAATTCCCAAGTTTCAAACGGGTTTCAGGCCAGGGATGGGTACATTAACAAATCTGACAACTTTGGCACTTCTAATGGAAAAAGCAGAAAAAAAGAAAACCAGACAGTTTGCATGCTTTATAGACCTGAAAGCAGCTTTTGACAGGGTGAACCGAAACCAACTATGGGAAAAATTAAGATCATGGGGGCTGCCGAGGAAATTACTGGACGCAATAATAGGCCTGCACAGTGAAACCTGGGCAAGAGTAAAACTGGGGGATGGACGCAGTATTATTGCCGAAATCAGCACGCAACAGGGCTTAAAACAAGGCTGCGTCCTGGCTCCCAGTTTATTTAACCTATACATGGCAGACATTGTTAAACACATGCATGCAGGTGAAGGTCACCCACCAAACCTGGCAAAAAGTCCAATTCCTTTTTTACAATATGCCGATGATATTGTGGTGCTGAGCCACACCCCCATAAGTCTTCAAAGAATGATCAACAGCCTTGTTACTTATCTAGAGCACGAAAGCTTGGAATTGAACAAGGAGAAGACCAAGGTGGTACGTTTACTAGACCCCAAAAAATCCAACATTAAATGGTATGCAAAAGGATCACTTATAAAAGAGCAAGCGTTCTATAAGTATTTAGGTCTAAAGTTGGGGCGAGGACTGACCAATAAAGAACATAAATTGGACCTAAAGGCGAAAGCACATTCTTTGATCTATGCATACAGGTTATTACATAAAAAACGGAATTGCCCAAATTACACACATCTTCTAAAGGTGATGGCATCACCAACTCTACCCACTTTGTCATACGCTCTGATTACCTGGTGCGGCAAAGAGGCCGGGTTGTTAAACAACCTCCAAACAAAGGTGTATAAAGCGGTTTTTAACCTCCCAAAAACAGCCTCGCCGGCACAAGTTCGAATGGAATTTGGGCTGCGGAACCAGATGTTTCGGGGCATGAGTGGTTTTGTGAAACTGTGCCATAAAATACGCTTGTCAGCTCAAGGTTCATTAGATAGCCTGTGTTGGAAAGAAATAGAAAATCAGTTGAATCAAACCACTTTAAGTGGTTGGGGAGCTTATTTGATCAAATCTTTGAGGGAGCTAGAAATCCAATCGACATGGAATACCATGCTAGATTGAGCCGGCTTTGATAAAATAATAAATAACGCTGCCAAATGGAAGTCCTTTTTGGAAGACAAATCAGTAATCTCCAAACGCGGACACGGGTGGACAGGGATTAATTCGTACTCCTTGACAAAACCCCAGGCATACTTAGAAAGCCACGTTAGCATGACACTAAAGAAGCGATATATAGAATATCGACTGGGCCTACACCTCTCAAAAGACTTACAACCATCTTGGAAAGGCGTTTACACGGATCTTCATTGTTACCTATGCGGTTACTATAAAGAATCACTAACCCACCTGTTATGCGTGTGCCCGGCACTTATGGATTTAAGAAGACGGCTTTTAAAGGACATTTTTAACAAATTGAACATCCGCAAATGCAGGCAAGCCGTAATTCGATGGCTGGAGGGATCATCACCGATGCTGGCGTGTAGGGGGGTCAAATACATGAGTAAAGTACAATCTCTCCTACGACAAGTTGAACTTGGGGAAACAAGTAAAACCGGAAACGGTAAACTCCAAGCCTGATAGATTATTTTAACCAGGCTGGAAAATAAGCTAATAATGGGCTAAAATGAAAGACTTAATTGAGATGGGCAGCTTAAAAGTTTTTACCTAACTTTGTGTAAATGAAACCTCCCCAATGAATTACACGATTACAAGCACACGGCAATGGACCAAGGCAACTAGATGATAATTTTATGTAATGTGCATCATAAATAGTTTGAATTTTAAAAGAACCATTTTTTTCTTTTTTTATTGTGAATTGTAATGATTTTAAATGATCAAAAACAATACATTTTTGACTTTTTTAGTGTTTGTTTGTAATGTAGTACTGGCTGTAGTGGGAAAAATATATATTTTTTCTATTTTAAAATCCATCATTTTTTCTACTGTTGCAGTGACTGGAGTGGGAATAGTAATTTTTACGCCTCTGCAATCCAACAATTTCCCTACTTTTGCACTGACTGAAGTGGGAATAGTACATTTTACCCCTCCACAATCTACCACTTTTCCTACTGTTGCACTAACTGGAGTGGGAATAGTAAATTTTACCCCTCCGCAATCCAGGACGTTCCCTACTGTTGCACTGACTGGAGTGGGAATAGTAAATTTTACCCCTCTGCAATCCAACACTTTCCCTACTGTTTCACTAACTAGAGTGGGAATAGTAAATTTGACCCCTACGCAAGCCAATACTTTCCCTACTGTTGGACTGACTGGAGTGGGAATATACATTTTTATTTGTAAATTATAATTTGTATTGTTTTATTAATTGTAGTTGGAATAGTAAATTGTAGTTTTATGTTACATTTTATGTGATTCTATATGTATTGTAGTTAGAATAGTAAATCTTATTTTGTGTTATGTACTTGTTTTTATATTGTGTTGTTTTAGGTGGAAGTACTTATTTGTATATTTATTTAGTTTTAATGTAGTGGAAAATGTATAGGTATATACTTAATTTTTTTATATTTTTTAAATTGTCATTTATATAATTCTGTATTTTTCTTATTATCATATTTATAATTTTTAATGTTTTTATT
The DNA here is from genome assembly GCF_964261635.1 of Lissotriton helveticus. NCBI lineage: Eukaryota > Metazoa > Chordata > Amphibia > Caudata > Salamandridae > Lissotriton > Lissotriton helveticus. The sequence continues at coordinate 1,044,005,331 of NC_136061.1, forward strand.
TGTATATTATTTGTAATTGCATTGTAAAATGTCTGCTATTTAATTTTGATTTTAAATTAGATTGGTTTCCTTTTTTTAATATTTTATGTTTTTGGTATATTTAAATATGTATACATATATTTTTGATAATATAGTAATTATGATTTTTTTAATTATATTATTTAAAATATAAATGCATTAATAATTTGTATATATATGTATGTTTATAATATATATAATATACATATATATATGTGTTTACATTTTTTAAAGTAAGATTATTTGTTATATTTGTTAAAATATACATTGTAATATATTTCATTTTTCATATAAAGTAATGTTTGTATTTAATATATGTTTATTTTAATATTTTAATTTATAAATATATTAAAGAATTGATATTGAATAAAACTATATTATTGTAAACAATTTTTTTGTGCTTACGTTTTTAAGTATAGACAGTCGATATTTTTGTATCCTATATTTGTGACTCGATAATTTTTTCATCAATATTTTGTGGGTCGATATTCTGTCAGTGAACCCTGAAGATGGATTTCTCTGGGCCACCAAACAATGAAGAACTGTCTGCATCGTCATCATAGACATTATCATTGTGGACTGTTGGTTGTTGGACTCTACTGTGTCTGTGTGTCATGTGCACAAATGTAGTTGTGTTCCTGCTTTGTGATAGCTCCTCATACCTTTCTCAAAGTCTCGTAGTGGTGACACGTTTGCTCTACTAGTAGTAGGAGTAATGGGCATAGGAGTTGCAATTGAGCTGCCATCCATTTCCACATATATGTCAATAGCTTTGTCAACCTCAACAGTTTCAGATACATCCTAGGTGTGATCTGTGGTAATGTATATATATATATAATTATTGAAATTAAATGGTTAATGAGTTCCCATACTATTGTCGAAAACTGTGATTTATATGTTGTGCCATGGAGATTATGAATAGGTGTGTGTAGTTTAATTATCAGCACACCGTACATCATGTAACTTAGATGTACTACAACTCCCATAAAGCATTGCCAAAGTACAGCAAACATCTCACTGGAGTTTTGTTAGCTAATATGTTGTACTTGAGGACTTACAAACAATGTGTTATGGTAAGAAATTAATGGGAAAATGACTTACCTATGCTTTAACCTACAGGATTGGAGATGTCAATGTCTGACACTCCCATATCATTTTTAGGTTCACATGTCCCCTCATTCAGTGATTCCATTGCAGTGGAAGGGGGTGTTTGGAGGGTCCACCACCAGTGCCACGAGCGTCAACCATCCAGCTGACCACATTCTCTTTGTAGTGGGATCTTAGGTCATACCAGCCTTTCCTAATCTTTGGTATGGTTGTCTGGGTGAAGTACACTTTCTCTAGGATGCTGTTGCATAGTTTGGTTTTCTGGGCCTCAGGAACAGAAAATGATGCTTTCCAAAGAGCTGATCCATGTGTGCCACACATTCTTCTGATACAAGCTGAAGCTCCTTCTCAGAAGATTTAGCTTTTGCACTTCCTGCTCCCAAGGTTCTTGTCCCCATCTTTGCTGGATATGGTGTTCTCCAGAAATTGGGGTTGCACTGCCAGCATTCAGACAGGAGCACTCCTTCCTTCCAGCACCTTCCTCGGCTTCTGGCTTGTGGCCACACCCTGTATTTCTAAACTTCCTGGTTCTTACATAATTATTCTGCATCCAGAATGCGACTTTTCCGAATTGTGTTTTCTTATTTGCAAATGGAAATTTTGCGATTTCCAAATAGGATATTTCCTATTTGCAAATGCGAATTTATAAAAATTGGTATTAGTGGAAGACTCTTTTGAGGATGCTGTTGACTTAATTCTCGAAGTTTGCTGAGGAAAAGGGGGCTGGTTATCAGAGTGTCTGTAAGTTAAAATCGAAGATAACATTTACATTTGTTGTTTCAATAGCTCTACTGAGTATGTCTCAGTATATTATGATTATTAAAGTCATTCATATGCTAAACATTTCATCATATTTTGCATCCATGCAATTCCTGAAATGTTAGAATATGCTTAGAGCTCATTAGAGGATCGTAATTAAACCATCACAAAATATTTAATCTAGTTATGATCTGAATTTGTTCCTGTTTTTATGTCATCCTTTAATTTGTGGTTCTGCCATGTATCTATATCTCTTCTTAAATGATTAGAGGGCTCATTACAATGTCAGGCGGACACCTACTTGGATTCGGGACCGACTGACTTGCGGACAGCGGTTCCGAATGTCGGATTACGATGCGACCGAATACTGTTCGGTCGGATTCCCATTGTTTCCTATGGGAGCTGGTGTTACGCCCGAGAACCCGGTTGTAGCACAGGCTCCTAGGGGGGAAATGGGGTGTGTGTGTAAAACCTTGCACCCTATCGCAAGCACCTTATAGTGCCTGCCACACAGTGCAGAGTTTTCTCGGCCACCATCGTCACTTTCCAACAGCCCTTCCATGTCAGAAAGGCTGGCTCGGAAAGGCTGCTGGAAGCCGACATCGTAATCCTGATTGCCGAAACGCCGTCAATAGACGGTTACTGTGTGGTTCGGACTGACATGAATACTCCGCAATGTCGGGTCGGAATGACAGTGCGGTTTACGTTCCGTCAGAGAACATCGTAATCGGGCGGTCACACTTTAAACCGACTGTCGGGAGGAGGCTTTCCGCCCAACATCGTAATGAGCCCCATAGTCAACATTAGTATGTAGTCCTTGTTGTGGATTAGAAAGGAGGATGTGTGTAGAGTTTTACGTTCATGATCTAGAGTTCTGGTACATATAATTTCATCACCAGTACATTCTAATGTAATGTGTTGCATAATCTGTTCGGCGATCCACTGGCGGTCCAGAACATAAAAAAAAGAAAGGCTGTCTCCACACTGTGGGGCAAAGCTCCCAGGGTGCTAGGCTCATTAGGATTTTGTTTTACATCAATAAACTGTATGTTTAGGATTTTGATTTTGTAATAACATAAAGTTTGGCGAGCGGTCGTCTTGAAACAATGGACCCCTCTGTGTCTAGGTAGCTACGGTTCCCGAGTTCATACAGACTATATTAATAGAGACTGGCAGGCTCTGTCACAGAGTAGCACACAAAAAACTGTGGAATGAATACAAATAATTTCTTCAAATTTTTATGTTTCTAACTGTCGAGTGCATGATTTTATAGCATATGCATAGTTTATGGCAGATGCCATGCACACACCAACCTCTAAATATGCCCTAAAAGATAGCAAATAGCCTTTTCTAATCAAAGACTGATGCATTCACAAGTATAGTACAGTTGGAGTGGACTTTTAAAGTATGATACAAACCTGGGCTTTTTGCATATTCGAGAATATTTTTATTTCGATATTATGACAGAATGTAAACCTGGGAACAAAAAAAAGCCTTCATAAATCTGCAATCTCAATTTTTCAGCTTAGAACGAGTGTCATGTGCACACCAATCTACTCAAGGTGTTTCACGAAGCATTGGCATCTTTATCACTGGGATGAATATTATTATCAAGGTAAATAACAGAACAAATAGCATTCATGTTCTATGAGCAGATTGTCTCCTTTCCCTCAGCCATTGTTTAGATGAATATCAGCAGTAACGGTGTTCTGTTCATTTTATAGGTGTCATTGTACAAGGTGATGCCATAATTAATGTGCATGTAGTGCCTGCTGAGGTGCCATGTATCACGTTTGTGACGTCTACTGGTTGTTATGGTGATGGCGCAAAATCTGCTTTCCTTTGTCAGGCCGGATCAAATCAATTTCTTCGTCAGTTGCAGGAGGTTTGATGCCTTGCTCAATTGAGCGCACTTAACCAGAGAGAAAAAACAGATGGAAACCAGCCTTTTTATTGAAAAACTGCTCAGACCATTCTTTCTCAATTTTAAACCAGTGTTTGTTTGTCTAGATCTGTTTCAATTAAAGTCTTTTTTTTCTGTTTTCAATATGTATTTGGCATGCGTCCTTTCAGATTACCATGCTTCACTTGTGTCTCTAAACGACTGAACATTATGGGGTTGCATACTGATCACTGCTGCTTCTATTTAGGAAATGTGGGCTATTTTTTTGTCATTTTCCCCAAAACTAATACAAAAGTTAATTTGTAATAAAATATATTGCAGAAAGGTTTGTTTGTTATAAAAACACATCACTGGTCCTGTGAAAGTGTGTGTACCCGGCCTCCTGGATTGTGAACCATCTTTACTTGTGATACCAGGGGTGCAACTAGACCCGAACTTCGGGGATGGGGGGGCGGGGTCTAACTGTTCAACCAATGTAGGTGGGGCTAACACTTCAAACAATGGAGCAGACCTATCCTTAGAGCAGATACACGAAAACATACTGGTGAAACCTGATACAATTATAGGAAAACATATTTTAGGGCAATGTTTATTGTCTTTTACAAAGCGGAATTAGTGTTTTGATAACTCAAAAGCAAGTTCTACAGATTTCAGTGCCAAACAGTTTAGAACCAGTTTTAACAACGCTATTGCAAGATAAAAACCCTATCTAGAACTTCTTCTGTGAAATGAGTGCGTTCAAGATGCATTTTTAATTCCAGCTTCAGATAGAAGTTTCTGTCTGTTGACCAAAGGTAAGTTCTCAGTCTTCTAATCAAAACATTGAAACATATACTTATTTAAGGTCGCACATAGGTACTGGCCTCAGAATAATGAGCTTAGTGGGTTAACACATCCGATTTTGGGATCTGTGACTTGCAAGGGACAGGTTTGAGTTTTAATCCATATGTATTTCCTCCTGAGATTGAATAATTGAATGCCAATCAGTAGATAACATTACCACCTGTTCTCTGCCATGAATCTGTGATATCCCAAATCAAAATATAACAGTAGTTAGCACACCACAGTGAGCAGTTCTCAAATGAGATGACAGAGAGAATTGTGTTGATGCATGCAATAGGCACAAGTATTCCTTCAAGATCCAGATCATATATAATGTGCGGCTGACGGGCAATATCCTGTTAAGAGGTCACTCCCACAAAAACAGATATTGAGGTTCTTAATAGCAAATGCTATAATAACAATCCCCATGCTTCAATCACAGATGACATCAATCAATCAATCAGGATTTGTAAAGTGCTGCTACTCACCCGTGATGGCCCCAAGGTTCTGTGTGTGTGGGGGGGGGGGAAGGTGCAGCGGGTTGGACCAAGTACTGAGTTCATCAGAAGTGGCAGGTCTTGAGGTCCTTTTTGAATTGCGTCACCTAGGGTGATTTCCTGAGTTGGATGGGCAGGGTGTTCCATGCCTTAGAGGTAAGGTAGGAGAAGGACATACCTCCGGTTCTGGTCTTGCGGATTCATGTGGCGGTAGCCAGGGAAAGCTGGGCAGAGTGGAGGTGTCTGTTGGGTACGTGGAATGTGAGGTGGTGATTCAGGTATGCGGGTCCGATGTTGTGAAGGCCCTTGTATGCTTGGGTGAGGAGTTTGAAGGTTATTCTTCTGTCAACTGGGGGCCAGTGGAGGTCACAGAAGTGTGTGTTGAGTGATGTGGCTACGACGGGGGATGTTGAAGATTAGTCTTGCTGTGGCATTCTGAACATTCTGTAGTCTTCGGCAGAGTTTCTGGGTAACCCCGGCTTAGAGTGCGTTGCCATAGTCGAGTCTGCTGATGATGAGGTCATGGGTGACTGTCTTCCTGGGTTCGGAGGGGATCCATCTGAAGGTCTTTCGAAGCAGGCACAGTGTGTTGAAGCAGGCTAAGGAGACACCGTCTATCTGGTGTTCCATTGTGAGTGAGGAGTCCAATACATCACTGATGATATCAATGGTGACATCTCAAATGACATCACTGATGACATCATTTAAAGAACCACTCACACACCAACTCACACCCCCATGCATAGTCTCCAAGGACCACTGTCACAACCAGATATCCACTCACATACCTATTCAGAGATTCATACTAGTGCTCACACACCAACTCACTCCTCCATAGAGTCACTCACAGCCCCACCCACTCACTTTTACAGCCACTTACACAACCATTCATTCACGCAAACAGTCACTTGTACTCCCTTACCCGTACAGGCACTGACATACCCAGACACTCCACCTTACACCTACTGATACACCCAGGTATTCACCTACAGTCATTGGCACACCCACTCCCTCACCCATACAGTCACACAAAACAGTCACTCAATTACCCATACAAGCACTCACACACACTCACTCACCCACAAACCCACTTACATACCAATTCACACATCCAAAGAAGCACTCTCACATCCACTCACTCACCCGTACAGCTATTTACACAGACACTTACTCTCCAATACACATGGTCACACACTAATTCTCTTAACCAAACACCCAATCAAACAACCACTCCCTCACTATACAGCTACTTACACGCCATCACTCACTTGTACAGCTATACACATACCCACTGACTCACCCAAAAAGTCACTTTTACACCCAATTTCCCACCCAGAGAACCTCTCACATCACCACTCACTCACTCACATAGCCACTGACACACCGACTCACCCACCAATACTCCTATTCACACACCATCTCACTCACCCACATATTTACTTACACACCCACTCACTCACTCACCCATACAGCCTCTCAAAACAACTACTCACTCTCCCATACAACTAATCATTCACACACATAGCCACTTTCATCCACATTCACAGTTCCATAGAAGCACTCAGACATCTGCTCACTTAACCTAATAGCCATTCACACACACACACATACAGCCACTCAGACATTCACTCACACACAGATACACACAATCTTGTAATATATGTTAGAAATAATAAAACTCACTAGTTTTATACCTAGTACAGTAATGTACCTTTTGTACTAGCATATTACAAATGTTTAACAAATAAACAAACTCTAAGGAACAACTTCCACTCACTACATGATGATCTCGTCAGGGATGTAATTTGAGATGTCCTCAGTGATGTCACTGACCATGTCATCAGTGATATGTGAGGTCATAAGCATTGCGGAGTCATAAGTTATAGCTAGCTCAGATAACTATAACTGCTGAATTTCGCTGGTTTTGTACAAGTGAAATCTGAGCCTAACTATAAGGTCCATAAAACCTTTGGTTTTTGTCAGTATATATATATATATATATATATTTTTTTTTTACAGAGTTTCATATAGCGCGAATTTGACCCGAATCGGGTATCAGATCGCTTTACATAGCCCCAGTTGCATTACATGTGAACACATTCATTTTTTTTGTTAGGCACGGGGAGATTAAGTGATATATATATATATATATATCATTATATTTTTTCTCGGGGAAAAAACAAAAGTAAAAGGCCTGCCACATCTATCTGGGTGCCCTGCGTGCTTTACTGGACACCGTGGGGGGATCTTTAATGCGTCTGTGGTCCCAGCCGGCTCGCAGCATCCTAGGGGAACCAGCATTGTTACCACATTCAAGGAGCTGCTAAATGTGCAACCCACTGTGTTGAAGCAATTCATTTATCTGTTTATATGCCCACATGACAGCAGTCAGGGAAACAGAAGAAACTCTACTCCCAGCAAGCGGAAGCAGTTTGACAGCTCTCGCTTGTTAGGAGCGGTGATAGTGTTTGTGATCGCTCGGCGGGAGCTGTTACAGCTCAAGCCAAACAAAAGCAATCAGCTATCTCCTGAGGGAGGGCCCCTCTGGAGATAGCAGGAGCAGGAGCAGGTCCTGGGGGGTATTATGGCCCCTCTTCTTTACGATGCATGGAAGTGGTGGGCAATGCATGGACATGACCCCCCTCTACTATTTTTACATATTACGTAGGTGCTGAGGAGGTGGTGGTCCCTGGGTCTACACACTGCCCCAGGAGGGTGGGTCTACGTGGCCCCCTCAATATAAAAATTAAAGCCTCGGAGAGGTGGGGGTCCACAGGGCTCAAATGAGCCCAAAGGAGGGGAGGTCAGCGCAGCCACTCTCCCATATTTACATAAAGTCCCAGGCACGTGGTGGTTCCCAGAGCTCAAATTAGTCTTAAGGAGGTGGGCCCCGTGTGCCCCCTTCCTCCTTTAATACAGCAATTCCCCCCCAACCCCCGGATCTGGCCCACCCGTGGATTATACTGTAAACACACATGAGCGACTGCGTTTGTTTTAATTCTTTTTATTTATGACCAGGATTCATGTATTCACAGCAAAAATATAAAAGAAATAATTAAATTGCTCCAGCACCAAGGTTAGGGGATCAGGGTATTCCTACCCTGCACCCTTTTCTTTCTTTTTTTAAACCTTTTTGTTTGGGAACTCAGCTGAGTCCTAGTCCCAAGATGGCTGCCAACACTTCCTCATTGAAATGTTGGCAGCCACTCTGATCTCTGCACGAGAGCAGGATGATTTGTGGAGGGGTTGTGTCCCTACATATATACAAATTTGGTTTTCTTTTAATAACTCTAAAACTACTGAACAGATTTACACCAAATAACAAAAGGCTCTTTCTGGACCAAGAGCTAGCTTTCTGCCAAATTTTGTATAATTCCATCCAGCAGTTCACGCTGTAGCCGTGTTCAAAATCCCCATGGGATTTAACATAGGAAACCCACTTTTTTTAACCCCGCTTTTTTCATGGCCCCCGCTTGACAGAACACACTGAAACTTTCACTGCACAACTAGAATCTAGAATTAGCAGTACACTTTTTTGGAAAAGTTTTGTGAAGATTTCTCAACTGGCACCAAAGATATAGGCAAATCAAAAAGCGTTTTCCGTATGTAAAGATGGTCCTAACTATAACAAATGCCAGTAGGATATTTGGCCCTGTGGAAGGCCACAGCCGAAACGTGTAGGCCTCTTTTGATGTTGTGATGCACTTGCTGTAAATTTGTAAAATAAAAGAACCGGATTAGGCAATAGCTGGAATGTGCCGTGTTCTGTTTCTGGTATTGATAAATCATAATAGAAGAAACTGACCTGGCTCGAAGAAACCAGACCAATCAGGATCTATCTATCTATCTATCTATCTATCTATCTATCTATCTATCTATCTATCTATCTATCTATCTATCTATCTATCTATCTATCTATCTATCTATCTATCTATCTATCTATCTATCTATCTATCTATCCATCCATCTATGTATCTATCTATCTATGTATATATATATATCTAAATATATATATATATATGTCCATAGAGTCACTCACAGCCCCACCCACTCACTTTTACAGCCACTTACACAACCATTCATTCACGCAAACAGTCACTTGTACTCCCTTACCCGTACAGGCACTGACATACCCAGACACTCCACCTTACACCTACTGATACACCCAGGTATTCACCTACAGTCATTGGCACACCCACTCCCTCACCCATACAGTCACACAAAACAGTCACTCAATTACCCATACAAGCACTCACACACACTCACTCACCCACAAACCCACTTACATACCAATTCACACATCCAAAGAAGCACTCTCACATCCACTCACTCACCCGTACAGCTATTTACACAGACACTTACTCTCCAATACACATGGTCACACACTAATTCTCTTAACCAAACACCCAATCAAACAACCACTCCCTCACTATACAGCTACTTACACGCCATCACTCACTTGTACAGCTATACACATACCCACTGACTCACCCAAAAAGTCACTTTTACACCCAATTTCCCACCCAGAGAACCTCTCACATCACCACTCACTCACTCACATAGCCACTGACACACCGACTCACCCACCAATACTCCTATTCACACACCATCTCACTCACCCACATATTTACTTACACACCCACTCACTCACTCACCCATACAGCCTCTCAAAACAACTACTCACTCTCCCATACAACTAATCATTCACACACATAGCCACTTTCATCCACATTCACAGTTCCATAGAAGCACTCAGACATCTGCTCACTTAACCTAATAGCCATTCACACACACACACATACAGCCACTCAGACATTCACTCACACACAGATACACACAATCTTGTAATATATGTTAGAAATAATAAAACTCACTAGTTTTATACCTAGTACAGTAATGTACCTTTTGTACTAGCATATTACAAATGTTTAACAAATAAACAAACTCTAAGGAACAACTTCCACTCACTACATGATGATCTCGTCAGGGATGTAATTTGAGATGTCCTCAGTGATGTCACTGACCATGTCATCAGTGATATGTGAGGTCATAAGCATTGCGGAGTCATAAGTTATAGCTAGCTCAGATAACTATAACTGCTGAATTTCGCTGGTTTTGTACAAGTGAAATCTAAGCCTAACTATAAGGTCCATAAAACCTTTGGTTTTTGTCAGTATATATATATATATATATATATATTTTTTTTTTACAGAGTTTCATATAGCGCGAATTTGACCCGAATCGGGTATCAGATCGCTTTACATAGCCCCAGTTGCATTACATGTGAACACATTCATTTTTTTTGTTAGGCACGGGGAGATTAAGTGATATATATATATATATATATATCATTATATTTTTTCTCGGGGAAAAAACAAAAGTAAAAGGCCTGCCACATCTATCTGGGTGCCCTGCGTGCTTTACTGGACACCGTGGGGGGATCTTTAATGCGTCTGTGGTCCCAGCCGGCTCGCAGCATCCTAGGGGAACCAGCATTGTTACCACATTCAAGGAGCTGCTAAATGTGCAACCCACTGTGTTGAAGCAATTCATTTATCTGTTTATATGCCCACATGACAGCAGTCAGGGAAACAGAAGAAACTCTACTCCCAGCAAGCGGAAGCAGTTTGACAGCTCTCGCTTGTTAGGAGCGGTGATAGTGTTTGTGATCGCTCGGCGGGAGCTGTTACAGCTCAAGCCAAACAAAAGCAATCAGCTATCTCCTGAGGGAGGGCCCCTCTGGAGATAGCAGGAGCAGGTCCTGGGGGGTATTATGGCCCCTCTTCTTTACGATGCATGGAAGTGGTGGGCAATGCATGGACATGACCCCCCTCTACTATTTTTACATATTACGTAGGTGCTGAGGAGGTGGTGGTCCCTGGGTCTACACACTGCCCCAGGAGGGTGGGTCTACATGGCCCCCTCAATATAAAAATTAAAGCCTCGGAGAGGTGGGGGTCCACAGGGCTCAAATGAGCCCAAAGGAGGGGAGGTCAGCGCAGCCACTCTCCCATATTTACATAAAGTCCCAGGCACGTGGTGGTTCCCAGAGCTCAAATTAGTCTTAAGGAGGTGGGCCCCGTGTGCCCCCTTCCTCCTTTAATACAGCAATTCCCCCCCAACCCCCGGATCTGGCCCACCCGTGGATTATACTGTAAACACACATGAGCGACTGCGTTTGTTTTTAATTCTTTTTATTTATGACCAGGATTCATGTATTCACAGCAAAAATATAAAAGAAATAATTAAATTGCTCCAGCACCAAGGTTAGGGGATCAGGGTATTCCTACCCTGCACCCTTTTCTTTCTTTTTTTAAACCTTTTTGTTTGGGAACTCAGCTGAGTCCTAGTCCCAACATGGCTGCCAACACTTCCTCATTGAAATGTTGGCAGCCACTCTGATCTCTGCACGAGAGCAGGATGATTTGTGGAGGGGTTGTGTCCCTACATATATACAAATTTGGTTTTCTTTTAATAACTCTAAAACTACTGAACAGATTTACACCAAATAACAAAAGGCTCTTTCTGGACCAAGAGCTAGCTTTCTGCCAAATTTTGTATAATTCCATCCAGCAGTTCACGCTGTAGCCGTGTTCAAAATCCCCATGGGATTTAACATAGGAAACCCACTTTTTTTAACCCCGCTTTTTTCATGGCCCCCGCTTGACAGAACACACTGAAACTTTCACTGCACAACTAGAATCTAGAATTAGCAGTACACTTTTTTGGAAAAGTTTGTGAAGATTTCTCAACTGGCACCAAAGATATAGGCAAATCAAAAAGCGTTTTCCGTATGTAAAGATGGTCCTAACTATAACAAATGCCAGTAGGATATTTGGCCCTGTGGAAGGCCACAGCCGAAACGTGTAGGCCTCTTTTGATGTTGTGATGCACTTGCTGTAAATTTGTAAAATAAAAGAACCGGATTAGGCAATAGCTGGAATGTGCCGTGTTCTGTTTCTGGTATTGATAAATCATAATAGAAGAAACTGACCTGGCTCGAAGAAACCAGACCAATCAGGATCTATCTATCTATCTATCTATCTATCTATCTATCTATCTATCTATCTATCTATCTATCTATCTATCTATCTATCTATCTATCTATCTATCTATCTATCTATCCATCCATCTATGTATCTATCTATCTATGTATATATATATATCTAAATATATATATATATATGTATGTATGTATATAGATAGATCAATAGATATTAATGTAGACGATAAATAAAATATTAAAAGTTGTAACATCCAAAAAGCAAATTTACAAAAAATACTACAAACAATAAAATCCATTTTAAAATAAATACAAATAATGTAAAATATTTAAAAAAATGAATGCTATAAACTCTATTTAACCAACATTATGAAAGCTACTGGAGGGGGCGTGGCTTGATGCCACAAGATGGCGGACACCTGATCTCCTCGCTCTGGAGGGAGACCAGACATCCATTTCCATTTGGGCTGCAGGGCAACTGGCGTTCACCGGTGGCAGCGGCAGAGTATGTATGCTGAGGCCCCTGCTGTAAAGTGCTGGGAAGAAAGGCCCAAACAGCGCTGCAATGACCGTCCATGGCCTTTGCAGGGTGCAGCTGCCCGCTCAAGCGAGATGGCATGTAGCGGCAGTGCCAATACATGATCGCCATTTGGAGCCTGGGGACATCAGGGGTGGCGGGGCTGTTATGACCAGGGCCTGGATTAAGGCAGCACTGGGCCTCCACCTCCTCTGGTGAAGACGCTCATGGAGGAGTGTGACCGATGGGAGTGGCCAGCCGAGATCACTGCTCAGGAGCAGCTGCATCGGCAGAGGAGGCTTGGACTGTGGGGTGCTCTAGGGGAAGGTACAATGTGTGGGGGTATACAGGGAGGAGCAGTTGCACAGGAGCCTTCTCATCCTTCAGGGTGCCCCCACCCCCTCCCAATCTGTAAACATTGAGTGGGGCATGGGAGCCCCTATAGAATATTAATTATGTGTGATTTGTCATGGACTCCTTAAATGAGTGGAAGATCAGCCCACTCTACTCAATTTGACCCTAACTGTGCATACTGTCAGATCCCTTCCATTCCTGCTGGGAACCTACAATATGTGCCCCCTGCTAAACAACATGCAGTTACTCTGCTGATCTGCAAACACTGACTTGGGCAATCTAATCTGTGGTTCTTTTCCCCTCCCTCCTGCATACGGGTAGACTGGAGGTGTTTTGCCCATATGGTGTCTCCCCTCCAACTGGAACTCGAGTCAGCCGTTTAAGGATGGGAGATGACTGAGAGGTGGAACCTTCACTGGACTGATACCCACAGAACACGAGGGACTGCTTGTGCCTCCCCAGAGGTTTTGTGCTCTGCTGCAGTTCTGGAGGAATGGCAGGACCTCTCTATGATTTTTTAATTTCTCACCACCCTCTGCGACCAACCCCCCCCCCCCTTGGAATTCTGTCTACGGGAGGATACCAGTGTGAGGGGTGAACTTACCTGGTCTGCCAAGTGGAATGCTTCGTATGCCTGGGAAGGCTGCCCCCCTTTATCCTGCCCACCCTGTTCCTTTATGTGGGGCTGATTTGGAGTGTCCTACCTTGTCTGGTGCAGAGTAGCCCATTAGCAGTTGAGATTGCACGTGCTTCCCTAGCCTGTTGGCCTGTGGAAACAGTGAGTCCTGGGTTGAGCTAGGGACTGAACCTCTGACTCCCTGGGCTGCTGCAGCTTTAACGATCACCTGTGCTATGTGGTGACGGATAAACTTCTAAATGGAGAGATGGGGTCGGGTGGAGTCCCTGCGCCAGTGGTGCCGCCAGGTGAGATTTGCACTGCATGTCGGGAGTCCCTCCCTGCTTAGGAGGCAATTTTGCCACTGGCTCCTCCTGTGCCAGTCCCAAAGGATGTAAAGCTGGACAAGATTCTCACCACCATCACTGATACCTGGACTGCCCTAGGTGGGAGGGGGGATACAGTCCCTCCCAGGCTGAGTCTTTCAAACAAGTTCTCCAGCTGGCTACCAAAGAACTTACTTGTCAAGTAGAGGAACTTAATTGCATGGTCCGCTTCCTAGAGGGCCGGGGAAAATGATGTGGAGGAGAAATCGAGGTGCAACTATAAACACATAGTTTGGTTGCTGAAGGAGCAGAGGGGATGGACCCCATTGCTTTTTTGAGATGTGGGTGATCACCACAGTGGCCCCGGGGGGATTAACTCCTTACTTTGCTGTGGAACATGCTCAGCCGGTGCCTGTGGGAGGGGCTTCGCCTGGGGCCCCACCAAGGCTGAGGGGCCCTCCTCAATTTGAGGGATAAGGACACGATACTTCATGTTGATTGACTCTCTGGCCCACTTGCATTATAAAATGCGAAGATACTCCTATTCCCAGTCTATACGTTGGTAGTTCAATGACAGGGGGCTTCAATTATGAATGTGAAGATAAGTTGTGTGATGCAGGCCTCACATATTCATTGCTGTTTCACAGCAAACTTAAAGTGCTTGTGCACCAAAAACATACCTCTTCACAGAACGAGAGGATGGCTGGGACTGGGTGGAGCAGCAAGGATATGAGCGCTCTGAGTCGGAACCTGCTGTTGGCCCTGCTTCCCCCCTGCCCTCCCGGAATAAGTGCAACAACCCAAACTGCTGAGGTGGCTGAAGACAATTGCCTGCGTCTCAACTCTAACACAGGCATGACAGGAACAGTTGCGGGCACCTGTTGTTGCGGCTGGAGTATGTACCCGGGGCGAGTCTCCTGTCACGGATGATTCTAGGGGATGCCATATTGGGGGATTGAGGGGAGTCATACTCAACACGTTCGAGTATGGCTTTGATACTCCCTCCTAGCGTGACACCGCAGATGGTGGATGACATTCATGACTGGGGTTTGCGCCTTCCCAGATCCCTCCCCTCTTGACCAGATTGTTGATGCCTGTGGGACCTCATCCCTTTGACTGCCCCAAGACAAGGGGGCATTGCTACACTGCAGTTGCCAGTCACCTGGCACCTGCCTAGATGTTAGCGTTCTCCTTACAGGATCCTGTTATTGGGATTCCCCTCTCCCACTTGGAGCCCAGGAACCTACCTCTACACTGTGTTAGAACTGCTGAGCCATCACCCCACTTCGTTGTTTGCGTGAGGTGTTCTGATATTCTTGAAACATACACGAAAGACACACGCTCGCAGGATTTTTGGTTCAATGTTGGGCAGCTAGATGTTACTCTGCCACGCTGGGGAAAGAAGTTGGTTATTCTGGTTTGTTATTATTACTGAGCCTATCATCATGTTTGCTGCAGTCTGGGTGGGTACTGTCTGGCAGATCAACCCATCTGAGATTGGGGTTCTTTTCTTTGTTGCTACTTCTCTTTAATGCTGCACTGTCACTAGACAATGGCTAGATTGTCATTTTTGATCTGGAATGTCTGGGGTATGAGTACTGCAAGGAAACAGCATTTCATTTCTAAATACATTAAAAGACAGGGGGCCCATGTTGCTTTCTTACAGGAAGGATGTATGACGTTTCAACGCATGCTTTTACAACGCAAAGGATGTATGACGTTTCAACGCATGCTTTTACAACGCATGCCATTACGACACAGGTTTTACAACGCAAGTCGTTACAACGACTTGCGTTGGGGGGCGCTGGATAGTGAATAGTTTAATTTACTATTCCAACTCCAGTCCCCGTGGATAGTAGGGAAGGTGTTGGATAGTAATTAAACTATTCCCTATCCTATAGCGCCCCCCAGCGCAATGCGTTGTAATAACTTGCGTTGTAAAAGTTGCGTCGTAATGGTAGTGCGTTGTAAAAGTTGCGTTGTAAAGGATGTTCCCCTACAGGAAACTTGTGTAGCTAAGGGGGAGGAACGAATGCTTCAGAGATGATGGGGGGGGGGAGGGGGAGGGATGCTTCAGTTCGGTACATTCGAGCTATGAGAGAGGGGTACTCATATGGGTGTGACCTCCTGTGCCCTTTATGGGTGTGTCAGTGGAAGTAGACTTAGAGCGCCAATATATGTTTGTGGATGGCTGCCTGGAGGGTTCAGCTTTGCTGCTGGGTAGTGTGTATTTACCAAACACTGCGCAGGTGCAATTCCTGGCTAAAGAATTGCCCATACTCACAAGATGGGCTCATTTACCCTGGATTTTGGGATGGAATTTTGGTTGTGTATTGTACCCCGAATTGGATAGATCACACCCTTTGCTCACTCACTTGGCTACTGTGCGCACTGTGTCCTATTTGTCACAGTGGGTCACTGATTGATAGTTGGAGGGCGTTAGTGGGACTAACCGGGTCACTTGTTGGCATGGCTTTTGTGGAGCGCCATTGATACGGTGCAGATAACCACCATCTGTCTGTCCCCAATGTTGGTCACGTTCATCTAGGGGGCTATACATGAGGCATTGTGTGCACACAACTGGGCCCTGTATATCCCAGAGTCAGTGAAGCAGCAATCTCAAATTTGCAATTTTGTATCTATCGTCACGTTATCAATGATACCACTGGAGAGTACAGCGGCACTGAATAGCCCAGTCATGGAGCAGGAGGTTTGCAGTGCCATTCGAGACCCTCCTCCTTGTAAAATTTTGAGGTTGGATGGCTTACCGTTGAATTTTACAAAACGTTTGAAGCCCTATTAACCCCAAACCTAGTCAAGCTTTATACCACTGCCCTTGAGGCATGGAGATTGCCTTGCACTACGCGAGAAGCACTGCTGTTTTCACTTCAGAAGTCAAGAAGGGACGCGCTAGAGGTTTCTTCTTTCCAACCTCTGTCACTAATGGGCACTGATTAAAAGATACTTAGCAAGTTACTGGAAATGCAGTTAATGGGCTGCATGCCTCTACTGGTCCATCCAGATCAAAATGTATTCATACTGGGCAGATCTCTGACCCTTAATATTCGCAGGTTACACAGACTGGTACTGGAGGCCCACAGCAGGACTGTCTCCTCTACCCGCTGCTCTTTGCACTGGCAGTGGAGCCTCTTGCGCAGCTACTTCAGCAGACTAGTCAATGCTAGGGCATACCTGTTAACGGTGTCACACATGCAGTTTCACTACACGCGTATGAAGTACTGTTGTACGTTAGGGATATCTGCAGCGGTGATATCACACACATTGGATGATTTTAATACTGCCCCTGGTCTGGGAGTATACTGTCAAAAGACCTATCCTTTTTGACTCTGGCCGGATTGTCCTCTGTACCCCATAACAGCTGGTGAGAAAAATGTTCGGTGGGAGCCACACAACTTTCGTTGCCTGGGTATTAATATGTATCATACCACTCAGGACATATTGATTCTCCTCCCTTCATCCTCATTTAGTCTTTTGGTGATCTGGTGCTCTCTCCGCCTGAGGGTGCAAGAATGGGTTGCACTCTTGAAAATGGATATGCTGCAGAGTCTTCTATACTATTAAACTAACTACAGAATCAATGACACACCCCCTCACTTGAGTACTTTACACCATGGGCAAGGGGAGGAGGTTGCTCACATGGCTAACACAAGTTTTCCCCTAACTGCAATGGGACTGGGAAGGAGATATAGGACGTGCAATGACCTACATGGAATGGAACAGGGTACTTCTGTACCCAAGGAAGGTTTCACATAATGCCCGCTTTCAATATACACATATAATTAAGCATGGGCGAATTTTGTGGATTTGCGGTTCGCAAATTCGCGCAAAATCGCAAAAAAATCCACGAGTTCGCATGAAAATCCACGAACTCGCGGATTTGCACAACTGACCATGACCATGTGTGTCTGTAACTTTGCCAACGCGCCGAACGGCGCATATGTCCCTCGAGTGAGCTGTCCATCATAGTGAGGAAAGGGCGGGAAGACGTTGCATACCCTAGTGTGTGTGGGGCGGGGCCAAACGGGCAGGGCTTCCATGTGAGTTCACATGTCTCTTGTTTATAAAGGGTCAGAGACCGATCAGAGCAGCAGATGAGAAGGAACATCTTCCTGGTCACAGGAAGTACACGGGGATTGCGCTCAAGAAACTCGTGGATGCAAAGACCTCCATCAAGGATTACATCTAATTGTAGGTGGTAGATATAGGGAGGAAGCACACCTGCCTAGTCTCTACCGTGCTCACTAATTGTTGGGGCTGATTATAATGCGTTACTGAATTTGAGCTTCAACTCGGGCACCTGCTTTATTTATATCTGTAAGTGCTTCCTGTTGAGGTTTCATTTTTGTGACAGGAGCATCGTGCCAGAATGAATCCTGCCTGCATATTTATCCACGAAGATGACACCGTGTTGTGCCATACCTCTATTCAACTGGAGTACTTTCTACTGGCTAATAAGTAAGTGCTACCTCGTTGGGTAAATGTATAGTACTTTTGCTACACTACAGCTGCGTAAAGGTCCAGAAGAGTTGTCTCCAGTGACCACGTGTGTCTGTTACTTTGCCACTGCGCCGACAGGCGCAGAGGCCCCTCGAGCGAGCTGTCCATCATAGCGAGGAAAGGGCAGGAAGGCGTTGCATACACTAGTGTGTGTGGGGCGGGGCCAAATGGGCGGGGCTTCCATGCGAGTTCACATGCCTCTTGTTTATAAAGGGTCAGAGACCGATCAGAGCAGCAGATGAGAAGGAAGCATCCTCCTGGTCACAGGAAGTACACAGGGATCATTGTGCTCGAGAAACTCGTGGATGCAAATACCTCCATCAAGGATTGCATCTAATTGTAGGCAATAGATATGGGGAGGAAGCACACCTGCCTAGTCTCGACCGTGCTCACTAGTTGTTGGGGCTGATTATAATGGGTTACTGAATTTGAGCTTCAACTCGTGCACCTGCTTTATTTATATCTGGAAGTGCTTTCTGTTGAGGTTTAATTTTTGTGACAGGAGCATCGTGCCAGAATGAATCCTGCCTGCATATTTATCCACGAAGATGACACTGTGTTGATACCTCTACTGCAAAAAAAAAAAACGTCTGTGAGCGGATTTGCGGATTTTTCGGCAATTTCGCGAGATTTGCGGATCGCGAAATTGCCGAAAATCCGCAACTTCCGCGAGCGGAACGGATTTTGCGCCCATTTTACATAGGGCATACTTAACACCAGCTAAAATCATAGGATATATCCCACCGCGTCTCCAGAATGCCCTTGTTGCCGGGACCAGGTGGCAGATATGGCACATATGTATTGGAACTGTCTTCAGTCTTTTGTGGGTGGAGGTCTGTAGCATACACTCAAGAGTCACTGGCCGGGGAGACTTGAACAATATGTTAAATTGTTTAATTGGGTTCTCCTGGAACCGCAACATGGGGAGAGCCACTACTCACATCTTTAACCTGGTGCTTTTACTAGTTAAGAGGACCATTGCCTAGCAATGGAAGGCTTCAACACTACCTGGTGTCTCGTGTGACTGTCCAGTGGGGGATAGCAGTGTCGACTGGTTTGTGCCGCAAAAAAGTACTAGGACTACGAAGGTGCCCCATTGCGGCAGATTGGGATGAGCTGCTTATTGCACTTCAAGCCCCCCCTGGAGCTGATGAGAGGACGTGATAGTTCCTGTATGTCTTAGTGTTGATACTCTATGGAGAAAAAAATAAAATTAATAAAGATGATTTAAAAAGAAATGTATGAAAACTATTGGAGTCTAAGAATAATAAATATACTATTCCTACTCTAGCATATGCAACGGTAGGGAAAGTGTTTGACTTCGGAAGGGTTAAATTTACTATTCCCACTTCAAAGAGTGCAACTGTAGGGAACATGTTGAATTGCAAAGAGGTTAATTTTACTATTCCTACTACAGTCTAAACAAAAGTAGGGAAAGCACTTCACTTCAAACACATTACATACATAAGTAACACCATGAATGTCGAAAAAAAGTTAAACTCTTAATATAAAAATTCTTAATTAGCATATATATATATATATAGATATATATAGATATATATATATATATACAGATATATATGTAACAAAACATTTAAAAAGAATAATAAATGTTCATAGTTACTATTCAATAATATAATTATGTATATATTAATAAATAATTGTTATTCAATTATTAATTAACTTCCCAACCAATACTGCTAGAAACCTAGCAGTTCACTCCGAAGATATAACTTACAAAATAAGTATACAATAATTTACATATTTTAAATCAATTCTATAATTAGTTACAATTAATATAAAAATTTTCATTATGATTTAATTAACTTCCCAACCTAGATCCCTACAAACATAGCAGCCTGCAACTATATCATTAAAGTATATAAGTATTCCATAATTTTAATATTTAAATTGGTATAAAAAAAGGTCCATTAGGATGGCAGATGGACAAAGTCCGTCCGCCATCCTGTCGGGGGCCGGTACCGTCCGCCACAAGGGCGGAGGAACCGTGCCCCCAATTAGGATGCATCCGCCACAGTGGCGGGTGCATCCCGCATTTTTTACATTGCGGCGGACGGTGCTTGAAGAACCGGCCGCTGCAATGCAAAAAATGCACGTTGTACATTTCAATGCACAACATGACAGGCACCGCACGGTGCCTGTCATGGTGTACATTGAAATGCTGGGGGGGTACCATAGGTACCCCCATGTGCACCCCCCACCCCCCTTACCCTCGGGGCCCGCAACGGGCCCCCAAAGCAAAGACCGTATGCCTTTCCGTCGCAGCATTGCCGCCACGGAAAGGTATTCCTCACCGGCCATCCTAATATGGCTGGCTGTGTCTGATAGACACCGCCACCATATCAGGCCTTTTCCATCGCGGTCGCAAGCCGACCGTGGTGGAAAAGCGGCGGACGGTCTTCCCCTCTGCCAACCTTTATATAAACAATAGTAACACATAAAATTAATATATCAACTAAAACACATTTAAATAATTAAAAAACTATATTTTTAACAAGTACGTTATTACAAAAGATATTAAAAGCATCAATTATTTAAAACAGTATTGCTAACCTCAAAAAATGATATTCTTGTCAAAGATATTTGTGCAACACAATATTTATTTTCCAATATTTCTGCCGCAATTTTTATATTGATATTTTGTTCAAACATCCACTTCAGTGATTTCCAAAGTTTCTAATGTTGACAAATAAGAGACTAAAGGCATAACGAGGTTGTGAAGCATTAGACTTGTTTTCATTCCAACCCAAGGATCAAGTTGCTTCATTTGTACACTTAACTCACCAAAGGTAGCAATAGCAGGCAGAGAAGGTTAACCCCAGGGTGTGGCAGAAGAATAGTGGCTAAGAAACAGAATAATACAGTATTGTCAACCATATCACTCTTTTAGAGCCTAGAGGTTAAGCTGAAAAGTTAATAATTTGTAGAAGACTTGATCAGTTGATTTCTGAAATCGCTATGCTGTGATTAGAAAACGATGTAAATCATTGCTATGTTATAATGATATCTTTCAAATATGTTGATGTGTCCCAATAACATTATCTAGAAGGAAACAAGTGAACTGGGTCTCTAGGCGATTAGTGCAGATACAAAAAGAGCTCAACTAAAGTGTTCTCAATAGACCTAAGAGTACATGTTAAACACACAGGTCAGGAGGATTGAGACTTGCAGGACTGGATTCATAAAGGAACAGCTTAAAAGTGAGAAATGTGTTCTAGTAGCATTACTGCTAATTTCATAGCACATTTCCATCTTTCATGGGAATCACAAAGACACCCAGTAGTACTTCTAGAAAACATGACTGTTTATAATCCAATTGGACTAAAAGGGCTGAAGGAATTCATTTATGTGTAAGTAAAATTCTACATGCAAAAATATGGTATAAATAAGCAAATTGGTAGGTGTTGGCCTACCTTTACAGGTAGGCCCACCCAAAAATATCCATAAATGTTACTACTGACTATTCACAAAATTGAATTGTAATAGTATACGTTTCATGTCATGCTGCAATGTTAACTATAGCTAGTATTGATGTTAGACACTTGCAATGTAGAACAATTCTGTCTGGAAATCCTTGCAAGGTACTCAGTTAATTGTAATCAATTACAATATTATTATTACAGACCATACCTCTTTCAAACATTTATTGCATAAGAAGTCTATAAAAATGGAAAGAATTGTCATTTTACTCTGAACCTATTTTAACAGAAACATAAAAACTATATTAAACATCAGTGTAAACAAATCCTATGATTATATGTTTGAAAGTCTGAGTTACCATGTATTTATTATTTTACACATATAGGAATGTATTATTTAATGTCATATAACATTGTCTATTAACTTAGTCACTGCTTTAAATAAGTTTCCATATGGCTTCATTTTCTTGATAAACAAGGATTTGTTACGTGAAATATGATCAAATATGTATGAAGCAGGTCTTAAAACAATTTGCATTTATGCAAAGACTTTTTGGGAAAATAGTAGCAAATAGGCAATATCTAAAGAACCTCAGATGTAGAAAACATGTTTATTTGTATTGCTCTTAGGTACTTATTAAGATTACTAGGCATTGACAATATTTAATTTGTCCTAGTCTTAAAGATGTAAACTTCCTCTTTGCATAGTATCACAATATATTCATTTGTAATGCGGTAGTTTACTTTTTAAATGATTAAATAAAAATACGCTTATTTCAGAATTCCTATGTAGCAAAGTGTCCCTAACTGCAATTACCTTACGTGTGCCCTGAACCCTGTTTTCTGATCAAATAACCAGATATCATGTATTTTGTCAGAATTCTCAGATCCACTAATATGTGCAATGTATGTCGCCCTGACAGTTTGTAGAAGATTCTTAATACAGCTACCTATAAACCTTGGCATAAAACTAGAAACAGCTTCTTGAATTTTGTCTATCTAGAATCAAATCTAATTCAGATCATATTCTCAAAAAAGAAAGAGAGCCTGGTGCACCTATTAGGTTAACCTTTCTATAATGTCTAAACATCCAAACAGAATGATGAACAACCACCCATTATCTCAGTCACAACTTCAGAAGAAAACCAGGTAATGACTTGTTGTTAGTTTCACTTCCTTATACATTTTTAGCTTTGTTCCATGTGCTCAGCTTGGTATATGGACAGTCCTCATAGTATATAAAATGACCCTTTACAACAGCTCTGTTCACCTTAGATCCAGGAGAGCAGAGTCATTGTCATATTTTCATGGTAATCATCATCTACGTAAATGATTGTAATTAAGATTCCATGTATGTGAATTTGTCCTCTAAGGAAATCCTGAAAATCTGGCAGAGATCTTGAATTCTTGGGCCTCTATTGAGCAGCACTGCTTTATAGCTAAACCAGTACATGATTTTGTTATGTTTTTGGGAAGCCATCTGATTTGAAGCAGACCTTTCTTACACACTCCACAGTATTTTACTGGTAGAATAAATAAGGTGCAAAACAGGCATAAGCATAAGGAAAGCCCTAAATTATGCAAGATAAGTGTAGAGCAATAATTGAGATTTACACAAGACTAAGGGGCCGATTAAGATAGCGGTGAATCCGCATCCTCCGGGCCGGCGGAAGCCACCACCGCCGGCCTGGAGGATGCGGATTCACCGCCGCGGCCACAGAAAACACCCACCGCCAGATTAGGATGGCGGTGGGATTGCGGTGGGACCAGCGGCGGATGGCAGGTCCGTCCGCCGATGATGCGCGGGGTGTGGAGGGCTATTTGGTGGCGGTGTCTGCAAGACACAGTCAGCCAAATTACGATGTGCAGAGAAACATGCTTTTCCACGGCGGCTTTTCCGCCGTGGAAAAGTATGTGGTCTTTGGTGTTTGGGGGCCCGTTGTGGGGGGTAGGGGGTGCACATGGGGGGTACCTATGGTACCCCCCAGCATTTACATGGTGCCTGCCGCTTTGTGCATGTAAATGTAAAACATGCATTTTGAACCTTGCGGCGGGTGCTGCTTCAAGCAGCACCCGCCGCAAGGTTAAAGATACGGGATGTGACCGCCAGGGTGGCGGTCACATCCTAATTGCACCGGAGGGACCGCCGCTGCCCCTGCGGACGGTCCCTCCACCTCTGGGGTGGCGGACGGACGCAGGTCCGTCCGCCATCCTAATAGGCCCCTAAGTCTGCAAGTAGATATGGCGGGATGTTCCGTAAAGCATCAAACATGTATGCCTGTTACACACACCATTTACACACACACATCAGTAACTTCTCTACACTCTTTCTAAATCAAATCGGAGTGATATGAGGTGTATGGATTTCTCTCCTTTGTGGCACACTGCTGTATATATGATATAAAAATATTTGCATAAACATATGAGAACATAAACTGTACTTACCTCCGGTGCCATCCAAAATGGAGTGCCAACAGATGTGTTACGGCGTAACCGAGCACTGGTGAGTTGTGCAGAGACTCCTAAAATAAAAAATATTGGAAACACTGATGGCTTATTTAATATTTTCCAAGTTATTCTATCTCAGTCAAACATGTAAGACAACCTAGCCCCCACCTAGGCAAAACCATTTTGAACTTAAATTTGTGGGAGAAAGTATCTGGTACCATAGCATGATAACATTTTACCTTTGGACATGTCATGGGAAAGTGCATGCTTAACACCAATGGCATGCTATGTACAAAACATGGCATGAATGATTTCATGACAAGACAGGAGGCTAGCATTATGCATATAACTTTTATTGCCAGCTCCTTGCAGCACTTCAAAGTATAACATCATCAATACACAAATTCCAGCACTTAGAATGTCCCATACACCTATATAAACTCAGTCACAGCAGCCATCTTCCTCTTTTTTATTTGCTGCTCCTTGACAGATAAGTATCATTTTATTCTAAGGAATTTGAAATAAGTAATGAATGGAATGTAAGTATTATGATTAATGAAATGTACGAGTAGATTTGTTAGTGTATATTTTGTTGTTTATTTGGATGAATGCGTCTAGTATTAAGCGGAATTTAGTAATCAGAGTTGTTTGCCCAATTTATGGGTTAATTGTGTGTTAGACTTTGTGTGGGTCTTAGTTTTGAGATTGGTGTGTGTGGCTTTTATTTTATTTAAGATTGTTCTTAAAATAATAAATTGAAAAGTGTAGAGTTACCATTTAGTAGCGAGCCGGCATTACTTGCTTCTGCTTGTGAATTAGAATATCGAGGGTTCCCGTGATGGAGCGAGCTGCAGGTATTCAGCTCACGCGTTGCCTTCAGTCGGATTGGAAACAGCTGTTCCTTTGGAACACCCATAGGCAGTGAGGGCGTCATCATGCTAGTGTGCGATATGACGCAATGGAGGCCATTTTGTTTAAGTCAGTGATGCAGATGGCTGGCAAGGCAAGCGTGTGGCCATCTGTGTAAAGTGGAATACGAGTGACAGCAGACAGTGAAGGAGACAATGCGATTAAGTGTTTGTGAGGTGATTTCTAGAGAGAGAGGATTACGTTTTAGAATAAGAGTATGAGTTAATTTTAGGGAAATTAGTAGATAAGTTTAAAAATAAATAAAGTTGATATATAAAGAAAAAAATAGGGGTATGTTTTTGTAATTAAGGGTTATATTTAAAGATTTGTTTTGAGAATAAGATTATGGAGGTCAATGAGGGAGCACAGTCCTCAAGTTCGAGAGATGGCAACCTGAGGAATAGTGTGCAAAAAGAGGTAAATTGTTCTGTAAAGGAGGTTTTACAGAGCGTTTTAAAAAGGAAAAGAAGAACAATGGAATATTCAGATGAAGAGTATCGGTCTATGGAGGAGGAAGAAGGAACTGATGTGAAAGGATATGGGAAAAAGATTAGAAAGACAAAGAATATTGAAGATGGAGTAAGGCTTATGAGAAGAAATAAACGTGTGCCTTGCACCACACGTGGAGAAGGTGTCCTTCGCGGCACAAAAGACGGTGTCCAAAGCGGCACAAATGATGGTGAGAAATCACAAGAGGACGTCATGGAGTAAGATTATGAGCATGAGGTTGATCAATTTGTATTAGACGATTACTATGATGATGGATGGGATATGAATACGGACAAGATAGAGAAGGAAAGGAAGGAGAAGGGTATTGTTAAGGATCCTCAAGGTGTGGACATGTTCAGACTAGAGACGATAAGACTCCCGAGAAGTGCCGACTGGTGGCCATTACCTCATGTGGCAGATTTTTTAAAACTTTGGATAAGAAGGCCTTTAGAACCGGCAGGGACCGCGAGCGTGACCTGTCCACAGTTGACTGTACTAACATGGCCTGGAGGAAGATAGCAGCCAGACTGGATATCCCAATGATATTCTCACCTAAGATGCCATTAGTATATCACCCATCACTTCAGGTCACCTACGAAGGGCAATGCCGTCGGAGGTTAGACAAACTAAAATACACACTTGGGAGGACCTCTACAGAGACGGGACTTTCCGAACTAGAGATCAATTTTCGGCACCCATGACCCTACCACAATGGACCTCTTTATGTTCATGAGACTCAGGCAGAGTGTGAGAGCTGCCAGGCCATCATACCCCTCATAGCCACTCACATTGCCACCACTACACGCTTTTACAAATGGAACCCCTTAGACACGTCACCTCGCTTCTTTATAATCATTTCCAAAAGGCCCGACATCTTGCATCGTGATTGCCTGTACAGAGTGGGACAAAGACCTAGAGACACCCTTGACGGATGACCAGTGGGAATTCAGTTGTAAGCAGACAGAGGCCACAGCTAGCAGTCATCTGAGACTCATTGATTATAAGTTGCTACATAGGTTATACTATACCCTGGCTAAACTCTACAAATTTAAGCTAAGGGAGGATGACAACTGTGCGCTGTGCTGTCGGGAGGGGGTGGATTTCTCCACCTTGCTTGGCAGTGCCTGCTGATACATGACTATTGGTTACAGGTGTTTGAGGGCATGTCACGTATGATAGACTTGCAGCTACCGCCAACGCCACAAGTAGCACTGTTGGGATGCACACAAGCTATAGATACTGTATATAGAAAATTCCTCGCAATAGGATTCCTCATGGCTAAGCGCAGAGTGGCTTGTAGGTGGGGACGTGGGCACCCCCTTAAATTTAAAGAATAGATACAGGACCTCACTACCTGGCAGGAACAATCACTCTGTTATGCCGAGTTGCTCCCACTCACTTCAAGACCAAAGGACATATGGAGTCCACTATCCGCATACCTCCTCTCTATGACGACCACTATGGAGGCAGAACAGGAGGAGGTGGAAGACTGACTCTCATTTTGAGGGGTTATACACCATTCATTCTCCTCCCTGTATCCGCACGGATATAAGGAACCTGGGAGGTGGGCTCACGAGGGATTGTAATAAGAGTCATACTGGAAATAGTGGTAATCAGGGTCTCCCTGCTTGACAAATGTTGCACCTTTTGCCCGATGACTGGACGTTCATTATTAGTTCCATGATGCATAGACCTCTATACTAAAGGCTAGGATGTGATGAAATGCATTTTAATAATGGGTAACACAGGCTAACGAGGTTGGGGAGGGGGTTGGTCTTTATTTGTTCCCCAGGTTGGGGTTGTTCGGCAAATACTGAAAATCCTTTTCATAATGACAAGATTGTGATGTATGCAAATGTAAAATCAATAAAGACATTTTAAAAGAGTAGAAGGCTTTTAGAAAAAGAGGTCAGGGCAGTCATGATGGCTGAGTGCTCATGCCCTGTAGTTGATGGGAAATCCTGTATGATGCCAGATCAAGAAAGAGCACGTAAGTATTTACTGCGCGTCCCAATGCGCGGTCATATATCACCTGTGGAAGGAAAGATGGTGACATATATGGTGACTTTGCGATTTGCCAGTAAGATACACTTAGGTGCTGTGACCTGTAGGTGAAAGGAAAATCACTACAAGACAAAACCAACACTTAACATAAAACGCACTCTCTATGTCGTGAAGTTCTGTACAAGTCCATGGTGAGCTGTAAAATTAAAATACTAAGGACTAAATACATACTGGAATAAATAGGAGTCAGTGCCCCATGAGCTGGTCTGGAAGAGGGGAACATGGAACTTCCATCTGTTGGTAAAGTAAAAGTGGGGCATGCCATGGTTTAGAGTAAGGTCATGGTAGCAGGTGTGGAAAGTCTAGGCATAAGGCTCCCTAAAGTGGCTATGCTGTACTTACTAGTTCACAAGCAGTCCTCGCATCCTCCCTCATCCGCGGCTTCCGTGGTGTGAGAGGAAGGAGAGGCGAATGCGGTTATATACTAGAGTCAATTGGATAATTACTAGCACCTGTACCTGGGAGGGGTGGCTGATTGAGCAGAACACTAGAGCGGTGTAGGCTCAGGAAGGTGGACGGAAACGGGAGTCATCTTGGAACAGTATCAAGGATCAAAAACACGGGCGCCATCTTGGAGAGGCAAGTGGTGAAACTGAACTGGTTGTGAAATCTGTAGGCTAGACAATTTGGCAATTGCATGCGGGTCTGTTAATGCAGAGATGCCTGTATGTGCTACGGGCGGTGAATCAGGATTCGAAAAAAGGAGGCGGACATCTTGCCTATAAAGCGCAAAATGGCGGTATTGGGGTGAAGGTGTCACATAGAAGAAACCTGATATTCAGTTGTATAGTTGGAACAGGTCTGGAGGGTGGCCGCATGGATCCAGTATCAAGCCTCACGTCAATACGTATTATGGGGCAGCATACTAGCCAAAAGATAATCAATCCTAATGTAGGGTATGGAACACAGTGGGCCCATATATTTGCAAACAGTTAATCAATACTAATGTAGGGTAAGGAACACAATGGGCCCTAACCTATTCAGAACGATCACTGTGTGATTAAAGTGGCATGCCAACACACACGAGTGCAAAGTAGAGACAGATCATTGTGCAATTAATCCTTACTCTACATTGGCATGCAGAGTGCAAACAGCCTATAGCTAGTGTGACCCGTTCAAGTTGGAGAGGCCACAACCAGTTCTTATAGGGTTTTGATCTCCTGATAGAGGTTGTTACTGGTTTAGTTGGGCCCAGGGTATGTCATCATTCAGCCCTGTGATGTGTGTCCCAAGACGAAACACCCATCTTTGCTCTAGCCTACAGATTTCACAACCAGTTCAGTTTCACCACTGGCCTCTCCAAGATGGCGCCCGCGTTTTTGATCCTTGATACTGTTCCAAGATGGCTCACGTTTCCGTCCACCTTCCTGAGCTTCCACCGCTCTAGTGTTTTGCTCAATCAGCCGCCCCTCCCAGGTACAGGTGCTAGTAATTATCCAATTGACTCTAGTATATAACCGCATGCTCTTCTCCTTCCTCTCACACCACGGAAGCCGCGGATGAGGGAGGATGCGAGGACTGCTCGTACACTAGTAAGTACGGCATAGCCGCTTTAGGGAGCCTTATGCCTAGACTTTCAACACCTACTACCATGACCTTATTCTAAACCATGGCATGCCCCATTTTTACTTTACCAACAGATGGAAGTTCCATGTACCCCTCTTCCAGACCGGCTCATGGGGCACTGACTCCAATTTATTCCAGTATGTATTTAGTCCTTAGTCTTTTAATTTTACAGCTCACCATGGACTTGTACAGAACTTCACGACATAGAGAGTGTGTTTTATGTTAAGTGTTGGTTTTGTCTTGTAGTGTTTTTCCTTTCACCTACAGGTCACAGCACCTAAGTGTATCTTACCGGCAAATCGCAAAGTCACCATATATGTCACCATCTTTCCTTCCACAGGTGATATATGAACGTGCATTGGGACGCGCAGTAAATACTTACGTGCTCTTTCTTTATCTTTGCAGGCCCACGACTCAGAAATACTGACAGGGCTATAACTGTTCAAAATTGAATGCCATATTGCAGTTGTATTATAATCTAAACACTTGTATATACACATAGTACACATTGTTGCCAACCTTAGTGATTGACAGAGGGATCTGACCCGGTCCTGACGAAGAGGCAGTCAGCCTCGAAACATGTTGACAACACCAGGAAAACTAGCCCATTGTTAAGCTAGATTGTCTCCGCCACACTATTTTTAACGATACCAGCCTATGACTAATAAATAATTTTTTGCTTTCATAAGGCCAGGTATTCTTTTAAATCTCACTTTTCCATATCACTCCTGACCCTACTCACACTCACTCAATACACTTCACATAGCACTTACAATATCTAAGTGCTCCAGCGTAGTCGCTAGTCGTAGCACACCCCGTCCCGCAGCGGGGCGGAAAGACCCCGATGATGAAGTATGACACCAAGGGCCCTTTTGGTGTGTGAGGGGTATTTTAACAAATACTGTGTATGCCTGATATACTCTGGCTCACAGGAAACCTTCTAGAGGTGGACCTTGTTGTTTATTTATACCATTAACTGGAGGAGGGTGGCCCACCTGAGTGCTTTCTAGCACTACCTCTTCACTCCCCCTTTTGATTCTTTGTTTACTGGTAATACTGATGACCATAATACTCTTCATACTCAGAATCTTCCTGATTTTTCACAATAAGGTAAGATGGGCTTAAAGCTGCCCCAAAAAGACCATCGTCCTCAGATTCCTCTTCCTCATCATCCTCTTCCAGAAATTGGGATGGCATAAGAGGTTGTACCTGACTAGGTGAAGTTAAAGCTGGCATAATTTGAATGATTGCAATTTTCTGCAATTTTTCTTTTCTTGTCGACTGTGTTGTCGACCAGCTCGTCGACAATTGCTGCGTGACAGCCAAACTTTGGAAAGTCGACAGAACCGCCTTCATCAATGAGGGCTGTTTCTCCTGGTCCATCAATGTTATTGCCTTCGTCGACAACAAACCGTTGGCGACAGGAATCTTTGTTGATGGTAGCTGAGAGCATATCGTCGTCAACACCACAGTTGACACTTCCACCGTCGACGATGATCGCCCCGTCAACGACGACGCACTCTGGGTCCCTGTCGATGAGACTGATGACGAGAGTTGTGTCGTTGATGGACGGTCCGTCGTCTGGAATTTGCCTTTAGACGACGACGATGACCTCGAAGAAACAATCTGCTTTGTTGACGATAAGGGTGCCTGACATGACGATGATGTCTTCGTCGACAAAGACATTGACGCTGAAGACACAGTGACGGTAGAGACTGTGGACACCGTTGACGTGACCAGAATCACCTCAGTAGAGGATTTTCCAGTCGACAGAGGTGTTGTCAACAAGCTGCCTGTCGGTGGAGCTGAAGTAGGCTTCTTGAAGGTATGCTTCAGCTTCATAAGTGGAGTAGAAGGAAGGTTCTGAAGGAGGCTTTTTTGAAGTGAAAGTTTTCTTTTCTTTATGAGAAACTTTGCTAGCAGAAAAAGACTGCTTCTGCGAGAAAGTTGATGACATTTTTGGCGCTTTTGACGGAAAGCTGCGACGATGAACCAGCAGGGTCATCTAAAGGTCTTTTTAGAGGCATTTTAGTGGAAGATTTAGAGGAAGCATCACTCTCCTCATCTGAGACCACTGTGTCCCTTTCTTTAAGCCTCTGAAGCCACAAAAGAAGCCTTCCTTCCCGATCTTTCAAAATCTTTGTTGAGAAAGTTCGACATTCCTTGCAATCCTTAGGTTGGTGTTCAGGATACAGGCAATAAAGACAGTCCTTGTGTTTATCATCAATATGCAGCCTTTTCTTCCTGAAAGTGACACAGGCTCTGAAAAGACCTTTTTTATGTGTATCTGACATGGTGGGCATCAGTTTAATTCACCTCAAGACAGATCTACTAGGTTGGCAGTAAACCTGACTGGAAGAATACTCCAAAATAGAGAAAATAGAAGAAAACTGAGCAGAGCTCAGTGGAGACTCCATTAGCACGACGTGCAGCAGAAAATCTGAGGGACTAGAGCTTCTCTCATGAAGGTTCTACAGGGTGGTGTCTACTGATTGGCTGGTTCTAAGTTTGTTCCTTTTTTTTAGTAAAGGACAGTGATATGTTACAAATTGTTTTAGGGCTTAAGGTCTTAGGTTCTAAGTGTAATAGAACATTACTTTTAATAATTTCGGGGACTCCCATCTCCAGGACAGGGAATGATTCAAGCATGTGAATCTATGAAAGTTCCAATACTGGAGTAATCCACGGAACCACTCACACTCCCACACAACCATTCACACACCCATACAACCACTCACACACCCACACAAGCATACAACCACTCCCACACTGACTTACAGACCCATACAACCACTCACACACCCACAAAATCACTCACACACCCACTCAAAGATGTATACAACCACTCACACACCTGCAAAAACACTCACAAACCTACTCACACACCCATGCACCCCCTCTCACAATCCTACTCACACAACCATGCACCCACTGACACAGCCTTACAATCAATTACACAGCCGCTCATGCACCCATACAACCACTCACTCAGCCACCCACATACCCAGAAAACCACTCATAAACCCATTACCAGTCCCATACAGCCACTCACATACCCACTGACAGACATATGCAGCAACTCACACACCCAACAACAGACCCATACAGCCACTCACACACACACACTCGCACACCCATACAGCCACTCAGACATTCACTCATACACTGACACAATCACATAGTCACTCAGATGAAATATGTTAGAAATAGTATCACTCATTAGTAGTAAAGAAAGAATAGTAATTTATCCTTATGCAGTAGCTTAGTATCTATCTTTAAGTCTCAGAAACATTTACGAAACAATTACACTCACTGGATGATGTCATCAGTAATGGCACTGGCCAGGTCATGAAAGTTGTCCCATATGAGGTCATAAGCAGAAGTGGGGTTGTAGGTTATAGGTAGCTCAGGTAACTATAACTGCTGAATTTCTATGGTTTTGTGCATGTGAAATCTTAGTCTAACTATAATGTCCCTGTAACCTTTGGGTTTTTCAGTGACTATATACAAATATATATATGCACGCACACACACTCAGACACATACAAACACATTCACAAGGCTATGTGTACATGATTACATGACATTAGCTATGACTAGCTATGGCATGACCTCCGACCTGAGCCCCCGGCCTCTCTCTCCACTGTCACCCCATTGCTGGAAGCACGCAGCCCACCTGCACTGCCTGAAAGAAACAACTAAACTGCTTGATTTTTTACAGACTTCACCCAGTGAAAAGAAGAGTAGAATTTAGAGTTTCAATTCTGCTTTGCAGGAGGATGATGTGACCTTTGTCCCAAAAACCGGGACATGTATTTAAATTTAAGAGAAGCAACTGGACGCCGGGACAGACCTCTGAAAATGGGGACTGTCTGCTGAAATCCGAAACGTCTAGTTGGGGAGGCTCCTCCATTAGGGCGGAGGAGCGTCGCCCCAGTGCTTTCTCGCAGTGCCAGAAGCAGAAACATAAAATGGTATTTTAAATACCATTTTATGTTTCTGCTTTCTCGCACTGCGAGAAAGCAGAAAGGTATGCCTGGTTGGGGGCGTGCGGGTCTTGGAGGAGTGGCTTACCCAATGCTGTGGGCTCTGACTGTTTGGTGACCAGTCATGCGCACTCTGGATTTTCTCTATGTAGGCTGCATAGAGAAAATGGCCTCTCTATAGGAGCCCGGCAGGGCGCAGTCCTCACCAATCACAATGCTGCCATTGCAGTGCTGTTATTGGCTTGGGGGTGGGGGGGAGGCTGCCTTCTTCCTGTTCCTGGAACAGGAAAGCAGCAGGAAAACGCCCAGACAGGAGCGGAGGCAAAAAAGGTAATTTTTTATTTTAAAATAACCCCCCCCACGAACCCCCATGTGAACCCCCACCCATAAGTCATGCCGGCCGTTACTGCATCCTACCATGGGTCCAACCCTTTGTCCAGTGACCCGTCACACACCAGCGAAATGCCAAACTATACAAACATACGTACATTTTTTAAATAAAATTGGCACTTTATACAGCTAGTTCTTCAGAAAAAGTGGCATAAAAATTGGCATTTGTCATTGAGATTTAACAGTGACTCCTGCTACACTGGTGAGAAGTCTTTTTTACATTTTGTGGGAGAGCAACTTTCCCCAGCTTCAAATATTTTCTCGTTTGAGACAGCTTTTCTGGTGTTAATGTTGTGTTAAGGCTTTGACGGAATTAGGTTTTTAAACCCTCGTGAAAATCATCAAATAGGTTAATCATAAACATACATATCACAGTTGAGTGAAATAAAAAAGCGTTCGAAAAAAACCGTCTACAAAAATGCATTAGAAATATGCAGCTAAATCTTAGCCAGTGTATTGTATTGGGTGAATTGTTGAGTAAGATGGTAAAAATAACCATTGCTGGCGCTGCTGCCTGCCTGTCACTTGCTCTGATCCGGCTGACTGAAACCTATATTTCACTTTTCATTTAACCCTAGCCTTCCAGCTACAATTCTCTTCAATAACCGCATCAGAAGGTTGAAAACATTCAGCGGCCCACCCTTCAACCTGCCACTAGCCAATCTGTTACGAGTTCAATTTTCCATTTATGGCAAGTATTTCTCATCTTCAGACAATTCAATAACACATACAGAATTACCTCCTGACAAAACAACTCATTAGTTTAAAAAAACATCACGTAAAGTGTGAATGATAACGCAGTGTTGCATGATCTTCAGTTATTCGAAACTTTGTGGGCCTCTATTCATTACTCCTAAAATCTCAATTAACCTCTGGAACACTCAGGATGAGGCCAATAATTTGAAGTCCCTTTCTTTTTATTGTCAGGACAGCCACACGGAGACAAGATGATACAAATTGAGTCGGCTTCCCCCGCGCAAATAATTAACTGCAGATTGAATTGTGTATATTAGCTGCAAGGGGGGCAGGTGCAGCAGGGGAGGCCCTAGATTTGTGAAATGAGCAGTCATTTGCATAAAACAGTAATCATATGCGAGAATCAGGTTAACATACGGAACAATCTTCCCCAACTGTTGCTAGTGGAGTGGAAGCTGACTATGGCAACCGTATTTGGGGAGATCGGCCCTCATGGTAATGGGTTGAACCCCTCTTCCCTGGGGAACCCATTAAAAAAGTTGTTTCTCACCTTGGGTGACCCAGGGGAAAGGAAAAATAAATAAGAAATTATGAGGGGGTCGGACCTGTTTCCATACAGGCCGACTCCCTGTGGCACCAAATATTTTTTAGAAAATTTGTGTTTTCCCGGGGGGAGCTACAGGGACAGGTCATAGCCAGGTCAATGGGAGCACTCGTCAAGGGGTTCCTATTGAACTTGATTTGATCAGTTTCTGTAGTGGCACTAAGCCCAGCCACACAAGTGAGGCAGAGTTTTTATTGGCACACATGGGAAATGCTTGGTGGTAGGCAAATTGTAGATCCCTGTTTATTCCAGAAATTTCTATCACAGAAATGTAGGAAAAATGCATTATTTCAGCCAATGTTTGATGTTTGTAGGGCATTGCGGGAAAGAAAATCCCATTGGATCCATGCAAGATGCACCATGCTGGATTCCCCTGCTTGTCAAGTTTTAAAAAATGTCAGTGGTTAGTTGGTTTGCCTGGGTGGTGCCAAAGCACGGTCCAAATACAGCAGCTACTTCCATTGCATAGCTCACAATGTAGCGCTGTAGGGCCTTTTGTATTGTGGCCTCTTGGCCCATAAACACAAGTGGGGTACCATTCTTATTGGTAGATGTGTGGGAACCTCAGGGTAGTAGGAAATGTGTGGCTCCCCGCACACTCCAGAAGGTTTGCATGTAGAAATTTGTGGAAAATGTGCGGTTTTAGTAGAATTTTGAGGTTTGCAAAAGCTTCTGGGTAAAATGACCTGGGAAGAGCCATCCAAGTCATCAACCCGTGCACTCCCCTTGTTGTCTAGCTTTCAAAAATGTGCAGGTTTGACTAGGTCCCAGCTGAGCTAGGGCCCAAACTACACAGCTAATCACTTTACAAAAAAGAGTCAGTTTTGAGTGGGAAAATGTGATGTATCCATGTTGAATTTTGGGCCATTTCCTGTCACGGGCATTAGGCCTACCCACACAAGTGAGTTGCCAGTTTAACCAGGAGACTTGGGGAAATGCTGGGTGAAAGGAAGTTTGTGGCTCCCCACAGATTCCAGACCTGTTAATCACAGAAATGTGAAGAAAATGTGCTTTTTTAGTCACAATGTAAAGTTAGCAAATAATTCTGGGTAAACAAAACCCGGTTAGAGTCACGCAAGTCACCCCACCCTGGATTACCCTAGGTGTCTAGTTTTGAAAAAAGTACAGGGTTGCTGGATTTCCCTAGGTGTTGACTGAGCTAGGGTCCAAAATCTACAGTAACCCACATTGGAAAAAAGGTTTTCAGTAGAAAAATGTGAGTGTCCAATTTGTGTTTTGGCCCATTTCCTGTCGCGGGCACCAGGCCTACCCACAAAAGTGAGGGACCCTTTTTATAGGAAGACAAGTGGGAGGATATAATAGTAGAACATTTGTTATTACCAATTGGATTATGCTGCATTCGTTCCTTCCAAATGTAAGCCATTGTGTAAGAAAGAAGACATTTTGAAAACGACCCCCTAAATCATTTGCCAGTATGTGTACCCACAAATTCAGAGCTGAATTACCACTACACCTAAACTCCATATCTTGTGCCCATTTCAGAAATACATAGGTTTTTATGATATCTATTTTTCTGTCTACATATTTCACCAAATTAATTGGTCTATACTCAGTACGCAATGAAAAATCATTACACGGGACAGCTCAGTTGTTGGCTCTGGGTACCTTGGATTCTTGGAGAACCTTCGAACCCTATATAACCCCGCAACCAGAAGGGTCTAGGAGATGTAATGCTCAATTGCTTTTGTAAATCGCTCAACGTGGCAAAAAGTTGTAGATGAAAACATTCTCATAAATGGCAGTTTGTTCAACTCCTTTTCAATATTTCTTTAATTCATCAGTTAGTTTCTTTGGTGAAACCTTGAGCGATCTACACATATGACCCCTTGATGAATTCAGAATTATGTCTACTTTTCAGAGATCTATTCTAGGTCACCCATGGTTTTCAGGTTGGTTTCCACTACAAACTGGAAGTAGGTTGAGAGCACAAAAAATGGGAAATATGGGCTACCTCATATGCAAGTGCTGCACCTCTTCATCGCAGCAGATATGTTGGTATCTACGGCATTGGCTACTCCACCAGAGGTTTCGGACTGCTGTACAGTGACTAATAAATTGTTATAGCGGCCAGCCCGATGGGTTGTAGGCGTTCCGCTGTGTAACTTAACGGTGCAATAAAGGTTTTTGAGAAAAAAAAAAAATATATGGGCTACCTCCACCAAAGTTAATTTTTTTTAATTCAGCTCTGCATCTGTTGATGCCATTTTTAGGAAAAAGAACAGGCACTTTTATCAAAAAACTTTTTGTCTATTTTTCCCCCAAACTTAAAATTTAGCTTTTTAGCTATATTTTGCCTATCTTCTCGGTCCCTTCCAGGGGAATCCACAAACACTGGATATCTTTAGAATCCACAGAATGTTGGGAAAAAAGGACGCAAATTTGGCATGGATGCCTTGTGTTAAAAAACTGTTATTGAGCCCTAACAGCGAACTACCCAAAGTAGCCAAAAAAAGGCTCAGCACTGGGGGGAGGGGGGAGAAGAAAGGCCCCAGTGGTTACGTGGTTAAATGTGCCTTCAGTAAGTCAAATGCAACAGTATTTTGTCTCTCCAAAAATAAGAACCATATTTTCTTGTGATGTATGTTACAACAAAAAAATAGTTTATAAACCTTTACTGAGTACATATGCCTGCTAGGGAACACACATAGGCCTAATTACAATGTCGGTCGGAGAACCTCCACCCGACATTGTTGGTTTCAAGTCCGAACGCCATATTATGAAAGGCCTCATAATCCCTTAAAGACGGAGTTTCCGCCGGCTGGATTATGATGTTGGTTTCCAACAGCCAATCCATGTTGGCCTTTCTGACATGGATTAGCTGTCGGAAACTAACTTTTGGGGCCCCTAGCAGGACCCCTCTGGCCCTCCGCATTTGGTTCTGAACATCCCTGCCACATGGTGCAGGGATGTTTGGAAACATCCATTTTTCTATGGAAGCTTATGCTGCAGGTATTTTCTGCCCGCCACACAGTCGCCCATAGAAAAATTGATGTTTCAGACACCAATCAATCAATCAATCAAGACACTTGTAAAGCGCACTACATACCCATGATGGTCTCAAGGCGCTGGGGGGGGGGGAGGGGTGCTGCTACTGATTGAAGAGCCAGGTCTTGAGTAGTCTTCTGCAGGCCAGTAGGTCTTGGGTCTGCCGAAGGTTGGTGGGGAGGGTGTTCCAGGTCTTGGCGGCGAGGTGGGAGAAGGATCTGCCTCCGGCTGTCGTTCTTCGAATGCAGGGGACAGTGGCGAGGGCGAAGTCAGCAGAGCGGAGCTTGCGGGTAGAGTTGAGTCGTCTGTTGAGGTACGCTGGGCCAGTGTCGTGGAGGGCTTGGTGTGCGTGGATGAGGAGCTTGAAGTTATCTTCTTGTTGACAGGGAGCCAGTGTAGGTCTCTCAGGTGGGGGGTGATGTGGCTGTGGCGGGGGATGTCGAGGATCAGACGTGCCGAGGCGTTCTGTATGCCTTACAACTGTCTCAGGAGCTTGGCCGATGCCCCTAGAGTGCGTTACCGTAGTCCAGCCTGCTGGTGACGAGGGCCTGGGTGACTGTTGTTCTTGTTTCAGTGGATATCCACTTGAAGATCCTACGTAGCATTCGGAGGGTGTTGAAGCAGGAGGAGGAGACAGCGTTGACCTGCTTAGTCATGGTGAGGGTGGAGTCGAGAATGACCCCTAGGTTGCGTGCGTGGTCTGTGGGTGTCGGAGCAGTTCCCAGTGTGGTCAGCCACCAGGAGTTGAAGTGGGAGAGGAGTGCCAAGTAGATGTTGAACAGTGACGTGCCCTGGGGTATGCCGCAGATGATCTCGGTGGCGTTGAAGTGTAAAGGGTGGAGGCGAACGCTCTGAGTTCTGCCAGAGAGGAAGGATGTGGTCCAGTCCAGGGCCTTCCCTTGGATTCCGGCGTCGTGTAGGCGTGTGCATAGGGTGCGGTGGCAGACCGTGTCGAAGGTGGCTGACAGGTACAGGAGGCCAAGGCTGCTGTTTCTCCGTTGTCTAGCAGGGTCCTGATGTCATCTGTGGCGGCAATGAGGGCGGTTTCGGTGCTGTGGTTGCTGCGGAAACTGGATTGGGATGGGTCCAGCTGTTTGGTGATGATTTTCTCTGTAACCTTAGCCGGGAATGGGAGCAGGGAGATGGGCCGCATGTTCTTGAGGTCCTTGGGGTCCGCCTTTGGTTTCTTGAGTAAGGCGTTGATCTCGGCGTGTTTCCAGCTTTCCGGGAAGGTTGCTGTCTCGAAGGAGATGTTGATGTCTTTGCTGAGATGGGGTGCGATGGATGCGCTGGCTTTATTGAAGATGTGGTGGGGGCATGGGTCTAGCAGTGAGCCGGAGTGGATGGTCTTCATGGTCTCGCTGGTGTCCTTGTCGTTGACGCTTGTCCAGGAGAGTAGGTGGTTGGTGCGTGCAGTGGTGGTGGGGGCGGTGGTCGTTGGGGCGGACGCGGCGTTGAAGCTGTCCACCTGTGTGCCATCGCATCCAGATGATGAGTTGGGAACTGCCGACCTGAGGTCGGTTGGTTCCCATTCCGCAACGGTGTTGGGCGGACGTGAGTCCACCCGACATCGTAATCAGGGCCACAGTGTTCTATTTGAATTAAATTCAATGGGTTTAACATTTTTATGGGACGTAAATGACTGCACCATGTTCTCTTTTTCTTCTTCTTTATTTTTGAGGCATATGTTTGAAATAAAAAAATTACATAACCAGGTTCACAAGTCCAAAACTAGTAGCTTTTTCCAATGCTTGTTTCTGTTAGTGCAAGCTAAAGTGATGATTTTGGTTCTAGAGGGCATGTACTGTAGACTTCAGTATGTCGGCAGTGGCTTTTGTGAGCATGACACACAATCCCCTGAGCCTCGGTGGCATGATAATTGCTATTGTGGAATGGTAAGGAAAAAACAGGGGAACCCAATATACCCTTGTAGGTTTGGGCAGCTAACGTTTGAGGTCAGTGTGTACTACAAGGGATTTGCTTGAGAGTGACAGTCAATTATAATAAGGAGTAGTACAGAAATATCATCCTCCAGTGAATCAAATTTGATTTCACGCTTGAAAGCTAGTACTTATCAAGCAGGAAATGGAAGGAAAAAGACACACGGAGGAAATGAATTAAATGCAAAAAAGTTGTTTTATATTAAGTGTCAAAGCATCTTATGGGGAGATACATGAATTGAATCAAGCAAAACAAAGTTATGAACAAAGAAATAGATTCAATCAAATCATAAGTTCATAACAAAAACATCAACTCCCGGTAAATTTCACAAACAACCAAAAAGAATAATTAAAAATGGTTGTCTGTTGGTGCCAATGCAACGCTTCTTGGAGATGATGGAAGTGTCGACGTTTCGGTCTATATTGCTGTCGTCAAGAAGACCATCATCAGGACAAACATAGATCGTTGCTGGGACAACCCCCTGTATCTGGAGAGAAATGGGAGTTTGAATCGTAGGACCATATCAAGACGAATTGCAGTGTAAAAGTCGGCTGAGTAAGAGTGATCTGTTAACCCTTTAGGTGCTGCCGTCGGCCAACGGTCGTCACGGGCACTACCTCCCCAGTGCTGCGTGCGACCGCTGGACGTCCAGTTCAGCACTGGATAATGGACAGCGCAGCACTGGGGAGGTTTGTTTACTAGCTCCTAAGGTGTTAAACAGCGATAGAAAGAACAACCAGCCGCTGTTACTTACTCCAATCACCGGCTTTTCTGTCTATATATATAAGACAGACACACACAGCGTTTGACACTTTGCAGTCGTTCAATCGCTTGCTCACGTCGATGGTTGCCGTGCTCACGACATTTGTCAAATAATTGTGCCTCCATTTGAAGCGCATAAAGAGTCCCATTTGGGCGGGTATAACTCTACGAATAGTAGTTGTTCTTTCTATCGCTGTTTAACAGATCACTCTTACTCAGCCGACTTTTACACTGCAATTCGTCTTGATATGGTCCTACGATTCAAACTCCCATTTCTCTCCAGATACAGGGGGTTGTCCCAGCAACGATCTATGTTTGTCCTGATGATGGTCTTCTTGACGACAGCAATATAGACCGAAACGTCGACACTTCCATCTTCTCCAAGAAGCGTTGCATTGGCACCAACAGACGACCATTTTTAATTATTCTTTTTGGTTGTTTGTGAAATGTACCAGGAGTTGATGTTTTTGTTATGAACTTATGATTTGATTGAATCTATTTCTTTGTTCATAACTTTGTTTTGCTTGATTCAATTCATGTATCTCCCCATAAGATGCTTTGACACTTAATATAAAACAACTTTTTTGCATTTAATTCATTTCCTCCGTGTGTCTTTTTCCTTCCATTTCCTGCTTGATAAGTACTAGCTTTCAAGCGTGAAATCAAATTTGATTCACTGGAGGATGATATTTCTGTACTACTCCTTATTATAATTGACTGTCACTCTCAAGCAAATCCCTTGTAGTACACATTGTGGAATGGTGTCTCTCCACTTTGCTCAAATTTGCACCATCCTTCAGAAGGGGGCATGGACCGAGGCATGAGAGTCAATGCAGCCACGGTGGGGCCAAAGGAGCAGGACTCTTAACAGTTTCAAAAAGGGCTAATGCAAGAGGTTTTTACCAGATGACAGGCCCTTTAGTACCAATTAGACTGAAACTCTGTAAGGACAGTAGGAAAAGCAGGGCAAGCTAAAGGCTAATGCACTTTGGCTTGGACAGAAGCAATCAAGTTCAGTCTTCTTGGGCTGCAGCAAGAGTTGATGGTGGTTTTGAAGAAGAGCTTGAGAGGAAACACACTGTTTAAATACAATGTGAAAAAAATGGATAGGATTTCAGACAAATGTGACAAAGTTCATTAAGCCAAAATGAATAGGGGTAGGGTGAACCTCGAGATAAAAGAGATGAATTCAGGAAATTAGTGCAGAGCACGCCATGGGTAATGTGAACATTATGTGGTGGACATAGTGGCAGCTATTTAAACTAAATTAAGTACACTCTCTCAATCAGTCTCTCTTAGTCAGTCAGTCTCTCTCTCTTAGTCAGTCTCTCTCTTAGTCAGTCCCTCTCCCTGTCAGTCCCTCTCTCTGTCAGTCTCTCTGTTAGTCTCTCTCTCTCAGTCTCTCTCTCTCTCAGTCAGCCAGTCAGTCTTCCAGACAGTCTCTCTCTCCCTCTGTCAGTCTCTCAGTCAGTCATTCTCTCTCTCTCGCAGTCAGCCAGTCTCTCTGTCAGTCTCTCTCTCTCTCTCTCTCAGTCAGTCTCTCCCTGTCAGTCAGTCTCTCTCTCTCTGTCTGTCAGTCTCTCTTTCTCTGTCAGTCTCTCAGTCTCTCTCTCTCTTAGTCTCTCTCTGTCAGTCAGTCTCTCTCTCACAGTCATTCTCTCTCCCAGTCAGTCAGTCTCTCTCAGTCAGTCATTCTCTTTCTACCTCAGTCAGTCAGTCTCTCTCTCTCTGTCGGTCAGTCTCTGTCAGTCAGTCAGCTTCTCTCAGTCAGTCAGTCTCTCTCTCTCTGTCAGTCTCTCTCTCCTAGTCAGTCTCTCTCTCAGTCAGTCTCTCTCAGTCAGTCAGTCTCTCTCGCAGTCAATCAGTCTATCTCTCTCAGTCAGTCAGTCTCTGCCTCTCTCTCTCAGTCTCTCTCCTAGTCAGTCAGTCAGTATCTCTCTACCTCAGTCAGTCAGTCTCTATCAGTCAGTCAGTCTCTCTCTCTCAGTCATTCTCACTCTCAATCAGTCATTCTCTCTCTGTCAATCAGTCAGTCAGTCACTCTCTCAGTCAGCCAGTCTCTCTCTCTCTCTCTCAGTCAGTTTCTCAGCCAGTCAGTCTCTCGGTCAGCCAGTATTCAGTCTCTGAGTCAGTCAGTCAGTCTCTACTCTCCCTCCACTCTCTCCATTCTCTCTCTCTCTCCACTCTCTCTCCACTGTCTCTCCACTGTCTCTCTCTCTCCACTTTCTCTCTCTCTACTCTTGCTCCACTCTCTCACTCTCTCTCTCTCCACTCTCTCGCCACTCTCTCTCCACTGTCTCTCTCCAGTCTCCCTCCACTCTCTCTCCACTCTCTCTCCACTCTCTCTCTCTCTCTCCACCCTCTCTCCCTCCTCTCTCTCCCTCTACTCTCTCTCCATTCGCTCTCTCCACTGTCTCTCTCCACTGTCTCTTCACTCTCTCTCCGCTCTCTCTCTCTCCACTCTCTCACTCTCTCTCCACTCTCTCTCCACCCTCTCTCTACTCTCTCTCCACTCTCTCTCTCTCCACT
The DNA here is from genome assembly GCF_964261635.1 of Lissotriton helveticus. NCBI lineage: Eukaryota > Metazoa > Chordata > Amphibia > Caudata > Salamandridae > Lissotriton > Lissotriton helveticus. Next base: position 1,044,048,601 of record NC_136061.1, read on the forward strand.
CTCTCTCCACTCTCTCTCCAATCTCTCTCTCCACTGTCTCCCTCCACTCTCTCTCTACTCTCTCTTCACTCTCTCTCCACTCTCTCTTTCTCCACTCTTTCTCCACTCTCTCCCTTTACTCTCGCTCCACTCTCTTTCTCTCCAATCTCTCCACTCTTTCTCCACTCTCTCTCTCTCCACTCTCTCTCTCCACTCTCTCCACTCTCTTTCGACTCTCTCTCTTTCCACTCTCTCTCTCCACTCTCTCTCGCTCACTATCTCCACTGTCTCTCCACGCTCTCTCCACTCTCTCTCTCTCCACTGTCTATCTCCACTCTCTCTCTACTCTCTCTCCACTCTCTCTCACTCTCCACTGTCTCTCTCCACTCTCTCTCTTTCCACTCTCTCTCCCTCCACTCTCTCTTCACTCTCGCTCTCCAGTCTCTCTCCACTCTCTCTCTCCACTCTCTCTCCACTCTCTCTCTCTACTCTCTCTGCACTGTCTCTCGCTCCACTTTCTCTCTCCACTGTCTCCCTCCAATCTCTCTACTCTTTCTCCACTCTCTCTCCACTGTCTCTCTCCCCACTCTCTCTCTACTCTATCTCTCCCCACTGTCTCCCTCCACTATCTCTCTCTACTCTCTCTACACTATCTCTCTCTCTCTCCACCCTCTCTCTCTTTCTCTCCACTCTCTCTCTCTCTCCACTCTCTCCCACTCTCTCTCACAAAGTAGTGTGCGTTCCATGGCGTCCGCAGTAATGTTTCCGGGGGGGGGGGGCACATTTTTAACTTCATCACCATCCTCCTTGCACCCTTCTCTCCCTTGTACCCTACTCCACCTCCGCCTTGCACCCTTTTCTACCTTGCACCATTCTCCCCTTTGCCTTGCACCATTCTCCCCTCTGCCTTGCACCCTTCTCTCCTCTGGCTTGCAACCTTCTCCTCTTCACCTTGCAACCTTCTCCTCTCTGCCTTGCACCCTTCTCCCCTCTGCCTTGCACGCTTCTCCCCTCCGCCTTGCACCCTTCTCTACCTTGCACCCTCCTCCTCTCTGCCTTGCACCCTTCTCCTTTCTGCCTTGCACCCTTCTCCTCTCTGCCTTGCACCCTTCTCCTCTCTACCTTGCATCCTTCTCCTCTCTGCTTTGCACCCTTCTCCCCTCTGCCTTGCACCCTTCTCCTCCCTGCCTTGCACCCTGCTCCCCTCTGCCTTGCACCCTTCTCTACCTTGTACCCTTCTCCCCTCTGCCTTGCACCCTTTGCCTCTCTGCCTTGCACCCTTCTTCCCTCTGCCTTGCACCCTTCTCCCCTCTGCCTTGCACCCTTCTCCCCTCTGCCTTGCACCCTTCTCCCCTCTGCCTTGCACCCTACTCCACCTCCGCCTTGCACCCTTTTCTACCTTGCACCATTCTCCCCTCTGCCTTGCACCATTCTCCCCTCCACCTTGCACCCTTCTCCCCTCTGCTTTGCACCCTTCTCCCCTCTGCCTTGCACCCTTCTCCTCCCTGCCTTGCACCCTTCTCCCCTCTGCCTTGCACCCTTCTCTACCTTGTACCCTGCTCCCCTCTGCCTTGCACCCTTTGCCTCTCTGCCTTGCACCCTTCTTCCCTCTGCCTTGCACCCTTCTCCCCTCTGCCTTGCACCCTTCTCCCCTCTGCTTTGCACCCTTCTCCCCTCTGCCTTGCACCCTTCTCTGCCTTGTACCCTGCTCCCCTCTGCCTTGCACCCTTCGCCTCTCTGCCTTGCACCCTTCTTCCCTCTGCCTTGCACCCTTCTCCCCTCTGCCTTGCACCCTTCTCCCCTCTGCTTTGCACACTTCGCCCCTCTGCCCTGCACCCTTCCCCTCTCTGCCTTGCACCCTTAGTCCCTCTGCCTTGCACCCTACTCCACCTCTGCCTTGCACCCTTTTCTACCTTGCACCATTCTCCCCCCTGCCTTGCACCCTTCTCCCCTCTGCCTTGCACCCTTCTCCCCCTCCCATTGCACCCTTCTCCTCTCTGCCTTGCACCATTCTCCCCTCCGCCTTGCACCCTTCTCCCCTCCGCCTTGCACCCTTCTCCTCTCTGCCTTGCGCCCTTCTCCTCTCTGCCTTACACCCTTCTCCCCTCTGCCTTGCACCCTTCTCCCCTCTGCCTTGCACCCTTCTCCCCCTCCGCCTTGCACCCTTCTCCACCTTGCACCCTTCCCCCCTCTGCCTTGCACCCTTCTCCCCTCTGCCTTGCACCCTTCTCCCCTCCACCTGCACCCTTTTCCTCTCTGCCTTGCACCCTTCTCCTCTCTACCTTGCACCCTTCTCCCCTCTGCCTTACACCCTTCTCACCCTCCGCCTTGCACCCTTCTCTACCTTGCACCCTTCTCCTCTCTGCCTTGCACCCTTCTCCTCTCTGCCTTGCACCCTTCTCCCCTCTGCCTTGCACCCTTCTCCTCTCTGCCTTGCACCCTTCTCACGCTCCGCCTTGCACCCTTCTCTACCTTGCACCCTTCTCCTCTCTGCCTTGCATCCTTCTCCTCTCTGCCTTGCACCCTTCTCTACCTTGCACCCTTCTCCTGTCTGCCTTGCATCCTTCTACCCTCTGCCTTGCACCTTTCTCCCCTCCCCTCACCGTTGCCCTCTTCTCCCCTCTGCCTTGCTCCGTTCTCCCTTCTGCCTTGCACCCAACTCCCCTCTGCCTTGCACCCTTCTCCCCTCCCCGTTGCACCCTTCTGCCCTCTGCCTTGCACCCTTCTCCCCTCCGCCTTGCACCCTTCTCCCCCTCCCCGTTGCACCATTCTCCCCTCTGCCTTGCACCCTTCTCCTCTCCACCTTGCACCCTTCTCTCTGCCTTGCACCCTTCTCCCTTCTGCCTTGCACCCTTCTCCCCTCTGCCTTGCACCCTTTTCCTCTCTGCCTTGCACCCTTCTCCCCTCTGCCTTGCACCCTTGTCTACCTTGCACCTTTCTCCCCTATGCCTTGCACCCTTCTCCTCTCTGCCTTGCACCCTTCTCCCCTCTGCATTGCACCCTTCTCCCCTCTGCCTTGCACCCTTCTCCCCTCCCCCTTTGACCCTTCTCCCCCTCCCCGTTGCACCATTCTCCTCTCCGCCTTGCACCCTTCTCCTTTCTACCTTGCACCCTGCTCCCCTCTGCCTTGCACCCTTCTCGGCCATCTCCTTGCACCCTTCCCACCCAATGGAGGGGGCTGCCACCTGGAAAAATGGCACCATTTCAAAAGCATGATGGACTAGGGCCGGCCCTGACTGGGCCCACACCAGACCCCCTGGCGATCCAGGGGGGGGGGCCCTTACCCCCCCTGCAGATGCCCATGGTGCGTTCTAACAAGAGTGCTTACCTGGGGGCACCATTTTGCTGCCTCATCCGTTTTCTCATATGAGCATTGCCCTGGAGAATGCTGTCTCTGGGGCCCCACCCTATCTTTGTCCTTGTCTATTCTCAGAGGAGCAGAGCCCTGCGGGGAATGCTGTCTCTGGGCCCCCACCCCCATCCTTTTTCCGGCCGGGCTCTGACTGAAGAGAAACAATGTAAGTTGTTACATGGGCTCTGACTGAAGAGAAACAATGTAAGTTGTTACATTGTTTCTCTTCAGTCAGCGGAAGGGGCTCAGAGCAGGCTGCAGGCAGCCTGCACCTGCTTTAGTGGGAGAGAGGCTTGCTTTAGTGCAAGCCTCTCTCACAGCTCTCACTCAAGAGCTGAGGGGCCCCCTTCATTTACTGAAGAGAGTGGGGCCCCCCGCACCGCGGGGCCTGCAGGGGCGTTTGTTACGCCCCTGGCAGTATTTGTTTTATCCAAGGTATCTAAGGCAGGATAAAGGCAGTAGCAGTGCGGGCGGGATCTATTAGCGAGGAAGCAGTGATGTAGTCCAAGTCCAACACCTTCTCCCTTCGCAGCGGGCTACTGAGAATGGCAGAGTGGCTGCATACTGAGAAATTAAAACTTAATGGGGACAAAACTGAGTTGATCATTTTCGGGGAACACAAAGAACTCTGGGGTCCTACTCATTGGCCTTCGGAAATGGGCCCTACCCCGGTAGCGGTCCAATCCGCACCTAACCTGGGGGTGATAATTGATGAGAAACTGTCTATGTGTGCCCAAACAGCTAAAACGGCCTCAACTTGTTTCGCCATCCTTAGATGGTTGAGGAAAATCCTATGGCAACTTCCAGAAGGGGCGCAGAGAACAGTTTTACAGGCCCTCATTGGCTCCAGACTTGACTATGGGAATATCTTATATCTAGGAGCCAATAAAGCTATCATCAATCGACTTCAGGTTGTTCAAAATGCGCCGCAAGGCTGCTTCTCCATCTTCAGGGGCGAATAAGTGTTGCGGAACATCTTAAGAAATTGCATTGGCTGAAGATAGCCAATAGAGTCAAATTCAAAGCCCTGTGCTATATGTTCAGGATTGGCACAGGGGAAGCTCCTGCCTATCTATGTAAGCTGGCACATAAATATCTACCCTCTAGAAACCTTCGGTCAATGCATCAGGCCAAATTTTCTGTCCCTAGATTCAAACGAGCACGTTTGGGCGGGCGCTCATTTGCCTACTTGGCCCCGGTTCTGTGGAACTCACTGCCGCTCAAATTGCGTCTTGAATCAAGGTACCTTCAATTTCAAAAGGGCATCAAAACTTGGCTATTTAATCAATAGACTCCACACTCCTAATTGTAACTTTCCATCTTATCGAGCCTAACTCAGATCCAAGGCGCCGGGAAACCCTCAGGGTAGCTGTTGCGCCATATAAATGTAATAAATAATAAATAATAAAATACATATGGGAATGGAGGGGGATGACAGTGGATAGTGCCAGGCGTGGAGCATTTGCTGGGCATTTGTGAAGGGAGGTCATCATTGCCAGTGCGTTGCACAAAATCTGAGAAAAGAGTGGTCAGTTGTGAGGAAACGGGCCTTTTGCACAGGCCTCGTACATCATCATAGCGGAAGGCGTCCTTTTGGACAGCTACATACCTGCCTGCCACTGGGGAGGGCTGTTGGGGATCGCCAATGCAAGGTGAGGGTAAGCTTGGCAAGGAGGATCGCTAGTAAGGAAAGCCGGGAGTGTATTTTGTGTGGTTTGCAGCGTTTGAAAATATCAAGTGAGTATGCCTCCCATGGGTGGTCATCGGGGAGCTCCGTGACTTGACGCAAGGTATTGTGTACCTTATCCCGGAATTGGTATAGAGCTAGGCAGGACCAAATCATGTTTTGTAAATCTACTCCAGGGGCATGGCATCTAGGACAGCTGGCATCTCCTTGGGGAAAGAACCAGTTTATTTGGGCCGGGGTGAGGTATGCGTGGCGTAACATGAAGAGTTGCACGTTTTTAAAGCGCGAGTTACAGGATACCAAACACAGGAAATTCAAGGCTATTTCCTACTCCTTACCATTTAGTGCGCTTCCAAACTCCTCCTCCCACCTATGCCGGAGAGTGTCTAGGGTAAACAAAGTTAACTCGCGTATAGCTTTATAGAGCAGATAATAAGATCATGGCCGAGACCCATCATAATAGTGTGTGACACAGGGTGTGTTACAGGTTCTGTCACTTTGGCATTGCACAGGGTATGGTAGGTGCAGGTAACTCAGCAGTGAAAATGAATTGCCCATAAGGTAAATCATAATCTACTACTAGCTAATCAAATGAGAGAAATTGGCCGTTGAGGTAAAGGTCTCCTGCTTTGTGGATTGAGCATTTTGTCCAAGGGGTTAGTTCAAGTCTTGTATTGGACCTGAGAAATCTAGAAAGACCAACCAGAGGCAGCCCAGAAACATGCATTAGTGATTTCGAGGACATGCGGTATAAGCGTGTCATGCAGGTGTGGGCAACAGCCACCTGGGGTGACGAGGTGGGGGGCACTGTTTTAGGAAGTAGGAGATGATGGATCACCAGGCATTATATCATGCCACCTGTGTTGCAGGTCTCCCCACTGTATCTCCCAGCAGTCCATCATGATAGCCACTGCAATTGTGCCAAAAGATAATATGCCTCATGAGGTTCACTGGGAGAGGGGGAGCCTTTGCATTGTGCGTTGGTACCGTGATTCCGCTCACAGTGCAATAGGGTGGTTGGTGTTGAGACTCCATCGCTTCATGGATGAAGTACAGGGATAGGGCAAACTAGGGAATCAGACGCAACTGGGTAAGTAGAACAGAGAGGGCATACTTTAACTCTGGTACACACAAGCAATGTCATGTACATAACTCAAAGAAAGTGGGGGGTGGGGTGAGCAACTGTGAAGGTATAGTGTCAAGTCGCAAATTCCCTGATTGGTGAATTGTGAAGGCTCGTGGGACCTGCTGTGACCAACAGGGGGGAAAGTATGGATAGAGCATTAAAATTCAGAAAGAGTGCACATGATCTAAGGGGGGTATATAAGTTGTAGCATACGTCGCCGATGGCTCAATCCAAGAGGGCCATTGCATCGGGGTCAGAAGGGGTGGGTTGGTGAAACAATGCTGTAGTCTCAATAGTAGTAAAATAGTGAGTTAAAGACTGCATGTGGGGTAAGGGGAAAAAAGCGAGGAAGAAAGGCAGTGTTGTGTTTGCATAAACATGTGACTTCAATACATATTAACAAAACATATCTATAGGCAACAATTTATCACTGTCATATAGGAGAATCTGCTGTTTGGAACAGCATCTCAGAGTGTTTCAGGGATCTATGTTGAGAGTCATTTGAGAGGAGAGTGTTGTCATCGGTGGTAAAAAGTTGGGGGCCGTTTCTGTCATCTGTAGTAGTGTTGGTAGGTGCTATGTCTGCTGCCGCCCACAGGGCACGTCACCTGTTTTCAATGAGCAGTTGCACCTCTTTCATCTCAGTTTAGGCAAAGATTGAGAGGGTCTACTGTGGGAAGTCGCTGCGGGCCGTACTGCCGGTCGCTCAGTCCTAGGCCTCCTTCGTGTCTGTGAAGAAAAGGGGGGTATCATTCACAATGATCATCAAGCAAGCCACAAAGAGGAGTGAATATTGGACCCCCTGTTGGCGCAAATGGCGTTTCACTCGTAGGAAAGATTACTTTTGTTGCTGAACTGCTTTAGCATAATCAGGGGAAAGCATGATCACTTTATCCTCCACTATAAGTGGTCCAGGATGGTGTCTAAATCTTTAGACTGAAGACATTTTGCAAACATTGGTCTTGGAGGAGATCTTGGGATGGGGCAGTGGGTAGGCACCCGATGTGCTCTCTTTATTGAAAAAAATGGGTTGAGATCTGAAGCCGGAGTGAAGGACCTGAACCAGGTTTCTAGGTATTGGATTGGATAATGGCCTTCAATACCCTCCAGCAGGCTCAATATATGCAGATTGCTCCTAACGAATCTGCCTTCGAGGATATCAGCATTGTCTTCTAGTTGGTGGACCAGGGCCTGCAGGTGCCGAATGGTCCCTGGTGTGTTCATTACAATCGGGTGTAGGGTGGCTAAGTGTTTACCCCTGTCCAACACCTTGTCAGTGAGTTTGAGATGATCATTATGAAGAAAGCTATATATAGTCAGTGGCTAGTCTATTGAACTATGTCTCCATTCCAACCAGTGAGTTCTCTATGGTGGCCAGCACAGAGTCCAATTTGTCTGTTGTGGGCCCCAGATGACAGAGGCCTCCTTGGAGGGTGCCAGGGACGGCACTTAGTGGAGGTCCAACATCTGGGTCTGGATATGAGATGGCATGGCCGCTGCAGCCGACCGGAGTCTGTCTATGCCGTGCAACATTAAGGATGTTTGTTTCAGGGGGGCATGTGGGCTGGCGAGAGGGCAGGGTTGTGCGTTGGTGTCATAGGTTCAAGATATATGTGGGGGCCCCAAGGCATCACCTCCACAAGGCAGACTAAGGGGATGGTGGCGAGTCTCTATAATCCACACTGATATGAATGTTGCAGTGCGAGACCATTTGGAGACACGTCCTCAAGGAAGGGCGAGCAACAGGTGGTAGAAAGGCAAGTATTTAGATCTCTTTGCCAAAACAAATATTCAGTCCTGTGTCTCATGGGCAACTGGGGAGACAGGGCCACAGAAACAGGAAAGAGCGCCAGAGCCATGGAAGTGTAACAAGGAGCAGTGGGTGATGTGATGGGTTGGAGGGAATCCTGCAGAGTATGAGGTCCAGAAGGGCCCAAGGCATCCAACCACAGGGCTTTGAGATCAGGCCCTTTATCAGAGGCCCGCGTAAATGGAATTGGGACTTCCCCAACGTCACTGGCATTGCAGTTTCAAGCACAGTCTACACTTGGCCCCCCACTGAGTCTAGGCCGGCTACGAGACCCAGCAGATGTGGGAAAGGTAGTCAGGCCCTGCCGTAGGTCTAGATTATGATGCTAAAGCAGAGAGGTTCACACAGGGTCCATCAGTGAGGAAAAGAAAGACAGGGCATGTTGCCTGAATGAAGGAGTGCAATTGGTAGTGTGCAAATGCCTCAGGAATCAAGCAGAACCTGCACTAGCAGGGAGGAGCCCCTTGTCTCGCATGCATCCCAATCCAAATGCAGAGGGCAGGGACCAGAGGGCTCTTGTTGGGAAGAGTCAGTAGTTGCAGGGAGGCAGGTTGCTGACAGGGTTCGAGGGGGGCATGCTCAGCGCGGGTGTTTGCCAGCATGCTCCAGGGATGTTGAACACCACTCTATTATAGAGAGTTGGTTCTCCCCTCCCGCGTTCCAAAAGGACTCACCGATGCGAGGGTCAGTGGGCACCGAGCAGCAGGGGAGGAGAGGGCCGATGTGGGCCCTGCACATGGGGTGCTGCTGCAGCAGCTCACCTGCAATCTATGGACTGCACTCAGGCCTCAGGGGGTCTCACACTTTAGCCCACCTCTTCAAGGTGCGGTACGTCAAAGAATGCCGAAGCCGAGTACTCCCAAATGGGGTCACAGCTGCAGGGTGGCACCTCCTCTCATCTCTCGTCACTCTTGCCTCAGTTTTGGTCCATGCGGCCCGGTACTGGCTGCGTCATCCTCGGGGGCCGCAAAAGGACTGCATTGAGCGTGGCAATCAATAGCATTGGCCTCAGGCGGTCATGGGCATCCCCAGATGGCCGCCAAATGGGGTCCCAGGGCTAGATAAATGATGATGTGCAGGCTGTCTGATGGAGCTTCAGGAACTCACAACTGTCATCTTGGCTGGCTCGGCCACACCTCCGTGGATGTAATATGTCGATACATGTTGATGAATAAAGAGACTACTGGAATTGTAAAGCGTAGAAGAGTATACTGAGCTTTTTTATTAAGGTATTCCAATATGATTAAGTTGTTCTGTTGGACACTATTACACCTGGCTATGGCTTTATAAAAGACTGAATGTGAAGGAGAGATACTGGGTGCAGTATATGCAATTATTGCTATTATTAATAGTGGTATGTGTTAAGGCGCATTTCTTGCAATTGGGTCTTACGACATTTTTACAAAAAAATGATGATACCTGTCACAGGACTCTAATTTAATTATTACAAAATAACTGAGACATAAGGATATGATTTGATTTGAAGCTTATTGATATGATCTAATCATCAATGAATGTAAATGCATGTATTTATGAAAAAAGTCTCAGAAGATGCAGTATTAATGAAGTTCATTCATATGTTTTCAACCTTGATAAAGTGGCTTTCCATGACCCACTTGTTGGCTGTGGCTTGGATTGTGTTCCTCTGGACTGTTTGTGACGTATGTCTTTTTTTACTACTAAGTACAGAATTGATGAAACTCAGAAGGCTCCTTTAGTGTTTTACTATTGGCAGTTAAGCAGTTACAAGAAGAAACAATAAAAAGAAGATTTTATAAAGTATATGTGCAATAATGAATGTATATGTGTAATTGTTCCCTTTCAAGTGTCTCTCAAATTATATATCAATTCTCATTAAAATAAATAACACTGTAGGGCAAACTGTGTTGATTCGAGCATCTTATTAAAGCATTGAACCTCGTCTGTTTAGCCTTATAAATGCTGCATATAGTGGCGGCTTTGATAGTATCCACGGGCGATGAACAAGGTGAGGAAACATGGTGCCTACCAAATGGTAAAAGCAACAGACTGAAAGTTCAGCCAAGAAGATTCATCCCTCAGGGGTGAAGAAGGAGAGTAGATTAACAACTAGTCAGGGATATCACTCAAGGAAGACAGCCCTTGATTCTCAACTGCAATTTCACATCTTCAGATAAAGATATGCAAGTGGTTGGAGTCAAACCACTGACAGGAGCCATAGAGGCCTAGCAGTGTCCTGAGCAGCCAGGAAAGCATGGGGCGGTAACATCGGATCATGCTTTGAGAAAGAACGCACCTACTACCAGCAACATGAGACACACACAGAAGACAATGCCGTGGCAGTTAATGGCTCTATTCCTGGGCCCAGAATTACCAATATTTGAGGCAATGTGGTCCAGCATTGCATCAGAGCGAGAGAGGGAAAAATGCACCATATGTACCAAAATACGGTGCATTTTCCTCTCTCCACGAGCTGACGCACTTTTTTGCTGCTAAGTGTCAATGGACACACCCGAGCACTGTACTGCAAGGGAGTGCATGTTCTCTAAAATATAGGTTTCTTACATCTAGATCAAGTCAATGCTATGCTTAAAAGGGTCCAATCTGCCTCGCTCGTGCATTATTAAGAAGTGCCTAACGACTCATGATTCGATAGCCAAATCGAGGGTCAACTTTCTTGTCTCACGTTTCTCCAAAAAAGAGGCACCAGCACTCAAAATGAGTTATTACTTGTTGTTTATGTTCCACGCGCCAGGGACTACCGCGTTTTGCCTACTATGTAGCCCTGTTCACAATGGCAAGCACCATTTTGTAGTGCCTTTGAATACCCGACCACCTTTTAGAGCAACATACTAGACATACAAAAAAAATACTATTTCATTTATATATCCGACAATAGAGGACATTTCTCATTCTTACAACATTGTTCAGAGAACGTGCATCGATTACGCTACATTAATTCATTAAAACAATTCCTTCAAAAATATACGTCTTTTTACAAAAAACGTATTTTTGATAAGAAACTGCAGAGGATTTGAAATATAAGACAGACAGACAGACAGACAGACAGACACAAACCAAGGGGCCTATTACGATTGCGGTTTTTCCGCATCCTCCGGGCCGGCGGAAGCCACCGCCGGCCCGGAGGATGCGGAAAAACCCCAGCGGACCCACCAAAGACCCACCGCCACATTAGGATGGCTGGTGGGTCCTGGTTTCCGTCCGCAGCTTTTCCGCCGCGGTTGGCTTACAACTGTGGCGGAAAGCTCTAATATGGTGGCGGTGTCTCTCAGACACCGCCAGACATATTAGGATGGGCTTTAAAAAATGCTTTTCCGCGGCGGGTTTTCCGCCGTGGAAAAGCATGTGGAACTTCACTTCGGGGGCCCGTTGCGGGCCCCCTGGGTGAAGGGGGGGTGGGAGGTGCACATGGGGGGTACCTATGGTACCCCCTGCATTTGTATGCAGAAATCGGCAGGCACTGCACGGTGCCTGCCGCTTTCTGCATACAAATGCAATGTATGCATTTTTACCATTGCGGCGGGTGCAGCTTGAAGCCGCACCCGCCGCAATGGTAAAAATAGAGGATGTGACCGCCAGGGTGGCGGTCACATCCTAATTGAACAGGAGGGAACTCCGCAGGCCATGCGGAGGTTCCCTCCTCCTCTATGGTCGCGGACGGACTCAAGTCCGTCCGCGATCATAATGGGCCCCCTAGTGTCACAAACTTTAAGTCTATACTAATATTTCATCTTAAAGGGACATTCAGTGACAATGTCAAAGTATGCCTCAAAACCTAACTGGTGCAATGAAACAAGGCTATATTCTGGAGTAGCGTTTTTTTAAAATGTTTTTTTAGCGATGCGAGAGTGGGTCAAGAGAACTGTTTCCTTGCTGTGTTTCCCCTTTAAGAGTGGTCATCTTGTTTTCCCTGCCCTGCATTGGTTACTCAAGCTGCAAAGCTATTTGATTGGTGTTCAAAACGCAGAAGACTACTGTTGCTATCTACAGCAACTCAGTCCATTTGAATTGACCCCTGATCGTTTAAAATCTCCTGCTGGGTACTGCCTAGGTACAGCAATGTGTCAGAATGATTTGTCTCCCTTGAAGTTTAGATGAAACACGGTCTCAAAATGTTGCTTCTCTCTCACAGTGCAATTTACCAATTGTCAATGCCCAGGCCTCCTTTTTGGGTTAATATGCTCTTATCTTTACAGCTTTTGTAAAATGTCAGTATAAAAGTGTCAGCAAAACTAACAGTAGTACATTATTAATCTACATTTTTTCATGTTTGTTTTTTCATATGGGCCATACTCCACCTGTTTGGCAGGGCACGACATGACATTTTTTTCAATTATGTCAGCACCAGGTACCTTCAAGAGCTAGCATGGCAATCTGTTGTCTTGGGCACGCCACACTGTGGTTGATGGTTACTTGCTGTCACACGCTGAGCAAAGTGTAGGATGACTTTTATGCATGTACATGCCCCAGTGGTATAGTACTCAGGATATGAGGGACCACAAGGAACTGATGCTCGAGAATGCACCACACTCCATGTTGGTGAACTTCTACTTTGAAGACTGTATTGGGGAGAGGAGTTGGCCTAACGGCTAGGGCGGTCGACCTGGGAACTGGGCTAGAGTCTCGGCAACAACGCTGAACATCCTATGATTCTGGGCAAATCACTTAATCTCCCCATGCCTAACAAAAATGAATGTGTCCTCATGTAACGCATCTGGTGCTATGTAAAGTGATCTGATACCCGATACCTTCGGGTCAAGTTCGCGCTATATAAAACTCCGTAAAAAATCAAGGAAGATGGCTTGCTGAAGTGATTAATACTAGAGAAATGCTCAATCGGTTGGTCAGTGGAATGTCTTTTATAGAAACTTGACTTTCATAGACACTTATAGGATAGTTTGTTGTACTTCAACACCACAAGGTTGTGGGAGACACCTAGTGCTGGACGCTCAGGATGCAACGCTATCTTCATTTCAGTTCACCTGCTTCTTGAGTCCAATTGGTTGTGTTTGCACAAAACAGTACCATGTAGAAGAAAGGAAGTTGTGTATGTTGCTGTATATAAACATAGTTGCTCCTCCAAATACTGCTCGCAATGACAGCATCAGGAGGCAACTTTTTTTTTTTAGAGCAAAATAGATTGAAACTTACATTACAGCGTGATTTTCGGCGCTGATACTGGTTGGTGCTTCCTAGCCTTGATGTGAATGACCCACCCACCCAGGATGCCTAGAAAGATGGGTATTTTGGTAGGACTAAATTCATGTTGAATTGGTGGGTCATCAATCAATCAAAGCAGATGTGGCCTTGTTCATAGATGTGTTTATTTCTGATGATTAGAATAGGAGGTAGAGCCTTGCTTCAAGGAGATAATCTATAAAGGAGTACAGCTGACACGTTTCGCTCGGAAATTTAATGCCAGAAGCTTTCTCAAGGCAGTTAGATGAATTTGTTGCTTAGAAGTCAGATACAGTAAGGTAGAGTTTCAGGACTAAGTGGTGAATTTACAGTTTGACAGATACGAGACCTCTGCCATAAAAGCACTGATGTGGAGACCACGCAGTTCTTCCAAGACGAGATGCTGCATTACTTGTAAACGGTGATTGCTATTACCAAGTTTAAAAAAAAAGCTAATTTAAAAACGCTTTACTGCATTTTTAAAACAAACGTGGCAATTGTTCTTTTTACTTGAAACTTGCACTTTTCACATGTGACCCCCATTAGTCTGCATAGATCTGCCCCAAACACCCCGGTCCGTCACGGCAAGTGCCGGTTGAACGGAGGGTGTAGACGGGGTCAGAGCTGACTCACTTCCTGGCTGGAGGCACTTCCGGCGCTGCGGGCGCAAAGCAGTCTAGTCGACCGACGCTCATCTACTTACTTAAGGCAATGTCAGGTCGGACTTGCAGCGGGTGCGCCTGATAGCCTGGGCCAGCGCCCATCCCCAGTTAATAAGGTAAGAAACCTAGGAATACTCCTGGACACTAAACTAACATATGAGGCACAAACTAACAAATTTGCCTCTTCCATCTTGTACATTCTGAAAATGATCAGGAAACTTCTACCGTTCATCCCCTAACAGTCGTGCAAAACAGTGGTAACTACGCTGGTCTTGTTGAGGCTGGATTACGGAAACGCTCAATATGCTGGGATCCAGGTCAAGCAGCTGGCAACATTACAACGTCTACAAAATGCAGCAGCTAGACTGGTGTTGGACATTCCCAGGTATGAGCCAATAGCGCATAGACTGAGATCTCTCCATTGGCTCAGAATTGGAAAAAGAGTAAAACTCAAATCCCTGTGTCTGACCTACAAAGCCCTCCACGGAATGGGTTCCCAGTTCCTGAGAACTCACTTGAAATGTTATGGACCATCTAGGACCTTGAGATCCAGTCATCAAAAATTGATTCAGGTGCCAAGATTTAAACAGGTCCGGTGGGGAGGGAGGAGTTCTCTGCTACATGCAGCTAAGACATGGAATATGCTCCCAACGACAATCAAAAACAGCCCCTCCCTGCTCTCATTTAGAAAAGAGATAAAAACCTGGCTGTTCACCGCAGGCTGGTAAATACATAACTTTGAAGCTAGCTGGTCTCCTGCGTCTACCCAGCTCCAAGACGCCCATGGGCAATCGCGCGCTTTACAAAACTACAAATCAAATCAAATCAAATCAAAGTGTACAGTGAAGTCTAAGCACTCTAACTAGTGTAGATAGGATATTCACTGCTATTTGGTTAATGTCTCACATCTGCCAAACTCTAAATCAGTTTGTTAGGTATTTTGGTTCAAATAAGGGCTGTTGGTCCCAAGACATTAGGCCTTGGAAATTTGCCAACTTAAGTCAGGGATCCAGAGTGTATGTTGGATAATTAATTGTAAAACAAAGCACGTGACTAAAGGTTTACAGCCTTTTAATTAAATGGATGCATATATTGTCTAAATATTTTCTACGAATGCCTTATGAGTTCAAGAAGATCTTTTCTAATTTCTAGCAATGGAAGGTTCGAGGCCTGGAGGTGTGGAGCTTCTCTTTCAATATCAATGACTCCCTAAATATCAGTCTATTTTCAATGACAGAACAGGGGAATTGGCATTGTTTTTTAATCAGCATCAAAAAAAGTCATTGTCTTCTTTTTTACTTTAGCATTCTTGCTTTTTTCATTCGTACTGTGCCTAGAAGGGGAGAAGCTGCACCTTTATATTTTATCTTCCTGGGGCTGTTAAAAAAAAGTGTAATCAAATTGAAAAGATTCTTCTAAAACTTAGAGGCAAAAAAATCATATTTGGTTTGGCTAAAACGTTGATACAATTTTAAGAAAATGCCAAACACTTTTAGCAAGTATATTTTTCACCGCACTTTTATAGGGTTTAAAATCTATGCAAGCTAAAAGGAATGCAGCGGTTATTCTGAGGATGATAATAAAATCACTGAATTTAAGTTCCCATTCAAACATTCAGAGAGGGGGAACAGACTGTTTTTTAACATTAATCCCAGAAGAAATGTGGCTACGGCAACGACCTCGGCAGCCTTTGCACAGTCAGTGCCTTCCTAGCTGTGCTGCTCTTTTATTTCCACCCCCTGTTTCTGTTTCCGAATTATTCAGCCTTATATCCACAACAATAATCACAAATTAAATGGATCTGTTAGTTCTCGGACCCACAGGACCACTTTACCTTCTGCTCAGAGGGAATAGATGTGCTTCAGGCCATTAGAGCAATTTGAGAGGAAAGGCGGCTTCCCTTTGATATGCAAACGAGGGAATATGGAAATGAGACAAGTGCCTTTAGATATGGCATGCTTAGTCAAAGGAAAAACTGTTTGTAAATAACATGCCTCTTTTGCACGTTTCTTTTAAAAGGGAAGACAGACTTGAAGTGGAATTTGAAAAAGAGGCATTTGTGAAAAACCCGAAATAGATTATCTGACAGAAAGCCCTAAGGCTTCCATCTGCTAAACCCAAAATACACCAATCTTCCTGCAGGGAACATTGACGCGACTGTGGCGCTGAAAAAGGAAATTGACGCCCTGGGCTAAAAACTACGCACGTCAAGATTATAAATGGCAAGCGCTTCATTACCAAAGTCAACGAGCTTGACTCCTCCTTCTGTTGTCAGGAGAATGTTGTTCCCCTTGACGTCACGATGAATGATTCTGTTATTGTGCAAATGCTGAAGGCCCTGGAAGCCAAAATGAGAGGGGAAAAAAAATCAATACAAATAAAATTGCAGTCCTTTATTCAGAAATAATTACTCGACTATTAAGGAGCCTAATGAAGGCAATCTGCAGTTGCGCTGTGGAAACATCTGTCTGCGATACGCTGGGCCTGATCCGCGCATGCTGCGCGAACAGCAGGCCCTCTATCTTCAACGCTACCACCGCCTATTATAAGCACACAATGGGTACAATGGGCCAAGTGCACCCTCTGCTGTCATTATCAGTCTGATGAGCATGCTTACCAGGAGGGCACCATACAAGATGTAGGAAATGATGGCTTCATCCAACCGTTGCGCGCTCTTCAGCATGCTTTTGACAAGATCGGTGACGGACCCTCCATTGCAGAGCTGGGGCGGGGGAGAGGTAGGACAGAGGTACAAAAAAAAAGAAATCATCATAAGGCTTGTTCTGCATCACAAATGTCAATTCTTTAAAGACATTAAAGGTCTGAGCTATTTAAGAGCTGCTAATACAATTTTTTTTAGCTAGAAGCACATATGTAGCTTGATCCCTTCTGAAAATATGGATGGGTGGGCAGTCCTTTTTTTTGCAACCTGAAATGGCTTCCTTGTTTAGGAAAATTTTATTGTGTTTGGACATTTTTCGGTACTGCTAAAGCACTTCTTTGAAATGATCTTAGCAGAGAATATTATGCTAACAAGCATAGTTTTGTGGTGAGAAATTCGCCATACTTTGCCGTTTATTTTTTGATGGAAGATGAATCCAATGCAATGCTGCTGCTCTGTCTTATTTCTTATGCATTATGCATTATCGTGATTTGCAAATGCTCATGCTGTGGTGCATCACAAATCCACAATACAATATAATCAAGGACAATATCGTTGATTTCATATGATATGCACAAAATGTCATCATGTATGGGGAAAGAAGCGTATTCCTCTATTTTGAACTGAGCATGTGCCTTTCGTTCCCTGAACCAGTGCCTTCTCATGACAACAATGCCAGCAAACACAAAGACGAGATTGATGCACTCGATAACCGGAAGGCAACAAATTACAGTCATTTCAAACCTTCACTCCATCAATGCTATTGCTGGCAGGCAATATAAAGCAGACAGCAGCCATATCTCACCAGTCTGGCACCGCCAGAAACTGGGATGAAACATTTTGATGCACAATAGAACTGCTTCCTATGAGCACGTTCCATTCGTGGGCCCACATACATCTCAGATGCTACAAAAGTTAAAATTTGAACCGTTTAGTAATACGTTCTTCTGACCCATCATTCATTAGTTTACATTCCAGGCCCTCTTGGTCAGCCCTGTGCCCTGACCAGTAGCTTACATAAAGGTTAAAAGGAGAAATAAACCCATTCCCTCAGAGTCCTTTTGAGCAGTGGCCAGAACACTTCATAATTTATGAACTAGAGCGTGGGAATTATGGGCATCTTTGAATTCGGATTCACTTTCAGGCTGCTGTTCTCAGTTTAGAATATAGACTTCATGGGACAAAATACATTTTGAAAAAATCTTTTAGGTTTACATTTTTTTTAGAACTTCATTTTTCAATGCAACATCAACTGTAGTCTCTCCAAATCCTACTTACCTCTTTGAAGACTGGGCATCTTATTACTAAAGCAGAGCGGTAGCAGCACACCAAACCCTACATGTTTAAATAGGAGATAGGAGCAGCACCTCAATGGAGGGAAGGCCCCTAGATGTATTCTTTTGTGCACATAGGTGGCATTCAGTTGCCTGCAAGAAGGGCGTCCTGATTATGATGAAGAGACATCATAGGTGCACTTGATTTAATAGAAGAAAAAGGAGTAATCAAAAAATGCATTACAGAATGTGGATCTGACCTATGCTGGGATGTAGAAAAGGAGATCTGGATTTGCATGCTTGTGCATTGGGGCTTAGGTGTCTGGGACACACCCCAGCAGTAGCTAATGCAAGTTCCTTTGAAGAAGAACAAGAACTGTATGATTCATGGTAGATTCTCGAAAAGCTGAACCAGACTTCAAGATCAGCTGCTGAAATGTCCACGGCCCGCTTCAGTGTTGGCTACTAGAACAGCTAATGCTTGTTTCAAGGTCAGCCGCTTGAGCAATCAATCCCTGCTTCCAAGTCAACTGCTGGAAGCGTACAATCATGGGTTCAAAGTCAACTGCTAAAAGAACCACTCCTTGGTTCAAGGTTACCTTCGGGGACAGCCAATCCTTGCTTCAAGGTTAACTGCTTGACCAACCAATCCTTGCTTTAAGGTTAACCCATGAAGTGCTTAATCCTTGATTCATTTCAACTTTTAGAACAGCCAATCTCTGTCTGCCATTTAACTTTCAAACAACCAATACTCACTTCAAATGTGATTTTCGAAACAAGCAATTCTTGCCTCAAGATTAATCCCATGCAGTCGCTGAGCAGCACTTGTGATTGTGCCTCTTGAAAGACAATCCCACAGACCTCACTGCAAACATGTAACACTATCTACAGTAAGCGAGGCTGAATACTGTACACAGCCAAGACCAACATTATTTTTTGATGTAAATGGTAATAGATCAATGGTGCCAGTCTGTCTACATGTCACTCCGAAAAACAACGGTGAGGAAACATAAACATATCTGTCTCTGCAGGTGCATCATCTCCACGCCACAGGCATTTAAGTTAGAACAGGAAATATACATCGTAGCACCTGGCCTATTGAGAAAATAGTGTGAATGCAAATTTCAAGGGCACAGCAAGGACATAGTTACCCCACATGTACGATTAACCTGTGTCAGTGTTTTGATGTACGAACTATTACCCCATTTTCAGGACACCACTGCAGGGGGGAGGGGGGAAGAGTCGAACCTGGAGTAATCCTGAAAAATCTTTCAGAGACTTAGGGGCAGATTTACAAGCCCCATACGCCACTTTTGCGCCGCCAGTGCCATGCTGCGGGGTATTTACAACGTGACGCATCTAGGGAGATACATCGCGTTGTAAAGCCCTGCTCCACATGAAACCTGCGTCAGGTTTCATGTGGGCGTTCTGGCGCGGGGGGCGGGGGCGTTCCGGCCCAGGAACACCTCGGAAAAGTGCCTGAGTGAAATCTACAAGATTTCACTCAGTCACTTTTCCGACCCTGCTGCGTCAAAACCTTGCGCCTGCTTGAAGCAGGCGTAAGGCTTGATGCACCATGTTAGACATAGGCAGGGTTGGCACAGTGCTGGAGTTGCGTCCCGACCACGACACAACTCCAGCACTGTACCAACGTTACGACAGCAGATGCGACACGCATCTGCATTTCTTTGCGCCATGATGCGCCGCATTGTAAATGTGGCACATTCGTGGTGGCGCAAGGATTGAGGTGAGTGGTGCAAGTTTCCTGGCGCATCCCTGCTGATTTGCAGGGATGCGCCAGGAAACGTAAATCTGCCCCCATAGAGCCTCATTGCTCTGCGACAAACTGCAAGTCTGACTGGGCGCAGAAACGCACGCAGTAAAACCTATCCGGTTTTGATAGAAGCAAAATGTGTGCGGAGAAGGGCTGAATTTGGGGGAAAAGTGTGGCTCACTGGTTAGAGGAGGCAGACCCTGAAGCAGAGGTCAGACCCAGGACCAGGGTTCAATTCCCGACGCGGCAGGGTCTTGAGCCCAATTATCCACGGACTCGATAATTCTCGTTTCGGTGCCTACTCGAATCACGGGTTCACACTCTGCAGCTCTGGGCATTAGCCTGCTTAATCTCCACTACGGCCCCCCCGCGGCGGAATGCCTGGCTTTCACCTTGGGGATGCCCAGTACGGGTATCTCACAGGGAAAAAAGCCAGGACGGGTTCCTACCTACGGGTAATCGAGCGCTATATAAGAACGCATAATAGTAATAATAATAATAATAAAATAAACATGACTAGACCTGAATGTTTCACTAATTCTAAGCCATCATTATGGCCGTTAATAGGGGTGGAGGCATCGCTCAGAACCAGTATGTGCAGCCTCGGTATATCCACATACAATAACAGAACAGATATAAATGATCTATTAATAAATCTCAATGCACATCACATGCACTGGGACAGGGAAAATTAAAAATGTAAGAGTTTCCACAACTTTTGCATTATAGATTTAATATTATTTATAGATTCAGCATTTTGTTCCAGAGACCACCAGGCTTCAAATGAATTGTGTTAATCAAAACTATTAAACTACAGAGTTAGCCCGCAGCACTGGCATTCTTTCCTGACAATCACAATAGTGTTTCTAGTGGTGCTGTGTTTGATAGCTTAGCTTGTACCTTGGGAAATGTATTATCTTCATTGCCTCGGGCAAAAAGTGGTTGTTGGCAACCTAAGCATGTGCAGGGAGGTTATAAGAACATTGAGTGCCTCCCTGTGTTTTGCCAGAAATCCTATAACGACAGAATTGAAGGACTATTTTAAGAGCGCCTGAAACATAATGGAAAGGTAGCGACATAAAATACAATTTTATTTTACAAGTTAACAAAATGAGAAGCCACAGAAACAAAGGTCAGGCCTTTAGTTAATAAAGTCCCGCCATTGCAAGCCGCATGGAAGCAGGACTAGTATATTTTAAAAACTACTACAGCAGATCGCAAAGAATGCTTTTGGTTGGAGCGTAATTAACTTGGTCCAGCACATTTTGTACTGGCTTTTTTATTGAATGTTTGTCTTTTTCCTTGTTACCTTTTTTTGTCATTGACTTTACTGTCCACTTGCGGAAGCCGAGGCTTCAAATTTACACTGCACCCAGGACAGGCACCGAGCCATGTGCTGTGTGTTGACTATTTATTTCACCCCCTTCCTGATTCTCAGCCTTTATCAGCGCAGTCACAGACAGACTGAGATTTGTTGCCGAGCACGCTTTATTCTTCTCACTGGATCTTCTGTTGACATAAAATCCCCATCTGACCTTCCCATAATTCGTTTTTAAATTATAGCTCGATGCAAACGGAACAAGCATTGGCAAATACAAAAAGGCTGGTCTTGCCAAGCTGGGCCAATCGTTATTTTTTGTTGCACACATATGCCATAAAATAAAAAGAAGAAAGAAAGGGGAAAATATGCTCTTAACATGGTGGCCAAATGCTTGCAAAAGAAAATTTTAATTTAAATAAAAATAAACAATGCATATAGTTTTAATGTAGCAGCGCGGGTACTTCCCAGCCGGCGGGTGTACTTTGAATAAGTAGATAAACCCTTGTAGTTTTATTTCACACAGGAAAATAGGATTCTTACAGCTGAAAAGAAAATATGCTATTAGTTATGCTTTATTGTCACCTGAAGACATAGTTTAAACACACAAGGATGAAAAAAATATAAAACAAAGAATGGTACAAAAAATGGCATTGGCAAAATAAAGTATTGTCCCCCTGGCACTAAAGTGCACTTCTTTTAAGGCAGATGTGCATGAGCTCCGGAAAAATGCTGTTCAAGAGAGCTAGTGGATGACCCTTTGCCCTCATGCTGCGTTGTGGTGAGCAGAAGCCCAATGTGATGGCAGTTCACATGCCAAACGATGAAGAGGCATGCCCAATACCACACTATGGGCTGCCTGGCACTAAAGAGTTTGTCAATATGTGCACGAGACACAAAGTCAACTGGCGTGCAACCATCCACAACCCACTAAGCAGTATTTGAATGAGATGCTTTTCAGGTAATGATCAATTCTATGAGACACAACAGGGATTATTAGTGGAAGCCAAACTCTCCTTCATAATAGAATGACACACCTAAGAACACTAGGAAGCAATTGATATATTTAAAAAAATGTATATAACACCCAAATCATATCCTAGTGTACACAATGTGAGCCCCAACTATGATAAAAATTAAGAGAATAGTAGCTGCAATGTTATGAGACCTGTGAACAAAAAAGAATATTGTTACATATTGACTATGTACTTTTGTATCATTCCCACCCTCACATCTTTGAATGAATGAAGGAAATAGCATTTATATAGCACATGGCTACCCGGGAGCATCCCTGCGCTGAAGCAGTAACTAGAGCGGACCGACACCCTAAGGAAAGAGCCAGGTCTTTAGCTGTTTTCGAAAGGCAAGATGCTTGGATTCCCTATGAAGAAACAGAGATAGGGTATTCCAGAGCTTGGCGGCATTATAAGGAAAAAGTCGTCCGCCACTTCTGGCTTTCTTGATCCTAGGTACCACTACTAGGTGGAGCTCATCTGAGCGCCGTGTTCTGTTCACCCTATAGGGGCGAATCATGGCTGTATTGATAGGTGGCCAGCTCCCTTCCAGAGTCTTATGGACAACGCAGAGGGCCTTAAGGTTAATACTCTCCTGTACTGGGAGCCAATGGAGAGAGTGTAACGTGGGCCTTGCTGAACAACGATTGGGGATCCCCACAAGCAATCTTGCTGCACAATTTTGTACAGTCTGAAGTTTCGCGACCACTGGGTTTGGGGTGCCTAAATATAGAGCATTGCCATAGTCTATCCTCGAAAAAATTAGTGCTTGAATCAGCATTTTTTTTGCTTGAAAGGGTACAAGGGGAAGCACTTTGTGGGACTATCTAAGCAAGCCAAAGCATGAAGCAGCCGTCTTCCTGGCATGAGCTTTAAAGGTGAGATCCTGATCTAGCCAGATGCCCAGGCTTTTTATCTCGTTTTTTGGGCTGGCCCCTGGCCCATGCATGCTGTCCACATATTGCTTGCTTTAAAGCTTAAAGTGTTGCGAGAATCATGAGCTCGGTTTTTTCACCATTAAGTTTTAGATGTGACA
Source organism: Lissotriton helveticus (assembly GCF_964261635.1). Taxonomy (NCBI): domain Eukaryota; kingdom Metazoa; phylum Chordata; class Amphibia; order Caudata; family Salamandridae; genus Lissotriton; species Lissotriton helveticus. The sequence goes on from NC_136061.1 coordinate 1,044,071,472, forward strand.
GGCTCATCCAGTTGGCAACTTCCTCGAGACAGGAGTGGAGGCCATTGGAAATCTGGTCCGCATGGTTCAATGCAACAACCAGCTGTGTATCATCAGCTTATGTTACTATATGGATCCCGAAGGGGGCTACAATATCTGCCAACGGGGCCATATAGAAATTAAAAAGAGTGGGGCTCAGCGATGAGCCCTGAGGAACTTCGCACTGTAAGGGGATGGGTTTTGAGGTGTTGTCACCTTCAAATACCTGAAAGAATCTTTCTTCTAGGAAAGATTGCAGCCATTGTAAGACTGTGACGATTACTCCTGCGCTCATGAGACAGCGCACCAAAATTCGATGGGTTACCGTATCGAAGGCCACGCTCAGGTCGAGGAGGATTATGGATGGTGACCCTTCTGCATCAAGAACATTTCTAGATTCTTCCACCACAGCTAACAAGGTGGTTTCGGTACCTTGGTATGGGCGAAAGCCCGTTTGAAAGGGGTGGAGAAGATCACGGGACTCAAGGAACGCAGAGAGCGTATGATTGACATATTTCTCCGCGATCTTACTGATTCCAGGGAGGCTTACTAATCTCAACTCAGCACCAAAAAAAAGCCTAACTCGAGTTTCAAAAATTGTCCACATCACCATACCAGCTTTGAACAATGTGGCTACTGTTCAATATAACAGCATTGTCTGCAAGCGAAGACTAAATGCACCTCACATTAGCCTTTAGCAAAAGTAGATGACGGGATTCTCCATGGCCTGATTACGAGTTTGGCGGTCCTGGAGCGGGTTGCCATGCCAGCGCCCCTTCTCCAGGACTGCCAAACAAGGCCTCCAGCCGAATTCCGAGTAATCTCATGGACAAGCGGGTGGTCCTTTGGCTTTCTCATGGCAGTGCCTATTAAAAAGGCACTGCAATGAGAAAGCGAAAGCCTTTTCCTGCACAGCATGAACTGTAAAGTCCATGCCGGACAAGAACTAGTGTGCATGGACACAGGGGGGCACAATATGTGCTCCCCTGCATGCACACCATGGCCCTGAGGCAACTGGGTGCCCTTTAGGGCCCCTTTGTTTCCTTTCTGCCAAAGTTTTCATGCCAGGTTCACCGCCAGGAAAAGCATGGCGGAGAGGAAACTTGTAATATGCTTGGTGGTGCCGCAGCAGCACACCAAGCATACTGCGGCCTCAAGACTGCAGCAACACCACCAGAGATCTCTGATCCCTGGTGGGTGCAGTGGTCCCATGGCAGTCCGACCGCCCAATTTGCAACAGGGGGGTCAAACCGCCGGTGTAGCAGTACCCGCACCGCCACCATGGCTACGGCAGTCCATCGGACCATCATAGTCATAATTAGGCCCTAAGTCTCCTTGCCAGGCTAACCCATTACATTCTGTTCTTAACTTATGTAACAGTATCTGATCATTGCAGAATCTTTTGAATGAACAATTAGCAGAAAAAGGCATTGGTACTCTTTCACTTGTTTTCCTTCTATAAAAAGTGCCATTTATTGAATAAAAATAAACAGGAAACAGGATTATTAACTTCTACAAAATTGTGTTCATAACCCAAAAAACAATTATTTAGAGAGTGATTTCAATTCAGATTCCAGAGGTACAATATACTTAGTATAACATACAGTTCACAAACCTATGGGTGGAGATATCCATCTCCACCTCGCCTATCTTTTCTTCAAGGAGATCTCTCCATAGTAGCAGAGATCTCCACACAAGTAGGTATATGTTTTTGTAGTAAATGTGGGCGTGCTAGGGGGAAGAGTAGGAAAATGGGAAATAATGAAACAAAACAGGAGGGATTAAGGAAAATTAATTAAGACGGGATTTAGGGAGGGACATGCAAATGTACCTACAAAAGAGTATGAAAATTGTAATTCACAAAATACAATGCACTTCTACATTTACTACAGCCTCAACAGTGTAAAATGGAAAACAGACTTTACCAAGTAAGCATTGCATTGTAATGCCTTTACCAAGCATTGCCTTTATCACGCATGTTTTTACCAAGCATATGCCTTCACCACACATGCCTTTACAACAAGATGGTAAGTATATATCAGGTAAGTGTGTGTGTGTGTGTATATATATATATATATATTCACAGAAAAAACCATAGGTTATAGACCATATATAGTTAGGAATTAGCATTTACAAAACCTTGAAAATTCACTGAAAAAACCATAGGTTATAGACCATATATAGTTAGGAATTAGCATTTAGAAAACCTTATTTTACTCACACAAAACCATTGAAATTCCATATATAGTTAGTTGCACTAACTATATATCGCGCACCCGCAATCCACTGCTGATGATGTCACATATTACATCATTCATGACATGGTCAGTGACATCACTGATGACATCACTGATGACATCTCAAATGACATCACTGATGACATCACTGATGACATCTCATTTGACATCATTCTTGTGCTAATACGATAAACCTCTTCAGACTCTAATATAACCTTAGATACACTCAGTGTATACAGACACTCACACACTGTCACTCATCCATGGAGTTACTCACACACCTAGTCAGTCATGCAAAGAAACAATCTCACCTCCATTTCCTCAACTATACAGTTATACACACCTTACTTATTCAAACATATACTAACACATATTTACTCTCTTATACAATCCCTGATACAAGTTCACAATGATCCATACAGCCACTCACACATTCAGTGGCTCTCATGCACAGTTATTTATATATGCCAACTCTCACATGTACTGTGTTTTACATATGTACTTACTATGACATGTAGCATTGAGATATCCATTCACTCATCAATACACTCATGCACACAGTCAACCGCCCATGTAGCTTTTTCCACATGCACTCTTGAACTCATACACCTAGTGAATCAACTGCTCACACATCTATGCACAGAGTCACACACCTCCCAGCCACCCCCACACAAACTCAATCTCCCATAGAAATACTTGGGCAACCAATTAATAACACATATAGCCTCTCGTATAGCTAATGATCAACACATGCAGCAGTTTACATCACAACAGACATAATGATGCACAAATTAAGACAGTTTAGTCACTAACCCATGCATTCAGTGAGACACATTTAATCACTCACTCATACAGTCAGTCACGCACCTACTAAATCCTTCATCCAGACACTTATACATCCACTCATTCTTCAATATCTAAGACATATTTTAACTTTACAGAAACATACAGTCACTGGATGTTGTCATCAGTGATGTCATTTGAGATGTCATCAGTGATGTCATCAGTGATGTCACTGACCATGTCATGAATGATGTAATATGTGACATCATCAGCAGTGGATTGCGGGTGCGCGATATATAGTTAGTGCAACTAACTATATATGGAATTTCAATGGTTTTGTGTGAGTAAAATAAGGTTTTCTAAATGCTAATTCCTAACTATATATGGTCTATAACCTATGGTTTTTTCAGTGAATTTTCAAGGTTTTGTAAATGCTAATTCCTAACTATATATGGTCTATAACCTATGGTTTTTTCTGTGAATTTCATTGGTTTTTTAACAGCTAATATCTGTAGCTGTAAAATGTATTCTTCTTTAAATCCAAAAATATATTTTATATGTTTATGAATAATTTTTTTTTTAAATATTTTTTTTTCTTCGTTCCCGCTTCGCGAATCGGGAAGCTTCCCGTTAGCTGACCTTGATGCCGCGAAATAGACCGCGAGCCGGTAAACGTTTCTTTACCGCAAGTGCCGCGTTAGAAAACAACATCGTGACGCCTCCCGTCCGCATGACGTTTCACGTTGTCGCGTGATACGTCATATGACGTGCTACGTTAGCGAACTGGTACGCGAAGCGAGTGCCAAAGCGCAGGTTTCTGGAAGCAAACCGGGAGGCCCTGCAAAGCGCTTAACGTAAACACAGCAAGTCATGTGACTTGGTAATAACACTTTTCATTGGTTCATTTCACTTTTGGTTTCCTAATGATGTAAGACTGGGTCATATAATCTAAAATGAACACTTTTGATTGGTTGAGAACTCTTGTTTTTCCCAAATGATGAAAATCCCTCCTTCTTTCCTCACTCTGACTTTCATCATTGTGAGAGAAAGACCCTTTGTGATCACTGAGCAATGGCTTCTTTAGTAGCTTCAGCTGGTGCTTCCCCACCACCTCCACCACATCCAAGGAAGAGTGGACCACCTGCTCAAGTTGTAATTCAACAAGAAGAAGAAGAAGAGGAACAGGAGGACGAGCACGAAGAGAGGCAGTTTTTGCCTGAGCAGCCCAAGACGTCTCACCGGAAAGAAAACTTCATTTGGCAATTTTTTAAAATTCCCAAAGGTCAGAAAAAAGTAAATGCAAGATACGTAACTTGCCTTATATGTCAAGATAGACTGTCCAGAGGGACCGACAAAAAATACAGTTTCGGAAACTACACAATGCATCGCCATATGACTAGGTGGCATCCTAACAACTACAGTGCTGCACAGTTTCGGAACGACCTAGATAATCTCCCTATTATGGCCAGAAGATCTGTTGTACCGGAAGTAACGGGACCAGAGGGCAGGGAGATGGTGCCAAATATACAAATGAGATTTGGTGAAGTAAAACACACCTGCGTATTTTGCGATGGATTCATTTCCTACGGAGAAAGAAGCATCACTCTGATCAACAGAGCTATTGACTATCATATGCAAGTTTGTCCGAAACGCCCAAAATAATAAATACTTCTTTTTTTTGTTTTGTTGCTCCTGTTGAGCCCTTTACAATGAATCGTTTTCATTGCCCCCTCCAAGAAAAACCCCAAAAAATATAAAACTGTTCCGAAAAATTCAAAAACAGTAAAAAAATGTTCAGAAAAATAAAAAAAAAAGTTCTTTTCAGAACTACCTCCCCGTTATTAAAAAATTGGTACAATATTTGGAACTGTGCCAACCTCTATTTCTCTTAGTTCGCTTCCTAGTTCGCTCGCTGGTACGCGAACTGGAAGCGAACCAAAAACAGTAAGTATAAGGGAAGGAAACACACACTTATGTTAAAAGAAAGACAGCTATAGGGGAGTAAACTAGAGATACTATTACCCATAATCCACTGCTGATGATGTCACATATTACATCATTCATGACATGCTCAGTGACATCATCAGCAGAGGATTGCGGGTTTTTTGGCAACATGCCTTATCCACGGTTTAATAACGCTGCCTTTTGCTTTATATAAGTTTTCAAATTGTATGAAATATATACCAATAGGTCTTTATGAACCTTTAGGTAGTGCTTTTGTTCATGAGGTCTGGTCGCTTCCATACACATACAGATGTTTCAAAGATGATCAAGAAGTTTATCTGAATGGAGAGGAATGCACTGAGACGCCAGATCATTCACTAATGTGTAGGCACATACAGTTACACGATTCATGCAACAAACACCGACCAAATATGGCTTGCGTGTTGCAAGGCACGCCAGTTCCTGCTATCATCCCCACGTTCAAGTTGTTGGAAAATGGCAGTTATTTGATGCTCAATAATGAAGATTGTTCTGAGTTAATTAAAAGTATTCCTTTTATCGTAACAGTAAGTGAACGGGTTATTTGCTGCAGAAATGTTCTATTTCCTCCCACACATGAACATAGGGAGTTTTCAATCTGGCCACAAATACCAACCTTGGGACACGTTTCAACGGCATGGCAAGAATAAGAGCTCTTTTGTCTCAGAGAGAGGTGGCCTTGAGTTCGGCCCGTGAAACTTTCGTACTTCACATAGCGAACACCCGTACACAGGTTTGCCTTTCAATTTCAACAACATGTTTCCGACTATCTTTAACGCATCCTCCACAAAATCCCTGGCACACTTTTTTAAAGTTGTTACCAGTGGTCTCGTGACTTCATTTGAGAAAATCTTTGGAGTCATCCCTGCTCCCTTTCATTGTATTTTCTGCACTCTGGTTCGTGGATTGGCATTTTTACTTGCATTACCAGCGGACGCTCTTGTGCTTTTTTACATTTTTAAATATGGATGTCCCTCCTATGCAACCTCCGACCCTGCAGCTGCTGACACTGTTCCGCAATCGCATGCTAGAATATTATGGCACAATGCCGTTGGCGATATTAAGCACGGCATATGGATTATCTTTTCGGTTCTCCTACTTCACCTGTGTCCAGCCTGTATTTCACTGCCTGACCTGTGATTTCGATTGGGCCATTGATTTGTGTCTCTGCGGACCGGTTTCTCCTGACGTCGACTTTAATCAGCTGATGACTCCTATCATTACTCACGAGTTGATTTGTCCTGGCGAAAGGATTATGGCTGTGGCATTGATGCATGGACTACTTGGTCCCTGGAATTTACTGGCGGCAGCACAGTCTTTCTTGGAACACAGCTTTCTTGAAAACCCACCGAGCTGTCCTCTGATGGTGATAGAGGATCCGGTGCTGGGAGAGCACGTATGTTCTTTTCCGCTTTTAAATTGGATGGCTAAACTGTTTTCGGATGAAGACGGTGACTTCCTATTGGAGGCTGTTGCAGCTTATTTTGCATACACAGTTATGTCATAGACCTTTTTCATGTTTGATATGCTGATTACTAGCATTTCATTGACAATTCATTGACTTATTTGTCAAGTTTTTATTATTTACCTTGCCTATTGGCTTAAGACTCGATAAAGTACTTGGCTGTTTTATTTTTCTTTAGCATTGAATTTTCCTAGTTTTTAATGCTTTACCTTGCGGACCGTCCACATATAAACTTGCAATCTGCTCTCATGAGATGGCACTTCTATTATCTTATTCAGTTCGTTTCCGGATCATGAGGAGGTGTCATCTAGGTCCTGGATATCTTTACACCGTGTTAAGTTAGCATGGGCTCATTACCGGTTTAAACGCCATTTTTCCTTTTTTGCAACTTCTGCACACGACACTTAGTTGTTGCTTTAGCTTTCCACCTAGTAGTTCATCGTGGTTTACATGAGAATAATATGTTATTGGTCTACTATCTGCTTTACTTGTTAAACTATATCTGTACAGCGAGTGCTAAAGTTTCAAGAACAACATGATACAGAATTGTTATGAGGTCTGATCTCCACGACTTCATACTCATAACATAAGTGCAACTTCTGCCAATTCTGGGCATGAGGCGGGTTTTATATTGCTTTGCCGAACACACATACACAACAGTTGATGCGGTTCACATGAAGAGAGAGCTGGTGTATGCTGATGTGATTCCTTCAAATCTAAGACACTAAAGTATGGGCACGCCCTAAACCAACACAAAGAGACCTTCTTAGCAAATAATATAATATGTGTATTAGGGAGGGTGAGATATAAGCAGCCGCGGGCCGTGGAGGGAGTTACGATGGGGCAGGGAGGCGGGGAGGGGGAGAAGCAGGGTGGAGCCCTCTCTACCTTGCCCCTCCCCCTCCCCGCCTCCCTGCCCCACCGTAACTCCCTCCACGGCCCGCGGCTGCTTATAAGTGTTGCTAACTCTTATTCATTTACAGCATGTTAACATACTGTCACCATTCGTTTTTTATGTACTAGTAACTATGCTGGTAATTTTGCTACTGATAATATGTGTACTTGTATTCTCCACCCTGCTTCTCCCCCTCCCCGCCTCCCTGCCTCACCGTAACTCCCTCCACGGCCCGCGGCTGCTTATAAGTGTTGCTAACTCTTATTCATTTACAGCATGTTAACATACTATCACCATTCACTTTTTATGTACTAGTAACTATGCTGGTAATTTTGCTACTGATAATATGTGTACTTTTATTATCTAAGGTACTACGCCTGAGAAGACGGCATTAGTAAATAAACATTTCAAATACACATCTGTTCTTCTTAACTCCATGTTCTGGTTTCTAAGAAATCTATAACGACCGACTGTTCATGAGTTCCACGTATCCTGAGGTACTATAAGTTCATATTCTGGATTGTCTAAACATTGAGAGTTTGTTATATCCAATGTGACACTGTACCTAGCTTGCTAAATAGTTTTTGATTACTAACGTGAGTTTTGGGACACCCTAATTCGCCGAGGTTCCAATCCTCTGTCCACAGTTCTGTGTGACAACAGAAACCCTGCGACAGGGGCACCCCCGACCCTTGCTGGAGCTTCATCACACTTGCGATACAACTCCAGCAATGCATTCGCCGAGGTTCCAATCCTCTGTCCACAGTTCTGTGTGAGAACAGAAACCCTGCGACAGGGGCACCCCCGACCCTTGCTGGAGCTTCATCACACTTGCGATACAACTCCAGCAATGCGCCACCTTTACGGCACAGATACATCACGCATCTGTGCTGTTTTTGCCCCATGATGCGCCGCATTGTAAATGCAGCACACCATAGGTGACGGAACAGCGGCACAGAATGACTAACACATCCCTGGTGATGCGCCAGTCATCATAAATGTATCCCTATGCTTCTTATCTTGTTAGAGATGAACCGCCATATGTATCATCAAAGTTTTTTGCATTTCCTAAATAGCGAACTTTAAGGAATAAATAGCGATTCTTTACCATTCCTAGTTTGCGATGAGCTATTTGCTAATTAGCCGAATGTAGCCCAATGAAGCCCAATGTAGCCCAATGTAGCCCAAAGATGGCCGCCAGACACACAAAAAAACAAATGTAGCCCAAATATCAGCCAGATGTAGCCCAACTATAGCCCAGTGACAGAATGACCAATCAGCTTCGCAAACCTCCGTTACGCGAAGCGGAGCGCTGTTACAGATATATATCTTTTTTTGAACGTTAATTTCTCAAAATCCACTGGAGCACATATATTGAGACCTAGCAAAGGCACATCGGGCTACCAGTCCCTAATATTTTGCCAAGTTTCGTGCAAATCCATTCAGCCGTTCAATTATTATTTTTATTATTTTTTTTTGCCCCGCGGGGCCCTTTTAAAACCTCCACATCAAACCTAGGGGGTCAGCGAGGATCTACTATGCCCCCTTATAGTTATTTCCCCCTTTGTTTTGACCTCCTCTTGTCTCTCGATCCTACCGAGAGACAAGATGGCGGCCGCTACGGACTGTTTGGAATGTTGACAGACGCCGGAGAACCAATCAGCTTCGCTTCACAAAGCTCCGTTGCGCGAAAAGTCCGCGAACCAGAGCGCTAACCGGTCCGCTGTTACAGATATATATCTTTTTTTAAACGTTAATTTCTCAAAATCCACTGGAGCACATATATTGAGACCTACAAAAGGCACATCGGGCTACCAGTCCCTACAATTTTGCCAAGTTTCGTGCAAATCCATTCAGCCGTTCGGGCTAAAAGTGAGGCCAACCGCCCTATGGAAAACTCAATGTTAAAAACACGTTTTGGGACCCCCCTTTTTTCTCGGCCCCCACTGGACGAACCCCCACCAAATTTTCAAGGGCTGCTCAGAAACAAAATGTGCCATTTTCCTGAAAATTTCAGCCAATTCCGTCCACAAACGCCAAAGTTATTAGACATAGAATTTTCAAAAAACCCATAGAGAAAAAATCCTAACTATATATACCTACTGGCGACCGCCAGTAGGTAATATATGTATATATATATATATATATATATATATATATATATATATATATATATATATATATATATATATATATTTTACTGGGGGTCACCAGTAGGTAGTTATAGTTAGTACCTAGTTCCCATAGGAAGAGCGTTTTCGTTTTGCTAATAACTTTAATGCAGTTTAATGAATCGTCACAAAATTTTCAAAACTAGTACACACCTGAGTTCAGCTGCTGTGTGGAATGTTTTGGGGTGATTCGTCAAGGGGCCAAGAAAAAGGGGGGTCTTAACAACGCATTTGCCCTATGCAATTTCCCATAAGGATTTTGAACATGACTACAGCCCTAACCGCTGAAAGGAATTAGACCAAATTTGGCAGAAAGCTAGCTCTTGGTCCAGAAAGAACCTTTTTTTGTAATTTGGTGCAAATCTGTTCAGTGGTTTTGTATTTATTAAAGGAAAAATAAATATAGGTATCTAGGGATGCAAATCTGACAGATCTCATGGTGAGATTTGACTCGCTGCCAAAACTTCAACCAGGAAGTCTTGGCAGCCATCTTGAGACTCAGGACTAATCCCTTGTCCCAAAAAAAAACCATAAAAAAATAAATAAAAGGCAACAGTAGGAATACTCTGGCCCTCTACGCTTGGGAAAGCCCACCAGGGTCCAAACATATTTAAAAAAAAGAATTTGCAGTGAAAATCACAATGGATCTGTGTGATCCGAACCCCTCACCTGACTCGGGTTGTCGGCGCAATACCAGGTTTCAGCATTTCCCAAACACGGACCCTGAAGCGTCCGTAGTGATCAAAACCCCACCCCTCTGTCCTCTGTCATTCCAGGATCCAATCCCCTTTGCAGATGTACCGGAAGGACACCCAACTGACCCCGGAAGTTCAACCCTTCCCCGGGAGTTGAAAGCAGGAAGCAGCAAGTACGGAGAGGGAAGGACTGTCAGTGGAGTGAAGGCGTGGCAGGAGATCCAAGGCAAAGGAGCAGGGGAACGAGAAACGGAGACGTGCGAGGAAGAGGAGGAGTGGAGCGAGGAGTGGTGGTGTCCAAAGGAGGTGGCTGGGGAGCGGCCGCAACTCAAGGAGAGTTGCGGCAGAGCCGGTGAGTACCCACAACCCGAGAGAGCAGACACTGAAACACGATAGGCGGGAGGTGATTGGGGCACTGTATATAGTAGCCATCACAGAAGGGTCACGCTACTCACTATAAATATTGTATAGCACGCCTTAGAAGACTCTCACTACCCTTTACCCTTACCCTGCTCTTCACGTTCCTTCAGAACCCCAACACGATTACCCGCTCCTGCGTTGCTAGTCCCCTTTTCTTCTTCTTACTTCCCATTCTACCTTGATTCCCTTTGCCTCCTCACCGTCTCTCTTAAACCCCTCACTTCCCTGGTTTCGGCAAGCGGTACCATTTGTCCATAATCTGACAGGACTAACGGCTCCTTCCTTTTGTTATGTCTGTCCCACACGCCCTCCGAGGACTACCAGAGGAACGATACCTAGGAGATGCCGAGGATCAACTCACTTGGTGTCCAGACCAATATTCAGGAAGAAGACCCGGAAGCCTACTCTTTGGAGCCCTGTTTATTTTTACTCTCCCCGCCCCTTCATATGTACTTACCTTAATAAATACCGAAACCATTGCGAACCTTATACGGCCTCCACGCCTGTTTTTCCGGCCCGCACTACCCCCACAGTCACAATCTGCCAATCTCGGCAAAAATAAAAAGAGTGGTCACCCCCACTTGTTTAAACGTCCGCCCCCTGGTGGGCAAGGTCCCGGGGGCAAACAAAAAGAAGTATATTGGGGAGAGTGCACACACTCCTCCCATGACCAATTTCGGTCCATGGGACTGCTACATCCTCAGGGCCAGGTCAATGTAAATTACGGTGGAGGGGGCTGCATGGCCCCCCTCCCCAGGCTGTTTACAGCCCGGGGACTATACCTCTCCAGGGCAAGGCCTATGTTTGCAAGGGGAGGGGGGACAGGTGGACCTCCCTCCCAGGCTCTTTTTGACCGTGGGGACCGCCACCTATCTGGGCCCAGGGTAATTATTACAGAGGGAGAGGGGCCGCGCGGGGCTTTCCTGGGGTGTTTTCAGCCCGGGGACTACCACCACCTCCCTGGGACAGCCCATGCAATTTGAATGGAGGCGGCAATGGCCCCCCTCCTGGAGCCATTATTGGCTGGACTCCCTATGTTCCGAAGTGCCCACCCTCAGGACATGGTTGTTTGCTTTTACTTGGTGGGAGCTTTGACAGCTCCCACCAAGCTAGAGCAAACAGTAAGTTTGCTCCCAGTGCGCTGGAGCAGGAAAACTGCTCTCACCGGCTTGGAGAGGACTTTTCATCTGCTTCCCTGGCCCTCTGTCAATTGGGCAGGAAAACAGATAAAACAATTGCTCCAGTATGCCGGGAGCAGCATTTTCTTATGCTCCTTGTGTGTGGGAGCAATGCCGGCACCTGCTAGAGGTAGGGAGCCGGCAGACCCCACATGGGCATTCAGGGTCCCCCTGCGGCCCCAACAGCGCACACTAGGTCCCCTGGGTGGGGCCAGGGCGCCCACCATGAAGTGAGCGGTCCTTGGGGTCACAAGGGCCAAAATTGTCCAGAGGAGGGCAGGTGCATGGCCCCCCTCCTCTTTTACTAACAGGCCATGCCCTGGAGGATGGGGTACCTAGGGCTGAATTCAGCCTGGGGATGGATATTCTGCAGCCCCCCTCCCCTTGCAGTAATTGGCTGGGCCCCGGGTGATGGCATCCCCAGGGCAAAAATTGTCTCGGGGGGGAAGCAGCATGGCGCCCCTCCCCTTTTACATATTGGCCAGGCACTGGAGGATGGGATATCCAGAGCAAAAATCGTCTTGGGGACGAGGGCCTCGTGGCCCCCCTCCCCTTGCAGTAATTGACCAGGCCTCAGGGGATAGAGTCCCCAGGGCTGAAACTGACACAGGCAGAAGATAAATCCAGCAAAATTGAAATTTATGACTCCAAGCCCACATCGTTCTTTTAGAGGTAGGGTAAGCATGGGGGGTGGCGCCCCTTGAACAAGTACAATTCTTTGATTACCTCGGTATAAGGCTGACTGATAACATGTCTTGGGCCCCACAGATGGGGAAAAGCAGAACTACCCTGATCCAAAGAGCGTCACCCATAAGAAGGAAATACAAGGCGACTTCCTGTGGAGCTGTAATGCCGGCCCTTGAGGTATACGGGACCAGAATGGTAGCATGGGGTATTTATGGTGCTGAAATCTTGGATTGTGCCGATGCTTTCATGCTTACTCGCACGGAAAATCAATTTTTTTGGTCACTTTTTAACTTGCCAGTAAGCAATCCTATCTTACCTTTATGACTTGACTTAGCATTAAAGCAAATTAACCAGGTGGTATTATTAAAACTCCTGATATACTGGGTGCAGATGGAGGAGCACTGGTATTCCCCTAGCCAAATGTCAAAAGACACTCTCACAAAAGTGAAGCGAGCCCACTGGGATTTTCTGCTAGAAAAAATGTGGCAAAGACCAAAATCTGGGGAGTACCACTGAGAAATTCCTTACCCACAAAAGTTCTTTAGGATGAGGGTGTAAATCCCTCTTGGAAAATACCGTTTCTGCAATGTGTTTTGCTTTAACACTTATATGTTTTGTCTTAAGTATAGGAAAGAAAGTATGTTTATATAGTTAGTTGCAAATTGATGATTTTAACTTGACAATTGTAATTAATGTGTGCTTTTCTTTATATAACAGGAGGAAAGGAAAGCGCCCACTCTATGGCTTAGACGTGTCAACATAGTCCCCTATACTTTTCTTCAACATCACATCATCGTGGTGGAGGGCACTGTACAGATAAGAGAAATATTTCCATAAATGAAAATATATTTCTTGAATATTTTTTGGTATCAAATATTATCTTGGTTAAAATCACATGTTTCTTCTTTCATAGTGCAAATGACATGTAATATAATAATGTGGGACTCACAGCTGGTGTAATTTCTGATCGCAATTAGTGAAAATGTACAGGGAAACAGAATATGCTGAGTTAGGATGATATCACATATGGGAATTGAGCACTATGCTGTTAATATGCTTAGCATTATGTGAACATTCTTAGATAAGTTTATTGAGTCTAGTGATGCCTTTACTTCATTGTCACAAGAAACTATGTCGTACACGCAGAATTGCTATAGAGACAAACATGTTATGTCAAGCAACATAAATCTGAATACTGGGCTACCGTCCGATTGGCAATTGGTACTATACCATTTAGAAGAGGCATATAACACACAATATATGACAATATGTCATCTATAAGGAGGGGAACCTTATCAGTACAATAATACTCGTACCCCCTACACATGGTAACTGTGTGAAAAATGCGGAGACACTCAAACGTTGGGGTTGATCTGCGAAACGCTTCTTTGAGTAATGGCTGCCATGATTACTGTGTTAGAGCAAATACTCAGAATTTTGCCAAGTGGCAGAGATATATAAATGTATGAACTCAGTGGGTTCACAAATATTTGTTTGTATTTTACAGATGTATGAAACAAGAACATATGATGTTGACATGAAGTTTAAATTATTAATATTGGTATGTGTATCTTGTCACTCCAACAGGGATGCCATTTGTACTGACAGATGAGAAGGAACAACATTCTTGTCCCCTTTCCATTTCGCATTTCCTGTATGTAATGTGCAATTAGTAAAGAATCCGGTGTGTGATCAAGATTGCGGAGCGGTCGAAATGCGTAACTGGAATAAACAATCTGCTGGAAGACATCCCCAGAGTGAGCGCTTATTTTTGTGGAACTGTAGAATATATATATATTGCCCTGAAAGTTCTTTCAACTACGCAGCTACCAGGGTGGATATTTACAAAGGAGTACGGAACTTGAAACTACAAAAGTTCTTTAAACAAAGTAATATAAAAGAGAACGCAAAGGCATCCTGCAACAAGGACAATAGAGCTTCACAGCCCAATGGTGATGGTATAGAAGTACCAAATACAAATGAGTAGCAATTGTCAACTATACTTGAATCACTCTTGGAGGAAGGAGATGTCTCTCTTTCTGTGCTAAATCTACCACTTTCACCAACATCAGTAAAACCTGGGATTCAAACTCCGTTTAAACCCCCCTCCACCTTCTATCCAATCATGTTGAAAGACACAATTCACAGTTTCCAGGAACAAGGGGTGCAGGATTTAAAAAATCTCAACAGAAAAATACAAAGCATCACAGCAGATAAAACCAAGAAAAGGAAAGATACCAGGGAACTTCAATATCATCAATTAATGACTAAACTTAGTAACAACCATGATATAGTTATAAGGAGTGCGGATAAAGGTGGAAACGTGGTTTTATGGAAGCGCGAAAATTATGTCCACGAGGCAATCACTCAGCTAAATGATACCGATTGTTACAGTCGTAGTAGTAAACAAAATCTGGTGGCAACCCATGGGAACTGCAACCTTAAATTATCGGCCTGGGGAAATACAGGATTGCTATCCATAGATGAGTACAAATATTTGAAAAACAACAGTCCTGTAACACCTATTTTGTACTTCATCCCGAAGATTCATAAGGATGCGATCAATCCCACAGGTAGGCCGATAATTTCAGCCAGAAACAGCATTTTTGAACGCACCTCGATGTATATAGACTATTTTCTTCAACCTCATGTTCAATCCTTAAAATCCTATATTTGTGATACAGGTGATTTTATACAAAAAATGCTGAATTTTAAGTGGTGTGAAGATTTTTTGTTAATTACTCTTGATGTTACATCATTATACACGTCAATTAGACACAAGGACGACCTGAGAGCAGTAGGATATTACCTGGCACGCAGGGGCCCTGAACACAGTGACCATATTAACATGTTGTTAGGTATGATAGAGAGCTGTTTAACCAACAACATTTTCATGTTCCAGAACAATTACTACCAACAGGCAAGAGGTGTTGCCATGGGAGCCAGCTTCTCCCCCAGCTATGCTTGTTTGCATATGGGCTGGTGGGTGGAGCTGGTTCTCATGGTTAAACACCAGGATATTGTGGAGTGACATGTAAGGACCTGGTGGAGGTTTATTGACGATCTCTTTTTAGTATGGCAAGGCACAAGAGATGAGGCAGAGAAATGTATTGATAACAACAACACAAATGATCTCAATCTCAATTTTACTGCCTGCATTAGTGAAAGGGAGGTCAATATTCTGGACATGGTGATATTCATTGAGCAGGGCAAATTCGAGACCCGGGTACATCGAAAGCCAACTGCAGGGAACTCTGTTCTTCATGCTAGCAGTGCCCATCCTGGGCACCTAATCCAAAGTATCCCCTATAGGGAGCTACTGCGATTAAAACAGATTTGCAGTAGTGAACAGCCTTTACAAGCAGCTCAAGAACAGTGCTTAAAGAGATTCCAACAAAGAGGGTACAGTAAGAAGTGCTTAGACAAGGCCCTCTCTAAAAGCATTTTAGTTCCCAGAAATGAATTAGTAAAATCAAAATCAGAGAATACAACTAATAATAAATCCGACAACAATTTTAGATTCATCCTAAGATTCAATAAACAAGAAGGTGCGGTGCGAAAGATTATCAAAAAGAATTGGCACCTGGTCAAGCAGGATCCCATCATAGGCAAGCCAGTTCCCCAACACTCGGCAATAACATACCGCCGTGGGAAATCAATGAAGGACAATATAGTCAAATATGACCCTTGTAGGCCATTAATCAAAAATACATGGCTGTCACAACGAACAGGCTTCATTAAATGTAAAACCTGCAAGGCATGTCAACACGGAGTCTCTACGACTATACGACTAAATATAAAACACCTTTTAGTGAAAGAGAGTTTGGAATAGACAAGGCTCTAACTTGAAAAACAGACCATGTAATTTACATACTTGAGTGTCCATGCAAATTAAAATATTTCGGGAGCACTGTATTGCAAGGCCATAAAAGAGTGTTACAGCATATACGCGCAATTAAAAACAATGACCCTTCATACCCGGTGGCGCGCCACTTTAACGAAATACATAAGGGTGATCCTAAGGAGCTGCAATACTACCTAATAGATTCTGTCCCTATTTCCAAAAGGGGTGGGGATCGAATGAAAGCCCTTAGGAAATTGGATATGCAGTACATTCTCAACTTAGATACCAAGTACCCGGGGGGCTTGAATGCCACCGAAGAATTATGGTCAAGTCTAGAAACATAAATATACCTAAGATGGGTGACAACAAAACTTAGGATAAAATCACATCAGTAATTACGTGGTTGAATAGAACAGTAAAGGTGACACTTATAGATGTGCTATAATCTTAAACAGTCAAAATTTGCAGGGCATATGGGTGTATATTTATTATGATATCTATGTCTTTATTTATCAAATGAAATTTTGACAAATGATATTTATATGCATATATAACAATCAAGTATTTATATATTTATATGTATTTATATGTGTTGATATACTTGTTTATGTATTTATTAATGTATTTATATATTTATATATTTATTCATATATTTACATTTGCCCAGCGTTTTTGCACATGTATATAGGTCAGTTAAATTACTAGGTTCTTGAGTACAGGTCTGGTTTCACCGAAGTTTACATCGAATTCCCTCTCAAAAAAACTAATGATAAGTACAAAATTAACAGAATTAACTCCTTTATTACATATATATATTAACTTTTTATATATATATATTCTTAGATAACACTTTTATTGGGAGAGTATGAAAAGCCTCTGAAATTACAGCTTTTCTTTTTTCCTCTCCTGACTGTCTTTCTTTCTTTCTCCCTTTAGATCTATAAATTACCTTTGGAACTTGAATATCAACAAAGCGGCTGCTCCCTGTCCCAACAATATACAATTTTTGAATTGCAAAATTCAAAATTTAAAATATATATTTTTTTATCTCACACTATGGTTTACACGGTTGGTTTTTTATTGTATATATCACTTAGAGGTTTTGTTAGAGCAAAGACAAATTGGTGTACATCCAATTGAAGTCTCGAAATGCCTAATCTAATTGGGGTGGATAATGAATTGACCACTATTTAGGGAGGTTATGTATATAAAGATTGGGATCCCATGGTGATATGGAATTAGTTTAAAAACTTATAAACATCAAATGCATATGTAAAATTCAATGTATATACATATTATGGCAATTCAAATTGGGACAAATAGTTTAAAGCATTTATGCGGGGGCGTGGCTAGCGGCAGGACAAGATGGCAGCACACTAGCAGAGCTCTGTGACGAGAGAGCCCATGAAAACACAAAAGGGGTTGTAGAGTACACACTATTACACGGACAGACAGACAAATTCATCCATTGTGAAAAACTGCCCTCACTCACACACCGAAGTATGTGACATGCTTCCTCATAGGGCCTGCTTGCAATACGCCCTGGTGTAGCCATACACAGGACGGAGCATAAGGGAGGGGGCAAAATAATAGATTCCACACAAAAAAAACGTACGACCATATAATTCAACACAGACTACATGTAACATATAATGTGATGAAAGACTGTGCACATCACCAAGTGACTGAAACTGATAGTGCGACAAAAAAGGGGTGCAGTCAATTAGAAGTGGTTAAAACTGATTAAGGGTGCCAACTAAAGAAAAATAGTTTATTCAACGTTCCTTGGTACCCATATCAGGATTAAAACTTAAGAACTCAGGATGGGTAATGTCTAATGAGGAAAACAAGGTTTCTCTAGACTTCCCTCCTCATACTGCGATAGTCAACTTGTTTCGACCGATTAGTTATGCCTCAAAAGGTCACTCCGGTCTTCATCAGGACTGTCGCAATCAGTGTCACTTACGGCCCTACCGTATTTCGGTTGTTGGGCCCCAAGAACAGAGCGGGTCTACCTACATCTGTGCCCCTCTTGTTACGTGTCGAGGTTGATTCCAGCAATCCAGGAAAACATTAACTGGAGGGGAACAAACAGAGATAATAAAAGCACTCTGTAAATACACTCGATATAATCTCTTACCCCCATCACCTCAAGACCTCACTCTTGTGGTTAGTTATATGATCCAAGTAGTGACAATACACTCACTCTGCTTCTAACCCGGGTTCTAAAAAATGCCCCCTCGGGTTTCGAAGCCCATATCACTTGTTAATTGTTATTATTATCGGTGTATGTCATATATAAAATCCACTGTGTGCATCCACACCTGCTATCCATCACTCCGTGTTTACCATCAATCCACTCATGTCAACCGTATCAGCTCTTCAAACGGGCCGTAGTGAAAAAGCCCGTCACGTTACTCACTCAGTTTATGCAATTTATAAACTCGAACTGGTGTCCGATAGGAGGGTCTCCCAAGAACACAACCTGCAACCACATAATATAGTTGGGAAAAGTAGTCGCAGGCCTCATGACGCCAATGGCGTTACAAGTACCGAAGCCTGTCATAGGCCGTGGGACAGCTGGGTATTAGATACTACCCCTGCCATCACCAACAGCCCATCCAGACTCCCCCTAAACCCCATCTCCTTACTGTTCCGAGGGTTCGCCCTTTCGTATCCGCCTGCTTTCCGTCACACCGCGTAGATGGATGTTCGCGGTGCCGGCTGGATCTTTAAAGGTTGAGTCAGGGTGCTTCCATCCTTCCATTCGATGTCATCCCACGTGATCAGTCACGTGGGGACGTCATGACGTCCGGCGCGGCGCGTGCTCAACGTGGGGATGCTGGGAGCTGTAGATTTCCACAGCCATTTTGTGTCAGAAGAGGTCGCTTTAAAACGTTCTTCGCGCGACATAAATGCCACGGATCAAGTGCAAAGTGTGGGTCCTGAAACATAGGAACTGCAAAAGGCTCCACCCCGTGGTTATTCAACAGAGGGGTCATCAAAAAAGCTAGAAAAAGAGCACTTAATGCTAACCGTGACTCTTTGCTCTCTAAAACTATTCGACCCCAATCAAAGAAACCGGTGTTTGTGTCAACTTTCAATACAGCGTCACAACAAGTGAGACGTGTGGTACTGAAGAATTGGAGAATATTGAACTCAGGGGGCATGAGTATAGAGACACCTCTCTTCTCCTTCAAGCGAAGTCAAAATTTGAAAGATCTACTCATACATACTAGACCCAGGGATCTGGGGGCAGCGAATGACATAACCACGGTGGCAGGCTTGCCCAGACTGACGGGTCACACAAGATGTGGCTCATGTAGCGTATGTCCCCTTACTAGCAACACCCACTTTATAGATCTGGGACTCCAAACACCCTGGGAACAGAGATCCCATACGAACTGCAACTCGCATGTGGTAATTTATTTAATAACCTGCCCCAGCAAGAAAAAGTACGTAGGGATGACCAGCAGGAAGGTGCGCGTTAGAATAACTGAACACCGCAGCACGATAAGGTGCGGAAAATCCAACACTAAATTAACGGCACACTACCTTGAGCTTGGACACAGCAGTGAAGATCTGAAGTGGACAATTATAGAAAGAGTCCCCCCAGGAAGGAACCAGACAGAATATCAGAGAGTGCTGCTACAATATGAACAAAGATGGGTCTACCGTCTGAAGAGCCACCAGCATGGGCTCAACGATGATATACCATGGCAGACGTTGGGTAGACAGTAGGGTTTTTTTCTGATAAACCGGCTGGTATATTGGAAGATCTGTGTTTTTATCAATATGATTGAGTATGGACTTTGAGACACGTGCACGATGTAGAACCTCATTGGGCCAATAATAATCATATTAGGACACAACCAACATTAGGTGGAGCCTTTTGCAGTTCCTATGTTTCAGGACCCACACTTTGCACTTGATCCGTGGCATTTATGTCGCGCGAAGAACGTTTTAAAGCGACCTCTTCTGACACGAAAAGGCTGGGGAAAACTACAGCTCCCAGCATCCCCACATTGAGCACGCGCCGCGCCGGACGTCATGACGTCCCCACGTGACTGATCACGTGGGACGACATCGAACGGAAGGATGGAAGTGCCCTGACTCAACCTTTAAAGATCCAGCCGGCACCGCGAACATCCATCTACGCGGTGTGACGGAAAGCAGGCGGATACGAAAGGGTGAACCCTCGGAACAGTAAGGAGATGGGGTTTAGGGGGAGTCTGGATGGGCTGTTGGTGATGGCGGGGGTAGTATCTAATACCCAGCTGTCCCACGGCCTATGACAGGCTTCGGTACTTATAACGCCATTGGCGTCATGAAGCCTGTGACTACTTTTCCCAACTACATTATGTGGTTGCAGGTTGTGTTCTTGGGAGACCCTCCTGTCGGACACCAGTTCGAGTTTATAAATTGCATAAACTCGGTGAGTAACGTGACGGCCCGTTTGAAGAGCTGATACGGTTGAGATGAGTGGACTGATGGTAAACACGGAGTGATGGATAGCAGGTGTGGATGCACACAGTGGATTTTATATATGACATACACCGATAATAATAACAATTAACGAGTGATATGGGCTTCGAAACCCGAGGGGGCATTTTTTAGAACCCGGGTTAGAAGCAGAATGAGTATATTGTCACTACTTGGATCATATAACTAACCACAATAGTGAGGTCTTGAGGTGATGAGGGTAATAGATTATATCGAGTGTACAGAGTGCTTTTATTATCTCTGTTTGTTCCCCTCCAGTTAATGTTTTCCTGGATTGCTGGAATCAACCTCGACACGTAACAAGAGGGGCACGGATCTAGGTAGACCGGCTCTGTTCTTGGGGCCCAACAACCGAAATACGGTAGGGCCGTAAGTGACACTGATTGCGACAGTCCTGATGAAGACCGGAGTGACCTTTTGAGGCATAACTAATCGGTCGAAACATGTTGACTATCGCAGTATGAGGAGGGAAGTCTAGAGAAACCTTGTTTTCCTCATTAGACATTACCCATCCTGAGTTCTTAAGTTTTAATCCTGATAGGGGTACCAAGGAACGTTGAATAAACTATTTTTCTTTAGTTGGCACCCTTAATCAGTTTTAACCACTTCTAATTGACTGCACCCCTTTTTTGTCGCACTATCAGTTTCAGTCACTTGGTGATGTGCACAGTCTTTCATCACATTATATGTTACATGTAGTCTGTGTTGAATTATATGGTCGTACGTTTTGTTGTGTGGAATCTATTATTTTTCCCCCTCCCTTATGCTACATCCTGAGTGTGGCTACACCAGGGCGTATTGCAAGCAGGCCCTATGATGAAGCATGTCACATACTTCGGTATGTGAGTGAGGGCAGTTTTTCACAACAGATGAATTTGTCTGTCTGTGTAATAGTGTGTACTCTACAACCCCTTTTGTGTTTTCATGTGATTTTCTTTGGGGGTCCGGGGTGGTAGTGTTGAGTTATTTTGGCCCTCTCCCCTCCTACGTGTAAAGTACGAGAGAGCCCATCACTGCAAAATCCGCGTATTAATCCGGGGAAAAATTGGAGCTGTGCCCGTGAATCTGAAGCGGGCGGACCTTGTTTCCGGTCCATGGAAGACATGGCTTGGCAGTTCGGGCTGGACTATTCCCATGAGGTAAAAGGGTCAGACTGATTTGCATATAGCCATGTCTGAAATGGGGTGGCTGAGTGGGCTAAAGAATGGTGATGGATTAAACCCAGATCAGTTGACTGGGGGTGAGTGTTTGATTTGCTCAAACGCTCTGTCCATCATCCCCTTTTGTATCGCTTTGTTCGCCCTAAGTGTGGCAGGGTATGCTCAGACGTGAGTCCCTTGCTCACTTGGCCACTGGATTCAAGATAGCCTGGCTGATGAGGATTATGAATCCGAAACCGGTCCCAGGATGCTTGTTTCCGGTCCATGGAAGACATGGCTTGGCAGTTCGGGCTAGACTGTTCCCATGAGGCACAGGGTCAGACTAATTTGCATATAGCCATGTCTGAAATGGGGTGGCTGAGTGGGCTAAAGAATGGTGATGGATTAAACCCAGATCAGTTGACTGGGGGTGAGAGTTTGATTTGCTCAAACGCTCCGTCCATCATCCCCTTTTGTATCGCTTTGTTCGCCCTAAGTGTGGCAGGGTATGCTCAGACGTGAGTCCCTTGCTCACTTGGCCACTGGATTCAAGATAGCCTGGCTGATGAGGATTATGAATCCGAAACCGGTCCCAGGATGCTTGTTTCCGGTCCATGGAAGACATGGCTTGGCAGTTCGGGCTGGACTGTTCCCATGAGGCACAGGGTCAGACTGATTTGCATATAGCTATGTCTGAAATGGGGGGGCTGAGTGGGCTAAAGAATGGTGATGGATTAAACCCAGATCAGTTGACTGGGGGTGAGTGTTTGATTTGCTCAAACGCTCCGTCCATCATCCCCTTTTGTATCGCTTTGTTCGCCCTAAGTGTGGCAGGGTATGATCAGACGTGAGTCCCTTGCTCACTTGGCCACTGGATTCAAGATAGCCTGGCTGATGAGGATTATGAATCCGAAACCGGTCCCAGGATGCTTGTTTCCGGTCCATGGAAGACATGGCTTGGCAGTTCGGGCTGGACTGTTCCCATGAGGCACAGGGTCAGACTGATTCGCATATAGCCATGTCTGAAATGGGGTGGCTGAGTGGGCTAAAGAATGGTGATGGATTAAACCCAGATCAGTTGACTGGGGGTGAGTGTTTGATTTGCTCAAATGCTCCGTCCATCATCCCCTGTTGTATCGCTTTGTTCGCCCTAAGTGTGGCAGGGTATGCTCAGACGTGAGTCCCTTGCTCACTTGGCCACTGGATTCAAGATAGCCTGGCTGATGATGATTGTGAATCCGAAACCGGTCCCAGGATGCTTGTTTCCGGTCCATGGAAGACATGGCTTGGCAGTTCGGGCTGGACTGTTCCCATGAGGCACAGGGTCAGACTGATTAGCATATAGCCATGTCTGAAATGGGGTGGCTGAGTGGGCTAAAGAATGGTGATGGATTAAACCCAGATCAGTTGACTGGGGGTGAGTGTTTGATTTGCTCAAATGCTCCGTCCATCATCCCCTTTTGTATTGCTTTGGACCTCCGACACGCGCCGCACTGACTTTTTCGTCGGTACCCCTTGGCCCCGCGAAGCTAGACAGTGGCGAAGATTGCGGCCTAACTACCACGCCAGAGCCGGGGACTAAATTACACCAGCGGCCCGACGGTGCGGAGCCCTGTACGACGGGGATTCAACATTAGGCGCGAAGGTGAGGAGCCGGGCCTGCTCTTCATAACACATAAAGGGGAGGGACAATAAAGAACCCCATCGACGGCGTACCTGCAAACCGGCCCAAAGAGACTCTGCACTGAAGCGCGCCCGCAGCCCGGCGGCGGGAACTTTGGCGCCAAAGCGACTGGAAGGCTGCCTTCACTCCGCAGAGGCTGAACTGTCAGGTACGAGTTGGGGGCCCCGTTTGATGAACAGAGGAGACACTTAAAGAGTGTGTGAACCCCCCGGGGAGCCACAGCTTATATAGCCATAACCGGACGCACCAGCAGTAGAGGCGGTATATTGCACCACTCATCGCAGTACAGTAAATACTGGTGCATGCTCAGAACCTATGGTGAACTGGCCATCGCGGAGCATTAAGGGCCTTAGCGTAGGGCCCGACGTCACCCGGTCCTTGTGCTGCAATTGCCCCAGCACTTCACAGGAGAAAGACTCTGAGATCCCAGAAAGGGCCCTGGAACAATCATAAGTCAGTCGCGGGCCAGACGAGAACGCCTCGCAGGGCAACAACCAAAATCCTAGACAATGAGCAGCAGAGGGTCTAGAGGGCAGCCGCCCCCTAGGCTGGATAAATACGCATACACCAAAGGCAACCTAGACACGCCGCGGGACAACACACCGCGCACCTCGCCCCAGCAGTCCCGGCCCGACACCCAGGCAGCGGGCGCAACGGGCGCAGACCAGATCACCCTCCAAGATGTCATGGCAGCACTGAAAACGATGCAAACTTCAATGGGCTCCATATCCACTGATGTCTCCCTAATCAGAGCAGACTTTGCGAAACTATCAGATCGCTTAATAGCAGTCGAAAAGGCGACGTCAGGACTTACAGGAGATACAGCCGAACTTAAACAAAAAATGCAGCAGTTGGAAGATGACAACCGTCTCCTGAAAGCCAAACTCGATGACCAGGAAGGCCGCTCCCGGCGAAACAACGTACGCCTGGTAGGTGTACCGGAATCCTCTGGGGGTCCAGCACTAGACCTTTATGTGGAAGACCTCATCCAAAACCACCTTCGACTGAAAGGTCTGTCCAATTACTTCTCGGTGGAGCGTGCCCACCGAGTGCCCGGAGGGAAGCCGCGCCCGGAGCACCACCGTGACCGATATTGGCGAGGATCTTTAATTTCCGAGACCGTGACGCCATCTTGCAGGCCGCACGAGTTGCCCCACCACTAAAAATTGACAACTCAGAGGTCACTTTCTATCCCGATTACACCGCGGCGGTGGCGCACCAACGGCGCAGTTTCACAGAAATCAAAAAGGAACTCAGAGCCCGGGAGCTGAAATACTCGATGATCTTCCCAGCGAAGCAGAGCATTGAATCGGAGGGGAAAGCGTGGTTTTTGGAATCCCCCGGAGATGCGCAAAACTGGCTGGAGGGATGGAGACCAGCGGGAGGACCCAAGAATCGCAGCACGCAGCGACACAACAGATGAAGGGGCGACCAGTAGCCACAACGGACAGACTTCAAGACGGACCTTTGCACCGCGATCACTGACGAATTTCAATTCGGAACTGACCACATGTACAATGTTACCACTCTATGGCGCTATTATCCGTATACGGCCCGGGGAATGACATTGCAAGCGGGGAGGGGGGAGCCGATCTTAATTGCACTGCAGATATGTCGCCCAGAGGCGTGATGTTGGACTCAAACCGAGGACTGACGCACTACCGCAGGTAGGATCTATTATGTTGGCACAGCACCACATGAACACTGTAAGGGGACAAAGGTTCTTTAAAGTCACAGAAGTCTCACCCTCCAAAATGTTGCAGTTGTCTCGGGATAACAAGCACTCTGCTCAGTTGGGGGGGGGTGGAAAGTTTTGGGTCCGCCGGGCAGGGAGGCAGGGTGGGGGGTTGGGAGTTTCCTTGTTCTTGGCTTACTTTTGCATTATGATAGGTTACTCAGTTCACAATCACTCCATCAATGCTTACGATTACTTGCGCGGACCATGTGCACACACACAGGTCCCTGGTACATAACGACAAACTGTATGGGCACGTACATCCAACACTTTGACCACGCAGTTCAGAGAAATATTTGCTACATTAAGGCTTTAAGGACTTCCCACAATGGCACACTCCGATGGCGGAGTCCCTGGCTCCCAGACTGCGAAAATATCATGCCCGACACTGTCAGTGATATCCTGGAATGTGAATGGTCTGGGGCACAAGATAAAACGAGGCCTAGTTCTACAATACCTTAAGCGGAAGGGCCCCACAGTCGCACTACTTCAGGAGACACACTTAACGGGCAGGGCCTGCAAAGCCCTAGACCGGTGGGGGTTCAAAATGGTCACCCACGCTGAGTTCACATCGGGATCCCGCGGGGTTGGTATACCAGTCCACAAAAGCTCCCCACTGGTAATACGAAACACCTGCTCCGATGACCAGGGTCGCTTCACTGCCATGACTTGCCAATGGGAAGGCCGTAGGTACAATATGGTCTCCGTATACATACCTACGGCACTGCACCGGACCGATTTCAGAGACCTGGGTAAATTCCTGCTAGATCTACCAGAGGGAGAACTGATCCTGGGTGGGGACTTCAACACTGTGGTTGACGCCTCCCTAGATCGCAAACCTCCCAGAGACGCCCACGGACACAACCATACCCTGAGGGACTTCTTAGACGCGATGGGACTGACTCATATATATGGCGGCTTAAACACCCTACAGATTGCCAATATACCTTTCACTCAGGGGCACACAATAGTCTGTCACGAATAGATTATTTATTTACATTAGCAGTCCCCCCCGAAAAAGTGAGTGCAGTGGAACATCTGTCACGTGGCATCTCAGACCACTCCCCGATACACCTCACCTATACAACGCATGTGCCCACTCAGCGACTGATCTACCCACTATACCCAGGATATCTCCAAAAAACCCAGCATAGCAAAGGCCTTAAGGCAATCCACCGAACACTACTTCGCAGAAAACACACACACTGTAGACTCGCCGAGCACACTCTGGGAGGCCTACAAGACGGTGATCCGCGGAATGCCATCTCCACCATTACCCGACACAATCGAGAACGTAGGGAACACTTAGATAAACTAGAGACGACACTACAAAGGGCGGAAGTAGCGCACGCAGAAACGCCCACTGACATGACGACGTAAATCCTAGCACTGGCGACCCAGGAATACAGGGCATACGCATGGGAACAGGCGAAAACTAAGCACCTATACACCTTACACAGAGTATATGAACTTGGGGACAAGACAGGGAAGATGCTGGCCTGGCTGGAAAAAAAGGAGAGAGCAAACAGATGCATCGCACAGCTGACACTAGACGATGGCACCGTCACCACTGACCCCCAGCTTATTGTAGAGGAATTAGCGACTCATTACGAACGGGTATACACACCAAGAACCACGGCTGCGGTAGACGACATTACAAGCTTCTTACAAAATATAGACTTACCGGCATTGTCACCGGAAGATATGCACACG
Organism: Lissotriton helveticus; assembly: GCF_964261635.1. NCBI lineage: Eukaryota > Metazoa > Chordata > Amphibia > Caudata > Salamandridae > Lissotriton > Lissotriton helveticus. The sequence continues at coordinate 1,044,098,622 of NC_136061.1, forward strand.
TTAGAAGCAGATCTTACGACTGAAGAATTGGGATTAGCACTTGCGGCCCTTCATACGGGAAAGGCCATGGGACCCAATGGTTTACCAGTCGAACTTTATAAAAAGATGTCAGGCACCATCACACCGCACTTGCTCGCTATGTATAACGACTGGCTTGGCAGTTCGGGCTGGACTGTTCCCATGAGGCACAGGGTCAGACTGATTTGCATATAGCCATGTCTGAAATGGGGTGGCTGAGTGGGCTAAAGAATGGTGATGGATTAAACCCAGATCAGTTGACTGGGGGTGAGTGTTTGATTTGCTCAAATGCTCCGTCCATCATCCCCTGTTGTATCGCTTTGTTCGCCCTAAGTGTGGCAGGGTATGCTCAGACGTGAGTCCCTTGCTCACTTGGCCACTGGATTCAAGATAGCCTGGCTGATGATGATTGTGAATCCGAAACCGGTCCCAGGATGCTTGTTTCCGGTCCATGGAAGACATGGCTTGGCAGTTCGGGCTGGACTGTTCCCATGAGGCACAGGGTCAGACTGATTAGCATATAGCCATGTCTGAAATGGGGTGGCTGAGTGGGCTAAAGAATGGTGATGGATTAAACCCAGATCAGTTGACTGGGGGTGAGTGTTTGATTTGCTCAAACGCTCCGTCCATCATCCCCTTTTGTATTGCTTTGGACCTCCGACACGCGCCGCACTGACTTTTTCGTCGGTACCCCTTGGCCCCGCGAAGCTAGACAGTGGCGAAGATTGCGGCCTAACTACCACGCCAGAGCCGGGGACTAAATTACACCAGCGGCCTGACGGTGCGGAGCCCTGTACGACGGGGATTCAACATTAGGCGCGAAGGTGAGGAGCCGGGCCTGCTCTTCATAACACATAATGGGGAGGGACAATAAAGAACCCCATCGACGGCGTACCTGCAAACCGGCCCAAAGAGACTCTGCACTGAAGCGCGCCCGCAGCCCGGCGGCGGGAACTTTGGCGCCAAAGCGACTGGAAGGCTGCCTTCACTCCGCAGAGGCTGAACTGTCAGGTACGAGTTGGGGGCCCCGTTTGATGAACAGAGGAGACACTTAAAGAGTGTGTGAACCCCCCGGGGAGCCACAGCTTATATAGCCATAACCGGACGCACCAGCAGTAGAGGCGGTATATTGCACCACTCATCGCAGTACAGTAAATACTGGTGCATGCTCAGAACCTATGGTGAACTGGCCATCGCGGAGCATTAAGGGCCTTAGCGTAGGGCCCGACGTCACGCGGTCCTTGTGCTGCAATTGCCCCAGCACTTCACAGGAGAAAGACTCTGAGATCCCAGAAAGGGCCCTGGAACAATCATAAGTCAGTCGCGGGCCAGACGAGAACGCCTCGCAGGGCAACAACCAAAATCCTAGACAATGAGCAGCAGAGGGTCTAGAGGGCAGCCGCCCCCTAGGCTGGATAAATACGCATACACCAAAGGCAACCTAGACACGCCGCGGGACAACACACCGCGCACCTCGCCCCAGCAGTCCCGGCCCGACACCCAGGCAGCGGGCGCAACGGGCGCAGACCAGATCACCCTCCAAGATGTCATGGCAGCACTGAAAACGATGCAAACTTCAATGGGCTCCATATCCACTGATGTCTCCCTAATCAGAGCAGACTTTGCGAAACTATCAGATCGCTTAATAGCAGTCGAAAAGGCGACGTCAGGACTTACAGGAGATACAGCCGAACTTAAACAAAAAATGCAGCAGTTGGAAGATGACAACCGTCTCCTGAAAGCCAAACTCGATGACCAGGAAGGCCGCTCCCGGCGAAACAACGTACGCCTGGTAGGTGTACCGGAATCGTCTGGGGGTCCAGCACTAGACCTTTATGTGGAAGACCTCATCCAAAACCACCTTCGACTGAAAGGTCTGTCCAATTACTTCTCGGTGGAGCGTGCCCACCGAGTGCCCGGAGGGAAGCCGCGCCCGGAGCACCACCGTGACCGATATTTGCGAGGATCTTTAATTTCCGTGACCGTGACGCCATCTTGCAGGCCGCACGAGTTGCCCCACCACTAAAAATTGACAACTCAGAGGTCACTTTCTATCCCGATTACACCGCGGCGGTGGCGCACCAACGGCGCAGTTTCACAGAAATCAAAAAGGAACTCAGAGCCCGGGAGCTGAAATACTCGATGATCTTCCCAGCGAAGCAGAGCATTGAATCGGAGGGAAAGCGTGGTTTTTGGAATCCCCCGGAGACGCGCAAAACTGGCTGGAGGGATGGAGACCAGCGGGAGGACCCAAGAATCGCAGCACGCAGCGACACAACAGATGAAGGGGCGACCAGTAGCCACAACGGACAGACTTCAAGACGGACCTTTGCACCGCGATCACTGACGAATTTCAATTCGGAACTGACCACATGTACAATGTTACCACTCTATGGCGCTATTATCCGTATACGGCCCGGGGAATGACATTGCAAGCGGGGAGGAGGGAGCCGATCTTAATTGCACTGCAGATATGTCGCCCAGAGGCGTGATGTTGGACTCAAACCGAGGACTGCCGCACTACCGCAGGTAGGATCTATTATGTTGGCACAGCACCACATGAACACTGTAAGGGGACAAAGGTTCTTTAAAGTCACAGAAGTCTCACCCTCCAAAATGTTGCAGTTGTTTCGGGATAACAAGCACTCTGCTCAGTTGGGGGGGGTGGACAGTTTTGGGTCCGCCGGGCAGGGAGGCAGGGTGGGGGGTTGGGAGTTTCCTTGTTCTTGGCTTACTTTTGCATTATGATAGGTTACTCAGTTCACAATCACTCCATCAATGCTTACGATTACTTGCGCGGACCATGTGCACACACACAGGTCCCTGGTACATAACGACAAACTGTATGGGCACGTACATCCAACACTTTGACCACGCAGTTCAGAGAAATATTTGCTACATTAAGGCTTTAAGGACTTCCCACAATGGCACACTCCGATGGCGGAGTCCCTGGCTCCCAGACTGCGAAAATATCATGCCCGACACTGTCAGTGATATCCTGGAATGTGAATGGTCTGGGGCACAAGATAAAACGAGGCCTAGTTCTACAATACCTTAAGCGGAAGGGCCCCACAGTCGCACTACTTCAGGAGACACACTTAACGGGCAGGGCCTGCAAAGCCCTAGACCAGTGGGGGTTCAAAATGGTCACCCACGCTGAGTTCACATCGGGATCCCGCGGGGTTGGTATACCAGTCCACAAAAGCTCCCCACTGGTAATACGAAACACCTGCTCCGATGACCAGGGTCGCTTCACTGCCATGACTTGCCAATGGGAAGGCCGTAGGTACAATATGGTCTCCGTATACATACCTACGGCACTGCACCGGACCGATTTCAGAGACCTGGGTAAATTCCTGCTAGATCTACCAGAGGGAGAACTGATCCTGGGTGGGGACTTCAACACTGTGGTTGACGCCTCCCTAGATCGCAAACCTCCCAGAGACGCCCACGGACACAACCATACCCTGAGGGACTTCTTAGACGCGATGGGACTGACTCATATATATGGCGGCTTAAACACCCTACAGATTGCCAATATACCTTTCACTCAGGGGCACACAATAGTCTGTCACGAATAGATTATTTATTTACATTAGCAGTCCCCCCCGAAAAAGTGAGTGCAGTGGAACATCTGTCACGTGGCATCTCAGACCACTCCCCGATACACCTCACCTATACAACGCATGTGCCCAC